>NC_089529.1:26788247-27483610 GCF_963924715.1 Thunnus thynnus
CAAATAACAGATAAGATTTCTGCTTGTGTATTTGGTGATGGAAACACCTCAGTCTGATTTCAGTTTTTAAGGTCCCACACCTGGATGTAACTGTAGTCATACAGTATGTACTATTGTTTATACACATTTTTATAGTGTAGTGTTTTTACAGCTAGTATACAAGAAATCAATGTATATACACAAAATTATGACGTGTGCAAACAGATGTCAATCAAAGTACTACTTCACAAAAAAACAGAAAATGTTTTTCCCAAAAATACTTAATACTTTAATCTAATTACAGTCAAATATGTAAACTTTATTTCCAAGTGAAAAGCTTCTCCACAGGACAAGACATTTTTACATGTCACTGTAGGAGAAGTACAGGTGTAAAAAAAAAAGAAAATTAAATTCCTGCTTCGGTTTCATGATCCTGGTATTGTGTGAGCTGGTTCACACTATCACGACTTACTGGGACACTTGAATAGAACGGAGCCATCGTTAGTGTTATTAGTGACACCTGTGTGCTTTTCCTACTATGATAAGTCAAAATGTCTGCTATGAAAAAAAAGCTCTATTCCTTTTGTGTTGTTGATGGACACTGTTGTGTCATAATGCAGTGCACACTCAAACATCGAGCTGTACACTGACTCTTTCGAATCATCTTAAGGTTGTTACTGTTCCAGCGTGAAAACAGGCTCCTCAAACCTGCTTAAAATTAATAAATAGTTTAGGATAGGGACAAAAGTGGTGATACTGTTTCACTTAGTTTTACAAAATAAAACATTATCACATGCTGTTTGTAATATTTGATCTGTCAAACCATATGAAGATATCAACATCAATGATCAGACAAACATTTGTTATTGATACTGCTGTAAGGAAGTATACACATGTTGTATTGGAGGAAATCCTGATACTCTGAACCTTATAAATGATCCAATCTGATAATTCCACCCACAGAAATGTAAGCAGACCTGCAGAATAACAGAATAATCCAGATCTGCTGTGACTGGAGCCGAATGTTTCCGAAGTCGCCCTCGGTGTCTCCTCCCTGCAGTGTGAATAAGCCGCCCTAACTGACTCTGTGGTTCATTAGTATAAAGGTTTATGAAAAGGCTTCATTAAAATTGCATCCAGCATTTCAGTGCCTGTAATGAAAGTTAGTGCAAGTGTCAAAACCTCTCCTGTTAACCAAACTCACCCCATGCTGTGCTACTGGAGACTTTTACATGATGTGGTCTGAATCCTGGACTCCTGGATTAGCACTGTGCCTGTGTTTTCAGCACAATTAACCACATAAAGAAAGCATTGTTCAGCAATTTCTGCAGTTAATCATGAAAATAACTTTTATTTGGTCCTCTGCTAAATCTCCCTACTCTGTTCACTTATGTAAATCTCATATACAGTATATTGTTAACTTGAAAACATCATTAGGTTAGGTGTTATTTTCTTAACTGAAATGTCACAGATCTAATTTTCACAGATTTGGGGATTTTTAAAAAATAAAAAAACAGTTATCAATCAGTAATTTGAATTTATTATTTGTCACAAGAGCTATTGTTGTACATATGACACCAGATTATGATAGCTAAGTGTTAGAAATGGTCACATAAATTACACATTTTTACAAAAATGCAATTTTGTGTTATTTACCAAAAAAAATGTGTATTTAATTATGCATCAAAAATCTAAATTAAAAACGTGCACTTGTAACTGTCACTTTGAATGTATTCAAGTTTTTTTTTTTATATGCGTCTACATTTTGGTTGGAAACTGTCAAAACAATAATCGTAGTATATGAGCTACATTAAATTATTGACTGGGAGTTATTGGCAGGAGAGCCAGTTAAGTCAGTAAAATTAAATATGAAGACTGAGCTCTCAAGTTAACTCTCCTCAACCAACAACACACATTACTTTTGAGAAGCTTAGTGAGTTAACAAATACAACAATTGTGTCAGATAGTAAAGCCTGATGGTTCCAGCAGTCCCAGTAGAGCCCCAGTATACAAATATGGACCTGGAAATGTGCATAATATGTGCCCTTTAATTTGTCACCGATCTGTATGTTTGCTTTGTTTGACAAGTTTCTCACCTTATCAATCTCAGCCACTGCTGATACCACATCAGCTCCAAACTGGCTTCACTCAAATGAACAAATTTGGCTTTTCTAGTTTAAAATCAAGACTGTCCTCCCAAGAAAAATGTCAAGATTAGTCGTGATACGTGCTAAAATATATTTGCATTTAAGAGATTGAAACTCTCAGGTGGCCGTAGTAATTATGATGGAAGCAAAGAAGGTAATGATATGATATTATATATAGACAAAGTCTGCATAGGGAGGAGGTCGGGGAGGATGGATGCGTCAACAAAACATCAGACTTTAACAGGAAATCGTTGATTGTTTCAGGTGTCCAACCATGAGTTTCCTATTTCCAACTGTGAGTCAACAGTTTTTAAAAACCACAACGCTGACAAACATGATGTTGGCGAAGCAAACTCAAAGCTTTAATAACGTCACCTCAGAAACCAAAGTAATCAGGGTTGTTTTAAAAGAAAATTCAACACATTTCTCTTCACATTTAACATCAAACGCACCATCACTCACAGTACAGCACTACTTTCCCTGCTCTTTCTATTCATGTCCACTGGAATGGCCGCTGGAATCTCCTAAAATGTTTTACCTTTTAAAGTGAAAAATCACTTTAACGTCCAGCGTACATGATGGTCTATATCTGTTGTGTTCATTAGTTCAGGGGTAGCAGTCACTCCAGGTCCATCATCACCAATCCTCGCTCTTTCCCTTTCCTGCTCTAATTGCCTGAATAGTCGTACTGCTGCTGCCCATTAGTATAATACCCATTAGTCTGCCTTTACTTCCCCCACACCACCACTCCCTGCCTTTACTACACCTCTGAGACACACACACACACACACACACACACACACACACACACACACACATATGCAAAGCAGAACGTATAGACATGTACAGAGGCTTGCAAAGGCGTACAAACATGTACAAGCACAGTAACATGAGCAAGTTTTTCTGTTCATATTAATGTTTTTTTTTTTAAATTAATTACTAACCAGTTCCTATTTTAGTCCCTCCAGCAGAGCCTTGATCTGTTTGCTGGAGCTTCAGCCTCAACCTCAAACTTTTCCACACACAAACATGCGTACAAGAATCCTGCGATTCCTCTTCCCCAGAAGTAACGAGCTGATGTCGTGTACCTCGGCGAGCCTCTGGGTAAGAGCCGATCTGGCTTCCAACATGCTTTTATGAGAGCAGAGAAATGGAAAATGAACAAATTATTTATTTCACTAACCCTCCTGGAATGTATGAAAACGTCTCCTTTTATGTACCAACGGGATAATTCTCTGACGCTCTCCAAAGTAGGAAAATATTGTCTGGCAAAGAGGTTAAAGCTAAGGTAGGTAATGTATTTTAGAACTTTTTTTTTGTTATACTTGTTGAAATTCTCTGTATATCCTGACAGCAATCAATAAATAAAATGCTCTGACAATAAAAAGATAAAAATCCAGTAACTGTGGCTGGCGCAGGCCTGTAATAAGTCCGTACAATCATTTCATTCAGCCTGAATGAAATGATTAGACGGACTACCTGCCTACCAACGTGCACTCTGCCTGTGCACTCATTGCACACGGCACAGAAAGTTCGGAGGCCAGGTGAGCAGTGAGATACCGACAGATGTGATGAGACTGCGTGAATTGCAGAAGGAGAGAAGAAGAAGCTTTGAATACCAACAGAAAGCAGCATGAAAAGCAACATGCGATCATAGGACCATTGCCTGTAGAGCGGGGGAAACTGAAAAGCGCATAATCTTATTATCAACACTGGAGTGAGAACTCGGCTCCCAGAAGTGAAAAGCAGCGATAGATTCTTATGCATCACTGCAGCTTCAGGTCAGATACTGACCCGTCTCTGCGCCCTGGTGCTGCTCGTCGCTCTGGGACCTGGTTGGAGCTGTGGGTATTGCTTGATTTCAAGCAGGGAGATGGGGACGATCAATTCTTTTGTGGCGGACTTCAAACAGGTGAGAGGTGGCCCTGTTTTCTGTTTACTAAAGGTTGTTGTACCTTTTACCTTGAGAAGAAGTTGTGTGTCTTAGTGAGTGCAGTAGTAAGCTGTTAAAGTGTTGTGTTGTGTTGCGTGTGTGTATGAAGCACGTGCCTATGCCTGGTGGTCATCTGGTGGGAGGGGCTTAGGACAGAGAGCGGAGGCGGGAAGAGCTGCAGGAGGAGGGCTTGATTTTCAAATTCTGCCTACTCCGGCTTTAAATAGGTTCAGACCCACCGGAGCTGAAAAGTTCTTTTAATTGAGAGATAATTGAGATAATGAACTTTTTACATCAATTCTGACATTTTTGACATTTTGACATCAATTTTCATCACCCAGTGAAATCATGGAGGGAGACAACAATGGTGAACACGGTGATTTTATTTGCACCATGCTTTGCTTGATAAAGCTAAATAAAAAAGTTTCAGTTGTGTTTAAAATGAACAGTGGATGTATTTAGCGTGCAGCAAATACCTGCAGAATCTCAAACAGCATCTGCTGATCACAGTCCTGCACTGGGGCATCATGCAGTCCAGGTTTTGAAGGGACACGGTTGTTCTCTGCAAAAACCAAGTTGTTACCAGTAATTATTTCCTTTGGTTTCTATGTTTATGATCAAACTGCCCCTATCAGTAACTATCTACAACTGTAATTGAATGACACCTATTAACACTACATTGTATTTAATAGCAATACTGAACAAGAAAATGTTAGTGACAAGGCTTTAAACTCAGGGGTAATATTAGCTGGTTAGCTAGCCAGCACTGTTGATTATTTAAATAAAGAAAGCTCACAAACATGTGGCTGCTGTTTTTACTGACACTATTCAGCTTTTGACTCTTTGTAAAAAAAAAATCTCCTTATGTCTATCTCGTTTTGTAGGAGACATTTCAATGCTGCAAATTTGTTATGACAAAAACAATCATTATTTAGCTGCTAATAATAGCAAAGAACGACAAGCTAACACTAATGTTAATTGCTTGTGGATTACAGCTAAAACCACTGATGCTAAAGTTACTTTATATAGGGACATTCTGAAGCTTTAAGTGATTGATAAGATTGCTTATTCATACTTACAAAATTACTACATACTTACTAAACTGCAGTTAACACAATTGCATGTTGAAGCAACTCTACATAACTTCCACAGCTGTAGCTGAGCGGCTCCAAGTAGAACCACCTAAACACAGAGGGAGGGGGGGTTGTGTGTGGCATCTGGTCCTGCCCACACTCTTTGATTAACAGGTGATCATGAGAATGAGAACAAGTATTCAGAGGAACTCGCTATCCGCACTCTTTAGCCATGAAATTGCTTGTTTCTGATTGGCTGGCAGGGGTAAGAAGACACCTCCAACCATTCCAACAGTTTAATCACTTCTAAATCCATGAACAAAGTATATGAAACTCCAGATAACCATAATAACACTACATTTAACTACACTAACCTCACCGTGAGTTAACATTACTACAAACACCTAAAAACGTCAAGTAACATTTGAAGCTTCTCTCTTTGTCCGCGGTAAGCGGTCATGGTGTACTTGAAAAATAATGAACTCAGCTTGTCCATTGATTGACTGTCAAACCTGTGGATTTATTTATTATTATTAATGACCTGTGACATTTCATTTAGATACTTACTGAAGCATAAACAAAGTTAAAAAGAAATGAGGGTGAGAAGAAAGGGGTGAAAGAGGATGAACAAGATGAGAACAGGAAGTAAGACAAGCTTGAAATGGGAATGGAGGAGAAAAAAAAATAATGAGGGACTTCTGTTCTATGACGAGGAGAAATAATGCACTGGACAGAAAGATGTGGAGAAGCAAAGGGGGATCACAGCATCACTATTTCATAGTCTGAGGGGGCAGCTCCACATCAAGCTTCCTACCATGTCAAGCAGTCAATCAGCATCAGCCTGTGTGTGTGTGTAGCCTACATGTGTACATTTTTAAAATATCACACAGTGCTACATATCTGTCACTCACTGCTTTGGGGCAATAGAACAAGTAGTAGTGTGGGTGGATTACACACAGTGGAAAAAAAAAAAAATTAAATATTAAACTCCTTTGACCGACCCAGCCTATGCAGCAAACTGATCCGAGGGAGGCCAGGCCTTAAAAGGTCACAGGTTGGGACACGAGATGAGAGCGCAGACGAGGAAAAAGAGTCGAGGGACTTGCCCGTCCTTCCTCATCTCCATCCTCCACCGAGCCCATCCTCAGCCTGCCGCCTCGGGGCGATTCGCTGCGGCGGTTTCAGACAACTAAGTGCAGTTGGAGTTTCAGCCGTCAGTTGTCGCAGGTCAAGAGTTGTCATGATCATCAAGGGTGTCAATCACAGGAGATTAAGGGAGTGGCGGTCTGCAGGGATTGCAACCTGCTTCCCCCCCCTGAACCTGCGCTCACTGTATATGTGTGTGCAAACAAATATGAGCAGGTGTAGGCGAACTGCACACACTCCCCTCTGGCATGAAAGAAAGATGATGGCATGAATGATGTATTGTACTGTTACACACTACAAACACTCTCACACACACAGATAGAGCAGGGCAAAAACTGTAGTGATATGATGGCTTCTGTAAATGCTGTCTGTCTTCTGCAAAGAGGAGGAACGTAAAAGCAGAGAAAGAAAGGAGATGCTGAGTGACACATGTCTCAACGTCCAATTTATTCCTCTTTTGCTCATAGAATAAGAATGATGTACTTCGACCTCAATGGTGTGAAATGCAAAATGCAAAAAAAAACGTCATTACATGCCAAATGACTTAAGAAATTGGTGTGTTATTCACACGCTATTTGGTGATACCAGGCTGTTATGTAAAAATGCTCCCTAGAAGTCAAAAGCCAGGGCTTCAGACCACTCTGCAATGTTAACTCTACTTCCTCTCTCTAGATGACGTCAGATTGCTTGCACACAAATGGCTGACCGTTCTGTGGTCGTTGTTGCTAACGTTGTTCTATGGGCTGTTCACATTGTCCACTCACAAATTTTTTGGATCGGATTCAGGCTTGAATATGTAGGGATGCATTTGAGAAGTTTCCGTTGTGAGTAAAGAACGAGAAAACGAAATAAAGTCCTACTCCCGAGCCAATGGGAGTCGGCCGAGAAGCAGCATCCGGAAGCTGGCCAATCACAACAGAGAGGGGACTTAAAGAGACAGGAGCTAAAACAGACTGTCTCAGACAGAGGACAATGTAAGATGAATAAGGATTTTTTAAAAACTGTTAATCATGCAAAATGCAAAACTGGGCATCATGTGAAGTTGAGCCCAAGGATATAAATATAGATCTGCAAACTTTCCCTTTAACATATTTTGTTGATAAAACAGGAGAACATGTCGACTGAACTTAATTTGTAAATTAAGCAAAGTTAACTGCTCCTACTATTATCACAGTCACTGGGCTGAGTAACTGACAGTCAAAACTCCACCTCACCTCCCACACAATCAGCTAACATGATGTCAGTCTGAATACTGAAATGAAAAATGAAATGGCAATTCAATCTGATTGTCAGGCAAATGTTGTTGTTTCTCTTTAAAAACTACAAACTCTTTAACTTCTAAGGATCTGACCTGTGGTTTTCTGCTGTGTTTTAACACTCCCCATTTACTCCATACTGACACAGTTCAATGTTAACAAATTCTTCTCAAGTCACAAATTCCTCCAAAATTAAAATTTAACACTCTAACACCAGCTGTGTTTGATTTTTCTCTCAGATTTTCAACATTTCCAAAAGCTTCAGGGTAAAGGTTTGACATGGCAAAAGTTCAGACATGCCTCATGTATTTCAAATCAGTTAGACCTTATGGATTACATTGACATGTTGGATCTGTTTTGGACCCTTGCCTGGTTGGGAGAGGTTTAGTCCAGGTGATTTGAAGTGATTGGAAAACTCTCTTGGCATACATACTGTAGACGGACAAATAGAAAGAAGAGCAGAAAAAAAATCAGAGAAAAAGACGAACTTGGAGGCAGATAGACAAGTAGAAACAATCAAACTCCTTGTTTCTAACTCTGCTGTCAAAACTGTGACCATACAAGACAACAGAGTGATTCAGCTTCTTGGAGCACTCAAACAAAGGAGCGCTTCAGTTATTATTATCAATTCTCATTGATGTTATCCATTTATATAGTGCTTTTATCCAAAGCAGGTGCCTCTCACACACTGATGGCAGCAAGCTATAATGCAAATTAATGTGACCAAAATACTTTTCATTGCCTATTCAGTGCCGTTATCAAAATTGTTATGTGTTTTTATTACATCCATGCATTATTATATTTTATGCCTTCCATGTTCAGTTTCCCAATATCTCAACTTGTGATAATGCTTTCAAGCAGCTGAATGCCAAATCTCTATCATCAGACCTGGAAAGCATCACTATTGCTTTTTATTCACAGATGCAAATACATGATTGAAAATGCAAATACAGACCTTAAAAAAACATGGTGCTCCCCAGCTGCGTAAGCTGAAACTGTGTTTTGCGTAGGCCGATACAAAAGTGGGTGGGTGAGTGTTTCCCTGAAAAAATATTAGAAGAAGAAAAAACAAATAAACATAGACAAACTGAAGAAAATCAGCCACCAGTTTACATTGCAATAACAGCAAAACATGCTCAACAAACAGAGCATCAGTCTATAAAGGCTGTACACAACATTATAGAAAAAAAGTGAAAAAATACACTAAAAAACTCTGTTTAGCCATTGTTGTAGTGTTAACGTAACATCGCCTGAACAGCTAGCTAGCCAGTTAGCTGGAGGCAGTTCAGGAAGGTCTGCGTGTCAGAACCAGAGCAGTCAGTTACATCCTGGAGACTTGCTGAAACAAGTTGTGGGAAGTGTTGTTACAACACGCATGACAAGTCATCAATAAATCAAAAATAATAAGTTTATATTCATGCATTTCCTAAATTTTTAAAAAATGTGTTTTGATCAAACATGGCTGGGTGGGCCAGTGTTAGGCCAGTGCTCTATTAATGATAACATGTAATATGTTATCTCCTCCAGTAACCTGTGGAGAATTTAATAAGTTAATAGGATTTATATTAATTGTTGAAATAGTTTTTTGTTCTTTGTTTTAACTTTTCTACTGTTTAATGAAAATATTTTGATATGCCTGATGACGGTCACTGCACCAAAAAAAACAGACCACATGTTGACAGTGTGCAGGAGCAAATGTAAAAATGTTCACTTTTTATTAATCCTCCTTTGCACCTGTCTGTATGTATGTATGCAAAGATTTCTTTTCAGTTTGTCTCTTTTTGCACAGCTGCAAACCAAATTTCCATTGTCAGACCATCATTGTCTGAATTGAACTGGACACGGTTAACCGTTATTCTTCCTGGTGTTGATGAAAACAAAAAAGTTCAAACACAGTGAATCATTCTGAGCAGATGAAGTTCCTCTGAAACAATTGAGAGAGTGTTATCTTTAATGCAGGTTTTATATTTACATACCAACTGTCGTGCTTCGATAACATCTTCAGTGTTTGGACTGCGCTGGATTTGATACCTGGAAATATGATCACCATCAATGAATAATGTGTTGGGCATTCATGTGGAAGACCCCCCCCCCCTCAAAGGGGCTGTGTTTTTGTTTTTTGCCATTCAAACAATCAGGAAATAAATTTAAAAAAATTCTGAATGGTCCCTTACAGTAGCCCAGCCTGCTAGAGACAAAGGCGTGCACCAGTTTCCACAAATCTTGTTTTGACATGAAATCGTTGATCCTTGAGATGTTCGTAAGCTGATTTTGTGACAGATTGTGATGAAACTTCTGAAATTTAGGTCAAGTCTGTCTTCTTTGGCATCAAAAAAAAAATCATTTGATTTTGGTTTTATCCTTGTTTATTTCAAGGAAAATTTTGGGTGAAGTTGCAATGGAAGGTAAAACGGGTAAAATCACCGGATGAACTGTAGTGCTGTGCGACCAGTAGAAAAACGTATAAGATAAAATCACACTGAATATTTAAATCTGCTTTTGGCATACCACACGCCTATGCGTTAACTTGATGGGTATTTTTTCAAAGTAATGCACTATTGCACAAGGAAATAAAAAAAGAAAAAAAGGTGCATTTATTTAGTAACACAAACAGAAATTTGCATGAGCCACCTTAAACATCAATGTGCAAACTGTGCTGCCGTTCCAGTGAAGGCAATTTTAAGTTGGTTCCTCTTTCTGGGTTTAGGTGTTGCAGTCCTGACACCACCACGCCACACCTAAATACCTTTCTCACTGCCAGAGTCAGTTGACACAACAATAACGGAAACACATCTAAAACACGTCATGACTCATAAAGCTGACAATGACTCACCACATGTCTCATGAGTTCAACATCTAACCATCAACTCTTGTTGACGTTTCAACCACAATATTTCACTAAAACCATTGCCTAAAACAACTTCCAGTCCTGAAAAAGGTTTAACTGACACTTTCATTTAAATTAATAAAAATTGCTGTTTCGATCAAACAAAGCAGTTTGACTGTACCTGCAGTACAGTGCATGTATGTGAACAGGTTAGAGCAGCACATCTTACGTGCAGCAAAAATAGAAAGTTTAATGATTCGTTGATATTGATATTGATATCATACCAGCAACATTACACCTCTCACTATAGTTTCAGTGTCTATATCTGTAGTAGTATGTCACAGACATGAAAAAAAATATAGTGTCACCGCTATGGGTCAATTTCCTCGGTGGGGAACTCCAGCGCGGAGAGTCGGTAACAAACGAGGAGCTTCTTTTCTCGACTCGCTTTCTGTGATATTAGTTCAAACCGGGACTCCTGCCTGTTGATTTACCTTCCAGACAGAAGCAGCAAAGAGAGTCAGGAGTTTCCCTCCTGACAGTTAGTTTGGGGATTTGTTCGTCGGAGTGTGTTTGTCTCGTTTGGGGAACTTGTTGTGTTGTCTAGAGGGATTTCCTTCACTTGGAGGTGTGACAGCGGGGATTTAACAGCGTGTGACAGCGGAATAATCTGTATAATCAATCAATAAAAAAAACATCCTTTGTGAGGAGTGTATGTGGCTGACGAAGACCCCACCATGCCCATCTCATGGCCACTTTCACCTCTCTTATTATTTATTTATTTTCACAATGGAGCACATGCTTCTTAACCTTTTTCTGTCTAAACTAAATATATATGAAATTTATAATCAATTGATATGAAACTTTCTATTATCGATGGTCATTATCAAAGTCAAACTCTATGTAGAAAGACAGAGCTGGCAGTAGCAGCGTTGCATCATTTATGGACACCTGTCCGCAATGCACATTGGAAAAGGTTTTATAACTGAAAAGAGTAAGTTTAGCTCATTCCAGACCAGCAGTGTGTATAATATGCATTCACTGACTCCTGTGAGATGCAATTTTTGACTCAAAGTGTTTGGCTCAGCTGCTACGGGTAAAGAATTGGATGAATATTAAAGGATTTAAAGAAGAGTATGTGTGTGTTTGCAGCCACCTATTTTTATTTGCGTTTTCAATTTACGCATAAAAAAACCTTTTTGGCGGGACTGTGGTGGAAAAGTTAACGCATCGATAAAAGCAAAGAGCAATGAAGTGCAATGGAAGCAGATTTAGCGATTAAATCATGACATGAATAAAGCATGTGATTTAAAAGTCCACTTACGTTTCCGCTCCACTGAAGAGATGGAAAATAGCGGCAGACGGAAACATCAGATCTGTTTGGATCATGTTATTTTTCACAGTTTGAGGTTTGACTGGCACTCTTTTATTAGGTCATCTCGAGGCGCCCATTTCTTCTGAAATGGTTTAATGGCACCGACTAGAAAAATAGCACCACCAGCTGTTTATCTTGATGAGCAAACTGTTTGCAAAATGTCATTGGTTGGAAACGCATATTAATTAAATACTCAATATTAATTTCGTTTGCCGATATTCTGGAAATTCAGTTAAAATTTGCACTAAATTTGGATGGAAAGCTAGCTACTGTACATCTACAAACTGCTAAAAAATACCAAATTATCCACATTTGGATCTCAAGTTGACTTGAATTGAAGCATAAGTTGGTAATCACTGAAGCCTTTTATGATTTTATGCTCAGCCCTTTGTATGTATGAATGGTTCTTGGTCACAGTAACGCTTCGTCTTCTATATACTGACCCTACAGCATGAGCTAGCAATTGAAGACAAACTCCTCGGTCCTTGCACATCAGCTTGCGCTGAGTATTGGAATGTGGTTTGACAATGATTACAAATACTTTCAAGACTACAATCCTGATTACCCCTCTTACTCATGGCCCCAGGGCTTGGACCCTACTCATTATTCACCTCCTGTTGGCATGAATGGCAGTACAGCGAGACAAAAGGTTGTAGAAGAAGACTTTATACAAAACAACTTGTTTATCAAGAAACAGTTGCAGGACCAACACTACCCACCTGTTTCCCTCCCAGCTCCCTGTTTCAAAACATAAAGGAAAAGCATTTTATCTATTAACCGTCTCAGGACAGTCCTTTAGTCACAAAAAGTCTATGTAACCAGCCAGCTTAGGCTTTATATCTTCTTAATAACCCCCAATTACCACTCATGTAAATTACCACATTTTACTATATATTATATCTATCTATCTATCTATCTATCTATCTATCTATATCTATATATATATATATATATATATATATATATATATATATATATATATATATATGTATATCTATCTATCTATCTATCTATCTATCTATATATATATATATATATATATATATATACATATATATAATATATATATATAAAAGACTTTACTGGATTAGTGTAAAACTTTGTGCAGAGCTTAATCATGAGTTATGTAAAGCTCCAAACTTTAAGCTATTATATGATTGAAAAAAAAAAAAAAAACTAAACAAAAAGAATGAAAAACTTAAAAAAACTTTTTAGTGTGAAAGAATACAATTAAACATTTATAACAACAAATGGTATTTTCTTAAATATCCTTGAAATCTGTTTTCTTTTGGCAAAACTAAACAATTATAAACTAAATCTGTAAACATAAATATTCCATTCACAATCATGATATGAAATTTTCAGTAACCAGATTCATTTATGAAACTTCTATTCATAAATTTAAAGAACTTGGTTTTATGAGAGTAAGAGTAAGAGTAAAAAGTAATTACAGGGAAGTGTGTATGGATTTATTATCCTGGCATTGTGATATACACATCCAACACATCCTCATTATGAAACGACCACATGGGTCGATTGTAGCTACACTCCAGAACGACCCATAGGAGCGTAATATGCTGTTGTTCAAAACTGTTACAAATCATTATTAAAAAATAATGATGTTTTATGGTGTGACAACGCTGTGGTTAAGGCCTAGTTAGGTTTAGGCACAAAAAACACTTAGTTAGGGTTAAAGAAAGATCATGGTTGGGATTAAAATTATCACTTTAAATTAATACTAACTAGTTAGGCAACCTTCGTTGTCATGGCAACAGTATCCACCATGTTACAGTTTTTAAAAAAGTGTCCCAATGAGCTGGGAAGCCACTTTTTGCCATCTAACTAACTAACTAACTAACTAACTAACTAACTATCTAGCCATCAACCAAACCCTACCAATCATACGAAAGAAGTCACCTAATATTGACGTCATCTGAACCGCGTCACTGAATTTTAGACCGATGCTGTTGTTTTTCTCGTGAGGACGAGCTTAATGCATCATATTTTATTAGAAAATCACATTTTCTTAATCTCCAAAGTAATTGCTGTCAAAAAACCCTCAATTTCCAGAGTCTCAGTGGGGTTTTAGTGATAGAAGGCAACTCATTACATTTACGCAAGTATTGTACTGAGGTATAACTTTTAGGTGCTTCTACTATTACTATTCAGATGGAAATATTGTACTTTTTTCATTGTTTAGCTCTCTGTGCAGAATCAATACAGGGTGAAGATGAAAACCAAATGATGAACTCCAAATGACCAACTAAGTGGTGTAAATTGATTGTTTTGCCCTGCTGTACCACTGTGTATGTAAATGTGTTTCTGTGACAGTGCATGGATGTGTGTGTGTGTGTGTCTTTCTGTCTATGGTTATGTCCCTGTGCATGTGTGTGTGTGTGTGTGTGTGTGCCCACAGGGAGTGTGTGCTCTGTGATCCAGGTAATGCAGACCAGAGAGTGAACAGGAGAACAAACGAGAGGCGACCGCTCTCCATCCATCTTCTCTCTCTCACTGACCTCATTCGTCCCGTCTCCATTTATTGATTGATGGGACGACGCTGTGTTGTGTTTTGCAGGCCGGTCGTGACAACCTGGTGACAAGGTTCCACAGGGGACAGAGGGGAGAGAGACTCCCACAGCGAGTACAGACAAAGAGAAACAGATCCTCCGAGCCTGGTCACACCAGCACTTTATGAAGATTAATGTCAAATCAAATCAGTTTATTTTGAATGAAATTGCTGCAAACAGTGGATTTGCTTGTGGCTGTAAAGTAAAAGCTACATGCAGCAACTTTGGTGCATGCAGCATGCAAATTTGTGCCATGTGCCGATATCAGACTGACTAAGAGCATGTCTACACAGGCAGCGTTTCTGCCGCTTTTTTCAGCTGTCTGTCTCACGTGCCACTGACTGAAAAGATATACTTTCATTTTAATAAATACAGCTGTTGACACAAGCTGCATGACACTCATGCAATACATGCGTATTTTTATGCTTCAAGTCTATTTCTTCCATTTTACTAACTACAGTGATTGTGTGTTGGGCTGCCAAAAAGTGAGTGTCCTGCTCTCAATACTGCACGAATGCATCATCCTGCCAAGACACTGATGGAGGAATGAAGCTGCTGTTCTGCTAACATACTGCTATCACTACGCAGTCTGTGTGTGTTAAAAACTCAGTCAAACCACCATTTGGAACAGCGACATTGGACCAAAAAAAAGTATTTCAATTTGCTCTTAAACAGAGGTGAAGTGAAATGTGTGGTGCCGGTCTGGGTATCATACCATTGGATAATTTGTAATTAATTTGTAATTCAAAAACCAAAAAACGATAAATCTGTTATTTGTTTCAAAACAAAAAGCAAGAAAAACGTTTTTGGTGTCAGAATCAAATAACGAAAAACCAATCAATCCCGGCCTGTTTTTGGTTTTTGCCGATTCGTTTTATCGTTATTCCTTTTTGGATTGAGTATCGAGCAGGTCTGCGGACATCAAGCTAATTTGTTTTTGCGTTTGAAACCAAAAACGGAAGTCACAGGGGTTTTTTTCCTTTTTTCATTTTAAACCAAAAACGAAAAACGAAATCATGTGATCTATTCCTTTTTTTGTTTCCCAACGAAAATCCAGAAATCCACATTCAAAAGACCGTGCAATTTTGGTTTAGAAATCAAGTATTTTTGTCAGTTTTGCACGATAGCGGAAGCAGCTACATTAGCCTACCCATGATCCTCAGCGACCGTTGCTATGGTGAAGATGCTTATTAAATATGTATTCTGTATATGTATTTTGTATTACCTTAAACAGATATATAGTGAGTGCAAAGGCAAAGTGCAGTAACTACAATCTCAGTGTCTTCTTCCTGAGAAAATCTAAATCTAATTCGATGTCTTATTACATTATGTCTGCATTTAATTGTTTTATTGTTTGCATGTTTAAAAAGTTGAAATAGTTGAAATGCTTGTGTACTGGGTTCACTTCAACACAGGGAATTGTGGAATCACTACTTATTGGTTTTGGGTTCATTATGTGTCAAGACACCCTGAGGAAGGCAAGTGTACTGATACACATTGGTATATTTAAAAAGTATAAGCCCATATTTATTAAAGGCTTTTAATTGGCTTGGAATTTGATTTTTTTTTTTTTTATTTCACAACAACCCACGATTTCTCTTTAAAATTGCATATAACCCCACTCGGCTGAATAAGAAGCAGAGTGGGACTTTGAATCCATTTTGCCACAAACAAAACAAGCTGCAACCAACAGTAGTCACTGCATCACCCTTTTAGGTAATGTGGTTCCAGACAATACTTATCTGGTAAATTAAAACTGTCCTTTGATGTGGTTTGAACAAGGGATGTGCAGAGGGCCCAGTATTTGTATTTGTATCTGTATTTGTTGAGGCAGCAAAATTATTTGTATTTGTATTCGAATAAAAGTGGAAAGAGGCTTAAAAATCCTGTTTTTCTTTTTATTATGCTTATAATTCTAGAAAATTAAAGATGAAAATTAAAGTGATGTCCAAATTAAGAAATATACGTCATGTAGTAGATGGATGTGACTCCCCTCATTGAGAACTGCTGATAGACGTAACAGCGGAGCAGAGGAGAGAGACTGAGATAGCGACTATAACTGACCTGCTCGCTGGTATTTGACATGTTTTATTTTTTTCTTCCCCAAAACAAATAATTTTAAAAATATTTGTATGAAACAAATATTCGTCAAAAACCCACTTTTTGTATTCGGGCACACCCCTAGTTTGCAGTCTATCACGTTGTAATTAGGAGTGTCACAAAAATCAAGTTTCAATGAACGTTCCGGAGATAGTTTTTACGCAGCGTTGCTCTTTATTTTGCATGCATTTTATTTTTTTTTTAATATAATTTTTGGCTAGTGTTACAGGACAAGAGAAATATCTTGTTAAAGGAGTTCATGGAAATCAGACAATAATCTTTTAACTGCCTCTCCAACTGCTTTATTTTTTTATTTTTTATTTTGGCTGATTGGATTCAAACTACAAACCCATTAGTCATCCCATCTGGAAGGCATTTCAGAGCCTTTAGTTTACATCACTGCAGACATTTCTCTATCGGTCAGTCAATAGCGGTCGCTTACAATATGCGCCCCGCATTTTAGCATGTGGCTTCCTTATTGGCATTCCCCTCAAAAGCAGCACGTGTGATTATAGGTGTTGACAGTCAGAGGGATCAGCCATTAAACTGATAATTAGTAACACTGCACTGATTCAAATGATCCATCATGGCCATGCCTTGCAGATGAAGCCAGTGATTTATCATCATGTGGGATGTCTGAAGCATAGTTTCTTAAACTGTGGGCTGAAGATGCAAAATGACACAGGACCCTGTTTGTGAAGCATCTTGGATAGTGTGTTTTTTAATGAGCATTGATTCCAATATTCAGAGAAATCCTGCATTTGTGTTCATCAACAAGGAAGTGAAATAAAAAAAAACCCTTTCTAGACCAACCGGCTAAACCCAAGCTTGTGAAGATGCTGTTTTTCCCACTATTTTAGAAATACAAGGTGTTCATTCAACAACTGAGGAAAGATTTATGGTCCTTGTTAATAAGAGTAATTTTAAGGTACAGTATTCAAGATACTGTGTGTGACTGACTGGTGACTGAAAGGCTGGACAGACTTACTAATGTACATGTGGATTGCTGCCTCTCCACAGCTCCCTATCCAAATTCATTGTGGAAGGTAAAAATATAATAATAATAATAATAATAATAATAATAATAATAATAATAATAATAATAATAATAATAATAATAATAATAAAAATAAAGAGTCTGGACAAAAACCTAAACTCAACAATACAATAAAGGAATTTTCTCACAGGAAGCAAAGAAAGAAAACTTAAAGACAAACATAACATCAGGCTGAAATCAGTGTTTCACAGCCCTTCTCTCTCTGAAAGTTTCACGACCACGCAGGGTTAGCAGTGTGGTCTGTTGCAACAGTGATGTCACGCTGCACTCTGGAGTACACTTTTACATCACTGCAAGAAGGTGAGAGGTTAAACTGCTGGAAGTCAGCAAAAACAAGATTAATCAGGGGGTTTGAAATTGTTGAAACTATATGTTGAAACGTGTCTTATTATATAACTGTACAATCAGTTTGATGTTCTCCAGCAACTTTATATAAATATTTTAACATCTTAAATGGTTTACTCAATATTTTATTAGCAGCTTTATAGGCCAGTATCAGCAGTTGTTTAAGCCAATATTGGGAATGATTGGGTGGAAAGAAACACACAGAGTGCATGAAGCAAATATCTAATTTTTATACAAAGACTGAAAGTTGTACAGACATACCTTTAACTCAAAAATATAAAACTGAAACTCTACACGACACCAATTTCAGTTAAGTTAAAATTTGCAATTCTATTATTTGCACATGTTAAATTTGTGTCAGTGTAATCCTCACTGATGATTCATGTTGCACAAATAATATTTACAGATGAATAACTTCAGTAGAGGTTTATTTGATTAAGAAAATATTTGTTTTGTCCACAGTCTACAGGATGGTTGTCCAACTGTTCTAAAATTTAAATGAGTCTCCTTGTTTATAAAGAGCAAAATAAAAGTTAATCATTGAGCGTCACGCACTGTTTGGTCTAATTCCTGCGGGGTAAACGGCTGTGAGGCTTCAGTTAGTCAGCTGTTTTACAGACGGCGACAGACACCAGGCAGAGAGCATCAGGTCAATAGTGATAATAGTAGCAGTCGGAGGTTTGTCTGAGAGCGGTAGAACAGAGACAGATGTGGCTGCTGCTATAGATCCACATCGCATTATCTGCCAGGCCTCAGGCCAAACGACAGCTACTCAGGACACAATAGGAAGTACAAGTACACACACACACACACACACACACACACACACAAGCAATAAGGGGGTACATTTATTTTGATGCAGCAATCGTTGATTTTTTCTTGAGTTAAAACAGTATTAAGTCATTTGCTGGAAGCTGGGACATGGTAGAGGGAGAACAATTATTTTTGATAATTTAAAATTTTAATAGACTTTAACTGTGTCAGATAAGAATATTTTCTAAGTGTGGTAATTACAGGGAAAACAAATCCTATTGCCTTTTTTAAAAGCATTTAAAATATTCTAAATCTGTTTTTGTTATCCCTTAATTGGCTTAACTTTTATTGAACTTCATTGAAATCTTTAAACTCTAATCTCTATCTCTTTTTTACCTTTTCTTTTTGGGATATGTTGCCAATAACAAAGAGACAGACTGGACCCCAAAATACAACAACATAATATAATGAAATTTCCTTTCATGTTATTTATATAAATACACACTGGAGTTGTTTTGCATGGTTTGGCATCTTATTGCCAATTATGTGAAATCACAATGTTACAGCACACAGTGACTATATTGTGTATTTATTATTTATTTTTAGTATTTTATTTCATTGTCATATTGTTATATGCACAATCTCTATGTCTTTACACACACACACACACACACACACACTCAAACATACACGATATACAGTATCACTTTTTTGTATCTCCCGCCGACTCAACACAGCCAGGTCACCTGATACACTCACCTGAAGTGACACACACGCCCAGAAGTTGAACCTCCAAACAATGGCGCCACGCGCCACACAAAGTTGAGGAGATACCAGAGGAGTGTGTCGGTTTGAGATGCTGTGATCCCTCTTGTCTTGTAAACAATGACAGACAAGAGGAAGAAAGGATTTTTTTCTGACAATCCAGCCACACCTTTGAAGAAAAAGATGAATCTGCTTTTGTTCAAATTCAAAGAGATGAAGTGATTTAACAGAAAGTTGCAGATGGGAGATGAGGGGTTAACGGAAAAACAGTTGGTGTTACCAGAAACCCTAAAGGTCATCAGTCAGGTGCCCATATGAACATTGCAGGGGTTTTTTCTTGCTGTAATCTCTGACCGTTAGAAGATCCCCCTCCACACATGCTTACAATGTAAGTGATGGAGGACAAAATCTCCAGTCCTCCTTTTGAGCAAAAATGTGTTTACAAGTTTATCTGAGGATAATACGAGGCTTCGGCCACCTGAGTTAGTAAAATAAAGCAGATATCTTCCACAATTAGTCATTTTAGTAAAAAAAATCCCTCTTTGTGTCTGGTGGACAGTTGTTTTCCTGTTCAGCTACAGTGGAAGGATAGTAACAAAAAGAGGTAATTTTGCACTAAAAAGACAGTAACTTTGAAAGATATTGACTTGATTTGACTAATGTGGATGGCTGTAGCCATATTAGCTTCAAATAAACTTTTTAATACATTTTAGTATGGGGGGAGGGGCGGCTGGGACCACCTTATTTGACTAACTCAGATGGCTGAGAACAAGGACTGTGGATTTTGTCTCCCATTACTTACGCTGAAAGCACATTACAAAGAGATCTTTTAATGGCCAGTATGAACAGGAGGAATGATTACAGCAAGAAAAACACATGACAGTGTTAATACGGGTACCTCACTATTGTTTTAGGACATTGTTGAAACATTGTGAACCTATCCTTTAAAATATATAACAGGAAGTGTTGAGTTTAAGAGTCCCTCTGCTTCCTGATGAAACACAGAAGCAGTCAGTCTGTAGAACTATAAGGTCAAATGTATTTGGTAAAAGCATGAATTGTTGGTTTAACAGCATTAGATAGTTATAATAAAACCATTGCTTTAATTAAAAAATATATCTTAATAATAATAATCATTAATTTGCAAAGCACCTTTCATACATAAAATGCAGCTCAGTACTTTGCAGAATGGCATTAAACACAAAACACATTAATAAACACAACAATATAAACCAATGAGAACAGGTTCAAATAAAATCATAGGTAAAATCAGGGTACAATAGATAATAAATAAATACAAAAAAAATAACTTCATAAAAATAGAATAAAGGATCCAATAAAAAGGCAGAGATAGAAAGAGATAAAAACCTACTATATTAACTAACCGCCTGTCTGGATAAGTAGGTCTTCATTTGTTTTTTTAAAAATGTCACCAGAGCTCACATATCAAATGTAACTGGGCAGGGTGTTCGTAGCTGTTTCTCCACTTGTTTTGTGGGCTACTTTAAAAACAGTTAAAAGACCAACATCAGAGGACCTTGTTGGTTCATAAGGAGTTAAAATGTCCAAAATGTACTAGGGTGCTATATCGTTAAGAGCTTTGTATGTGAGTAAAATCTTAAAATCAATTCTAAAAGAAACAGGGAGCCAGTGCGGATTAGCCAAAACAGGAGTAACGTGCTCTCTTTTCCTGTTCTTTGTTAAAAGTCTGGCAGAGGTCTGAACTTGCGTTACAGTAGTCCAACCTGTTAGCGATGAAAGCTTGGATCAAATTCTTAAGCCCTATAACTCGTTCTCTCTATAACTCGTTCTTTAAAGACAATTATGCACACATGGATTTTTCCAGCTGCAATCCATGACACCAAGGTTTCTTTGAAGCTGTAACTGGTTTTGGTTTTATTGGTTGTTCTTTCTTTCTTTTTTTTTTACAAACAATAGAAAAAATGTTGTAGTACGACTAACTATCTACACTTTTTCCTTAAAAATAATGAGAGAGAGAAGTTTAATTTCATATCACTGTCACGTCCATTGTCATCTGAAATTCTTTGAATCTTTCTGCTTGGATTCATTTGAACAGACGATGAGTGAAAGCCCATAACCTTGAGAAAATCCAATTATTCCTCCAATTATACAAAAACTAGAATAGTAACTATTTCCTTGAGTTTATGTGTGTGTGTGTGTGTGTGTGTGTGTGTGTGTGTGTGTGCGGTGAAGCCAGCTCTAAGAGATCCAGACATGAACGTATGGTAACATGGCCGACCCCCGGCGCTGTAACACTTGTAGAGCAGCGCGCTGGCCTGCAGGTCCTATTGTTCTGCTCCCATCAGCCCCAGCAGGGACCGGGCTGCAGGGGTCAAAGGTCGGCACGGTCTTTGAAAGACGGGGACCTTGTTTTCCAGATGACCCCCAATTAAATCCTGCCCGCCTTGTTATTTCCTGCTCCGGCCGATCTGACAGGGCTTTGCTGACAGAAATATGGGGCAACGAAAATTAATATTAAATGTATTACTGTGTGTAATAAAAGCAAGTCGTTGCCAGGATGAAGAGAATATGCATGAATCATAATAACTGGAATAGGAAATAGAAAAAAAAGAACTAAATAAAACACAGCAGAAAAAATCACAACATGAGAATAACAATGTTATGTACAGTATGTTTGTATTATAAGGAGACACACACACAATAAAAGACACAACATGACTGACTGCGTTGGTTGTTTGAGTGATTTTTGAGTGTGTGATCAAAACTGAGAATTTTGAACAGAAGAAATAGACAAAATTATAAGATAAAATATAAGATATTATAAAAAAAAGTAGATAATTAACATATATTAACATATGTTTCTCTGGTGTAGTGTTTTATAATTTTATCATTTTATTTTGACATGTGTCTTTTATTGCTCATATGTTCTTTTAATATTTGAACTGTTCTCTTACTATTTAATTCTCTTTTACTATTGTCTTATTCAATTAATTTTAAATTACCCTTTATTAAATAATTTATTTACACATAACAAGTCAGCCTGTTTTAATTTTTGGTATTTTGCTTGTATCTTGGTGTGTGTTAGTCTCCAAGTCCATATTTACCATCCTGTGTGTTTGTCAATCACTTATAAAGTGCGCTGAATTGCATTTGACTTGTATGAAAGGTGCTACATAAATAAGTTTGATTGATTGATTGATCATGTTGTGATGATTTGGTGCTTGTTGATGTCTGAAACGCTTTCTGGGAGGATTGTGAAATACTGTCTTCACTATAAAAACTGAAAACTGAAAGCATTTAACAAAAACTAATTTAGAAACTTCAACAACAAAATGTGTCAGATTCTTTATTAATAATTTATTCATTCATTTTTCCACTTTGTGTGTCCATAATACTATACCAATCACCAGGATTGGTAGGTGTTATGGACACGTATGCTGATAATTTACCAAAAAATATCATTTTAAAAGCAGCAGATTGGGTTATATTATATCCCAACATATGCAAAATCCATGTTCCTCCTGTGAGAAAAAGCTCATCATCATAGTTTTCCAGCAACGTCCTCTTGTGTAAGCACAGCTCAAGAAAGAGAAAACTGCAGATTTGCTGACCATGTGACAGAGTCCTTTTATGTAAGTAACACAAACAATAAATAGTTAAACCTTTGAATAATCTACATATACATACATACATCCCAGGATTTTCTTTTCAGAAATTATTGAAAACTGTGTGCACCACACACACACACACACACACACACACACACACACACACACACACACATACACACTCCTTCCATGTTGCACATCATGTGTTGTGCCTGAAGGAAGAACTGAGGGGGCCTGAGGAGGAGGAGGAGGAGGAGGAGGAGGAAGAAAGGGGAGTTATATGACAGCACTTATAAAACAAAACAAAGTCACCATCAACCCCCCTCCTTCCCTCAGGGCGTGCTGTAACTCCCCTCTGCAGTCCTCTTTCTTTTCTTTAATGCCCCCTCTGATCTTTGAGCTTCATCTAGCTACTGTTTAATCTTCTGCTGCTCTTTCTGTCGGTGTGTCCTCTGTGAGTCTCAGTGACAATGGGCCAATCAATGCGCTGGAATTTGTTAGCTGGCTAAATCAGGGCCTATAAATAAATAAATCATACTATGGTTTTGGATTTCCTTTTTTTTTTTTTTTTTTAAAAAAAATCATGCTTATAGACTCCTTTATGTTAGAGGTTTAGCTGGCTATAGTTTACCGGCTAACTGGCTGGTAAAAACAATGCTACAAACAGTGTCAGACCTGAAATTTCCAACCATTGTCAGCATTTGCACATTTTAGCTACTGTCATGCGTGCTTTAAAATTGTTGTTAATTTGTTTTGAACCTTTGTTTTTGACACTTTCACTGATAGCAAAGTAGTTCATATGTAGTTCATCAGATCTTTTTTTATGTGTTTTCAAAGTCCTCATTTATTTGTTCAATGCAATGAAAAGGACTATTTTTTTAATTCTTGGTTTCTTTGCCAATTCAATTTATTACTTTTGGTAGTATACAATAAACACTCTTCTCTTGTAAATCTTTTTGAATAAGAAAAGCTGAATAAGGGAAGTTTTGCATTTGCTACAAGACATAAATGATACATTCAGGATTTCCTATTTTTAAAAGACCAGTGTATAAGATTTAGTGCCATCTAGTGGTGAGGTTGCAGATTGCAACCAACTGAACACCCCTACCCTCACCCTCCCCTTCCAAGCGTGTAGGAGAACCTATGGTGACTGTGAAACTAGTGAAAAACATGAAAGGCCCTCTCAAGAGCCAGTTTTGGCTGTTCCGGGCTACTGTAGAAACATGGCGGTGCAACATGGCGGCCTCCGTGGAAGAGGACCCGCTCCCTATGTAGATATATAGGGCTCATTCTAAGGTAACGAAAACACAATGATTCTTATTTTCATGGGATTATACACTAATTAAAACATACTTATGAATATTATATTCCATTTATGCAAAGTCCGTTCTGCTAGCTGCCACTAAATTCTACACACATTACATGTTTAATGGCATGCTATGTTTTTTTTTCCTTAAAAATATACATTCATACATTGTACCAATTTTCTTAGCAAAGTTATATACAAAGTAAAGAGAAATGGCAAAAACAAATACTGTAGAAGCAAAAAATTTGATAAAAACATAAAAAATACACAATTGACAGATCATTTAAGGTGCTTTGAAGTAGCATGTGGTTATGATGTAAAGGTAAAGCTAGAAAAAAGTTAAACATTAGAAAATCTTTCTTACTAAAAACAAAACAAACAAAACATTTAAAAGGAGAGAAAGTAGAGAAAACATGATCTAACCCTCCCTCAAACCTGCAGTCACTGCTGTTATGTGTTCTGCACCATTGACTGTTGGTTCAACCAGATGCTCCAGGGTATGTTTACCTACACATAGCCCCTGACTCCATTCCTACATAGCTAAATGCTAACTAAATAGCATTAATTGATTGATAGCTAGTTAGCTATTCATTGGCCTCAGAGTTGAAATACCCAACATCATTGTGTTTTATTAACCATAAAATCTTATCCAGTGTTGATGCAATGAGTGAAGACAAATTATTGGATGAAACCATGTGTGACATCCCTAAATGATACCCCAACATACTTGTGGACCTGTTTTAACTTAACCAGTGAGATTATTTTTGCCTCTGAGACACATTTGTCTAAGTAACACTCAGATCTGCCACATACAGACCCAGACGGCGAGGACAGTGTTGTGGCCTGTGGAATGGCCTGTTGAATGTGAGAATGTGTAATGAACAAGAGGCATTCATTATAGATCACACACATCATTTATTCATCCGTCTGCTCTGTCTGTCTGTAAACATGCCTGTGATCCACAGTGTGTGTGTTGCTATGTGATTCTGTGTGGTTGCTTTAGTAGTTTATGATGTGTGTATTTACATGTGTGTGTCCATATTCATGTGCAGTATGTCTGGGCATCAGTTGAATCATCAAAGGGTCACTTGTATATGTGTGTGTAAGGTAATTTTATATCTACAGAAGCATTTGAATGTCTTAAAATTTTAAATATATTTAACTTAATCATTGTATTATTTCTTGCAATACTTACAGTTTTGGAGCGTTTACCTAATTTGCAGTGTCTGGTAAAATGACCAACTCTCACTCAACACACAGTATTTTATGCTTAACATTAACAGTCTACTACAGATACATGCAGGCGCTTGAAGTTTAATATTTCCACTATGATGCAGCAATTTCCCAAACAGCCAGTATTCCAAAAACCTGCAGTGTGCCATTACGGTTATATAAATGAGCTGACTCCAGCCCCTAATGCAAACCACCTTCCATCAAAACATGAAGGACTCACCATCAGGTAGGTCTGTAACTTTCTGTGCCTTTCTGTTCATACAGTTTTTTCTATCAATGCTCTCTGCTTGTCTTAATGGCCTCTGAAATGCTGATCAACAAAACACATTAATGCTCCTGTGAGTGAGGCGGCCTGATGAGTGCCGAGTGCGGATAATCTATGGATCAAATCTTAGGGAGTCTCTCTCCAAGACGGCAGGATGGTAATTTGCTGTGTTTTGACATGTCCAGATATCAATATTGTGCATTATGGCGGTGCACTTCATTTCAGCTGAACACACCAGGGAATATGAATAAAAAAAACCATCATCTGAGTAGAGAGCACAGGTCTTCCCAGCTCCTCTGAGCTTTATAGCAACTTTCAGCTTATTGTTTTGGTTTTCCAGCCTGCAAATATTGTTTTCGGTCACAGCAACAGTCGTAATCAGCGAGAAAGCCCCTAAAAACACATTGTACACTTGTCAAACACAAAGGACAGACAGAAAAAGTTGGAAACCAGCTGGTCAACATAGTGAGAATTTAAAATAAGAATTTTAAATGTATTTAAATAAAAAACTGGTTGCTAACACATTTGCCATATGAACTTAATATAAGGTGTTAATATGTGAATTCTGTGTTTACAGCTTGGTTCCACTGTCCCCAAATGGCCAAATATCTGTTATTGCAATGTTAAAGGTAAGGCCGTATTCAGACTAAATCAGGTGGTGCAGCGAAAACGCCAGTCCTCCCATTCATTTGAATGGGGGTATTGTGTTTCATCTGCGGCTGTTTTGGCCGCTGTGGTGCCGCACTGGACTGTGGCTGGAAAATTGAGCCAGAGTCAACTTTTGGAGAAATGCAACCTGACGTCACTGCGGCTGAAGGCTGCGGCGGCCAATCACAGCTGGAGATCAGATTGATCAGAGTTGCACACGCTGCCATGAGGGAGCACAAAGACGTTACTAGGATGAGGGGAGGACATTTATCTTCATATGATAAAGTTAAAAGTAAAGTTAGACTTTGCTGTCGACTTCTCGACTCCTCAACGCCGCACCACGGTCTGAATACAGCCTAAGAAGGAAAAAAAACAACATAGGATTCACAATTGATCAAAATATGAAGCTTGTGAACAAGGGTAATTATTAAAATTTATAATTGGGAAACATTTTTCAAGATGTACCCAGCATAAAACAATGTGAAAGTAGTGTACCAAAATTAAAACCCAAGAAAACATCTTTGTCTTAAACCATTTATTGATGTCCTTCATGGTCATAACTTCCAGTAAAGGAGAATGAGCACAGTTCTTTCCCCGAGGATTCTTGAAAATGGTCACAGTCCTGGTGTGGATGGTTCCAGTGCTGCAGGGAATTGAACCTGTGACTTTGGGGTTGCAGGATTGTCCCTCTAAGTCCAGGTTGTCTTTATTGACCAGATATACCTGTGGGACAGATCCATGCAGACAGTCAGACATTGACTCAACATGATATTCCTTGCTATTTATTTTATCCAATGAAAAAAACAGTTTAATTGATCCTCCAAACTAAATGCCTGATGAATGTCATTGCCTTCCAAAATAACCCATATAAGTGTATTCTGTGTTTGTATTATGAATAGTTTTCTGGTCTGGCAAAGTTTAAGATTAAGAGATGACGGTTAAGGTTTGGTAAAGCACAAAAACAACTTGGTTAACGTGAGATAAAGATCGCAATGGTTTAAAACCAGTGAAACCAGTGCTGACTGTTGGTAGGACATGGGAAACTGAAGTCTCTAGTATCCATCCACACAGACCTCCTCCATACATGATTTTGCACCTTTGTTTCTGACAGAAAAGACCAGCTGCTAGAGGTTCTTGTCAGGTAAATGTAAGCCTTAGACAGTTTTACAACAGGCATTTGAACAAACAGGAGATTTCCATTTGTCAGATTTTGGAGATTTCCATTGGAAATGAACCTGTTGAACCTGGTAACAGTGCAGGTTATGAAAATCAAGAGTAGTAGCTTAAAGCTTAGAGAAGCAGGCAACTAAACGCATTTGTCGAGCGGTGAATGACGTGACCTGATGAGCATCGAGTGCGGATGTTATGCACTTGAGGTCAGGTCAGAGGCTTAGCAAGCCTCTAAGATGGGATGGTAATTTGCTATGTTTTGACAAGTCAGATATCAATATGGTGCATTATGCTCTTGCACTTCATTTCATCGGGATACACAGGGGATAAGAGCAAAAAGCTGCTTTGAGTGCGTGATAGAAACTTGACGTTGACCGAAAGGTTTTAGAAACTTGCTTGTGAACAGAAAGTAATTCATTTGAAAACTTGTTTTTCGTAGCTGAAATGAAAAAGGTTTTCTAAGAGGTAAATTCTCACGGGACGTTTGTGCATATTTATACGAAAAGCAATGTTTTTTCTTATTCTTAGGACATGAAAGGAACTTTACAGACCATGGAAACTCAAGAAGACGGTTGTATATTATACAACATGAAACTAATCTAACCTTTACCAAGATAATTTACAAAAAATAAAATAAAATAAAATTATGTCCGATTCAAAAGCATGATTCATCACTACAGTACCATGTTGGACGACAGGCAACATCTGATTTTTGGGATATCATCCAAAATGTCATGACATTATGTTGGAATATGGCTGGAATCTCTCCCAGAATGTAACATGGAGGTTTGTTGGTAAAGTTATAACCTTAGAGTTTCATTTCTATAATCTAATGATATTGTTTATCTTTAATATACAATCTTAACATTTACTAAACCAGTTAAAGTTTTTTAAAATGAAGATATCCAAAATAGTTAACTACATCTTCATAACTCAGTCTCCCACAACTCCAAAACCAGCAGATTTTCTTACTTTATTGTTGAGTGGTGGAGTATATTACCATGTTTTTCTAATGAATATGAAGTTTAAGTGATAATCCTGTTTTGGCCTTTTGTTCTTCCAGTATATATTTTTGTGCCAGGAGGTCATTGAGGTGGTTTTTCAGCACTGCCCTTTCGAAGAGGTCACCTGTCTTAATTAATTCTCACTCGCTACATCGTGTTAACCTCATCTTTGGATCTTTAATTTAAGAGATACTACACGTTGTCCTGGCTTCATAATCAAGCCTAGCACAAGTGTAGCATTCATGAGCAGCAGCTGTCAGTTACAACAACTAACTGTATGTCACCACTCAGTAACTGGATAGCATTTGGTACTTTTCATAGCTAATCCTTTGGCCCATGTGCCATATGCTGACTCATGGCTCCAGGTAAGGCTTAACCACAAAGACTGCTGCATGTGGCACAGGTTTTTTATTTCTAAAGGCATTGTGTTTACCCCAGAATGTTTTCCTTATGTGGTAGAAAGGCTATAAAGCCTACAGTTAAATTCTTTGAATAGGAATGACAACTGTTTTGTGTCTTGTAGGCATTTTAAAATACATTGCATTTGCAACTGTCCCTTGCCCTACACCTCTACTGTAAAAGAAGCATGACATCATAACTACTTGCATAAAAGGTTTTAATGAAAATGAGACCAAGCCAAAACCCTGGTGATGCATCTTTAAACATTTCAAATCCTTGTAGTATACACTATTAATTATTTGTCAAGAAAATTGCTTGAAATAAAAAAATGAAAATGGAATGAAATTCACAATTACGTTTGAGCATGGAGGTTTCTGTTGGACTGGGTGAAAGACTCAAGGGAAGTAGTGGATTGTCTTGACAAGGTAGTCGTAATAACGAGAGGGTCTCATATAGCTGAATGGTTCAATCCTGTACATACCAAATACTGAGTTTTCTTGAATTTGATAATACATCCTTATAAGCTTGGAAACTGTAGATTGTACAGTAAATGGGGGAAGTTACAAAAGTTGATGGTCTTGTCTGTTGAAGGTTTTTGAAATTTTATGATGCGTTTTAAAATGTTTAAAAAAATTTTTTTTTTTGTCTCAATGACATCAGTTTTTATAATGTCTTAAAAGCCAATGGCCAATAAATTGGTTAAGTCACTGGTGTTGAAAAACTCATACTTACACTACATTTGGCCATTGTGTACTATGAGGAAGTAAAACTTTGGCAACCCCAAACCTGCAGCAAGGGATAAGTATTGACGTTCTGAGCACTTGACGAAAGAAATGATACTCCTATTATACTCCTATGATTACATTTGTCACTCTCCTGATTTCCTGTCACAGTTGCACATGTGAATAAATCTTGCAGAGGGAAGCTCAATCAGTAATATATTTAATACAATATTCTACTGTCTAGACTCTTGAACAATAAATAAAGGTGAATAATATAAGCAAGATTAGTTAGATCAGTAAATTGAATTTTTTTTTCCAATTCAATTCAGTTCAAATTTATTTGTATAGCACCATCTCATACAAAAGCGGTACAAAGTGCTTTACGTAACAACAGTCTAAGTTCAAAGGCAAACTGTTCCATTCTTTAGGTGCATAAATACTGAATGCCATCTGATCAAACTTTCAAATTGCTCTATGCACATGGAAGAGATTTCCACCTAGTGACCAGAGATGTATAATCAAGCTATATGAGCACAAAACTAGAGTTTGTGTGTGTGTGTACAGTTTGTTTGTACCTGTGTTTGTGGATGTTGGGGGTGAGGATTGTATTTCAGTAAGTGAGATAGTTAGTTGAAGTAGTGTGAATATGCTTTTATGTTTTATGTATGTGAATGCATCCATGTTTCATGTTAACATGACATCAAGCTATGATATGTATATTTGATCTTATACTGTATATGAAGACAGTATGAACTTGCTTCCTTTAGTTAGTAAGAGATTATAGACAAAACCCTGTGATGGAAGAAATTTAATAAAAAGAATTATACAAAAACAAAACAACAACAGCAAGTGTTTAATACTTTTGAAATATATTTAAATAAAATTTCATTAAAGCAGTTTGTAAAAGCACATTTCATGACAATAAAAATGAATGCAACATGTAATATAATCCTTTACATTCAGAGACTGAGAGGCAGTAAAGCTGTCAAACAAACAATCAATACTTTCCCTCGCTCAATGATGAGCCTTCCATTATCGTACCACAAGAACCTACATCACCATAACAACCCATCAGCATCCAACCTCCTCCTCCTCCAATCAATCTGAGTCTTTACCACAGAGCTCCTCCTCAACACTGTCATCTATTCAATTAATAATTCAGACATTTGATTGGCAGATGAGGATCAATTAACCAATTAAGGGTCTTGCACAGCGTTTGGGTTTTGTCTTGTTTTTCTGTTTTTCTCTATTAGATCTATGGATACTGGAGCTGATTTTGATTGACGGGCCACAGTGTAACTATCACACTTGTCACCTCAGGGCACAAACTGAATGACCCAGGTGATCTGCCAATCTGCCAACTCGCATTCACTGTAATTGTGAATTCGCTTCTTGTTGAGTCCACAGGTGACAGAAGTTACATTTGTAAATAAGACTAGCAATGCCCTTTGTCGAGGGTAAACAACCTTCCATTCCTCCATTCTCTCCTTTCTTTCCATTAAAAGTTGAGCTCAAGTTAAGGTGTTGAAAAGTTTTATAAATTGATGGTGTTTCTTATGTCTGTGTCAACTCTTCTAGCACAAGTCAACAAAAACTTGACAGAAGAACTTGACAAATACCCAGGTGGAGCGGTCATCAGGTTCCACTGTTCAAACTTCTACTTGAGGGTAAGAGCCTTGTAAAGTTTGCCATTAAATGATGAGATCAAGGAAGAGATTTTTTTTTAAAAGAAAAGGAGCATAAACAGGTTAGTTAGCATGAGCTTTGGTAGCTGAACAGACAAAAAAAAGAGTAACAACTAGCCTCTTAACATCCACCCTTTTTTTTTTTAAATTTTCGCTATTTTGGCATACCCAAATGGAAAAGCTTATAACAGAAGAACTGTGAGGACAAAATGCATGTATCATTTGAACGATAACATCTTATAGTTTCTGGAAATATGATTCTTCAGCATGTGGCTAAAACACAATCAAAACTATCATCAGTTCAAATAAGGCTCAAAAGAGTGTTTTTGGTCCTTGTCTATATAGAGTCATATTTGAATAACAGTAACTAGGACATGCTTTATGCCAGAACTATGCAAATCACCATATCCCCTCTACATCTTGTCAAGCACACCTGTATAAAATCCCAGACCTCTAAGCCTAACCTTATGGGAGATAGGGTGTTTTTAGTTTGTACGTCTCCAAGTGGCCAAATTGTGCCAATTGCTTTTACTCATTACTATGTGATGTTAAGCCTCTTACAACTGGATGTTAAGAGGTTAAACATCAACAACAGATCATCCACAAAAGACATGGCACTCTCTAGCCAAACACAAGCGGGAAGAACCTGACCATTTTGCAATTTGGACCAAGGTATGAAATAATGTAGACACTGTTGACACTTTGCTGTATCCATGTCAGGAAGGATTAGCCTGGTTCAGTAGTTCTAGCTGTATTAAGTCAGAGTGATGGAGATAGAAAATTTATGGAGAGACAAATAAGTGTGAGAGAGAAAGAGCGAGACAGAGGGAATAATAAGTGAGTGAGAGCAAGTGAGAGAGCGAGTGAGTAAATAAATGAGTGAGCGACCAAATAATTGAGTGAGTCAAGAAATAAAAGACGGAGCCACTGAGTGGGGTGCAAATCAAGAAAGAGTCAATTAAATGAGTAAGGATTGAGAGAGCAAGTAGGGATGTCAGTGAAGAAACATGAAAGTAAAGGTTTGCTGTTTTGACCATGTTGGAAAACCCATGAATCATACTGCGGTAACACAAAATATTGTAAACACCTCACAGAAACTGACTATAACTCTGATCTTTAAATGGGAATCCAAAGGGTTTTAAACATCAAAGTGTATCCAGGTTAGATGCTACTAGCATAACACACATGAATCACAGTGAGTAATGTGGACACCAGGTTTTGACAAGGAAGAAAGATGCAGGGAATAAAAGAGATGACATCTCTGGTTCTGCTGCATCAATTTTGATACTTTTTGAAACTGTAAATCATAAGATTGGTGGAATACTCTTTTAATTTATCATCCAAAACAAAGTCAGATTAAGGAGAATGCAATGTTGGTGGGAAAAGCTGGAAACAGATCATAAGATATACAAAGACCAGATTATCAGAAGACAAAAGGAAAGAGACTAGCGCCTGCACACTTACTCCAAAGCCACAATTCAAATTTTAAACCAAAAAGACATTGTTCCGATCCTAATAGACAATGTTTGATCCAATTTGGATTTGGACTGTCTTTGCAAAGACCACACACTCCATATATAATGACTATTTCCTTTAACAGAGTTAGAGAGAAGAACAAGGACTGATTATATATTGAGGACAACAGACTGAATTACAGACAACAATTGAAGTCATGTCTCAATGTTGTCTGTTGTGACTGTACCCAACAGACAAAAAATCCATCAAAAGCAGGTTGCCTTGGTGATTTCTGTTCCAAAGGCAAAAAACAGGAAAAACTCTAAAATTCAGGTGATGTAACGTGTAGAGATGCGGCCAACAAGGACTGTAAACTCTAGAAACTCAGGACACAGCCTTTGCTAACATATTGTCCAAATTGCACCATTCTGCACCTCACAATGTACTGTATGTTCAATGGAAATATTCAGTGCCAGTGATAGAAGTAGTGAACCCTTTATGTAGTGAGAGTGTGGAGGTCAATGTGGTGGACTTGGACGTGTAATGCATCAGAAGACTGGAGTTTTTGTTCCTGTCACAGACCTGCAGTTATGTTTTCATGATCTTTCCCTAACCTTATGCAGCTGTTTTAGTTTTCTAACCCTAACTATTAGGGGTGTGCCCGAATACAAATACATTATTCAGCAAAGCACAATATTTTATGAATATTTGTTTCATACAAATATTTAAAAAATTATTTGTTTTCGGGAAGAAAAAAAAAACATATCAAATAGCAGCGTGCAGATTGGTTACATCACTATCTCAGTCTCTGTCCCCTGCTTCACTGTTACATCTATCAGCAGGCCTCAACAAGGGGAGTCACATCCACCTGCTACGTGACGCACATTTCCTAATATGGACATCAATGAGCAGCTGAGCTCCTGACACACTCCATAACCTGTTGTTCCCCTTCTCCTTTCCACGAAGCTAGGTTGTAAAAAAAGTAAGCAATAAATGAAAAGTGCAAAGCAATAACGGCCTTTGAAGTTCTTCCCTATACGTTACACACTGTGCTGTCTCTGTGTTATGGGTGTATAAATAGGTAGAGGTCTGTCTGCAGTGAGCCAATGAGTAAAGTTTTAGCTCAGTAATCGGTGCAGTCGTCTATGATCTGGGAGACTCCAGTTCAAGACCCTGTGTGGGGACCTCCTTCATAAGATAGTTTATTCATGAACACTTATTGTAACACTTTAATTTTCTAAAATCAAAAGCGTAATAAAAAACAAAAACAAGATTTTTAAGCCTCTTTCCACTTTTATTTGAATACAAATACAAATACAAATACAAATAACTTTGCTGCCTCAACAAATACAGATACAAACACAAATACTGGGCTCTCTGCACATCCCTACTAACTATAGTGTATTGGCTATAATCAGAATCTTACCCTAACCTTAGCTATACCATAGTGGCCATACGCAGATATTGTAGAAAATGTTGGATGATTGGATGTAAAAAAAAGTCATTGAACATAATCCAGGGTTTTGCAGAATAGTCCAAGAATGATGAGAATGGTCTCATCCCTCCATCCCTCCACCTCCTATTGAGAGGTGTTTCTCCTTTTTCTCCTCATTTCATCCTTCCTCCTCCATGTCTGTCTGCTTTAGATCCTTCACTCCAGGTTTCACTCTCTCCATCCTTGTTTCCTTCCCCCTCTCTCTCTGTTTCTTTCTCTCTCTCTCTCTCTGTACCTTGCCGTGGATTGTCATGAAATATTCACGGCTCCATTCTGGGCTAATTGTCCTCAACATGGCAGAGAGCAGAGGAATGAAATTAACCCATTAGCCAGGAACTGCTTTCATCAAAGAGCAGGCCCAGGAAGTGTGTGTGTGTGTGTGTATGTGTGTGTATGTGTGTGTGTGTGTGTGTGTGTGTGTGTGTGTGTGTGAGAGAGAGAGAGAGAGAGAGAGACAGAGAGAGAGAGAGAGACTTTATTTTCTAACATTCACTCATGCAGGCATGCAAGTACGTGCAAACATGTACACACATATAAGCCGTGCTGTACATACATATAAACATCACTTTCATAGCATTATTGTCTGGAGCCAGTTTGTTTGTTACTTTGTTTGTTTGTTAAACTTTTTTAAAAAAAATTTCCATCTTTGTCACATACTTTTGTTCTTTCCTTTGTTAAAAATTCCTCCCTTCTTCTCTTCACTCATTCCATCCTTCCTTCTTTTGATATTTCTGAACCGTCAAGAAAACAAAGATCAAACATCACGTCTGTTACAATTTTATATCAGCTGTCAAGGACTTGTACTTGTAATCAGTTATTTTACTTTTACATAAATATTATAGATTTTTGTTAGATTTTTGTCACTTCTATGTAATATCCTACAATAGAACTTAAAATATATGATATCCCCCATATGAAATAAAGTTGACATCTAACAATATTCCTTTTGTAACCTTTGTAACCTTCCTTTCATTCCTTAACTGTGAGTATATTTGGAATCGTGAGCTGACACTTACAGTATATTCCCCAAAACTGCTTAAGAGGAACAATATTGGTGTAATGAAGAGATCTGCTGGTAAAACAGAAAAGAGAAAAGTTTTAAATATCTACTGTGATAGAAACTTTCACACTATATTGTAATGATGCAGCCAAAGTGCTGCTTGTTCAGCTCTAAATGAAGACATTCATTAGCAAGTCCACAAATTTTGACTCTAGTAATGAATAAAGTTCTGAGTTGGATTTTTTTTTTTTTTAAATATCAGTGGATCATAATTGTAATAACTGCTAATTTCCCTCATCTTGTCATTCTTCATCCTGTCCCTTTTGATTCTGTCCTTTAGATATTTGTGCTTCCTTCTTTCTTTCCATCTTTTTTTTCCTTTCTTGGTCACAGAGCCCCTCTCACAGCTCAGGTCAATAGCGCTCTATTGAATGTATTGACAGGGTAAAGTGGTCCTACTTAACAGCGCAGAGCTCCTCGCTCTCATGACGGTCTCCAGAGGCAGAGGACCAATGAGAATGAGGAGAAGGGGGGGGGGCAGAGAAAGAAGGATAAATCAAAGCAGATTGAACAGATTGAAGTTCATACGAGTAAAAATGTAAAGCCATTTGAATGAAAAATATGCAGCAGAAGAAGTTTGGAAATTTGGGACCTTTAATATAAAATCAAGTGTATCTTTAAGCAACTGGGGTCAATTAACAAATTCACAAAAATAGTAACAATATTGGTTTTGTTTCACTGTGATTTTAACTGTTAAAAAGTTGTCTTTTCTTCTTTTTTAATGACATTAACAATATATGAATTTGAGCCAAAGTACACAAACACAAATAAACTCGAATTAATGGCTGAACACATCTAGGAAAATATGACAAGTCAAACTTTTTTTTTAAAATTAAATATCACACAAGATAAAACTCAATACTTTAAATTAAAGAAAAGACAAAAAGACCCGTTTATGAGCCTGTAAAGATGTTGATGTAACTTCATCCTCCTGTGGGACTAAGCTGCTACCTGTCAGCTAATTAAGACGCTGCCTCATTTCTTCCTCATTAGTGCTAATTTCCCTTCCCTCCTTCCTTTGTTTGTCTCTTCTTCTTTCTCCACCTCAGCCCCCCCCCTCCCCCCAAAAAAAAACACCTCCTCCATTTGTTTGTTTTCCTCGTTCCACTGTTTCTGTTGCGGTGAAGAAATTAAATTTGATAAACGAGTCGATCTTTAAATATTAATTATGTATTAATTACATTCACAAGGCAAAACAAACCTTGCTTAATGATTTATGAGGATCAGTCCCACTTTACTCCCGATTTCATTGTCCAATGAGAATCAGGAGAGAAGAGGGAAATGGAGAGGCTGGCAAATTAAAACAATGAGACAAAATGTGATTAGAGAGCAAGCGAGAGATTGTGTGTGTGTATGTGTGTGTGTGTGTTTTCATGCTTAAAAGTGTGACATAACTACATTCAGGACATAGGGAAGCCTCTTAAAGACCCCCACCAATGAAAATCAAGTTAAAACCTTGTTAACATGTCCATGTGGTGATTTTCATTTGCTGCAAGACATATCAGGAACAAATTAAGCAGTCAACGCCGTGGCTTAACATTTCCGCTTTGAAACTGCCGTGTACCGAAGAGATTTCCTACGTCACAAATCTAAGGAACCAATCATGTATAATTAAAGATAATTATATGCAGGGTGTACCTCCTCTGATTTTTCCCAACAGCTGATTCTGATCTGTACAGAAGACTAGCAAAAGCTAAGTCCGACATATTTGCTCCTTAGCCAAGTTTCCATCAGGAGAAAAACAGTTCCGTCATCTCCCAATGAACGCTCAGCCTCAGTCGGATCAGATCCATTTTCTTATCCAGAGACCGAACATCGACCAGTAAGAGAGACGGGAGGGTTGTTGATAATGTTCAGAAGTTCGGTTGTGCTGGACGTTCTTGGCCTAGTCGCGCTGGTCGTGTTATCTGCACACTTACTCATGTTAAGAGAAGAGTCCCTGACACTCTTTACACCATAACCGGGAGCCAGAGAAGACGCTGCACTGCTGCGTGCCGCCATGAATATATTTCCATATTCATAGATTCTGGAATTTTTAATGATGGAGAAGGAGCAGGTGTCATTTTAAGAAATTTAAAGTGGTAATTATACACATTATTGTTCTTTATATGTCTTAATACATGTCTGGGGAGGATCTTTAAAAAAGAGTGACAAGTTTAAATTTGTTGCCAATTTCTGGTGGTGTTTGACCTTTAACCTTCTGGCTCTCCCGTCTTGAATTACATCCCATGTGGAGCTCCATGACCTTTGACCTCACCATGACCTTGAGATCTTCAGAATCTGAAAAGAATCTTTATTTTCTCTACTTTGTTTTCTGTCAGTTTACACCGAGTGAAGCCTTGTTCTCTTAGTGTCAGAACATAAACAATATGTGACTATATGGAGACTACACAGACAAGATGGTGATTGTTCTCCTAGTTTCACTTTTCTATGCATTTACAGGCCAATGTTTTCACTTTTTGAAAAGCCAAATGACGTCCCCAACTTGAAATAGAAACATCACATGAAACAAAGTAGTTGTGTGCAAATCCAAAAAAACCTCAGCGGGATAGGTGCTGGATACACAAAACAATGAAACTACCTGCACACTGAATCAGCTCCCTTTACTTTTATTTGTGGCATTTCGACCAACTACAGGTCTTCCTCAGCCAAAGAAAAAAAAGGAAGACCTGAAGTTCGTTGAAATGTTGCAAATAAAAGTAAAGGGATTCAATGTACGGGCACTCCTTCACAGAGGATCTCATCAGGGGGAAACAGAAAAAGGGGGACATGACATTATAACACCACCATAGAGTTGTGAGGTGGGAGGGACTATTTTGGGGTTTCCCATAGGAAACATCACATGACTTACAGTTTGAGCGCTTCTACAGCTCAGATCAGTATGAAACTCTCCCGGTTAAATCATCAGTACACAAGATGAACAACTGTGTTAGAAAATACTGTTTCTGGTTCTATGATAAAAAAGGTACAAGACTGAAATAAAAAAAAAAAAATCAGGGTATAAGTTAACTACAATTCCCAAGGCGCATTTCGGCAACAGCCAATAACTGAGCTTAAAATGCGGTCATGTGCGCTGCTTTTGAGTGAATTCAGCAACTGTGGCATTGTGTTTTGTTCACAACTTCAACAACAAAATGTTTTGAATTCATTATTGCTCTGATTCGCACCTGTGACTGGCTTCTTTTCCATAGCAACAGCAGCTGAAGCTCATGGGTATTGTAGTATTCGTAGCTGTTCAAGCCAGAATCGTGAACAAAATGAGATTTCGGCAGAAACAAAGTAGAAATTATTGAAACTGGTTGTCATAATATAAACCTATATACATATATACATTATCCAGGAAAGTCCTGATTTTTTTTTGTCTTAAGTAATATCGAGAATATCGTTTAAAGAAAAATCTGTAATGTGAATACAGAATGGAGAAAAACACTTTTGGAACCAGCAGCCCTGCACACTTTGCATTCGTGTTTATGCTCTTCTGATTATTGATGGTGACAGTTAAACAAAGGTCTCTCATATCTGTAACAGTAGAGTTTTACATGTGCTGGGGTATAAATACTACAGTATAGACAATAGGATATAAGAGCATGCACACTTTGAATTGAACACACACTTGCAAATTATATTAGTACGTGCACAAATAAACACACAAGTACAAATGAACAACACACACGCCTACCTGGTATTCAATGAGCTCATTGCTCATTTACACAAAAGTCTCTCACTCGCTGTTACACACACTTATCACCTGTTCCCCTGATAGTTTGTTGTCTCTTTGGCAACCACCCACCTCTTCACACACACACTCACACACGCACACACACGCACACACACACACACACACACACTGAGCCTCCCAACTCTAATAAATATTTCAGAGGTGGAAAGTTTAGTAAACAAAGATGTGTGTGTGTGTGTGTGTTTTGTTGTATTGGAGTTTCTGAGGGACGCTGAGAAGAGGTGTCATATTTGCCTTCTAGTCTTCTCTGTTCTCTTCTTCTTCTTCTCTCCTCTGTGAAATTCGACCTTGTTATCGTACTGTTTTAACCAAACAAACACACCGACCACCGCAGCGTCCTGTGTGTGAAGAGTAAAGGAGGAGGAAGGCACCGACCCTCAAACCATAGCCTGCAGCATCAGGTACACACAGATACATTATAAGTGTGTGTGAGTGTGTTTCCCAGTGAATGTATTCACGGTGTGTGTGTGCTCTGCATTTCCATGTGGGAAGGTCAAGCTAAACTAAGTGAGCCGCTTTGGGTTTAAATTGTGTTTTTGCATGTTTTTAATTTCCTCCATTTAAAAGCTTATAGCACTTTTGTATGTGTGCCATATATTGTCTTTTTTTCTGGAAAAATTTGGCGATTCAGAAATAGCATCACTTTGCATGTGAATAGTATCATAAATGCTATAAGGGAGACTTTTTATGGGGAAAAAATATATTCCAAAAAAAGAAAAGTACATTTAATATTTGTAATTTTGTTGTTTTCATGACCAAAAGTTTTCGATACAACACAAATATCCATACATGAATGGATAGAGGAGATTGTCTGAGTTCCAGGGATATAAGATGGGACATTCTGGGTGGAAGTCATGTATCGATAGCGCCAAACAAACAAAATACAGAAAGCCCATTTTCAATGACTTGATCACTCTGATTGTTTTGCTGATTATAATTCTGTATCCGCCAGCAAGGCATGAATATGTTTAATGACATAATTCTGGTTGATGGGTTACTTTTACTGGAGAAAAAGTCATAAATTTGATGACTATGGAACATTTATTGATGCTTATCCTTAACAGATAGAGGAGAAATGGCTATCTCTGTAAAGAGTAAGTTACAGTGTGTGTGTGTATGACAGAGCTATGATTTTGAGATTAAGGTGAATAAATTTTAATGTAAAATGTTTCTCTCTGGTACAAAAGTTATTTTTATTTTATTTTGATACTGTACTGTATATTGTTACACGCCAGTTACAACTGATGCTTTAATGTAAAACTGCAAACAAACACCCAGGTCATAGCTGTCTGGTTATACTGTCCGATTACTAAAGTCCATCCACACCTTTCAGCCAATCAGAATTGAGAATTCTCAGTAACTGTGGTATAAGATTGCTTATGTATCCAGAACAGCTCTACCTCTGGGAACTAAAATTCAAATCCGGCTTTGAAGACACAGGCAGCAACATTATACAGTATATGCTTATTGATTATATATATATATACGTGTGTGTATGTGTGTATTTCCTCCTGTATTTGTGCATTCCAGTTCATTTGTGCCTTTATGTATATGTGCTGTAACAACACACTGTCATCCACAAGTGTGTGACATGAGAAACCTCCAACTCCCCACAGCAGAGGCAGAAATTATCATACTGCAGCTCACCAGCTCCAAGTAAATAAAACATTAAAGACTCACAAATTTGGCTCACAAATTTGAAGAGTGGGAAAAATTTAAAGTGCTTAATACTTAATACACACTTTACAGTATGTTTCTGCCATATCAATATGTAATGAGGACTAACTGCCAGTCAGTGTTGGGGTGTAACTAGCTACATGTAACAGCATTACATAATTAAATTACTAAACAAATGTAATTGTAATCCATTACAGTTACAGAAAAAAATATGTAATTAAATTACAATTACCAATCAAAATGTTGGTGATTACAAAGGGGTTGCATCGAAATGTATTCTTTTATGTTGAATATAACATTCATTCTTTTGCTTTGCATCTTTTCGCGGTGCAGAAATGCCTCCATTGACATATTTCTGGACAACGTGGGTCAGCAAAGCTTTTGGGACAAATTTGAGTGCAACACCATCAAGGGTAGGATGGCTTACAAGGAGCTGTCTCTACATCCAGAGGGGCTCCATTCATTTGGCAGTATGTACACCAATTTTAAGTGTTGTTTTTGATTGGTCCTCTTGTTTAAATTTGCAATGCCTCTCGTCTACCAATCAAATCAATGCGCATTGCTCTAAGCAGCCTGAGTCTACCATGTCTGCAACCAACAAGAATGACAAGAACACCTTTCAGTGCTGGAAATTCAACAATATTTTCTTTCTGAAATCAGAAAAGTGATCTAACATTACTGCAGAGTAGAGCTTGTTTACCAGCAGTGAAAATACTGTCAACATCGAAATGCTCAATGTCAAACCTGAGGAAACATCTACAGACGTTTGTTAGAAAAGTAATCAAAAAGCAATCAAATGTAATAAGTTACATTACTTTGATGAAGTAATTAAAATAGTTACATTACTTATTACATTTTTAACTAACTTGTAACCCTCCCAACACTACTGCCAGTCTGTTAATCCCAGCCTGCTGTCACAAGAAAAACAACAGTATAGGTCTGAAATTCAGCACAAATATGACCTACAGTTATGTTTACACCATCTAGTTACCATAGTAATTATGACCCGCCGAAATGACGCAGTTCAGATGATGTCAATATAATATGACAATTTGTGTTATTAGGAGGCAGGTTGGGTGGATTTTAAATGTTTTCTGAGATAAAATAATATTCCAATTTCACCAACACACACATACACAACATAAAAAGACACAAAATATGCAAACACATTTTCTAAATTGCTCTGTAGCAGGTTCAACTCTGACCTCTGATCCCTCTGAGCTTATACAATCATATCCATCAGCTGTAAAGTAAAAGCAAACTTTAAACATTTCCAGCATCATTCATCTATTACGACATGATTTTTCAGATGACAAACTACCACTCAGGAGCTACTGTAGGTTTCCAAATGTAAATCAAATTTTAACCAAATTTCCAGAAAATTGGCAAAAGAAAATGACATTACAGTTTCTTCATCGCGCCACACAGATCTGGATGTTTTCGTCTGCCGGTATTTTTTGTCTCTTTAGTTGATGTTTAATTCACATGCTTCATATATGTCATGATTAATTTTGCTCCTCAGCCAAGCCAAGCGTAAAACTTTATTGCAATATTTCAAGATTCTTTCAAATATCTGGGGTTTCCACTCAGGTTTTTTTATGCACAAATCGAAAATGTGAATGAAAGCAGGTGGATGGAAACGCACTTACTGTGAGGATGTTTTTCAAATCACATTTTTATAAAAATGTGATTTGCATTGCAATGCATGAAAATTTGGCTACAGACACAAAATGCACAAATAAGAAACATGGAGGAAAGCCAATTATCCAAGCGGAGTGTGGGGAGGATAAAAAGGCAGCATCGGCGGTATGGTTATGTGGCTTGGTGTGTATGTGTTTAGGGGGGGTTGCAGCTAAGTAGGTAGGTGACAGCAGTGAGAGCAGGAATTGTGAAACTGTAGCCGACCTCCAGCCACTGACAGGGGCCCACACAGGACGACAGAGACAGAGAGAGAGAGGGTGAGGATGAAGGAGGAGACCTTGGGGGAGGAGGGAGTGTAATGTAGCAGGGGGAGGGCTGGTAGAAAGGCTAAGAGGGCTATGAGACCTGAGTAAAGCCTGGGGGTAAACGCTGAGAAGGAGGGTGAAGGGACACTGTTGGGTGTCTGAAAATGGATTTAGGAAGTGAAGAAGAAGGCCCGCAAGAGACTAATACTGGAAGATTTTGACGTGGCAGGATATTCTTCCAATTTTCCCATTTACCTCAGACTTTAGGTTGTGTCTACAGAAATGAACATCTTCCTGGCTAAAAGAAACCAGTATTGATTGTTGGTAGGAGATGGGAGTCTCACCAGGGTTTCTCTCAAAGTCAGACACTTCATACACCCAACCTCTTCCCTAAGAGTTTTGGTGGTGGTATAAGAATGCATGCTACCTCTTGCTTTGGCACTGTTTTAAGTCATTTAAATGAAAGGTTTTTTTTCTGGAGAGTCAAACAAATTGTATACTCAGTATGAAGGGTGGATTACAAAGTCTGTCCTCTTGTCCCCTAACAGCTACGATACTGCTGCAAAAGACGTTTTTTCTTTCACTTTCCCTTTATATTAACCTGAAGTTATCTTGGGATGATTATGTTTACAGCATAAACCCTGAAAAACCACTATAGATACTGACAGTACAAGCAAGAGATGAATATGAGAACACGGATAATAGAGAAGAGAGAAAGAGCATCAAACGTTAAGGTGTGTCATACAACTGAATATCATGAAGTTAAAGAAAATACATATTAAAATACCAACACATGCTAATTGGAGATGCTGAGACTAGCTTTTTCTCAGGTTAATGTCATTATATAATGATCACATTTTTCCAAGTCCTCCAAATTACTTTGTTAGACTTTGTTAGGTTTTAGGAAAATATTATAGTTTGCATTTAACTTTGTTAAATTAGGGAACCTTGATAGCCCCAACATTTACTGTCAGTAGGACATGGGAAAGGAACAGCGTTCTGTTGACCCATCCATCCACCCTGACCTCCTCCCTTTGCAGACTATGTGCTTCTATAATGTCACCGGACTTCCTCCTTTACTCCTGACAAACAAGAGTCAACATTGACTGATACTGTTGTTTTTCTTGGCAGAACAGTTTCTTTTTTTCTATGTCGAGGGACTAAACATGAAATGGCAAGACATCCACTCTGATAACTTCTTTTTTTAATATTAAATGGAAAATTAATGTTGTTAAATGTTGTCATACGTGCATCCGCACTGTGCAGGAATCTCCTCACCTTCAAGAAAATTAAGCAGTAGGGGTGAGCCCGAATACAAATACATAATTTGGCAAAGCACAAATAATAGGTTTTTTACAAATATTTGTTTCATACAAATATTTTAAATAATATTTGTTAGTTATAGGTCTGTCTGCATTGCAGTGATGAATAAGGTTTTAGCTCAGTAATCAGCGCAGTCGTCTATGATCTGGGAGACTCCAGTTCAAGACCCGGTGTGGGGACCTCCTTCATAAGGTAGTTTATTTATGAACACTTATTGTAACACTTTAATTTTCTAAAATTAAAAGCGTAATAAAAACAAAAACAGCATTTTTAAGCCTCTTTCCACTTTTATTCGAATACAAATACAAATAATTTTGCTGCCTCAACAAATACAGATACAAATACAAATACTGGGCTCTCCGCACATCCCTATTAAGCAGTATGAGCAATAAAAGTGAATAAAAGAGTTTTTGTACTTGAAAATAAACCAGCTAGTCCCCAAACTACAAAATATGTAATTTGTCATTGTCTCACAAAACGAGCAGTATGGATGTTTTCAGATGTGACACTGGACAGTTTTTGTCATTGCCTCATCAGTGTGTCGTTTTCTAGTGAGGACATTAAATAAAAACAAAACTTTTACTCCTTAGAGGGTCTAAGATTAAAAAATATATATAGCATAAAGACATTCTGCTGCAAAACAACCCTGAAGAAGTCTGTGGACCTACATATAGTACATGCACTTGAGAGGATATACATTTTTTAACCACAATAATTATGGTGAGGGCTGAGAGTGGTGCTGCTGATGGTGGTGGTGGTGGTGGGGTGGGGGTGGGGGTATGAGAGCATAGCAGTGGTGGTGGTTTGGGGGGGGGGGGGGGGGGGGGGGGGGGGCTGCTCCACCGAGGATAATGGGAGCAATGGGAGCAGCCCAGGCAGCATATGGCCAGGCTGGGCTGCCTGCTGGTGCACCAGCTGTGGAACTGGTGGCCGAGATCACACAACCACTAAAGAACCCATCATCCCTCCCTCCTCCCTCCCACCCTCCCTCCCTCTATCGCTCTCTTATTCTCACTAATATGAGTTCACTTCTGTTTACTTTATTCCAAGAAATCTGAAACAGAGAAACAAACAATAATACATAAAATAGTTTTTTCTATTGTTTTTATATTTTTATTTTAAGTCTAACTTGATACATTAATCAGATGCCATATACACATTTTGTCACTGTAGTTTGAAGGTCACCTACATATGTTGCCTTTAGTAGTTTATAAAGAACTGGGTGACCTGTTAAAGATCACGAGATGCTCCACAGAACAGTTCAGAAGATTTCGAGTGAAACTTCAGTATGAAGGTGACACTACATGCAGTTTTGAGACTATATTATTTTATTTTATATTTTTAAGTTTTCCCTACTTGTTACCTTGTCATCGGTCCTGTTCTTAGGTGCATCGCTTACAGTATGATTGACCTTTTGTATATTGTTTCATTTGTTAACTTAATGACTAGGCGGGTTCCTGAGCTACGCTAAAGTCCTCTTGAATATGTGTTAGCTTGTATATTAGTGTTGGTGCTGTAGTGGTAGTATGTCGCTCACATGTCTTCTGTTTTGATCTGTTTGTTTTGTGTTTTTTACTGTGCATGGGTGACCAAACCAGTCCCCCCCCCCTCCTTTGGAGATGATTAACGTTATCTATCGATCATTCTGGCCGTGAAATGTTCCCTTTATAGCATGACTTTGTGGATTCTGTCCACCAACTCTTAAAGCAAAAGTGCGTTCTTCCGTGATCAGAGTTAGAAAATTATCTTTGTGTTTTCTGTGCTGACTGTTTCTGGAAATGTGTGAGAGTTTCATCACCAAAAGAAGAGTTTACATCCTACAAAAGTTGAACATGGTAGGTTTTGATGGCTAATTCTGACAATTTTCACACTTGACTTTAACTGTTTTACTGCCTAAAAAAATATTCATTGAATTTCCACCAGAATAAGGCCATACGCCCTGTTGCCAGTTTATTTGATATTTTATTCTGGAAATTACACTTGAAAAAGTGGAGGTCGTCTTGTATTAGAGGACTAGACATTGATGTCTTCACAAGATCAAATATTCTTTTTGAATGGAGAGAGTACTGTTGTAACCCTGGCTCCTACAGAGAGTGTTGCACTGAGGTTTGTTTGTAGCCTTAATGTTGCTAGGCTAGCAATTGTATTTAAGTCAGTTTATAGTGTCTTTTAGAGTCAGTCAGTCCTCAAAGTGTTTCATTAGCTCAGTTTAACCTGCAGGAGTTTCTGAAGATTCGTCTAAGGTGTTTTTTCTGCTGAAATAAATTCATGATGAGGGAAAATGAGTCGAAAGCGTCCTCTTGCCTATAGAAACGGACTATGGTCCGAATCATCTGTCAAAGCAGCCACAAAATGCTGCCACAGATGAAGAGGAACTCAAAAACATAAACAGTCTGAAAAATGGTATCCGCTGGAGAAAACAATTTTTGACCTCTTCCATGAGGCTGACAGGAGAGAGTGTGAGTGTGTGACTGACAAGCTGCATAAAGGTGGGATTTACATTCTGCTTTAATGGAAGTTTTTGAAGGTCTTGAAGTATGAGGACTCCCCTTATCCTTCGATTAATAGTATTACTGGGAAACTTTCCCAACAGGATGAGTGTGCAAGTGTGTTGTATCTTCAAAAAGTCCAAAAACAGGTGTTTGAAAAGAGGAGGTTGTCTTATAATCAGGGTTGTCTTATATTTGGACCAATAAGAGTAATAAATGTGGGAAATCTTTTTTTTAAGAAATCACAAATTTCCTCTAATCAAATATTTCTTGAGGTTACGCTGGATGAAGCATGACTACTGTATATTTTAAATCCCGGTTACACCTCTGCAGCAGCGGGCGGGTAGGTCCTTGTAGTCACATGTAAATTTACAGCAGTTAACCTATATGTGACTGCCATGATGAAGATAGACACCCATTTGAATTGATTAGGTCCTATAAAGCCTCATATTATCTTCACCTGGACTTTGTACTGCATTTTTGAACAAAACAAGAACTGTGACTTTAACCTCATTTCTTATAGAATACTTGTTAGAAACTGAACACTTCATGGTCAGAACAAACTGGGGGGATGATTACAGTGACCAAGAACACTTTTAATGTACATGTTTTGTGACACACACACACACACACACACACACACACACACGCACACACACACACACACACACACACTCCACCCAGGCTGCTCAGACTGCTCATAACAGCCTGATCCCCCCATCCACCACTCTCCTTTCTCTCTCTCTCTATCTTTTAGTATCTCTCTGCTTCGCATGCCCCCAGGCAGCTCCTAATGCAGAGGGACAGGAGGATGATGGGAATGTGTCTGTGTGTGTGTGTTATGTGTGTGTGTGTGTGTGTGTGTGTGTGTGGGGAGGGGGGTTAGAGAAAGATGACTCAAGAGTCGGATGTGTCATTTAGCATAAAAGCATCTCCCTTTCTTTCTCTGTTTTTAAACATTCCCGTCTTCTTTTTCCAAAAATTGAATTATTTCTCTTCCTCCTTCCTTTTTTTTATCCCTCAGCTTCCCCTCTTCCCTTGACTTGTCTCCATTCTTCTTCCCCTCTTTCCATCACCCTCATTTAAATTCTCTCCTCTCCTTTCATTTCTCCTTCTCTCTCGCTTCAGCTCCATTCCTCCCTTTTCCCACATTATCCTTCTCTCCCTTCTTCTCTTTTCCTTTCCTCTCTGTTTCTCCTTCTTCTGTCTTCCCTTGCCTTGACCTCCCTCCTGTTCTCCACCCCCTCCCTTCACCCCCTTTCTCTCGCTCCTTTATGTCTCTATGAGGAGCGATCAGAGCTCATGGTAAAGACGATGCAATATGGATGAGGCCGTCTCAAAGGCATCAAACTGGCAGCGGAGCATCCCAGTAGGCCGAGCGACCGACTTCACATGCAGAGAAACGCTTAGAGACGCTTTTCGCCGGTCGCTTTTATCCCTCATTCGTTCCCCCTTCGGCCCTGGTCCCATTTCTTTCTTTATATCTGGTCCTCTGTGTGCGCTTAGTATGTGTTTGTTTCTCTTTGAACGTGTGTGTGTGTTTGGCTATTTGTAGAAAGGGCTTTCAAGTGACATGATGCACAGTCCGGCAGCCATGTTAAAGGTACTGAGCTCTTCAGCAACAATGCCAGGGGAAATCTTTTTCCCTCTCACCTTTTGAGCCAATTTACAGCTGTCATCACAGCCAAAAATGTTGCATAACCACCGTTTTTTCCCCAGTTTATTAACGTATTTCCCAACACTGATAGGAATGAGAACTGATGAGTACATTTGAATGACCTGATGCTGAATATTTAACATGCCCTGTGCCTGACAGGAAAGCAATGGAGCACACAAAAAACTAACACCACAACAACTAAATAAACTAAATAAACTAATAAAATGGCTGACTATTTGAGAAACCAATAAAAGTAAGAAAATCAAATGGCCTAAAGTGGCAGATAAATATATTTTGAATAGATTTCATAGCACAGATCTAAAAATACATAAAGTTAAAAAGAAAATGTGAGACAAAAAGCGTGAACACTTTGGTATTGAGCTTCAAAAGTTAGTGGAATCACACAAACTCTTACTCTCACACAGAAGAAAGTCTCTATGGGAGCTCATATAAGGTTTTCTTTTTTGTCAGCTGAGGAAAAAGGTCAGTGTTTGAAATTAATCAAGACTAGATAAAGAACCTAGTATATGACTGGACCGTATGGTCAATAAACAAACCTGTAGCCAGTTTGTTACAGGGATAGCCAGTGGTAGTGTCTATAATTCCTGGATATTAATTAAATTATTTTTTTTGTAGTGGTCCCAGTAATATTTGTTGTTAAAGTGTACTGAAGTAGCATATATGACATGGTTAAGCAATGTTTGAGTTTGAAAAAAAAAAAAAGAAGGTATAAATGCGGTTTTAAGAATAATACTTTCCACTCATATCTTGGGATGTTTGAAAGAGAACTTATTTTAATTTTAATTGTAACTTTTCTAATTATCTAATTACGCCCCTGCTCTTTCTTCTGTTTCTATTTGTGGATGTCTGTAACATATGATCTCATCCATATGTTTATGTAGGATTAGCATGCTAGGCTAACAGTCTGACAGCTGTGTGACTATACCCGCGCTGTGATGTCTTTCAGAGCACAAACACCATAAAGACACCTGTCACCTGCCCAGCACGGTGCAGCTGCACCTTATTTTTATACAGTTTACAGGCTGCACACAGCACAGCATGGCTATGCTAACGATGCTAGCCATGCTAACTAGCTGTAAGCTGCTGTGCAGGCTGGTAAAATGGATCCTTCTTGACTCTTTATTACAGTTGGTGCTTCTGTCAGTGTTGGAGCCTCCGTGTGAGACGCTTCGGTTAGTAAATGTGTGTTTTTAAAACTTATTTCGGGACTGCGCTCATTCTGCGCTTGGGGCTCTGCTGTAAACAACCCTTGAGGACTTAATAGAAACTGTTCGCACTGATTAATTTTGAAAGAGCAATGGCTCTGGGGGAACTCACAACACTGGACCAGCTGACCAATGGTGTAACTTCATCACTCAGCAGTGAGTCAGTGACAGACAGACATTCAGGGTTATAAGGCTGATCCATGGCCGGTCCAGCCAAAAATGTAAAAACCGGAATTAAGTCAGCAGAAAGTTTGCACAGTCCCCTCTGACTTAAACAGATGCTACCGTACAACGTCTGTAAACACAATGCTGCAAATTTTACTCTTGCATCTTTCAGACGTTTAATCACAGACGCAACTGTCTCCTGTTGCAGCGATCAATGTGCAATGACAAATCCAATTCAGAGGTCACTTATAGTTATTTAGTTATTGTGTCATGCACATACCCAGCCCATATAGACTTACACCAAAATACAGTTGCAGTGGTGAAATATTTTTTTATTTTTTTATTTTAAAAAATGATCTTTAGGGGTAGGAATGAAAGCTCTAACCCTGGCAGTGGCACTGTAGTGAACATCAATATCACACAATGCAAGAAAACAAATGACATATCTCCTCACACCTACCACTTCTCCCCTGTTCTACGCACAATACTTCTTCTTTTTGGAAGAATCCTGCAACGCTCTATAAATGCTTTGCAGATGGTAAAACATGAATGCAAACAACATTAACTTTAAATATTTATACTCTCAGGGGAAGCCATTGTCTGCTGCATGGGGGAATCATGGCTCACTGTAATAAGATGTCTACTACTGTAAAGACATGTCTATCATGACTTGTATGCTTTTATTTTGTTGTTGTTGTTGTTTTTTTTAGCACTGTTTTATTTCAGGTTGGAGTTTCTTTCACATTTGAAGTAAATTGTTCAACTTTTTGTTTGGTTTCAGAGAGGAATTCAAAACACTGCAAGCAAATTGCTATTTTGCAAGCTGAGGAACAGAGAGGTTTTTATTCTGCAATGTGATCAGTGCCTGTTATGAAATAAACAGCAAATATATCACAGAAAAGACATCCGTGGAGCTTTTGGGGGATGCTGCAGGAGATCCACATCGAATATACAGTATGTTCAGCCTAAAATCAAACAAACCAATCTTAGATCAAATATTTCCGAGTGATATATACACACATACACATATACTGAGTGCCTTAAATGGTTTGCACATCTGTTGATTTCCACCAGACCTCGTGAATAAAAAATCGCTCTTGTACTACTTAAATTAAGGTCAAGTAAAAACATAAAAAATGCATTTCTTCTTCAGTGGAGGACGGTCAGGGCAGCCAACAAAGGTGATAGTTTATTCTGGAAGGCAGGAGAATTATTTATGATGATGTTGCACTTCAAGCGATCTGCCAATCAATAACATGTGGCCTTAATCACCCTGACAAAGTTGTATAAAAACCTTTCTCCACACACACACACACACACACACATGCGCACACACACACAGACACGCTGAGTGTGAGATCTCCCCAAAGTCTCAAGCATCCACCAAATGTTACCGTACAAGGGATAGCTATCATCACAGCATCAACTATTTATCAGAGATGGAGGGAGAGAGGGGAGGAAGGAATCCCCGTCCAACTGCACCGTCCCGAAAGAGAGAGAGAGAGAGAGAAAGGGGAGTCCCCATCCACTTTGACAACAGAGAGAAGAAGATTTAATTTGTTGGGGGAACGAAGAAGAAGAAGAATTACATGGCTAACTGGGAGGAAAGTGTCAACACTGAACAGTCCATTAAAGGGGACATATCATGCACATTTAATGGTTTATATTTTTGTTCTGGGGCTTTACTGGAATATCTTTGCATGATTTACAGTTAAAAAAAATCTCCTAGTTTGTCTTATACTGGTCCTTTCTGCAGCCCCTCAGTTCAGCCTCTGTCTGAAACAGGCTGTTTTAGCTCCTGTATCTTTAAGGTCCCCCCCCTCAATGAACCCACTCTGTTCTGATTGGCCAGAATCAGAAGTCCGGAGGCTATGAAAACAAAAAATAGCAGTAGGATGTCACTTATTTTTCTCCTTTACCCAAAATATCAACTTTTCAAATACATTCGTACATGTTTGAGCCGAAATCCAAAATATGTGAGTTGACGATGGGAACAGCCCATGGGACAGCCTTAGCAACAAAGACTACAGAACAGATGTAGACATGCCTGAACAACGTCATCACGAGGAGGAAACTGAGGGAACTTTGCAAATGAAATGTTCAGAGCTGGCTGAAGCCTTGGCTTTTGACTTTCAGCATTTTTACATACGTTACATACACATAGACATCCAACATCATAAGTAACACAAAATCACAGCATTATATATATATATATATATATATATATATATATATATATATATATATATATATATATATATATATATATATATATATATACATGTGTGTGTGTGTGTGTGTGTGTGTGTGTATTTACCAGGTTGTCTCATTTCAATTAAAGTGAATAGTGGATTTAAAGTGAGATCAACAGTACTTGATTGACAGGCTTACTCATCAAGTCTTTAAATCACTAGCATTCATACAGAATGCTTAAAAGTGATAGACACCAAGGAAGAATTAATTCACTGCAGGAGCATTTGCATCTCCTTATAAAGCAGAAATAAACAAAACCCCTCTCCAAAAAAAAAAAAAAAAGAAGAGAAATCCACCATTTGAATAATTGAAAAATAGGTGAGCTTTTAATAATTCACTGGTACAAATGAGGGGAGGAGGGCAGTGATGAATGTTTTAAACACAGAGAGAATCCCTAACTGACCGCTGGCCTGCTGTGTGGAAAACACACACACACAGACACACACACACACACACACACAGTCTCAGATGTAAACAAAACACACCACCCTGTTGTCTATCTGTATATCAGACAAGTGACAAATTAAAGGAAAAATCTGAATAAATAAGTGTAGAAACATGATGAATACTGCACAGATGCTTCCACACAACAGCTCACTAAACGGTTTGATGAGTCTGAAAGTGACGGATCTTAAACTGAGTGAACACTTATGGGAGACAGCGCTGTCCACCCATCATCAACAAAACACCACATAAGAGAATATAAATGCTGTTTATCGCTCTAGTAGAGTTCCACAGACTTGTTCAATCTACGCCAAGGAGGACTGAAGCTGATCTGGAGGCTTTTGGTGGAAAAACAGCTGACTATGACAATTTATGTTGGTTTGTACTATGTTGCAGTGGGTCATGTGTAATTGTAGCAGCTCCAAATCCTGTCTGAAGTAGCTCACAGATTTGTGCTCCATTAACTACAAACTGTGTAAACCTGCAAGAATTTATAATAAAATAGATTTTATAATAATTTCCTACCTTCATTAGCTGTCATTTCAGTATGCTATGAAAACAAATTTGCAGACACTTGAAACTTGCTTGAAACAGCCATCCATGCATCTCCTTGTCTTTAAGCAAGCATTTTCAAACCTATAGTTTGTTTGCTCTGGTCCGTATCAGTGGATATGTTGGTAAACTTGGTGTGTTTTCTTCTTGGTTCGGTTTCTTTTCACAGAGAGAAAAATCCAAGTGAACCAAAATGCATCACTACAACTCACCGCAAAAAATGGACCAGAATCAGATTCAACCGCACTAAACAGTGTAGGTCTGAAAACACCCTAAATTTTTGTCAGACTTGTAATATTGTTGCATCTGCAAATTGAAAAATTTGACCCTTGTGCTTGTGATCACAGGCAAATCTTCACTGTGCTGGGTTTTTTCCCTTCACATTTCTACCACATGTGAGCTCACCAAAGCAAATTCTTATCAGCTACACTGAAATAGCAACAGAATATTGAATCTTAAATCTCATGAGGCGATTTGAACATCATAAAAAACACAGAAGGGACGCATGGCCACTGTCTCTGCAGGTACATAATGCTGATGCAAAGGTGAAGTGAATGCTGTGGGAAGCAGGTGGGTGGCTAAACGCAAAACAAACTCTATCAGCCTATCAGGCTCATTTGCTGCTGTGTATGTGACTGTGTGTTTGTGCTGTTCATTCAAATAATGAGGAATTGCAATGCACACTGTTTAATATACAGGTGGCCTATAGGAAACACACACACACACACACACATACACAAGAACGCCAGAAAGAAGAGCGCCCATGGGACACCTCCCCTCCCATCTCTCCTCTCTCTGTCTCTCTTCCATCATCTTTTTAACTTCCACTTCCTCTTTCATTTATTTCCTCCTTCTCACTCCCTTTGTCATCTTTTCCACCCTCTCCTCATCCACTCTTCATGCCTTTATCAGTTTCTTTTTCCATTCTAGGTCTCTCTCTCTCAGTCATTTGCCTTTATCTCCTCCTTTATCTCCCTCATCCTCTCTCTCGTTCTTCTCTCTCCATCTCTCCATTAATTCCCTGTCTCTCTCTCTCTCTCTTTCTCTCTATCTCTCTCTCTCATACAGGATGCGAGCGCTGCATCCGTGGTTGCCAGGCAGTTACCACGGAAACATTCTGCATTATTGATGGAGCGCGCTCATCGCGTCCCACCAAGCAGCACCCAAACTGTCCCAACAGAGCACAACAAGCAGCGCTGCTTTCTAACCGGCAGAGAAAGAATCAACCAGCAAGACTGAAATAAATAAAAGACAAATATTAACTGGAAGGTTTCTGCAGAGCTTTAACCGTCAGCTGACCAAGATGTCTACTTCATATTGTATGTCTGAAGCCGTTTTATGATGGGATAAGTTTTCCCTGAAGAGGTCCTGTAACTGAAATTTAACTTTTGTTACTTCTAAAGGGATAAGAGCTCATCCTGATTTGTTTGCCCTAAAATAAAGTATAATTTAATTATGTTTGTTTTATATCAGTATTACATAATGCTACAGTCTACACACGTGAAAGGTAAAATTACTGGTATTTATCATTTTAGAATATATTTATTTATATAGCACTCATTAAAATTGGCGATTACAAAGGGCTTTGCTTAAGGCAAACATCAAACAAACAAATAAACGAGATAATAAGAAAAAAACATGTGAACAATGCAAATTTAGATCAGGTAGTGAAAACAAAAAGAGGAAGAAGGACAAATAAAACAGCAAGAAAAATGTTGAATAGTTACAAATAATATCAAAACAAAAACAATCATTTAAAAACCTAAAAAAAAAAATGCATGCATACATATAGACATATACACACAGAGACCCATGCACACACATACACACAGTATTAACAAGTTAAAATGAAATTATAAGAAAGACATTAGATAAAAGTGTGTTATCGGAAGCAATGAAAAAAGGAAATAAAAAGTCTGAGTTGGTCGCTCAGGTTATTCCAGGTTTGATGTGCTCTAACAGCCTAAATCTTACTAGTGGAGTGAACAGCAGGCCCTCAGACTGCAGCGGGGTGATCAGGGGAGAGTAGCTCAGAGATGTAATCCGGGGCCAGGCCATGAAGTGCTTTAAAAGCAATGAGTGTGATCTTAAAATCAATTCTAAAACAAACTGGCGGCCAAAGTAAAGACATTAAAGTGATGTGTTGTATTTGTTATGAGTTTAGTTGCTGCAGTCTGCGCAATTTCGACTTCTTTTATGAAGTAGAAACCTCCCTATTCCCTATTTTCAGATGTTGTCACACAGTAATATCTTATAAATGTCTCCAAACTGGTGTAGGTACATGTAGGTATTGTACATGTGTTGCAGTAGTGCTGCAGATCTCATATGTGTAGCTCTAAATAGAAAAAAAACAGCCATAACTACAAACTGATTAACATTTATTTATTAAATGTAGGTCAGTACCGTTATGTCAGATACTGTGTGATGGAAAAATGTTTCACAGGTCTGGAGAGTTAAGACTGACCAATCAATAAACTTTATATGAATCACAGATGTTGTCAGAAATTTTCTTTCTCTCTGCTTAAAACAATTTGTTTAATTAATGTTGTCAAAACTACTCAGACTGTCAGCATGTGTTGGTTTTGGACTAGTTAGTGTGAGGTGAAACAAGATCCGTTTGAACATGACACTCGGAGGCCGGGCAGCAGCAGCAGGAGTCTTCCAGCCAATCAGGAAACAGTCATTTAAACACTGAAGGACTATAGTGTATCAGTGTTGAGAGAAGCTGGTGTGTTGGTTGACCTACTCATTCAATGACAAGAACACCAAAGACACCAAAGTCATTGTTTTGAACGCGACTTGTTAGCTTCATGCTAACACTTTAGTGCACATTGAGTAAGCTACAGTATGTGATTGTTGGTGACTGTCATCTAAAGATCATTTGGTGTTGGTGAATTTTATCAAGATTATAAAACAGGTATTACGATAAGAACGAATGGTAACTTTTTCATTGCTGAGACATCAGCATTCATACTTGTGTAAACAGTAATTGTTTACTTTTATTGTTTTTACCTGGTTTTAAACATGTCAACCACTGTTCTTTTATGCAAATTTCCATAATTGATTTTTGTATTTTATACACTGCTTTTAAATCTTTATTTTGTTATGCGTAATGTCAACTACACAGCCTATAAAACATCTCAAACATAACCTCAAACATAACTCATGTCACCTGCTTCCCTTTCAAAAGCACTGTCACTGTTTTTAATTTTGTGTCACCTACTTCTTTGTAAGAGTAGGCGCCATTCAAACAGCACGTCAGCCTAACCAGCCAATCAGTAATAATTAGCCATCGCTCAGTGCTTCCAGTCAACCAGCCGGACAGTCAGCCGGGCTGCAGCATCACTCACCTGTTGTGCCCCAGGCGATGCCTCCCTCCCGATCCCCATGACGCAGCTGTCATCCCAGCGACTCCACTGCTCGCTCTCTCTCTCTCCCTCTCTCTCTTTATTCTTCTTTGTTGTCCGTCATCCCTCGCACCACCTACACATCCAGCGCTGCCTCTGAATGAGGCCTATTGTGCAGCGTGCATGCTGTTGCTGCAGCGTCGTGCTCCATGACCGTCTCAACACAAAGTTTCTCTTCACGAGTCTGTCTGGCCATCATGCAACATTATCCTGTTTCCTCTCACCAAAGAAGCAGCTGTCCTCTTCTGTGCAAACTTGATGGAGGGATGTTGATCTGCAGCCATTATGAAATGATATAAATCATGACAAAAATATATCCTTTGTATGCTGTAAACATCTGGTCTTGGCCAAAGTAAGAAAACTGAGAATGGATCCCACAAATCCCAGTTATTTCTTGTTTGTGGTCCTTTGGAAAAATTGAGTTGCTCCAGTTGTATAAAAAAGAAACAACAAAACAGGAAAAAAAACAGAGAAGAACAAGAGGGAACGAATAAAAAAATAAAGATGAGGGCAAGTGCATTCACAGCTGGCAGGCTTGACTGTGTTAAGGCCTCAGGGCCCCAGTGGATGCTCCCTGTGTCCATCTCAGAAGAAAATACAACAAAGAAAAAGAACGAAAGAATGAAAGAAAGAGAGCAAGCGAGTAGTGCAGGCGCCTCTGCTTTGAGCAGTAAACAGGAGCTTGAGTGAGGAGGAGAGGAGCGAGACTGGAAGTTTATATGTGTTCTCTCCCCCTGAACCAGGGGACTGGCTGAATAAATAATACAATAGATATTCCTGTGATGAGGTCTTAGCGCGCCATTCATAATTATTTCATTGTAGCTGTAATGAGAGCGCCGGCCCTCCCAATGTGCTCTGCTCTGGCAGGTAGATCTCTCCAGAAACCAGGGCCCAGAGGCAAGATGTGGACCTGTGCTGCAGTTACACACAAGGTAGCCTACAGGTTGGACGTTATTCACCTGTTTGTCTGTAAACATCTGTTGCATGAATATAGAGTGGAAGAGGATGACAGATGATCTGATAATCCACAAATATGCTGCTGTTCTCTCATGCAACATCCTCAGCAAACCTGCATGACCAGTGTTGGATAAAGTTTTCAATTTACTTCATTACTTTACTTTTACATTACTTTACTTTATTACCAAAAATCAATCCACATGCCAGACAGAACTTTGTCACTGGATGATTCTGTGAAACCCCAGATTACTGTATGTTCAGTGGCCATTTTTTTAATATTAAGTGCTGATTATTACTACAATATCTGCACATGGTGAGTACAGTATGGCTAAAGGTGTGAGTTTCCTCTATTAGAACTGCTTTTTGTTGTGAGGTATGTGAGGTAAACAGTAGGAAGAGTTCACATTACATTACAAAATAATCTACCAGGAATGTGCGTTGAATTGTATTTGACTGGCAACCGTTGCCTTGCTGGATGACGTCTGGCTGAATCACTCTCACCAAGCGTGTCAGTGGAAAAACCATTGAGAAGGGCTAGTGACTAGTGCCGACAGTAATAGACTCCGAAAACTATTGGTGACTGTCAGCCAAAGAACAGAACAACAAACAGTGTGTCAGGTCCCTTAAATAATCCAATATCTGTCACAAACTAAGCACCAGAACAACAGGTTAGCTGAAATTAAGGTTGTTTTCACACCTATACTTCTTTTGCTCTGGCCTGAATCAGTTGATGGATTGGTGAACTTGGTGCATTTTCCCTTTGGTTCAGTTTCTTTTTACACAGAGAAAAATCCAAGCAAGCCAATATGCAGCACCACAAGCCCTCTGAGAACATTCACTTCATTCATTGGTCAGAAGTGTCTGGGGTGGGAACGAGAACATAAACACAGGAAGAAGGTCCTGAAGGAGGTCCACTGGCCAAATACAACGCACTACGTTGCACTAGTCCAAGTCCAACCTCGATTCATTCTCCGGCTAGTTGGTAGCAACTGTTAAATTCACTCATCTGCATCCCACTATGCAAAGCTTAGGGTTAGGGTTAGGTATGCCTAGTAGTTGGGTCGGATCGAGGACGGATCATATTTCCACCACAATCAAACTGCTCCAGAATTTGTTTAGGACTGGACTGAGACCATGTCCTCTAAAGAGTTTCGGTGCAGTTGTTGTGGTCCGCAACCAAGTGTGATTATGTGTTCACACCTGCCCAAACAAATTACACCAAGGTAGAAAATTAACCAGAGTTTGATTTAACATTTGACTAAAAAGTGCAGGTGTGATCCTAAAGTGTGCTGGAGACAAGATGCACAATGTATTTTTTTTATTTCTCCTCATGAGAGATGTTTCAGGCAAAACATTTCCTCATAAAAAAACATTACAATGTGGATTTTTTACGCCCCCCATCTCCTCCCAGCTCCCCTCCACCACCACCCCCAGACCTTCCTGATCTGTGTCCTGATCAAGCTTTTGAAGCTGGCAATATGCCATTCAATAGAAATTAAATCTCATACATACAACACATAGACCCATAAAAACCAGGGAGTTACACCTTAAGCACATACATTCAAGCACACCCATTTGCCCCTGATGACATAACAAGCGTGAAGACGGTTTCCATTAGATGGGATGATGGGACATCTGCTCCGGTGGAGGGGACAAAAGCATGTTGAATTTTCCTAAAGTTATTTTCCTAGAAGAGGTAGATGGAGGATGTGATCCTGGAGGGTATGTAATGTATTGTACTGTGCACCACAGGTTTTCTTGAAAGAATTAGCTGACAAGAACCATTAAAGTGTGAGAAACCAGTCACGGTATTAAGATTGGATATGACACATACATAAAAAAGGTGTTGATATAAAGGAAAACATACAGTATATTTCCTGTATGCTGCCTTAGTGTTTTATCTCTTCGCGCTAATTATATTCAGAATTTAAAAGTGGATTTCTTTGTCTCATAGACCTAAATTTTATGACAGAATTGAGAGAAAACAGGTGTGCCCCATTGGCCTACTGGTTAACACCAGTTAGTGTCCGTGGTTCAAATTCAGCAGCAGACCTCTGTTGCATGTCGCCCCCCCCCATCTCTCTCTCCCTTCATTTCCTGTCGTTTCTCCACTGTCACTAAAACAAAGACATAAAACAACCAACATATATATATTTTAAAAAGAACTGTAACACAATTGACCTTTTTCAATCACTGTGTCACCATACTATCACAACATTTCCAGTCATAATCTCTCATAATCTCTCTAATTTATTTTTTCTAAATATTTATTCTCTTTTTTTGTATTTTGAAGGGATGAGAAATGTTGCAGAAGATGCACTTACAGTACAGAAAGGGAAATATATGTCAAATAATGAAATGTACTGAAAACAGCACAGTGAAGACATAATACATAATGACTATTCAGTGTTATCTTTAATATACTGTTTATTCAACACACAGCATGCTTAGACACATGGTCTCATAGACAGACTCATAGTCCCAGTTGTGTCTCTTGTCCCTTGGGGCTGACGTCTCAAAGCTTTTGGGGCTACATACATGAGAAAAGGCATTTTCCCACTAAGCCCCAGTCCCTCTCTCTCTCTCTCTGTCTCACACACACATACATACAGACCACCTCTATTGCTTTCAGTCGCATACACATACGTCCTGAGGTCTGCCGAGCGAGCACCTTCCCGTCCTCTAATCCTGTTAGTGAGAGACGGGGGGAGTCAAGGGGGAGGGGGAGGTGAGTTAGGTTGATATGTGCGTCTCTGTATGGGGGGTTGAGGGGGGATAGAGGGGCGAAGAGGGGGTTATATGGGACAAAAAGACCCCCCCAGTCCCACACCAGCTGGAGCCCTGTAGTATACGTGAGACCTGAATACTCCCTTTTACAACACACTCACAAACACGCACATACAGTATATTCATTCATTCATATATGGTACCGTGTGGCTGAATGGGCAGGACATTAACAATGTCAGGGTTTTAGGTTCAATTCCCAGCAGGGTCACTCTTTCCTAAAATGCATCAACACTTATGGGAGGCAGACTTTTAAACAGCTCCAAACACTCAAGCCTGACTTTAGTTGAATATCAAACCTGGAGAAGCCTGAAATTTCAGGCCGAGCCCAAACATCTTACAGCCTGAACTTGACACAACGGAATAAATTGTAATTGCAATGTTGAAACTTACATATAGTAATGGACAGATGCTGGTCCTGTTTTCATTGTCAAAGTTGTCAGCTCATCCAGTAAGTATTAATTAAACCAACAATCACAACCTGCAATGACAACATTTTTAGATCTGTACAATAACCTTTACAACCTTTACATACTGGTAATATTTTGACCCTTCACAGTATCCCCTCATAATTAGTCTTGATACCAAACTTCTGAACCACAAATCTATTTTTAATTCCTAATCAGTCAGTAATGAATGGGTGATTAATTGCTGAGAGTGTGTTCTTTAAGTTTTTACACTATTTGTTACATTTATAATCACACTATCTTATGGTCTCTCTCTCCTAAAACTGGAAAATTTTGGTAATTTTGGTAATTTTGGAATAAATACTGGTCAGCTTTAACCCAGAACACCCTCTATCTACTATCTGTTTACATTTTTTAAAAGATATTTCCATTTTTGTGTATTCTGGATCACTTTAGAAAGAGTATTTCAGGCTAAAATAAAGGTATTTAGGGTGTTTTTACTGCTCTCAAATGTAAAAATGGGTCAAATTTGACCTGAGCAGAACAATACACTTGTATGCTTTGGCTTTAGTAAATCAAAATTGGCCAGTTGAAGCCAGTGAAGCCAGATTATGCCTCCACACTGAATACATACACACAAACAACCAGCCTGATCAGCCAATGAGGAACAGATTTGAATCATAGGGCATAAACACAAATGGCCCCTGGCAAAGACTATTAATATTTCACTAAATGAAGAAGAGAGAGGGAAGTGGACTCCAGCTCTGAGATCCATCTCATCGGTTTTCTGTCTCTCTCCCTGTCTCCTGCTGAAAATAGTTTCGCCTTTATTCAAATGCTCCTGTAGCCATCTTTTTTTTTTTTGGCTATCATCACCATTGCTCCCTTTCTATCTTTATCAATCATTCAAAAGCGGTTTGGTGTTGAACAAATGTGCCCCCAAATGAAAGTTGGAAAAATTCCTAATACATTGCTGCAGGAGTACAACATCAACTCAAATTGGATGTTTCAGCAGATAAAAGTAAATTACTTTTCTAAAATGATTTGAACCATGATCAGACAGATATCAGATACATGTACATTTAGTCAAATGCTTGGTAGAGAGTTCGTCTTGTGACGTGGAGCAAAGCACACAGAATCTGAGATAAGCTTGAAAACCACTGAATTAGAATCAACTGTAAATAAAAAAAAATCAAAATAAAGGATGTCTTGCTGATCAGCAGGTGCAGGATCAAGGCCAACCAGGATTTATTTTTTTTGTAATGGATCAATATTGGTTTTATAAACCCCAATCTATTTCTTATCTAGTGTTTGCTCTTAGTCTTTCTTAATATTTCAGTTGTCAAAAATGCCCCAAAACTGGAAGTGAACAATGAGTTAAAAACAAAGCACACAAAATAAATAAACAGTGTGCTCTATTTTAGGTGAATTTGCAGGTTTATCATGAATTTCAAGTGCGACTGTTGTGGTTCAAAACTGCATTTGAACTTAAATATTTTGGTCATGTTGGGGCTGAAGAACCACCAAGGAGTTGAAGAATCCTGCTCGAACTTCCTGCCATGACAGATTCACAATGATATTCCAACACATAATATACAGACACTACAGGCCACTGTATTGTAAATGTTAAATATGTTAAAAGGAATGTTGTGTTATCTGGTTTTCTTCTAATTTACAGATTTTAACGTGGCTTTAAATAGGCCCAGCACACAGTGAAGCTGTATTATTAAAAGGGGATTTCCATTTTACAAATAAAGAGTAATTTACTAGTTTCACAGCCTGTGAAAACCGTATATATAGTCTGTGACACTGAAGAAGCTTTATGAGGTCTGAGGAAATAAAAAACCCTAGTGATGTCATCAGGGTTTAGTCTTGTTTTTAACAGATTAAGAAATTAATAACAGAAAATCTGTGTTACAAGCTGAGTTGTGGAGTTTAAAAGATGTGTGCATTTACCAGGCAGAGCGGGTCAAATGAAAAATTTGCTACTGAATTGGATTGTGGGAAATGTAGGATCTAGCATTTTTGGAGCTTGACTGTCCTTCTGCCACTCTTGACTCAGTAGCCTCATCGTTTATCCATCTGAGGGTTATTTCCTTGTCGTCATATCAGTTGGCAGCAGAGTTGAAACAAAGCCTCCATACAGTGTGATCTTCAAATAGCTTTGACACATGTCTTCTGAGTATCACCGTCTCTTTTTCTGCCTCTCCCTCCAGTCCCAAACACCAGGGACAGAAGTTAAAAAAAAAAAAAAAAAAAGATACATTTTAATTTACATACATACACTCTTCTAATCCCAGTGACATGTTCATACATCATTTTGTTTGTTTACTTGTTTTCCCTTTGTTCAACTGCTCTCTATTCTTGTAATACAGAGGAGAGAGGAGCTGAGGATTTTGTTTGTATGGAAATGAGCACAGTGGCTCTCTGGGGAAGCACTTGGAGGGCTGAGCTGTTTGATGCCTGGCCCTCCATGGAGCGTCGAGACGGCGTTGTTGAGTAACGCTGAGCCCAGGAGAAAGGAAAAGCAGAGCGAGGAACCAGCCGGGTGATGTGAAGACCCCTGATGTTGCATTAAAGGGTCAAAGTTACTGCAGTAATGACCTTTATCTACATATAGGAGATTAAGCTTGTATTGTTGGAAAACCCTGCAGAAAGTAAATAGTATCTTCCAGAAAATCTGCATTTCTTGAGAGCATCTTGTTTCATTAATGTGGTGTGTGTCATATTTTATATAAAATGTAGTTTAAAAATATTTTTGTACACTTTATTGCCACTTTTGGAGAACATGATGATATGTAAATTAGCTGACAGTGTAAAAAATGACAATATTGTATCAAACTTCAGATTTTGAGCTGGGTTTCCTAAAGTCAATAACGGTTTATTTATTTATGTAATAATGGTTTTAGCATATAATTATAACCGTAATTCAGTCATAACAACTGATTCTCAAGATTATTAAAGATCCCCCCCATACATGTTTTAAAATTTATATAAAATACTCTACTTTGAATAATAATGTGTGTCTGATATGGTTTTTCCACAAAAAAGTTCAATTATCTTGTTAAATCCTTAAAATAAAATCACCTCCTTCTCCCTCATTAAAAAATCCAGAATCTATGAATATGCAAATATATTTCATTTCTAAAGTTTAACTGTTGGATGTCTCCTACCTCACTGAAAAGTCAACTGTCAGTGTTTGTGCTCTGGAGGCTTCAAGTTTCCACATCACACTTGTGTAAGTTGAATACTGGACCAGAATTGGCTTCCAAACTAGTTGTGATGTCATAAATTCTGCTTGTAGCCCCGCCCCTAAAAATCGGATTTTCAATGAGCACAGACAAAACTTTCAACTTTCAGCAGATAAATGTGAAAACAGACTTCCAGTGTCAAACTCTGCATATACATTGTTCTTCACACTGAGGCTCAAACATTCAACTGTAGGAACAAGAAAACATATTTTTGGGTGGAAGGGAACTTTAAGAGTTTGCACTGGTTTGTAATAAATAGAGCAGGTCACCAGTGATGCATTATTTTGTACTGCTCAGGGGCTTCTCATCTTCTGGACCTCAATCAAGTTGGATCTTTCACATTTCGGTATCAAAATTGTTCATCAACTCTGGACAAATGTGAGTGAACGTGTAATTCTTTACAGTGAGATGGTTCATTTACATAGTGAGCTCAGTTCATTCCCATATTATTTTCAGTCTTTCGTAGTAGGTACATCCTCTTGTGTGTTTTCACAGGAATAGAAATCGATCACACCTGCCTGACAATGAAACCACACTGTCCAGGTGGAGCTCAACAGGCTAATTAAGATGCTGCTCAGTTGGCCTGACTCTTTGCTGTCTGACAGTACATTTACATTTCAAGCTCAGGGTCAATTTGAAACATCGTATCTTTTTGGATAATTGTGAGAAAAATTATAAAAGACCTGCACAACCTGCAGGGCTATCATCATTATGCAGAAAATACAGGTTATCCCACACAGCTGTTGACTGTCAGATACTTCAACTAAGTAGAGAGAGTTTAATAATCAGTTTCAGCACAGACGGAGCAGAAAACTCAGCTCACTAACTAAAACATCGGCCTGATATCTGAAGACTGCTGTTAATTAGTGTTAGCTACCTGGTAGGTAGAAACAAACTGAACAAAGTAGAATCTGGAAACTGTTCAGTCAACTCCGAGTGCTTCGACTCTTGTAACCAGAGATGACGCCTTGTCATCAAACACAAACCAAGACCACAGATCAGTGTGTAGAGTCATTTTGAGTCTGTCCTTCTCGTGGATGCGACCATTAAATTTGGTAGGAGATATCAAGAGACAGCTATCATCCACCTGGAGTCACCGCAGTCCCGTAAACTGCAGCAAGTGAACATGTAGTGTAACTAATAATGCCACAGTTTACCGGACTGTCCTGATCCAGCTAAGTTACTTTTTGACTAAAAATAAACTTTTTGTGCACATTGTAATAACTTGATTTAGACGTTTTACACATCATGCAAAAACAAGAATTCTAATTAATAGAACTAATTCGATAAATCACCCAGCCCTACTCTGGTGCCATCTCACTTTAATAAAATAACGAACTGTGGCTGTTTTGTCTCTTATGTCCATATGAAAAGGTGAAATGTTGGACATATTTTCTAGTCTTCTGTGTTTCTGCCTAGGCTTTCTGTTCACTCACACTTCTTTCCCTCCATCTTTACACACAAAAATGACAGTTAAGACATCTACAGTTGCTTTAAGCTGCTACTGGCATTTTGATTATAATATTTCAAACCATTTTTTTAATATGAATGTTCACATAATTCTTAGGTTGTGCTGAAACTGCCTGCATTGTTTCTAGGCAGAACCTATATCATCTTGGTTCGGCTCAGCTTGGTTCGGCATGACAACAGTCCCCTTGTATGCTTTGAGTAAACAGGCCTGCAGTTATAAAGCTTTTACACGCCAATCCTGCCCAACATTCCCTTTATGTACAAGTGCTGCAGGGCTCAGATGCATAATACATGAGCACTCAGTTAATCTATTGATCCAAAATATGTCTTCTCTCTTTCTCTGTCTCATTTACTGTCTGTCTTTCTCTCATTCTGTCATACGCTCTCTTTGCTTCTCACTCACTGTTTTTCTCCCCCTCTTCTCTTCTCTTCTCTTCTCTTCTCTTCTCTTCTCTCTTCTTTGCTCTTTTTCCATCAGCAGGCCAATTACAGCACTTGGATGGACACAACAACGGATTAGTAGAAGAAGAGATGAGAGAGACACACATGAAGAGGTGGAGATAATGAAAGGTGTGACCATGAAAAATGCAGAAACCATGTATAAGAGATAACCCTGTGGGAGAACAGTGGTTTGAATGAAAAGAGCAGAATAAGAAAGACAGTCATGTATTGTGACGATGAACAAATAAACAAGCACGGGGGGAAAACACAGTGCTATGTGGGTTGAGAGCAGTCACAAATAAAGGTGTAAACAACCTGACAGCCAAGAATGCAATGAATCATAAACAGTAGAGATGGCAGTAGAACCCTGTCAGCCACAGGTTGGTGCCCAGAGCCTCTCAAGACCATTGAGACTCAACAAAAAATATGAGACGAACTAAAATAAAACCTGGGAAATAAGGCGCAAGGTGGAGCTGAAAATGTTTCCACACAACAAGTAGTAACCATAACCCTCAAATAACTTAAAAACAAATATAATCCATGCTGGGAGATACTGGTGGGGTTGTCACAGGTTGACACAGGTTTATAATGTGACAGAAACTGAAGTAAAACTTAACATGCAGATGATGCATCATGAGATGAGTCAATTACATCTGACAAATCTATACAAAATTGCTTCTACATCCAAGTTTTATCTAAGATATTGGGTGTTAGCAGTAGTATAACGGTTATGGACCTGTCTCTCTTCAACAAGTGCATAATGAAGAGACTGTTCCACATGTTGACTATCAAAAATGTGCTAGAGTATGTGCATCCCGGCAATTGGTTCACATCCATCAACCTAAAGGACGTGTAATTCCATGTGCCCATCATTCACAGGCACAGGAAATTCATGCAGTTCTCCTTCCAAAGAGTACAGTACCAATACAACCGATTACCCTTCGGTTATTCTCTGGCTTAAGGGTTCCCCTCAGGAGAGCTACATCACTCGTTTCAGTGTACACAGACACATCTCTCTCCAGCTAGGGAGGAATGTGTCAATCTCATGTGGTGGGAGAAAAATGGCCAGAGCTGCCATCCCTCCACATAAACTGAATGGAGCTGTCCATGGTGCTGAAAGTGTTGAGAAATTTCCCCCCGCTGCTGACGGCCATGGCAGCTCCTGTGGCACAGAGACGCACTGTCACAGCTGGACGGTGCAATCCTACACCTCCCATTGATATGACCTGTGGGCCTGGCTCCTGAAGAGGAGCACCTGGAGAGGTTAGGACTGGCCCCTGCAGTGGTACTCACTATCCAGGGAGCAAGGGCTCCTTCTACTATGGCCTGTTATGCAGGTAGATGGTCTGCTTTTCAGTGCTGGTGTGGAGAAAAGCTCAGAACCCAAGTTGTGTCCTCTGCCTCTTTTCTGTTTTTATGTATGTACAAGGGGGTGTGCCTCAAATCTCGTCATCATGGATTAGTGAGCTGTGCTGTTCTTCATCCTCTGCCTGCCTGCGTGGGGACTATTAGGGTGCATAATTATCATCCCACTCTTCTGCAGCAGCAGGTGTGTTGTGTGAGAGGAGTGTAAAGTTTTTCATTGACTTTCCACACAAGACTTGGCACGGAAAATGACCATGGCACAGTCTTTGCTTTTTATTGTATTATGCTTCGCACTTTTAGGGTTGTGAACTGGTATATGTTATCTGCTTGTGGACCTTGGTGTCACAGTGAGGCATAGACTACATCCTACATCAGGTTTGCCCTAAACCCAACGGCAACAGCTCTTAGCAGGCAAAGCCTATACGAAATAGAACGTTAGTTACGTATCGTAACTCCAGATTCTATTAATCAAGACATAGCCCTCTAAGATCCAGGCCCCCCTCAGGTCACGACGGTATTATATGCTGGAGATGAGGACCTGAGAGGGGCAACTGTACAGTGTACAGTGGCACGAAAGAAAATCTTCACGACCTTGCATGTGTGTGGGGATAAGCCCAACAGCGACATCTCTTAGCTATATTCATAGAATATGAAGTTACCATATGTAACTAAAAATATTCAATTACATAAAATGACATAAAAAAACAGCAAATTCTCACATTTGAGAAGCTTGAACCAATGAATGTTTGTCATTTTTGCTTGATACATTGGTGAAAATGAACATATTGTTTCAGCTTAGATGAAGACTAACTTTTGGATAATAAAAAGATTGTTAGTGTGTTTACCTGCAGATTCTGCAATAAAACAATAAAAAATCAAATATCACCGACAAATTCCTGCATTAGCCAGGTTTGTATTTAGAACAGGTGAGCAACTATTCATCCACTGAAGAGTGACAAAGTGCTCTAGGACTCCCACGACTGTTTGTTTGTGTAATCAGTAGCATTATTTGTGGAAAATTGATGAGGGAATTATTGTATTTACAACGCTGTGTCATAGCAGCAGGTCTGGTCAGAGTATGTATAGGTAGTAGGGATGTGCAGAGGGCCCAGTATTTGTATTTGTATCTGTATTTGCTGAGGCAGCAAAATTATTTGTATTTGTATTTGTATTCGAATAAAAGTGGAGAGAGGTTTGAAAGTCTTAAAAGTGTTACAATAAGTGTTCATGAAGTGTTCCCTTGGGAGCACACCCCCAACTCTGGGAGTGATGTCTAAATAAGGAAATGTGCGTCATATAGCAGGTGGATGTGACTCCCCTTGTTGAGACCTGATGATAGACGTAACAGCGGAGCAGAGGAGAGATACTGAGATAGTGATGTAACCGAACTGTGTGCTGGTATTTAACATGTTTTTTTTTTCTTCCCGAAAACAAATAATTTTCAAAATATTTGTATGAAACAAATATTCGTAAAAAAAACCCCCCACTGTTTGTGCTTTGCCGAATAGCGTATTTGTGTTCGGGCACACCCTTAGTAGGTAGCATTATGACTTGACTCTTGTTCGCTAAAATTCAGTGTGTGACTCCCACTCACAGCAGGGCACACATAGTATATCAAACATGTTTGATCTGGATCCTGTCACTGAGGGGACATGATTGGACAAAATTAAATCTTTACAAACCTCAAATTAGAGATCAATTTTTATTGTCTAGAGATGCTCCTCCGAGTATCAGGAGAGGCCAGTTCCTGTCCAGGTGACTGGTCAACTTAACTTCATGCAAAACAGTGTTTACTGCAAATTAATACACCATTATACCAGTGACAGTCTATGAAAATTATGATCAAATTCATTTGTGTACTAACCAAAAATTTTGATAACAATGGAAAGTCTGAAAGTAATAACAGACTCTCTTTCCTCGCTAGTCTCTAAAAGAGAAAGACTTGTGAGTTAATGGATGGAACACACTCATATTCCACTGAGACTCGTCTTCGAAAACCTTCCAGAGCTCCCTATAGCCATTTTACAACATGGCCACTCTGCTAAAGCAGCATCGATACTGTAACATCTTGTCCCTGTCGCTCGGTTTACAGTACCACCACCTTCATGCATATTTTACTGCTTTCTTTCTTTCTTTCTTTCTTTCTTTCTTTATCCTCTAAATTACATAACATGCTCCTTTCAAATGTAAATACCACATACTAAAGTTGATAAAGCATTGTTTTAGCAGTTAGTCTGCAGGAAACTGATTACTTTCTCTCTCAATGGAGGTGATTATTGTGGGACAATACTGCCAAAATCAAGTAAGTTTTTGCGTCCATGGTTGTGTTTTAAGTATACAGCTATCAGTCCATTTATACTCCCCTCAACAGAGTTAAAACATTAGACATGGAGTCATGATTCAGCATGTGTCAATTATGAGGTGGGATAAGATGGAGTGAATCTCCAAAGATGATTTCATGGGTGTTTCTAATGTTTGTCAGCTTATTACTTGCCTTTTGACACCAAACACTGAATCGAACCAGGTTGATAGCTAGTTAGCTATTAGCTTTCAGCACCATTCTAAACGTTTAAAAATGTTCTTGTTGAATGTTATATGCACGGTTTCAGGATGTTGAATTTCTATCAGCTGATAATTAGCAGCAGCAGGCAGCAGAGATACTGTGATAAACTTTAGTTTAACCTTTTCACAGCTATTAAGCATTGGCAGAGTTAGTACAGGACATTTTCCATTTGGATTCGGTCACTGCAAGCCATGCAAATGTGTTTCTAAGTCTGTATTGTTTCCTTTGCTGTTGGTAGATGATGGTGTTTTGTTTACTTCCCACACAGAGCCATTGTATCCAGTCAGTGTAAGCAACATGCGGGTTTGTGTGCCATGTAGTAATGGAGTAGAAACCATGCTCAAAGAGGTTGAAAGGTGAATTTAGAAGAGCCTTTCTCTGACTGGTCATGTTTGTTATACTGATTGCATTACTATCTCTTTCTTGTAAGAATCATGTGTAGTGTGTCTTCATGTTTCGACAATTTTCCACTGTGGTGGATAATAAAGATGTATCTTTTCTTTTCTGATTCCAACTGTCCAGCTAGATGCCTGGTTGTGCAGTTAGTAAAATGGCTGATTCATGAGCTGACTGGCTAGAACCAAAACACCCAGATGTTTGAGGTTTTCTTACAAAACAAATGTGGTTAAATTCATTTGATCACTAGTAGTCGACTGCAGTTCTGTTGGACAACTCTGTTGAGTCTGCATGTAAAGCACTGTGCTGCTGAAATATACAAATGTTCCTTGAAAAAGAAGATTAGGGCAAATGTTTATACTCAGATATTAAATTCTCCCATCCAGTTCTTGTCTGTAATACTAGCACTCTTGCTACAACTGTTAACAATACTGTCAATAGCTCACATCACATGACATTTTATTCAACAAGCATGGTTATCCACTGGTGACACATGGAAGACTTTGGTGTCTATACTCTCATCGCTTAAAGATAAATCAAGCAGAAGGAAGGTCCACCATAATCCTCAGTGTATTTTCCTCTAAGACAGGAGAGAAACGGAGGGCGAAGCTCTTTTCCAAACCTGCAGGCACAGGTAAAGTGCGAAGGATCTCTCCCCCGAGCGAACCAACTAACCCTTTTCTTCCAGCCTCATGTCTTTAATTTGTACTGGCAGACAATGAAATATTTACAAGGACCCCTACAGGCAATTACATTAAAAGTGTGTGGTTAGACACCGCCTACCCTTCGGCGAGCCCCCTCGGTGAGAGGCGAAGGCCGATTTGGTGAATGGTCGCAAAGTTTACAACGTCAGATTTTATTCACTATCAATAATTCAGAGCTGAAGAAGCGGAAAGGAGGACAAGAGTGAGCAGAAAAGAAGGGAAGGAGAGGAGAGGAGGAGGGAGGGATGTGAGGAGGTGTGTGTTCAGACTGTGGTGGATGTCGGCGGAAGGCTGCACTTCAGTGTCCATTTGCTAAATGTGGCAGAAATACGCAGTGTGGCGGCCATGTTCTGTTCGCTGAAAGCTTCGCCGGACGTTTGATCCCTCAGAGTCCATCCTGCACTCTGAACACACACAGACAAACACACATAGCTGCAAGTGCCGTGCACATACATGCATGTATGTTGTTCATATACACACACATAAAAAGTGTTTTTCATCTGTCTTTAGTACACTCATGTACTACTCATCTGACACACACACGCTCATACACACACACACACAAACAAATTTGGTCATCAAAACGGTCTTTGTTTTTACAACCAAAACATAAGGATGGTTGTAGTTTTGCAATGTGTGTATTTTTAAGTACAGCTAAGAGAAAAGTGTATTAGAGAGTTGTACAACCATGCACACACATATATCAGCACCGATAAATGAAGTAGTCATCTGACAAGTCAGTTAACGCTTCTAAATTGTTGACTTTTTTCTTCAATCCTAAATAAAGTGTTTTAAAGTGTTTGTCACATGTTTCATGGGACAAAGTTGTCTCTGTTTATATGTTTTCTATTTCCAAAGTCAAATCAAACTGCATCTACAGAACCAGTAAATGTACAGACAGGTGACAAATTAATAATCATCCTGATTAAATGAGTAGAGAAACATCATGAATGCGGATGCTTCCATATAGGTTCACTGCATGACACTATTAAAGGAATTAACATCTGATCATGTTATGTGAATGTATAAAAATGCTGAGCAGGCCTGCCGTTGACCTCAAATTCGGATCAAGATGGCAAAAGGAAAAGGTAAGTGACTTTGAAAGAGAGTTTATTATTTGGATACGGATGGCAGGAACTTCAGTCACAAATACGATTAAACTGACTGATCGATGTCTGCATGTTGATATATGAGAACAGTACTGGCCTGAATTCTTAAGTGGAGGTCAAGCGGCTCTGTTGCCGTGTTCAGGGTGTTTTCCTGGCATGGTTTGATAGATAGATGTTGGCTCCTCAAGGATGATAAGTTTGATGAGTATGAAAATTATGAGAATCATATGCTATGGCCTTCAGAGTCAGCACACCCTATGAGAAAACACACATTTTCAATTTTCATGTAAAAAACTTGAGTGGGAAACATCAAAATGTTGCAAAAAAGTTAAGCTCAGCTCGGCTGTGGTGGAAAGGACGGTGCTTCGATAAAACATCACGTACAAGAAGCATGTCACTAACACTTACACGTCGCTCAAATATCCGCTGTACTGAAGAGATGAAAAACGGCAGCGTGTGGACCACTGAGACAGTAACATTCCTCAAATTAATACAGGAAACAAACATAACAGCCATATTTCCATCACAATTTCTACAAGGTTTTGTAGCCCTCTTCTTTTGCAAATGGTAATATGGAACAGGATTGAAAGATTAGTGACACCAGCTGTTTATCTATTCCCAATAGTACTGGATGGAAACATGCATAGATTGGCATTTTCTTTTCCTGATTAAGTTAAAAATTGTGCTACGTTTGGATGGAAACTTGACTATTGAAGCTGTTCTGGACACTTGTGGTGGAACAACACTTTACTGAGACACTTAATGTTATTTTGTCCTTTATTTTCACACCATGTGTATAAACTGTACATATCTAAAGGACATGCAAACCACACAAAATGATGATAATGACTGCACAGCTAAACCAATGCCAGTCCAGTATCAATAAACCGTTAATCTGATGACTTTCTCATGAAATAAGCGATGACCTCAAAGTTCCTTTTCCCTGACTGCCTCTCTTCTTTCTCCCTACCGTCTCCTCTGCATCCTTTCACCCTCTCTCCTCCCTCCCGCCCCAGCTGGACTCCCTGCATTTTGTCTATGCAGTGTCGCCTTCCCAGAGGAGCGTCCTGCCTGCCGGCGTCCCAGCGAGAGGCGGGTGATGTATATTTGATGAGCGGGTGCTGGGGACCCTCTGGAGGGCTGCAGCTACAGCAGGACAATAGGCCTCGCTCAGGTTTCCTGCTGGCCGTCACCAACACTGCTGCTCTTTTTGTAGTCGAGCCAGTGAGTCAAGGCTGGAGTTTCAGCCGAGACAGCACAGAGCAAGAGGCAGAGTTACAGCGTTTACTGGCAGGAAAAATATGAAACAGTGAAATCAACTTTTAATGTTGAATTATATAACTTAGATTTGAATGTTTTTCTATACACTCTTTGATGAATTATTCATCTAATATATTGTATGTTTAGTTTTGGTTGAAAATAAAAGTTGAAAAGAAAACTTATTAAAGGAATGTAAGGAGTTTTTAGAAAGTTTTAGGAGTTTTTAAGCATTTAAACATGATGTTTTCATGAAGTAAAGTTGAGGTTGTGTGTTGAGATACTCTACCTACACTATGGTCAACAGAACTTTCTTCTTTTGGGAGGCAATGTAAGTAACTTTGACGTTGTTTAAAAGCTAAGACTCCGATACTGTAAGCAACGCCTCATCTCTAATATTAATTTACAGCAGAGGGGAACATGCAGAGATGTTTCCAGCTCTTCTGTATGTCTTCCTCCTATATCTTCCTCCATACTTCCTTTATCTCTCTATAACTTAAGTGTTATGATGCCATTTGTAATCCTTCTTTTAATAGTTTCATTTTACTGCCTCACACCTCTACACTCTCCTGTGTCTCCTTTACATATGATCCCTGACACTAATTTAGCTTTGTTCACTGACTTAAAGAAGATAATTTTGTCGTATTTGGTTAGTAGTTCCTACTGATTTCATTCACCATAAAAAGGGCAGCAAAAATATGTATAACATATATAACATGTATAACACAGTCATGGTGCAGTTTATTGATATTTTTTGTTTGGTTTCAGTTACACCTGCAGCGTTGAAAATGCTGTAATATAATTATGGCGCCACGTCCACAAGAAAGGGAATGGATCCCCGAAGAAGAGTTGACACACTGATATGTTTAAACTGTTCGTCTGAGCTTGACGTTGCTGTCTGATACGGGTCAAATATCTCTTTAAAAAAGCATATAATGTTTTATAAAGTATTTAAAGTGGTGTTACTTGAGCCCTATAAAATAGCTTTATAGTCCATCAATTGTCTGAATATACAGCAATATCTGTGTGGTCCACCTTAGTGAGTATAGAGGGCTGACACTCAAATTCACCAAATTCACAATTCATCATCAGGTCAAGGTCGAGGTAGAATTGGTTATCATCCTCTGCATATCTCGTGGCCATGGGAATACAATAAAAACAAGGTAAGATGGAACATAAGAGCAGGACCTTTATAGGTTTTTCTTTGGTCTGTTGAAGATTTTAACCCCAAAGCTGATTATTCTGAGCACATTCAATCTTAACATGAAAACTTAATTGTAGGGTTTTTAATCCTCCCAATGAGGAAATTGTGTAATGTTTTAGAAAAGTTTGTGTGTGTTTTCTTTTTATTTTCTTTTTTTCTTGTGTATTAATGTTTAAAATTTTACATTATTCAAACTTTCAATCAATTAATATATATTATTAAATACTGTGAATATTACAATTTTTGTTATCGGTGTTGTTTATTTCATAAGGACAAATAGAGGGAGTTTTATAATTCAGTTTGTTAATATTTTATGTTTTTAATCACATCTGTTGCTGTTAGTTTCTGTGAATGAGAAACTCTCTCTTCTTCTTCTTCTTCTTCTTCTTCTTCTTCTTCTTCTTCTTCTTCTTCTTCTTCTACTCCTCCTTCTTGTTATGATTATTGCACATGTAGAACAGCTACACACTCAAAAAGAGGGATTACCTAACGTGGAGAGCCTCTACCCCACCAACCCCTCCATCCACCCTTTCATCCCTCCTCCTCTGGGATTACCTTCAAGTTATTATCGCGATAATTATGACGTTCTATCGCGTGTGTGTCGGCCAGCCGGAAATCCCCTTTTTGATTGACAAGCTGCTGCCCGACTGACCCGCGCGCTCCTTCTGTAAATATTTCATCGTCTGCTGCTTGTGCTCTTTAGTTCCCCTTCAGGCCTGTTTATTCTTTAATTGAGGGAACTGTGTGTGTGTGTGTGTGGAATGGGGTGGGGGGGTGGGAGGGGGGGTCCTTACTACAGCCACAAATTAAATGAAGCATGATTAATTAATGTATTAATTGGCATGAAAGTGAATGGGGTTCAAGCAGAGGAATTCCTGCGCGTGTGCCATCAATTAATAATCGGAGTTGAATAACTGTGTGTGTGTGTGTGTGTGTGTGTGTGTGCGCGTGTGCGCGTGCGTCATAGCAGGTTCACAATCAAACGAACACGTGTAGTTGTTGCTTTGTTAATTCCGACAGAGCGGAGGGATCTCCACGGCACATCACAGAGAAGGAACTAACCGATTAATCAATTGCAATCATCTCCCAATCGATTGATTGCTTTTCAGTCTTTGTCCAGTCATATTTGCTGTTTGTGATCATGGAATGAACTGCGTGGAGCCTCGTTTATGAGGCAATAAAGTTGAAAAACAATAATTAAAAAAGTATTTTTTTAAGACAGGATAACACTCAGTATGCTGAAGAGGAAAACAGAGAATCGCTGTAATAATCTTTGCTCTGCTGTTGCATTTTGAAGGATCCTGGCAACACTCTTAAAAACATGTGTTGATATGTTATCACATGACCCTCCTCAGGTCTCCAAAATGAAAACAAACACCTGACTGTGAAAGTACCAAAAGATGCTACACACTGTCAATCACTTGTACTCACTTTATTAACGACGTTTCGGTCTTCAGACCTTCATCATGACCGAAACGTCGTTAATAAAGTGATTGACAGTGTGAAGGGTTTTTGTGTGCTTTCACAATCAGAGTTGAAGAAGTCCATAAGACTTATCTGCTCTTATTGGAGCAAGAAATGTAGGTGTTACCTGCTAAAAACGAAAACCTAAAAGAAATCTACATTTAAAATTAGGCTACCATTAAATAACGTATGTGCTTTGAGAATTTGAAGGCCCAAACTAATCTTTTTCCCAGTGAAATCTCTAATTAATATTTACATTTGATCATTTTCATGCCAGAAATGCAAAAGTTATTCACTGTTTGCTCAGACATTTTGGGGAAGAAATCTTTAAGCAGCGTTTACATAATTATGGAAGAGTAACACGTTTATTTCAAAATCTCATCGAGGCAGATGATATTAAAACGTTTTGACGTAGAAACCATTAACTTTTGCATCATCTTTGGGTTTTAGGACTCTTAGTTGTCCAATTTTTGTCCGCTTGTTGATAACCTGGCGTCATTTGAGCCAATTTCTCCTTTCAGATATTTTAACGAATATTTTTTAACAGTGTAACCACACAGCATCCTTCCTCATTGCTCCTCTCCAGACAGCCAAGCACGCTTATGGGGGCGTGGCTACAGCCGGATATTTCGACGTGATTGGTGGAGAGGTTCAGCTGGAGGTAATGAGGATCCACCAATGGGGAGGAGCCTTCGCGGCATTGGTCCAATATAGGAGCTGAAGGCGAGGAGCATATTTATTATAGAAGTCAGTTACAGGCGAAAAGGAGACAGAAGAGCCGCAGGAGCCCCGGAGTTACTTCTCCTTCTCTGCTTCTGTTTTTTTTTTAACTAAACGTGACCGCACCTGTGACCCTGATCACGCAAAGACTTTTCATCCAAAATCGTCTGCGTCTGGCAGAGTTCTTCTCCTCTCCGAGGCGTTTCTTTTTAGAAATCAAACAACACGGAACCGAACGAGGAAGACGGACAACGACCCTCCCTCGCTTCTGCAATCATGATGTCGATGAACAGCAAACAGCCTTTCAGTATGCACCCCATCCTCCACGAACCCAAATACGCTCCTCTGCACTCCAGCTCAGAGGCCATCCGCAGGGCCTGCCTGCCCACACCGTCGGTGAGTCCAAAAATCACTTCGCTACAGACTTCCTGAAGCTCCTGACATCTTCCAGCAAAAAAAACTTTCAAAAGCCTTTCCTGGATGTCTGCTAAATTTCTGGAAACGAGGTGGAAGGAATAGATCTGTCTGGCAAATAGCTTTAAAAATGAACTACTGCAATAGAGTTTTGCTCTCAGACGCACACAGGAATCGTTAAACCTAAATTACGCTCAATCAAAATTTAATTAAAAAAAATATCATGTCCACAACAATTTGTAGAATACAACTTAACCGGTTTTTAATCAGAAAATGATATTGGTATCAGCCATTTGGTACCATATGTTGGTTACTTAAATCAAAATCTTACTATTTAATCCCCAGAAAACAGAGAGAAAGATCGTCCTGTTTGGACAAGAATAAAAGTTAAGAATAACTATAAAAATAACAGAATTAAATAACATATTTGAGACACTGAAGATTGGGATATGTGTGTTTGAAAGCACAACAAGGACAAGACAGAAAACGAGACACTCCGCTGATCTTGCAGCTGAAGGTTTGCGCGTAAAATCGCAGAAATCTGCCACCGTGAAGCTAAATCCTGCAAGTGTGACTGATGCTGCTAAAAGTGAAAGAAGATAAAAAGGTGAAAGAGGAAGAATAAAGAGAGGCAGCGTGGATTCTCTAAGCTCGTGTTATCTCATATTGTCCCATTCATATTCAAACTCACACGCGTCTCATTTCATTGTCCGCAGAAATTATTCAAGAGATCGTAAATATTAATTTTAGATGAATATCCATCCACGCTGACACACTTTCCAGGCGTTGGACAGACACAGTAATGTCCAAGTTGAGTTAGATTACATTGTTGAGACGATGTTTATTAATGTTTATTTCAACTTTTGCATGAAATGAACTTCCAGTTGTTGTCTGTGCATCGAAGCTGTAAAACACTTCTGCATGGTTCAGATCATCTAAATTCATCTAAATGTGCAGATATTCTATTTTATAAAGTTTGAGTGGTTATCCATCTCACAGGTAGAAAGTGTTAAAGAGTCATGAAGTTGTGAAGATTTCAGGTGAAAATGGTGCAAAAAATACAAAGTTTTGTGATATTTAATTTGTGAAAAATATCAATAACTTCTCTTGACTGATGAGTGTTTTTTTGGCCAGACTTTCGTTTTTCCTTAATTTGCTCATCCTACAAATTCATTTTGAATTAAACTGAAACTCTTTTTTTTCACAGATTTGAACATGAATTTCTTTACAAAGAAATTGAAATAATCCATACTAGTTCGTGCATAAACAGAGAAGTTGTGCACAATGAGGGCGCAGTGCAAAAATAACCACTTCAACTGGTTATGATTACATCAAGTCGATAAATTGATTTATTGTCTGATTTCCTTCTAACGGGCCTGATTCTGTTCATCTCGCAGCTTCAGGGCAACATCTTCGCCGGCTTTGATGAGACGTTGCTGCAGAGAGCCGAGGCTCTGGCCGCTGTGGACATCGTGGCCCAGAAGAGCCACCCGTTCAAGCCAGATGCGACCTACCACACCATGACCACCATGACCAGCATGACCTGCACCCCGACCTCCTCCTCCGCGCACCTGCACCACCCATCCGTGCTCACCTCCCACCACCACCCAGGGCACCACCAGCCGGCTCAGGGCCTGGAGGGCGACCTGCTGGACCACCTCACACCAGGCATCTCCCTTGGAGGCATGCCCGGCTCGGACGTCTGCTCCACGGCGTCTCACACTGCCCATGCCGCCCACATGTCGGCCATCAACCACATGCAGCATCACCACCATCAACAGTCCATGAACATGCACCCACACGGGTTGGGGTCCCACAGCTCCCTGGGGACCAGCGGTGGAGAAGCGGAGCCCGATCCCCGGGAACTGGAGTCATTCGCCGAGAGGTTCAAACAAAGGCGGATCAAACTCGGGGTGACCCAGGCGGACGTGGGCGCCGCCCTGGCCAACCTTAAGATCCCCGGGGTCGGATGCCTCAGCCAGAGTACCATCTGCAGGTTCGAGTCTCTGACGCTGTCGCACAACAACATGGTGGCCCTGAAGCCGATCCTGGAGGCCTGGCTGGAGGAGGCGGAGCGGGCGCAGAGAGAGAAGATGTCCAAGCCAGAGATCTTTAACGGGGGCGACAAAAAGAGGAAACGCACATCTATCGCGGCCCCGGAGAAGCGCTCCCTGGAGGCTTATTTCGCCGTACAGCCAAGGCCCTCGTCGGAGAAGATCGCCGCAATCGCAGAGAAACTGGACCTGAAAAAGAACGTGGTCCGGGTTTGGTTTTGCAATCAGAGGCAAAAGCAGAAACGGATGAAGTTTTCTGCGACGCACTAAGAGCAGCGGGGGAAACATACCCCGGTTACAAAAAAAGACAAATCATAGACATACTGCTGCTGCACACTGTCAGAAGAAAACAACAAGGTACACCGTTGTGCCTTTTGCTACTGGGGGCTGCAGAGCCCTGTAGGTGCGCACTTAAAACAAACAAAAAAAAAAATAGATCCATCTTAACAAGACATTTAATCTTTTATCGAGTAAAGTAGGGTGTGGTTATTCTTTTTTCCTAAAGATACAAGTTTTGATCAAGAATCATTGAGTGTTTTTGCTCTCAAGAATTCCTGAGATGAAATTGTAAGATGCTACACCACCTCAAATCATCTGAATCCGTTATTTATTGAGGAAAAATCGTATTTTCAGACTAAATGTCTTGTTAAGATTCTTAACAGTGTTGGCCACAGCCGTGCGTTTTGGCACCAATTCCAGATGTGGAAACGATTTCACAGCAAGTATTCAACACAGGCAGCATTTTTTTTTTTTTTAAAAAAAAGCAGATGCACAAAAAAAACCCTGCTCGTCTCTGGAGTGTTTCAGCGGCATTTTAGAGGCACTGAGAGGTTTGGATGTGGGACACCTGATGATATTTTCCACTCAGTATAACCAGGAACTGTTTTTAAATCGTTTTTTTTTTTTTTTTTTTTTGGAAGGTTCAGCCTCACGCAGCGACTCAAAAAAAAACAACAAAAAACAACCCCGGATTCAACGGTGTACCTGTTATTCTGACAGTGGAGACGGAGCACCGGGACTGGGAGAAAGACTGAGACCCTGTCCAAAAACTTGAGACTCTCAAACCTTTATCCTTCTCCACAGAATAAGCCGACACTCTCTGAGAAACCGGAGAAACTTGATCACTATCAGCGGCGGGGGAAAAAAAAGAGAAGGAACAATGCTCTGTCCCATTCATTCATATGGCAATTATTGTACAAAAAAAATAAGAATAATAATGACGGGAATCGAGGAGTATTATCCTCTTTAGTCGGAATAGCTTTTTTATATTTATCATTGTACATATCTGTGAATATGTTGCACCTCTGTGTGTGGAAAAGCTCATTGAAATGTATTGAATTGTCGCTGTCTTTTCTCCCGGGTGTTTGTTTCTGTAGGGGGATTCAATAGTTTTTTGGGGGGAAGAGATCGGAGACAAAACGAGTAAAAAAAAAAAAAAAGAAGAAGAAGAAGTCGGTCTGTGGCTAATTTATGAGGCACAATAACTACTGTAGTCCATTGCATGGTTTACTCGTAAAAAAGGGGGAGACGGGTGTTTTCTGTGCGTGTATGTCTCCACAAATATGAAAATAACCCCCTCAAGTGAATGCATTGCAATAAGAAGAAACACACACACACACGCACACACACAAAACACACGCACGAATACACACATTCACACGGTATAGCAGTGTGTCTACCTCATTACGCAAGTGTTGGCACGTTCATGGTTACTTAAACACACACACACACACATTAAAAAAAAGATGAGTAGGATCATTTTTTGGTTTGTTTTTTAATGTGTTTTTTTTTTTTCTTTTTGTTCCTCTTCCACCGGTTTAATGGTGAATTAGGCCTAGAAGACTCACTGATGTGTAAACCTGTTGTATGCTCACTGCAATGATGCTTTGACAATCAAATTATTATTATTATTGTTATTATTATTCATAAGTTGTTGATCTCCCCCCCTTTGTGTCCTCATGAAGACGAATCATTTTTGCATATTATTATTATTATTATTATTATTATTATTATTATTATTATCATCACTGACACCTTCTTGGAGCGCACTTTGTAGATATTCTGATGAAGGGAAATTAATAGTCGGCCTTATTTATACATATTTTGTTTTTTTTCAACACTTATGAGGAGACGTTACGTTTTCTTTTCTTTTCTTTATATTGCCCTTATTTATTTAAACTTAATTTATTCCGGAGAAGAAGAAGAAAAACTACATATTTCATTTGTGAAAGTGTGCTTTAAATGTGTATGTGTAAGCGACAGAAGCTGAAATAAACCGTGCACGTTTTACTTCATCCTCTGACAGCCTTTCTTTGCTAATAAATAAATCGACATAAAGCAGGTTTTTTTGCCTCTAACAGGAAGCTGGGAAGTCATATTTAACGTTTCTTTTCATTACAGTCACGTTACACAATGTAAAAAAACAGCATATGGTCCTTTAATATTTTAAAAATGAGCATTTAAATGAATATCTCAGATCATCACCGCACCGCAGATCAGGCCTGTGTTTGCTGACAGAGGTGTTAATAGTTTTTTTTTTTTTTTTTTTTTTGAAAGATAGATTTAATGGAGCGGTGCAATATGAGCTTTGAAGCAGCAGCCTGTCTGTGTCTCTGTCTCTTGGATACAGTCTGTGGTGTTTCTGCAGAGAGAACAGCTGCTGCTCTGAAACAAGAGAAGCCTGGAGGTGAAGGAGGTCCGTCTGAAAGCTGCTTCCCAGCGGTGATGAATAGGATTTGATACTTGAGTGACTCTAATATTGATCAACTATGCCGGGTATGAAGACTACACGGCTCTATCACATCGAGGCATGAGCACGCGGGGAGGCCTCGTATCTGATGCTGTTCAGCTTTAACAAACAAACAGGAAATACCTGAAAGCAGCAAAGAGCTGCTGTTACTCAAAGTTAGAAAAGCTGAAAACTCGGACTCAATTATAAATAATAATAATAATAATAATAATAATAATAATAATAATAATAATAATAATAAAAACGTTTATTTCCCACTGACTAATGTGAACTTCAGTAAACTAGATAATGGCATGAACTGGACACCAGTAGCACCAGTTCTTCTGTCCCTGATGGTTTTGTTTGGGCAACTGGAACACATTTAAACCCTTGAGGGAAAAGATTTAAAGACCAGGAATAAAAATAAATACAACAATGCAGGCAGAACAAAAGTAAATACGCCAAGAGTTGAAACATGCTGAGGTTGAGGGTCTCTGCAGCTCCCTGAGAAAAGTTTAAATCATAAAGAATGTGTCAATTTTTTTTTTAATATAATTTGGATTTTTCATACTGAATTCATACATCAAGCTGTTTAGTAATACTTTCTGTAAATTACATTCCCCAAAATGAAGCTTTAAATTGTGTTTAAAGCTTCAGAAGCTTTCTACACATCGCCTGGGATAAAATTCTGCGGAAGAAATGATGAAACCTTTATTGAATTTGTATTATTCTGTTGGTCAAAAAGAATTAAACATATTCAGGTGCAAAACTACTGTAATACAAAACGGTTAATGTCATCACAACATGGCTGCAAATTCATCTGGAAACAGACAAAAACATAGTTGAACACTGACTGAAAATGTACAAGTTGAGTCTTGAGGTTTTGAGACATTTTCTCTCTGTGTGTGTGTTTATATACATCTACAACATCTGTGTGTTTTATATAAATTAATAGTTTTCTTTTCTTCTTCTCTGTCTTCAGCTCAGCAGGTGGTTTCGGGCACATGAACACATTATTAATGAATAATAAATATCGGCTGTTATGATACTATTGATTTTCGCGTGTGTTTGTTAAGAAGCTGCTTTTCTCTGTCGTACAACAGAAGCGCGTTGCCTCGATCCCCTCGGAGCAACCCAATACAGGCCTTTAAAGCAACGGGTCCCAACGTGGGGCCCGGGGACCGCTGAGGGGGCCTGGGTGAAGGATCCAGTGGGTCACCAGCAAAATGAGCTAAATTTCACAGTTTGAGGCTTGATTTTTGTGCAGAGACAGTATGTTTTGCTCTGCACTTTAGACAGTTGGGTGATAATGAGTGACTGATCCTGTAAAAAGCTGTAACGCAGTAATTGAATCAATACAGGTTTGAATGAAAAGTTTTACATCTCCTCCTGAAGTGCTGTTTCAGGAGGATAAAAAAAAACAGCAAAGAAAACACTGATTCCTTTATCTTTCTAACATTTTCTAGCATGAAAATGTTCAAAAGTTAAATATTCTGTAAAAAAAAAACCTTTTTTTTGGTGGGAACTCAAACAGACAGAAGGTCTGTTTGAGTCTATTACTTTACACCAGATAGATCTTTTTCAATTTTATCTCCTTTCAACTGGGTTTGAAAAATAAATGAAGTTCTCAAAATGACTTTTAGAGGCCGCTCAAGGAGATGAGAGATGCCTTAATATGAGAAAGAAAAAAAAGAAAAAGCAGTAAATAAAGATAGTCTCATTCAAACTAATTAATCTGCAAGAAAACATACAAAACAATAAAGTTGAAAGTAAAACATTTATCCCAAAGTAGTGTCCTCCTCACCTTACCTAAAAATCTGAACTTTAGTCACTTTGGTCAGTATTCAATAATTGTTCTACTTATAATAGACCTAATCTATTTGTTTAAAATATAAACTATCAAGTTAGTATATTATATCCAATAATTTGAATTATGCTTGTTGTGTTTTCAGCATCTTAATGGCATAATAAGCTCACGCTATAGTTTTAAGGGAGACAATATCAACTTCTGTATTGTGTATTTGTCAATATTTACAGATATTTTTTTGCCTACCAGACGGTGGCTGGCATGTTGGTCTATAACAAAGAATGTAGTACATGGCTTCATCAAAGTTTAATCGCCGAGTGGCTCTCCAGTTGAAGCCTATAAATTATATATAATTGACCGTGTAATCAATGTGAACAGTGTATCAAGTTTCCTTGAGACAAAGTGACGGAATGCAAGAAGAAAAAATAAAGACGAGCTACGATATTATTATAATATTCCTAAATATTCCTATAGGGAGGTAAAAGCTAGTTGTTTTTGTTTTAAGTAACTTTCTCCCATCTATGGTATCACTAAAGATCACTAAAGAGATGTAATATATTACACAGTGATAAAGCCATTCATTGTGGAGTGATGGTGGTAAGAAGAAGAAGGCAACACCTAAAACACAACAGTGAAGCCAATGAAACAGGTCGAGTAATATGTCTTATTAAACAGATTGCTCTAAGTTTTACTGCACAAAGTGTCATGAAAATGCTCTGGATGATAGGATGTTGTGATTGAGGTGAAATCTATGGTGGCTTTTTTAGGAGCTTGGCCTCAGCCTTCACGCTGCACAGCACCTGAACAGTCTAAAATAGTTGGTTTAATAATTAAAACCCACAAAAAAAAAAAAAAAGACTCTGTGTTTTCCTCTGTTGGCTGGTGTTTTCCATGTGATCTGTCCTCCTCCGTGCTCCACCCAGGATAGTGGCTGTTGTTGTTGTTGTGGATGAGCGGATAAAAGAGCTTTTCCCAGGACAGCCGTAGTTAATTGTTTGATTTAAATAATTAAGAAACGGGAGGCCTCATTTTTTTTCCTCTGCTGTGTTTTCCTGTGTCGGATCCAAACAAGAGCAAATCAGAGTGCAGCTTTCCTTCAGGGTGAGCCGGCAGAGGACTGATGTACACACGCACGCACACACACGCACACACACACACACACACACACACACTGCTCTGTATCTCGTCCTAAAACTTCAGTCAGTCACTGTGCTTACTGAGGGGAAATGTCATGATGTACAGCCTCACTGGGTGCAGGGTCCTTCACTCAGTAAAGGACCAAATCATCAGTTAATGTCCTTCAGTGTTTGTGGGACTCAACTCACATAATGTACCCAAAATTAATGTCTGATTCAAGGAAAACACTTGTCACTGGGAAATACGTTGGTTGGTTATTAACGATAAAACAAGAACCATTCATTCATGTGTCTCGGTCTAGCGTTGGCTTCTTGTGAGTCGTTTTCTGCTTGGTCAGAGGGGTGTAACTATTCAGCTTGTCAAAAAGTCAACAAAATAGATCATCATCATAACTATTGGTTAAGTTCACAGCAGTTGAAGCTACTCGGTCAAGGTGAGAGAACAACTGCAGTCATGGTTAAAAGAAACAAAGGTTTACTGTTGATAGGAGACAAAGAGCTAACTGCAGTCTCTGGTATCAGAGTAAGACACTTTATACGTCCGCCTTGACTTCTTCCCTTTAATAACATCACACTACTTCCCTCTTTGCTTTTAACAGACAACAGTCATTATTTGAATGACCACAAGAGAAAAATTAAAACATGCTGTCATTTTTCTGGTGAGGAAGTAGTCTCAACGTATCTGTCCGCTCAGCATCAAAAACGACACTGAAGCTGTGCTAGCATTGACTAGGAGCAGGTCCATCAAAGTAAAATATCATTTGTAACATGTCAAGCAACCTCCATTTAACTATATTTACCATTTGATTGTTGTCATGAATTCAAGGCCAAGCAGCCATCAAGACAAGTTTTTTTTTTACATGATCATCCATCACACAGTTAGCAAGCGAAAAAACAACTTAAGCACTGATCCATGACCCCTGCTGCGTTGATTTACTCCATGTAGCCGTATTTGTTTGGATTCTGGCTTACAGAACAGTGGAACAGTTTCTGAACAGTTGTTCAGAAGAGAACCAGACACTTTGAATTGCTCAAGAAAACTGCAAATGTCTTCAGTAAAGAGAAACACGCTCCGATGCAACGTGCTGACACTTAAGTGGGCCATGGGCTGATAGCATTAAAAGCTGGAGGAAGACCTGGAGCGCCCTGGTAGCTCCTCATTCAACTCTGGCTTGGGACCTTTGTTGCATGTCATACCCCTCTCTCTCTCTTTCCCCTTTGTTTCCTGTCTGCTTCTCCAGTATCAGCTCTACATTTAAGGCGAAATATGCCCCAAAACATATGTTTTAAAAAAGGCAGACGACCTGCAATCACGTGATAATTTTAAAAAAGGAGATTTTGCAACAACTCTGCAGATAAACGACAAGTGATCTCACCCGACGTGTGTCTGCTAACACTGGAGGAGACTTTTTGTTTCCTTCACGCCTGTCACTAAGACCCGTTGGTGTGAAACCTCCGCTGTGACTTCAGTGTGCATGCTTTTCTAATGTATGTCCATTCAAGTCTTGCTCTTGCTCTCAAGTGAAACATTTTCTTACACAACCTGCAATAAGACAGATTTAAGCCCCCTTCTCTTTGTGATCCATGTGATTAATTGCTGTAATTGTAGAACCAGAGTCAGGTATCACTGGTGCATCGGTGCAGGAAAGGACATACTATCACTAACAAGCAAACGACCCTTTCCCACATTGACCATCTCTAATTGTGTAATTTTACATGTTAGCATCATATGAGAACACAAGGCAGACACTTTATTTCTTCAAATCTTTCTTTATCGGGAACACAAGAGGCCTTGTGGTGTTCTTACATAAAGATGGTAAGAGGGTTGCTGAAGAGAAACTCACAAGATTTATGTGTTGCTAAGAAGGTCCGACATCCGAGATGCAAGAGCTGGCTGCAGAACAGTCAAACAGTCAAACCTAAAAGACAAACATGAACGAAACCCATCAGTGTTATGGACTTCAGGTGTGAAAGAAGCCGTAGTGACACAAATAACAAATAAACCAGCAGGTTATGATGGAAAATGTCTTAATACTGAAATACCTCAGTGAGATTGACTGGATTCCACTTCTTCCTTTGACTTATTTGGTGATTGTGTTGTATAAGAATGAGAAATTCTGGCATAATGCTGATATATGAAAGCTGCAGTAGATGACTTTGCACTTTGGTGGCCTCAAGTGGCAGCAAATAGTAGTATCTTTTAGTAAATTTTAAGGTTGCAGGTGAAAGTTAAATTTTTTGGGATCAAAAAAACTGAAGAGCTTGAATTTTCCTCTTTTAAGAGAATGTTGCTGAAGCTACTTTTTCCCCTAAAAAAAATGTGTTTATATGCTACTAACTTGCCAAATTGGTGTTGTAGGAAATATATAATGTATTGAATGTTTATATGGATTTGAATCCATTTGTTACAACGCAATATCCTCTCAAGGCAACTAAGCCGTGATTAATATTTTTGTGGTTATGTTTAAGCAACTCAAAACAGTCGGTTTGAGATCGTCTTAATTATCGGAAAGTAAATATGGATTAGTCCTGTTAGTCCCGTGCTTCGTACGCTCGACCGTGCATCATCAGCTACTCCATACAAATCCAGACAGCATGTTTCTTACATAGGCCTGCAGTATATGGCAAAAGCTTATTAGTAATGCATAAACATATTCTGTGGGAGGGGTTAAGGTTGATTCCAGTTTGCTCTGATTGAAGCATTCACTTGCTGCTGTTCAAGACAGAGTTTCTTATGCTTTTAAGTTTGAATCAGTCTCTTATTGTTCCCCACCGATGTCTGTACCAGGCGGTCGAACTTGCTGGGTGCATTTTTTACAAAAAAAAAACAAACTTCCAGGTAGCAATACAGTAAAAGAGAACATCAACTTTAAATATGGGCCTTGATGCAAAACTCCAGACCATCTGCCATCCCTCATGTGCACAAAGCATTCTGGTTTGAAAACTCAGTCTCATTCAGCACCGGGGGAAGATATAAACATCAAGTCAACTGGAAAGTGGTCTGTACAGTTTCTGGTACCCCTCCAGCACATGGTAGACCTAACGTTGCCTTGTGATAGCATACCAGCAGCCCAGAAGGGACCAGAATCTATACGAATAAGCGGTAGATGCTGTTAATTCCACCCTCTTTCAGATTACTCCATCCACTCCTCTCCGGCTTGTGTTTTCCATGAAGCGAGGAAGCATTTTCATAAATAGACCTTGGCTGAGCGCTGCAGCGATGAAATTTTAATGAAGCTCAGAGTCTTGAGTGCAGCGCCGGGGCCTTGGAGAATCAGCCCTCTGTTACATTACTATGGCTTTCTCTCTCTCTCTCTCTCTCTCTCTCTCTCTCTCTCTCTCTCAAACACACACACTAATGCAAACATAGCCCCCACCACACACACACACACACACACACAGCCCTGTTGCAGTGGTGCATGGGGCAGCTAGTTGCATATTGACAGCGTGGCTGGAACGGGACCAGACTGAGGGGAGGGTGTGGTGTGTGTGTGTGTGTGTGTGTGTGTTGGGGATTAAGAAGAAGTAAGTGTGTGTGCGCGTGTGTGTGTGTGTGTGTGTGTGTGTGTGTGTGTGTGTGCGTGGAGGGGGGGGCTGTTGTGAAGGAGGCAGTAGAGGTCTAATTTCTGTGTTTTTTTTGTCCAGTTATTATATACTGTATCTTGAGGGGGATCGACCCTCATTAGCGTTCTGTTATGGAGATAAAACCCAAGCTCATGCTGGCAGCAATGAACACACACACACACACACACACAAACACAAACACACACACACACACGCACACACACACAAGAAGGCTTCTGTCGACACACACTGGAAGTGTTCAATTCTGCCGATGCAATATTTATCAGCGACGTTGGTAGATAAATCCTTCGTTTCAGCTGTCTGAAGGGGTGTTCATTTGTGGGAAGGGAAACACACACACACACACACACACACACACACACACACACACACACACTCACACTCTCACACTAAAAGAGCATGTTGGGAGGCTACAGTTTTCCCTTCAATGGAGGTTATTGTCTAGATGAAAGTCCAGTTAGATTATACAAATAAAACATAAACAAAAAAATAACAGTAATCTCACACTGGCCTCCTACTGTAAGAGCACCACAGCGAGGTCAAAGGTCAGACTAACATCATGCAGGTGTAGGGTTAGCTTCTTGCTCAAAAGCACTTCAGGTAGGTGTTTACACCAGAAGACCAGTCAGGAAATTACACACAAAAAAAGAAAAGACATTTTAATCTCCTCTGAGCCAAGGTTAGCTTGGGAGGTTGGGGCATTATGACGGCATTATGCATATGAAGCGGTAATTAAAACATGGCGGCTGTAATTAGGAACATTGTATAACTAATCAGGCCTAATGAGCATCGGGGGCGGGCAAGGCAGTGATCAAACGGCCGACTTATGAGGCTTAATGGGCGGAGAGCAGGATGACAGTGCCACCGTTCATCCAGCATGACCATCATTACTTTTTATTGTTGAGACAATAATGAGAAACAAAATCTGGAGGGAAAAAAAAAAAAAAAAATCATGATGAGTCCAGTTTGTTACTGAAAAGAAATATGAGGGCAAAATGTGATGAAATATTTAGTGGAAACGCAGGACTGTGTGCTTTTATTATTAGTATGATTATTATTATTATTATTATTATTGGTGTGTGATGGTCGTATGTGTGTGTACAAACTGTTACGGGATCCACTGAATAAATTCCAGCCGCAATGAAAAATGCAATGGCATGAATTATGAAAACCATAACAATATCGTAGCAGCGATATCAATATTTACACAACAGGAATCCCAGATCTTGGGAAAGCCTTCTTTTGCTTACTGAAGAATAAAAAGAAGAAGAAGAAGAAGCGGGAGAGTATGACAGGTTTATAATAAAATCAAAACAGGCATCCTCTCTCTTTGCTAAGTGTCCAGATCGAATTTTAAAAATAATAAAAGCGATATATGGTTAAAAAAATAATAAGAAGTAAAAATTCTGTATGAAGCCCAAATTCATGATTGTTATTTATTGATTATGAGTTGCCTGCTCGCGCCTTCCTGAATGGTTTGACGCAATGAAAGCCTGTCACCGGACTATTAGACTGATATTCAATAAGAAATTAAACTTTAACTCCTACTATAGATATACATCACTCTCCCGTTAGCCTCTCTGTCTCGTTTGTGTCAAGCTTCACGTTAAATATGCGATTTCAATTCTTATCAATAATGTAGCACAGACCCGCCATTTAAATATTCATCCCGCGTTTATACTCGGTTTATACAGACAGTATATTTGCTGCGTAAAGTTGAGTCGTATTATCAGACGTTTAATCTCTTCCTCTCCAAACCTGTAACAGCATCTTTATTTAATGTGCGCGAGAGGAGAGGGCCTCGTGCACAGCGTATAGACACACACACACACACACAAACACACGAGAGGACACTTGGACACACGAGCCTCGCGTAAAAAGAGGAAATAGACAAAAAAGGATGGGATTTAAGAAAAAAAAAAACTTATTGCAAGACTGAGTTTGAACTCTCTCTCTCTGTGTGTGTGTGTGTGTTGAGTCACACAGGTATCACTACGCTGACGTGCTACCACTTATTCTGTTAAAAAGGTATACTGACTGTTGTATCAGTTAACAAAAAGTAGTGCCAATGCCTTTTCTAAATATTGAAATAACAGAGTGAGTCGTGACATCAGGGCCTGCTGGCTGTGCTGACTATTCATTTTTATTTCTACTTTGCAATTATTTTCTTCTCTCGTGTTAATTGTGAACACCAGAGGAATTAGGAAGATTGAAATGACATAAATATGATCTGTTACGGATAATTATTTCATTTTTTTTTTTGGAAAATGTGGAAAATAAAAAATAAAAGACCCAGTTAATTTGATATAGGCCTATTAAAGATGAAAATTAATATGTTTAATTAACCTACTTTAGTAAAATAAAACACAAAAAATAGTTTTTTTTAAGTAGAAAAATGTAATATCCTTCATGTTTTGATATCTATATTATTATTATCCTTATTATCATTGTGCTTTGTGGTTTCCATGGTAATATAGGCCTAATAACATATTAATTCATCTAAAAACATTAAAATGCACCAACATTTTTGCATCTGGAACAGCTGGACAACAAAATGTTTCCTCTCTCTCTCTCTCTCTCTCTCTCTCTCTCTCTCACACACACACACACACACACACACACACACACACACACCCACACACACACATACACACCCGTACTCACACCCGCTCACGTATATGCACGTGCATCGGAATTATTTATACAGCAGCCCCTCTACAGCCGCATCGATACACAAAATCAGGATCAGCAGTGAAAGTTAATCAGGGAGCCCGCGGGCCTGCAGGCTGCGGAACCATCAGACTGCAGCTGACCGATAAAAACGGAAATATCATGTCAGAACCGGTAAACGGGACGGCATGCAGGCCAGAGACATTTGGATTTAGTTTCCTTGAAAAATCTGCAGACATCCGCAGGTGCAGTTATTACTTTTTGAAGGTGGTCGATTCCATCTTTCCATCAGATATTCAGACAATCAGTTATTAGGCCTAATTAAACCAAACAATATTTTAATTACGTCTATATTTGCTTCCACTTACTGTGAAGTAAAGATTGTACTATAAAATTATATACTGTACTACTATGATAAAAGATAGTGTAATGTGTAAAAAAAAAGAAAAAAAAAAGCCTGCTGGAGTTTCCAAAACCATCCAGCAGAACCAATCCAACACGCTATTTTGAAAACTGACATGAAGAAACAAGATATAAATACGAACTTCCACTTAATTCAGAGAAATATGTTCAAAGAGACGCGCTGGTATGGGCTTCTCTAATCATGTCTCATCAATAATGCATTTTAAAACTGACAGGATGCCCGAAACGCAGAGCGGCTACAACATGAAGCCCCGTTTCTCGGACGGACACCGGCTAAACTTCAGCGTTTAGTTACAGTACAATTTTAATGAAATTAAATTTATTGACGGCGGTGAGCAGAGTTCTGGTTTCAGCTGGATGAAAAGCCCAAATACTGGGAAATGGATTTGAGCCCATGTTGCTGCAGCTATGAAATCACTAAAACTTCAGTTACCAAGATTACAAACGATTAGATTTGATTAAGAATTTAATTATGTTCATGAAGAAAATGTGTTACCCATAAGAACAGGGCTGGGCAGCCTATGCCTATATAATAAATGTACTGGGATTAATCAAAAAATAAAGATTAAGATTAATGATTTTTCCCCCCTGATTGATCATCTCTACCTTGACAACAGAGTCAGTATTTAAAAAAAAAAAAATTCGTCCAGAAATTTAAATTAGGCCTCCATGCATTTCATATCATCATTGATTGATGAAGGTAACAAGGTACAGTATACATAACATAACATGTATATAATCTACATGCTCAGTAAACAGCTCATATAAGCTGGTGAGGAGCATGTTGCTTACACAGCATAATTCAAAATGTAAATAATTTGAAATGCAAGCATCCTGGTAAATAAAATCATGTCATACATGTGCAGAAAACATACATTTAAAGTTGTTTTTGCTCTTATTAGTGGTTGTTTTCCTCATCACCGACTGGAGGTCATGATTTACTTATTCTTCCCCCACTCCTGAGTATCACTGGACCTCTGCATTTTTAGTATAAACACCATACACCAATACACTGGAAAAAATGCAAAGCAGGCTGGATGAAAAGCTCAGAATTGGGCTGCTGGGCCATTTTAATTGAAAAGCAAACTCATCTTCCCAGCAGTCCCTTTCAAATGCAACAAACTGACAGAAACAAACTGACAGAGAAACCAATAATTGGTGTGTGTGTGTGGAGGCTGGATGTACATGTGGATGTGAGGGTGTGTGTATGGTTGGTTGGGGTTTGTGTTTGGGGATTTGCTCCTTGTGGACTGAGTTGCTTTATTTCTCTGCCCTATATATCTGTCCGCCTTCACTCTCTCCCTCTCCTTCCCTCTCTGCTCTGGAGGCTGAGGCTGCTGCTGCTGCTGCTGCTGCTGAAGGGATGTATGAAGCACTACTTTCTTGTCTAGGTGATGAATAATGCAGGGCTCAGAGTCCAGCAAGTTTCCAGTTAAATACCAATTTGCTTAACCAGTGTTTCCAGCCTCTGCCAGCTCCACTCAGTATAGCAGGGAGCCACACCGGCCTTTGGTAATTAAAGAAAAGATCTATATCTGGAGGAATGAGGTCCTTCCACCCAGCATGTGGTCAGCGAAAGATCTCATCACGTAAACTCACAGCACCTCATTTTATTTATGAACTAATCAAGACTGTACTACAAAGTCAAATGCCCCAGAATGATATATGTTTACATTCAAGTGAGAAATCCATCTGGTGGCTACATGACAGGAGCAAGAGAGGAAGTCAGATGACGATATTATAGTTTCCTTATCGGACTTTAACACAGTTGTTTTTTAAACCATGACCATGACCCTAACCTTAACCATTTTGTAACCATAACAATGAATGTCGCTTAAGTTTAACAAAGTAGTGATTTTAACTAGGGCTGTAGTCTCCTGGTCAATTACTTGGTCAATATGCTCTTGTCCGACCAAATTCTCATTGGTCGCACAATCGTTGGTGTTACAACCGAACCCACCCCAGGCGCTGTGTCTGCGGCTTCCAACCTCCAAAAGTTTAGTGAGAAGATAGCGCTGTGTTTGTTTGTGGGGGTAGATAACTATGGTTCAAACTCCAACATGGTAAATGGCGGTAATGCACCTCAACGCTGGTTGCCACCTCCCATAAAGCAGAAAAAAGAAGAAGAAGATAGCGCCGCACGCTTGGCTGCAGGCCGAGGAGACAGGCGCCGACCAGGGTGAGTCTGAGACGGAGGCAGGAGCAGGAGAGCTGCCCAGAGGAAGAGGTCTTGCTCGCGCTTGTCAGGCTCTAAGATAACATAATCTTCTGCCATCTGCTTAGAAGTGGTGAATTTACAGCTCACAACAACTTGATACGACACAGTCTCTGGCTTTTGTTTGATATCTAGTGTCAGTAAAAAATATTTTCGACACTAGATATCACCCGCTAACAATGTAGCATGCTAACTACACTATCTTGTTAGCGTAGTTAGCACGCATTAGCTCGGAGGGCTAACTTGGCTTGCTTACTATATTACGTGAACGGTGCTTTTTTGCCATTGACCAGTCAATTGGTTGAAGAGTAGGTATGATTTTGGTCGACCAAGATTTTCTTTGGTTGACTACAGCTGTAATTTTAACCCAAACCATGAGCTTCCCCCTAACTCTAACTGAGTGTTTTTTGTGCCTAAACCTAACCAGACCTTAACCATAGTGTGTTCACATCATAAAACATATTTCTTTTTCAAGGCAGAGAATAATTATGTCGTCCGGCCAATATTTACTGTTAGGGGCGTCACAAAATCACAAACGCCGCCATGTGTTGTTGTAGAGCGCATGGACCAACGACACATTTTGCAGTTTAATTTGGAGGATCAAGTAGCAGGTGGAAAGAATCAAATGAGTGTGATTTTTCTTGTGTTTTAAAGGTGTGAAAATGTTACAAAATGAAGTGCCTTTAAATGGGCTGTTTTAAGATCATTTCAGCACCTCTTGTATATAACTGATGGACTTCTCTTGCTGAAAAAATATGGTCCTAATTTCATTAAAGATCACAGTATGAGCAACTGGAACAATGAAGATGTAGGTCTAAACTTATGTCCTGTTAAAGCTTAGATCATATTTCAGCTTCCTCATGGCATTACACAAGTCTGCTCTGGAAATTTTAAGATATGTCGTGTGGTGGAAATTAAATGTCTGATTAGACGTCTTCTCTGGATAGTGTGGGAATATACAGATTGAACTCCTCACTCTGTTAGCTTTGTTGCACTTTTGTTCAGGCAGGACTGTTTACACCTTTTTCATTCCTATTAGTGCATATAGTTCGATGACCTCAGATAAATCCCAACTTAGCAGAAGCCCAATTTCAACCTTAGCAGATGTCTAATCAGCCAGAGTAAGTGAAAACACCTGTGCAGGTATACAGGGTTATTGTAGATGTTTTGCACTGCATCAATCCAGTGTGTGCTTATAACTTACATTATCGTCGGTCATTTTCCAATTAATGCAAGAGGTGCTGTAATTTTCAAATTAGTGATTCTTACCTTCCATGGGCCCATTGGTTTCAAGTCTTTTTAGTACGCTGTCAAAATCAACTTGAGGAGACCTGAAACTCGCTCTACATAATTAATACATCATAATGAAACACACGTATGCACTGGTTTTTGTTAAAGTTACTTAAATTGAGAGTTTTAATAGTGTTAAAGTGGTGGAGTAATCTGTGAATCCTTTCTGGTGGTACATTCATGTGCTGACAGAGCAGCTTTGCATTCACAAGCTATGATATTTGGAAACTCAACAGGAAACACAAATAATTATCAGACATGAGTGTCATAAAAACTCGTCACAATTTTGACAGTTGCATTGAACGGCTTATGAAAGTTACCTCGCCGACTTCAGAGTGGAAGATAGTTTTAACTTTTACACAACAGCAACAACAAACTGGGGAATACTGGTTTCAGAGGGGATCACTGTAATGGATTTCAAAGAACCTTAAAGTTGTAGTCACTTCTTTCTCTGAATGATTTTAACATACATACATTTTAACAGACATTAGAACCAGTAGAAGCGGCAAATGTACCAGTTTTCTTTCCCCGAGGCAACAAATTAGATAGAAATTAGATTATTTTTTCTGGAGGTGGAATTATTTGGGTCCCAGTATCATAGCATCTGTTTGGGCTTGTTTTCAGTCACTATCAGGTCTCTGGCTTCTGGTGTGTCTTTTTTTATTTTTCATTTTTTTCCTCTTTTGTAATGGAGGATTCTGTCTTGAGTCTAGGTAAGACAGCTATGGGTTGTTTTTTAAGGTCAAGTTCAAATCCTTGTACAGTAGCTTCTAGTTTGTGTTGTATGAATGGAGACGAAGTTGCCATTTTTCTTAAATTTATAATTCGTTCTCCAATCCCTCTCGCAGAAGAGATGTCAGTGTTAATCAAACAATCTGACTAAATAAAACATAACTCACCAGCTATATATAAAATGTAAGCTTCCTCCCTGTGACCTCACCTTATATGACTCTACTTGTGGTTCAAACAGATGGCATTACAGGGAGCAGAGTGAGGTCAGCTCCCCCACAGATCCCGCTTCACAAACAAGCAGCAGGAGCTTGAACGTCAGGTCGGACGTCAAGCGGAGTCCCTGCTGAGTCCCGAGCAGCTCGGCTTCCTTCCGGCTGAGGATTAGAACTGGAACACAGCTCCGTACTGTGTGTAATGGCTGCCCGTGGACCTGGGTTGTCCTGTTACCCCCCCTTCCCCCTCCGCTCCCCTTTCAGTAATCAGCTCACTGAGGCAGTATGCAGAACAGGACTCTCAGTCCTCCTCCCCACCAACCCCGAAAAAGTAAACACTGCCTCTCCGTTCCCTCGCCAATTGTTATTCATAGAGCAGATAAATATTTAATTCTATCTAAGGATACCTTTTGTTAACAGAATTACCGTACAAGCCTTGCAGCCTATAAATCCCTCAATGAATTCAAATTCTATTCGTTCTCTGTTCGTGTGCTAGTTCACTCTTTGTGCTGCTGAACGTGTGCATGAGTGTGGTGACGCTGGAGACGAGGATGAAGATGAGGATGAATTGGGAGTGAGAAGAGGAGAAGGAAGGTGGGGAAAGAGGAGAAAATGATGGTGAAAGATGTGAGATGGTGGAAGAAGAAGGGAGAGGGGATACAGGAGGTGATGATGATGAGGTGGAGGAGCAAAACGCTATGAGGAAGAGGCAGGAGGAGGACAGAAGATAAGGTGGAGAAGGAGTAGAAGGGCATGGAGGTGGATAAGGAAAAGTAAAGAGTTTTACAAGATGGATGAAGAGGAGGAGCTGGATAAAAAGGGATGGAATGAGGTAGAGGAAGAAGAGGAGGAAGTGCAGGAACAGAGGATGATGGACGACAAAGAGGTGGTGAAGGAAGAGGCAATGCAGAGAAGTGAAAGAAGAGGAAGAGGAGGAAAAGATGGAGAGGACAAGTAAAGTGGAAAAGTGGAGGGAGATGATACACAAGAAGTTGTGGATAAAGTGGAGTAAAAAAAGAGAAGGAAGGCTGAGGAGGAAGACTTGTTAGAGATGGAGGAAGATGAGGAGGAGAGGCGATGAGGATAAGGCAGGGGAAGAAGAGGTGGGCAGGAGGAGGAGGAGGAGGTGAAAGAGTTTAACAAGGAGGACATATAGGGAGAAAGATTTTGCCGACATGACAAGGTTGTGGAAAATGGAAAGGTGGAGGTGGGAAAGGGAGGACAAGGTGAAGGAGTGAGAAGAGGAAAAGAGGAAAGAGGCGGAAAAAGTTGTGAAGGTGAAGGAGGAAAATGTAGGATATGACAAACAAGATGAGGAAGAAAATGAAAATGGAGTTGTGAAAAAGAGAAGGAAAAGAAGGAGGGAAAGGTGGTGGTGGTGGTGGTGAGGGAGGAAGACCAGGTGAGAAAGGAGGTGCAGAAGAAGGGGAAGAGAGAAACAACGGCGGAGGATGCAGAGGAGGAGAGAAGAGGAATGCAGATGCAGGAGGAGACGAGGTGGACGAAGCAGAGGTCGAACAAGGGAGGAGAGGAGATGAGGACAGAAGGAGGGGGGGACACGATGGCGAAGGAGGTGCAAGGTGAGGATTAAGGATGTGGTGGAGGATGAAAAGAAGACTGAGGCGGAACAGTATGGACGAAAGAGTGAAGATGAGGAAGGGAAGCGGAAGTGAGGACAGGAAACAGGAGAAAATAGAGGAAAAATAGGAATGGGTGGGGTTTGCATATGAAGAGGAGTTGCAAGAGTGGAAGTAGACAGCAGAGCCTCCATTGATCTGAAGCATGAAGATCCAGACACCCTTGCTTCTTTGTATTCTTTTTTGAGCCATAAATAATGGATTGATGAGTTCTGATGAGAACATTAACACTGGGATGCGCTTAATGAGCACACTGGCTATAAATGATCTGAAGGACAGACTAACTCTGTAATCACCCGTCTGAATCACCATGACCCCAAAACAAAAAAGATGTGGAAAGCTATTGATTCCAAATAAAGTCAGTGGCTTTGATTCCTCTAGCAGGGGCATGGAAGGAGTCAATATTTTTTTTTTTCTCCTGTTTCTACCTGAGTTTCATTTCAGTCGAGGCATTTGTTTGGTCAGCCACGAGAGATTAAGACCTGTTGAGGCCACTGTTTGAGGGAGCCCGAAGACTGTTGGCTCGCAATTAAAGTTTAATCAGCCTCGCTTGGTGTTAATAATATTCTTTCCCCCCTCTTTTTTAATGAAATTCTTTTTTTTTTTATTCCCTTAAGCAGGACTGAACGGATGGGGGGAGGGGGGGGGAGAGGGTTCATGTTTCTCATGGAGCAAAAAGGTTTCAATTGGGGCTCTTTGATAGCTCTTAATAATATCCCCATGGTTGATGGATAAAATCAAATAGAATGATAAGTCTTTGATTTATGTCCTGAACATCAAACCAGCGTGTGTGTGTATAACAGAGCCGAAGGAGTCCGTTTGACTCGTTCCTTTGGTAAAAAATAATATCCTTCGCCTGGTCCAGGAGCTTTTGAATTAGCGTGATCACAAAGATTTCATCCACTTCCACATGTGGCGCAGCTGTCTGTCCGCGTGGCATGAACGGGGGGGGGGGTTGAGGGGTGCAAGTTGGAGAAGAGTTCAAGGCTTTATTATTTATGATCACACAAGGTAACGTGGAACATTCACGACATTTGGTAGATTTTAAAGGGTAAATCCAGTTTATTACACCGAGAGCTTAGTTTTGGTCACCATTTCTATCGGTCATCAAATAAATCACACTGGACTTTTTTTTTAGTGATATCGCCATGTTCCCAGCTCTCAGCAATGACTTTGGTGAGTAAAATGTTATCGCTGCCAATAGGAATGATGCCCAAAACTTAGAAAAAATGGATCTGAGTTATAATAAACCAGAATCCTTTAACCATGGTTAATCTAGCAGAGGCTGCTGGGGTATGCATGCTCTGTTGTGGCAAACACCTGCCTCACACACAAGTTCTCCTAATTAAACACTAAAATGCAAAGTTTGTAACTTCTCTCCAGTCGCCCCAATTAACGGGATGACATAATTTGTTAGTGCCTTCCAAAACTGTCACAAATCACTATTAGAACAATGAAGCATTGTATATGATCTGACACCGCTATGGTTAAGGGTTGATCAGGTTTTGGCACGAAAACTACTCAAGGGTAGGGAATTATCAAGGTAATGGTTAAAGCAACAACTGTTGGCTGTCAGTAGGAAACAGTGGTCTCTCGTGTCAAAGTCCAACGTTTTTTTGTTGATCCAACACTGGCGAGGTCTTTGTACTGTGAACATATGTTGTTTCTGAGCATTGGCTGAAACACCTGATGCTTTCATTTTTCTTAGAATGATAGTGTCCTAAAATTTACAGGCAGATACACGCACGAACATTTTCTCATTTTTAATGTATTTAGCCATTTTGGCTTTACCAGGACGGCGTCTTCCATTGGCTTTCTCACATTCATGACAGAGACAAATTGGTTCTTTTTGGCTGTTCATATGCCACATGATTATGTTTTAATATACATAAAACTCTTATGTTCAGGACATTTATCTTGAAAATACAGCTCTCTGAATGTTTTCATACTGTGGGTAAAATGACATCAATATAGCTTAAGAAAACTCACAATAGAAATGGCTCTGGGGAAAAATATAATAAGATCTGGGGTCCATTTTGGAGTGATCTCGATAAAGACATGGACTTTAAACCAGCCCTACAATGACAACATAGAAGCACGTGTTTTTCTTCTATATGTATATTACTCTTCAGGAATATGAATTCCATATGAGAATATATTAAAATATTTAGGTTTTATTTTTTGTGCTGTGTTTTTAAACCACAATCATGGTTGTGCTGGCTGTTTTAAAATTCTGTATAATACAGCAAGTGTACACTGACAGGCAGGGAGTTCACATTAAGAATGTAGGGTGTGTATACTATGGCAGATTTAATATTAATAGCTTTATTAGCTTAATACATGCTAGCATATTCATGATGGTCACTAATGGAATGGAGTTGGGGCCAATCACTGCAAAAATGTCCACTTTAAAGGACAATGTCAGTATGACTGGATTTTCAGCTCATTTCAGCAACTTATATCACATTAAGAGATTTGCTAAGTTTCTCCCACAATGAGGAAAGGAGCAATTTATTCAATATTTTCTACTAAAAATGTCTAACACTGAATTCTGAAATGAATTCCTTCAGACATACACTTTTTTCTTGCAGTGTACTGTGGGAGCTGCACTTGCCGCTCAAGGATCTTCCCTTAACCCTTTTTATCCAGTGAAGATTTGCTGACTATGCATTCATGCACTTGCATTTTCAGCGATGTCTTGCTTCATATTCATACACTACAACAATTATCTGCTGACCACAGTACAGAGGCTTTCAGAAAATGCAGTGAAGCTGATGATGTCCAAATGATAATCCTCCAAGTTATTATTTTTGATTTTGATAAACAGCAGGGAAACCTTTTAGTTCAAATAAAGAGGGAGGAGGCTATAGCATTTTTTCTTTATTCAACCATGATGAAATTGTGCTGCACATGTAAATGTTAAATGATTTGCTTTTTGGGGGTAAAGATAGGTTTTCCCCACCAACTTAGCTTGCTTCTGTAACCTAGAATACCAGTTCCACATAATTAAGAAACAAAATTAAGAAACATAATTAAGCATGAATCTTTGTCTTGCTATTTCTTGATAGAAACAACTACAGTTAAAGTGTGCTTTTTGGATCCAACTGAGGTGATAACTATCTAACTCTGTGTGTATATGCAGATGGTATAAAAACTCTGTACTGAAGTAAGTGATAACATTTTCTACAAAATCAATATTTCCGATGGTGAAACTCGGAAAACTGAAGGGACAGCTTCCTTTATGTTGGATGAAAGGGGAGAGAGGGACTAATCTTACAAAATGCTATGGTACTGAAATTCACAGGTCAAAGCTAAACAAATTTGAACTGCACCGAGCAAATTCGCACCTTTTTTTATAAAACGCAACGAGAAGGAGGTAGTGGTGGTGGGAGGTGAAACAATTAGTGTCCTCAATGCATTTCACTGCATGTACACGGGAGGAAAAACATGACTGTGTGTGTCTTCCCCAGGACGACAGAGTGAGTTAGCAACAAAAAGGACAAAAATAAATGGGGGACAGGTCATTAAAAACTAGAGAAAATGGGTAAACACCTCTATAAAGCAACATTTCTATTATTAGCTTAGAATGAAATGGTTCCATGAAATCTTTTAATTTGACAGCTACGCACAGACTTTATGCTAGAGTCTTAAAGTCGATACGTGCCCAGGCAGACAAAGTTAGCAACTAGCTGGTAAAGAGAGAAAAACATCTAGCAGGTATTTTTTTCTCTGGAGTTGACAGAGACCAAAACAGAGCTAAAAATAGAGTTAAAAGTATGTAAATAAACAAGTGTTTGCTAGCAGGTTAGCCAGAAAAACTTTATAAGGCAAAGCTATGTCGACTTGTTTTGGATTATTTCTGCCCTCTAGTTGTCAATATTAACTCAATGCAGCTTTAAGAAAAACATCCAATTACATTATTAACATGATATCGCAAACCAAAACTTGTGTATTGTGACTCTCCTGTTCACTGATCCTAGGTGAACGGGGGTTATGACAAGCTTAGAGGTGGGTTGTGGGTTGGGACAAGCTTAAAGGTGTAGAGGACTGAGGTAAGTAAAAGTTTGTGTGGGTGTGGGAGTTGTTGAGAGAGTGATGGAGGAGCCACTCTCACTGCCAGAGAGTCAGAGTGGGGCGAATGTCCTCTCTGATTAGCAGCGCCATCTGTGAGTGCACTAATGCACCTCGCTATTAGCATGTTTCTCCTGGTTGCCACGGGCAGCGCCGCACTGCCTCCCCATTTGACATGTCAGAACGCATATCAGTCACAGTGCGCCGTGGCCCGTGGGCTTCACATCACTAAGAGAGAGAGAGAGAGAGAGAGGGTGTGGTTAAGAGCAGTAAGTGCGTTAGTGAGTGTGTTCTTGTCCTCAGTTGAGTTTTATCTCTTCGGAATGAGGATGTTTTTTTATGGAGTGAGGCGGTTTCAGCAACTTGTCACTTCTTCCTGGGGTTAGTTTAGGGTTAGGGCCTGGGTTTAAAGGATAAGATAACAAGCAGGATGTTTTAAGACTCAGGAAAGGATGATGGTTTTAAGATGATGGAGGAGTATGATGAGGAGTAAGAGATAGAGAAACAGAGGAACACAGAATTTGGTTTATGAAAACAGTTTAAAAAGGTTTAAAAGAGACCGATATATCCCTTCTCAGTCACTAATATGAGTTAAATTGCATCCTACATTTCCCATATTGCAACCAATTGTATATTTTTGTTAGACCCTCCACTTATCAAACTCACTCACTGGTTTTTGACACAGGCTTTCTGGTATGAACTTCTCCAAACCCAATGCAAATAGCAGTCTTTGTTGTTAACATGATTTAGAGCAACCAGGCCCACCATGGTAATAAAGTTATTATAACTTTTAGTGTTTTTATCCCATGTTTATGCATGCATGTTGTGTTTCTGCATAGCCATGTTTCATGTTGGATTGAATCTGGGTCTGGTGAATATTTTGACAAGTGTGTAATGTGTAAGTTGTTTTATGACTAAATAAAACCAACTGATCAATGTAACCTGAGATAACTCTACATCATTGAATTACTGTCTACTTCTTCTTTAACTCATTTATCAATTCTACATCAAGCCTCTTAAGCAATACTACAGAGAATATATTGCACAGCACTATTTTCCATATAACATCTTACAGGAGTAAGATAAATGTTATCATAACATCTGCCAAAGCTGCACAATCCTTTAGGAAATTTCAGATCTGCATCAAATGACATGTGGCAACAGACAATGTGGCAGCTTTTATTCATTCAAGTAAGCGCAGAAGTAAATGAGAAAAACTGAAAACGTTCCCAAATACCATATCTTGCAATGTTAATAAATGCTTCCTGAATCCACACTAAAAACAAATGATCAACAGGGGTATTGGCAGGAATGTTAACCATCAGGAGCCGAGCCCAGATTCTTCTCAAAAAACTTAAAAAAACGTACTTCTAAATAAACTGTTTCGATGCATTTTTGCGTGCATGTAAGGGCTACACATTGCTTAAAAATGTGACAATTGGAGAAGGAAGGAATTAGATTTGATTCACCATATAATCTGAATATTCCAGCCACCTGAATATCTAAAACCAAAATGAGTATCATCAGATACCTACTACCATTATTACTAGGTCCACATGATGGAAAATCCCCCAAATCCATAACTCAGTTTCTCGAATGAGGATTAAAAATGGCCAAATACTCCAAGTGACTGGGTAAACTTCCATGATTTGGTTGCAAAATCATTGCTGATGGACATACTTGATATGAACCACAATTCCCACCTCAATGGTACAGGTAGTAAAACATGAGAAAATATTGTTACCTGTGGAAAAATGAAGACAATGATTAAATTCTGTCTTTTTAAAATTATATTATCTGGTTAACTTTTGCTTACTTCAATATTGTTACGACCCAACTTGTCCAGGCTGTAATATAAGAAGGGAAACAGCCAAATTTTAAACTGATTAATGTTACCAGCTCAGCTAGTAGCCAAAAGTTTTGTAACACTTCCAGACCTAAAAAAAACATATATAAAAAAATTCTTACACGAGACTAGGCTAGTTTGGTGTCACTAGCAACAACTAAGCTATCTAAGCTAACGGTTTGGCTGGCTACAGTGCAATGTAAAGTACGTTAGCTGTGTATAACTTATACTCTGCTCATATCATGTTCACATAACTTGGAACTCATACAGACATTGACACACCTTGTTTTCCTGGTTCAGCATGAGAGGATATATGTGCTTCAGATTCAAACCCTTTACTGATAAAAAGTCTTGATATATCCATTTTTTCCTCACACTGACTCACTGAGTGTGTGAGCTAGCGTTTGACATTGTAACCCCAACAACTGAAGAATGGACAGCGACCTGTCAGCCAATAAGACATGAATATTTCCATGTATTTTCCTGTAATTCCTCTCTGATCGGCCATTACATTCACTGAAGGTAGAAAATTACAACATTGTCATCTTCTTTAGTGACAAACTCACTCTACTCACAGCCCTGAATGCCCAGGCCAAGCAACACCCATGATGGCTGATTGCCAAACTTTCCACCAAAGTTCTGAGATACCTTTCTAATCATCAAACCTCAACCACAACAGCTAATGATGATAGTCTTTGCTCAGGAAATGAAGAGAAACATATCTATTTCTCCAATTTGTGAAGCTATGCAACATTAATATTGTCAGAGAATTCCTGCCATTGTTTTTGGTGAATATTTTATATTTTGTTCTAAGTAACCCCTTTCAATAAAGTGTAAAGAGAATGTGTTTAAGCAGAAAAGGGTACAACTTTGAGATCATGAAACCACTGATAGAGCGACTGCGTGGCCAAAAGTATGTAGACGTCCCTGTCCACATGCTTTTGTGTGTTTTTATTTGGCACTGTTTTCATGGACAAGGCCCCTTAGTTCTAATACAGGCATATGCTACATAAAGAAAAGTGTTGAAGACTTTGAATGCCTACACATATACTCAAGCCCATCCAACAACTTTGGGATGAACTGGAACGCCGACCGTATCACCCAACATCAGTGCCTAACCTCACATATGCTCTAGTGGCTGAATAGGAGCAAATCCTTGAAGCCAGATTCAAAAACTTTACGGAAAGCTTTCCCAGAAGAGTGGAGACTGATAAAGCATAATGCTCATGGTTTTGAAATAAGATTTTTAACAATGACACATGGGTGTAATGTTCGGGTGTCCACGTAAGATTGGCCACAGACGCACAGATAGATACAAATGCTGAGTCAGAGAAAAGCAACAAGAGAGAAACCTACAATCCTAAAACAGTGACAATTTACAGAAAAAAACAGAGAAAGAGAGGAACAGAAACAGAAAGAGACCTCAACACCAGTAAACCAGTAGAGCTCGATCAATCATGAATAGATAGATGAAGGCAGGGAGAGAGAAGGAGGGGTAGGTGAATGAAAAAGATGCCTGGAGGAGGGAGGGAGCCCTTCACCAGTCCGAAGAGCGATCTGTCTGCCTAAAGAGCTTTGTAACCATATTAACTGATGTCTCCAGATGACCTTGTCGATAAAAAACAGAGCTGAGCATGGGAGGATTGACAGAAAGAAAAGAGAGAGAGAGAAAGAGAAAGGCCTGAGTGGAGAACAGTGTAGCGGAAAGCATGAAAGGCCTCAGAGAACGAGTGCAGGCCCAAGGAGGAAGGGAGGCAGGCGTTCAGCGAGATGGGAAAACAGAAGAGAATAAAAATCCCCTTAACTTTTCTCAACCACAGCTCCAAAACCCTCGATCCACTGCTTCTTCCCTCCGTCCCCTCCTTCCTCCTTGTGCTCCCGCCTCCTCTTATTTTTCTCCCATGTTACTTTCTTCTGAAAATCACCCCGAGGCTAGGCACTCTCCTGGGTGGCTCACCCCCAAGCAGAGCCCTTGTTCCTCGCACGCTGGTAATAATTCGAGCCCGCTGAAAGAACCTCGGCTTTTAGTGGGATCAACCCGCATGCCTCCTCCTTCACCGCCTCCTCCTCCTCATCTCACCCCATCAGCATCCGAGGCATCAGGCCTTCTCCCACACCGCCGCTGCTCCACGCGCCTCCACGTGCTGTCTCTCCTCCCACCTTACCCTTCCTCAAACCGCCTCCCGGTCCCTCCCGACAGACCTGCCCTTCATCCACTGTTCCCACAGCTCCCATTCAAAAATGCAGCTGCAGCCACCTGGTGCGCATCACTCCCGAGGACCTGATAAGGAGAGAGAAAACACGAGAGACAAGACAAAGAGAATGAGAGAATTGTTTGTGCTGTTCAAGAGGAGGAATGTGGTGAGGAGTGCTGTTGTGGAAGAAGAGGGGAAAAAAAGCTGAAGATAGAAGGAGGAAGAGAGACAGAAGACAGGCTGAACAGAAGGAAAAAACACAAGCAACAGCCACTCTGCTGTGGGTTCATGCATTTTGTACGGCTGCTATACTCCACTGTCTGCACCGTCCAATTTACAGCTGCCATCTTCCATATGCGGTTTCATGCCTCTTGCTGCTCACAGCCAGCCTCGTCTCCTGACATTTTTACTATTTAATCTCTTACAATCAGCCCTGATCTGCTACAGTATGAACAGTTAGCATTTGGATGGAATGAAACTACTACTTTTACTCAAAAACTGTGAAGTGAATAGTTTCAGATTAAAATTGCACATATGAGTAAAAGTACTGATGGTTGTTTTGCACCCGTTATTTCTTGTAATTTAGCCGAAGGTTCAACTGTTGCACCTCTTCCTCTATAAATGTACTTTTCATTGGATGTTCACAATTTTGGCTACTGTAATAAGCTTATTCCACATTTACACTATTTTCACTGCTCTACATATATTGCTGCTCTAAATATAAATTGCGGTGTCTTTAATATTACCTTATTGAAGAGAATTTTGAGTGTACTATCCAGCATCTTAGCCAATCATTCACAATCACTGAGTGCATTATTTAGCCCTAAAACGATCACAGGATGGGACTATAGTTCAGACATGTCTGGTAGAGGAGAGGAAGAGAGGATTATATCAGGCGGCCTGGTCTCCAGATGTAAAAGTGCCGTAGATAATGTGAGGTGACGGTGATGATGGCAGTTGAAACATTTTTTCCCTGTTAAATTGTCAGTATAAATAGTTTATGAATACTAAAAGGTACAAGACTGTCGACATAAAACTTTAGGAGAGATGTCAATTATGTGTCCTAAGAAATATGAAATCATGCAATTACTGAGCTTCAAATTTGATCATGTTGATCTTGATGGATAAAATCAATTGTTTCACTTTACTTTTGGATTTTGGATAAAATGAGGGTTTGATGCTTGTGCCTCTAAAGTTGACTCACTCCCCTGATATAGGGATTAAAGGCTGACAAAGACAATGTGCAGAGCCCTGTTTCTTCAACACTCAACACTATCAAAGAGACTGCAACCTGCTTTTTGAATGTTCAAGTTGAGCAGGATAGCTCATAAATTTAATCAAACAGGGCATCCTATAACTATGACAGCTCTTGTTCTTTATAGATTTTGTTATTGAAAGCAGAATTTCTGTAGTCTCTGTTCAGCCTCGGTAGCTATCATTTATTACAAACACATTGTTACAAACACACTTGTGGTGCTGCTTCCTGAGATAAAATTCTCTTCAGTAAAGTACCTCATTTCACAACTGTACAATTGCATTATATAAGCACTGCACATTTGAATGAAAATGTACTTTTCTGAGGCAGGGGGAGAAGAAGATGTGAGGAGGGGAAGAGGCGACGGAGGGGTTGATACAAAGAAGACAAGACATCACATGATAACATCTCATCCTGGATCTCAGCGGGGATGTCTCCTCTGTGTAACAACACAACAGGGGCTTTAATGGACAGATCAGCCACCGTCACTCAACCGCAGTGCACTGAGGAATGTGAGCGTGCATGAAGTGTGTACACTTCTGTGTATGTCATACACGCCTGTATTGATCTTACCTCAGGGGCACACAGAAAAAAAACAAAAAAAAAACACCCCGAACAGAAACACACCTGCATTTACACACAGGTGGCGGGGCAGGTACAGTGTGCTCCTCTGTCCTGCCATCCACCGCTGGCAGATCTTTTATTTAGCCGCTGCAGCAAGCGGCTCCTTCTCATGAATTATGCAGCCGTGGGCCCCTGTAACAAGCTCCAGGCCGACTCTACACCTTGTGTGTGGCTTAAAATATAGATAAAAGCTGAACAGCCAGCTACAAACATACTCTTTTTTTTCAAGACAGAGGCAGGCTGGTGAGGAGAGAGTCCACAGCAATTACGCGAGGCAGTGGTGCTGCAGAGCCAGGCCAGTCGGGATCTGCAGAGAAAAGTCCAGCTGTTGACTGTATGGAGGCAGAAACAGAACAGAGCAGAATGGAAGAGAATAGAAAAGAGCACAGCAAAGCCAAATAGCCTACTGAATTTATTAAAGCACAACAGAGCCAAGCAGTGCAGAGCGATTCACACCAAAGCAATAACAACAACAACAACAGCTGGAATAGTTTTATCTGTGTTATTAGCTGAAGATGAAGGGCTTCGCTTGTCAACTGAAATCTTTGTGCTTGTTTCTGCTCTTTGAGCATCCCTGGTGAAGGGAGTTCTTTGTGTTAGTGAGATGAGCTTGAAGTCGGCTCCCCCTGCTGATTTCATAACAAAGCTTATGCAACTTCCAACATAAGAACAGTGTGTGCAGTAGCCAGTGTTATTTTCAGCTGAAGGATGAAAGAATGCGCTTGGTTAATTTTGCAAAACTTATTGAACAGCAGACAAACACACACATGGTTCAACGTTTTATGTTATTTACAATGATAATAAAAAAGCATCCATTGTTCTCTAAATGTTGTCATAAGTTTATAATAATGAGTAAATGTTATTTATATTTGTTATCCATATCTCGACCAGAGTTCATTATTTGCAGTTCTACTTTGATAGTTCACTAATGTATGCACCAAAAAGTGGTTCCTTGGCTCTATCTGCAGAGGTTTAAATGAAATCAAATGATTTTATCCATTAATTGTTATCAACAAATCCCACAAAAATAAAAAAAGACAATGAATTAATCCTGATAACAAAATATTGTCTCTGTAGCCATAGCGTCATGCAGCTTGTTGTACTTCCATGCCACAGAACTGCAATGTCAAAAATGGGTCATACCATTTCATTAGGTAAAATATTCCTTCATTATGATGAATACAGCAGGTGAGACAGACAGAAGTGCTTACGAGAGAGGACAGGAGGCAACAGATACAGGAGGAGAAGCTCCTCAGATGCATGACCACTGAGAATGGCAATGAAAGATCCACAGGATGACCTGAAAAAGATGAGTTGGTGCTGGACAAGGCTTAGAGGGGACTCCATGGCAGAGAGTGTAGGTTCAGGGTTGCAGGTACTGTAGCGTAGGCTAAAGTCCTGGGAAGAGCTGGGGATATTGGCAGCTAAAGCACTTAGTTAATCTATAGGCAAAGTTCTTGGTGCAGGTACGTGACAGGATGCAAACTTCAGTCTCCAGCATCCAAGTAAGTTATGCTACATATCCAACCAGCACTCTGACCTCCACACTGTTGTGTTCTGATTCGCTACATAAAGAAAACATTTCTTCCCACATAGGACATGAATTGTGAGCAGAAGAGCTGTCCAATATGAAGCAGGAATTCCTATGTTTCTGGGCTGGGAGAGACTGGAAAATGAGCCCGCCAAGAGGAACAAGGTTCATGAGTTTAAGTATGTATGTTTATGTAAACACTGGGCTTGGGAATCTGGTACACACAGGTTTTGGGTACAAAGAAGTAGGACTGCAGAGGCTGCAGGGACACAAGGCTAGCTGACAGGGAAGCAGAGAGAAAGCTGGTTAACGGGTAAATTTTTTGCAGGAGTTATACTTTTCAGATCACTGCAGTACTTTTTAACAACAAAAAAAGAAACATAATCCACAAATTTTTAAGCTATTTTGACTGTTTATGCATTAAAAATAGACATCTTTAAACTGAACTGACACTCAACAATCCATATCTTCATCGGTTCAAATTTATATATATATAATATATATATATATTATAATATAATATAATATATCACATACTGTAAATATAATTATTTACTTTATAATAAGCCTGATAGGTTCTGCTGTGGTCGTCTAATCACAGGGTTGGTGGTTCGGTCATCAGCTCCTCCTGTACACATGTCGAAGTGTCGTTGGGCAAGATACTGAACCCCAAATTGCTCCGGATGGTCAGGCCAGCCCCTTACATAGTGGCTCACTGCCATCAGTGTGTTCAGTTGTGAATGGGTGACTGAAAGGCAAACTGTAAAGCCCTCTCTTAATTAAAGCGCTACATAAATACAGGCATTTACCATTTACCATGACATTCAGTAAACTGCCCATAAACAGCTAATATATAAGATCATGAATGAATGAATAGGAATGAATGAATGACAAAGCTTGTTTACTATTCACACATACAGTATAATCTTTGTAATAAGCATCTTAATTATTTAAAGTAAAAAACTTGACATGAAACAGAATCTTAACATATGAAACACACATAACTGTAATAGCCCTGCTATGTGCTTATAAATAGTTTAAAAACCTCATATAATCCTTTCATATACTGTTTGAAATGGTATCCTGATTCTTTGAACAGGAAAATATGTGAATGTCACCGTGAATTCAACAGTGAGTATGATATCATACAACAGTGAGTTATCTATTCATGGCTCCATTAATGAATCATAGCTTCCCTAGACTTTATACTCCAGACATGCCCTCTTTGAATATGTCATAAGCTCTTATTCTTTTTTAATGGGCCAGCAAATCACAGCCGAAAACAAATATATAAACTCATGCAAACATTGCAGAGGAGATGAGGGGAGGGGTCTACAAAGGATTTCCGTAGGTTGGTCCAGCAGATGGAGGAAACCTGTATGAGGGAGTTGTGGTTGTACAGCGAGTGTGCTGAGGGGAGAGAACGGTGCAAAATACTCTGTCTCTCTCCAAGTTACATTATTTATACTTTATACCCAGAAGGCTCTTTAAGCAAGTCAAAGCCTCTGTTTGCATCGCTTTGCCAGGCTGCACCTTGGGAAACATCACTGTAGAGACGGACCGAAGTGTCTCCCCCACAGACCAAACCTGGGTTAAGGTCAGCGTTATAACAAAATTATGAACACCCATTTCTCTTTTAGCTGGTGCTGCTAGTGTAAGTCTTCCACACTCCAGGTTTCCCAGAAAAAAAAACCAAAAAACATTAACATTTTTCCCAAATGAAGCTCATATCCAGCTGTGCTTACAATATGAGTAACTTTAAACAGCTTTAGAGACTGTCTTCTAGGGCTGTGCCCGAATACAAATACGTTATTCGGCAAAGCACAAATAGTGGATTTTTTACGAATATTTGTTCATATAAATATTTTAAAAATTATTTGTTTTCAGTTAAATACCAGCGCACAGGTCGGTTACATCACTATCTCAGTCTCTCTCCTCTGCCCCACTGTTATGTCTATCAGCAGGTCTCAACAAGGGGAGTCACATCCACCTGCTACATGACGCACATTTCCTAATTTGGACATCACTCCCGGAGTTGGGGGTGTTCCCCAGAGATAAAGCTGATCTACTGACACAAGTGAAGTGCTCCCAAGAGAACACTTCATGAAAACTTATTGTAACACTTTAATTTTCTAAAATTAAAAGCATAATAAAAACAAAAACAGGATTTTTAAACCTTTTTCCACTTTTAATCGAATACAAATACAAATACAATTAATTTGCTGCCTCAACAAATACAGATACAAATACAAATACTGGGCCCTCTGCATATCCCTACTGTCTTCCCAGGAAAAATGAGAGCATTAATTTAACCCAAACCACAATGTTTCCCTAACTTTAACCAAGAAGTTATTTTAACACAAACCATCATCTCTCCTTAACCAAGTTGTTTTAGTGCCTAAAACTAACCAGATCTTAACCATAGCATTGTCAGATCATGAAAAGCAAGTTATCCTGCTGATGGGGGCGTCAGCTCAGAAAATGCTTATATGTGTCGTTTTAGAGAGCATGGACCAATAACATATTATATTGTTTAATTTTGAGGACTTGCTGGTTGCTGCTATAAAACAGAACCTATATTTTTCTTCTGTGTTACACTAAAGCATCACAGTTGGTCAGTCATAACCCACTCTGAAAAGAAGTTAGGTGGTGTTTTTGAAATTCAACAGAAATCCAGTTTTTGAACACTTACTTTTATGGTTTGCAGTGCAGCTGGAAAAGTCAGCTTATTACCACTTTATGGCCATACACATACTCTATAGACCCATTATCCAGCACCATTATCATCCCATTAGAGTTATGCTTTTGGCCATGGCAAAAAGTCCAACAGCTGCTGTCCTTTTAACTTGGGTGTAATGTCCGCCAAATCCCAAGAAAAAATGCGTAAAAAATGTAAATAAAAGAGGACCTATGATACAATAAAGGATACAGAGGTTCATAGCCCATGAACCACATTGTCACCAGTTTGCATCCAGCTGTGAACTTTTTTGCATGTTATTCCCCATTTCACTCTTTCTTCTTTCATTTGGGGTCATTTCCCTACTGTTGGCTATCCAGTTAAGGCATAAAATGCCCCAAAATATCATTTAAAACAAAAGGAGATGGATAAGAAAATATATAAAAAACAAGAGAAGTGTACAAACCACAAAATTTAAAGCTAAACAAGCCAAACCAACTCACAAGTCGCACCACGTTATTTTCTTCCCTGCATCATGTCTGTATGTGGAGCCGTTCATGTCTGGCCGCCGTACTTCAGAGAGACCGATCTCTCATTCACTGTGATCAGTCTTTAGCTCGGTAATCAACGCCTGGAGTCCGTTCACTGCTTGTCTACTTTAGATAGATGAATAATGCACAGCTCAGCAATTAAAACACACAGATCTGATGCTGTGTCACTAATTTATTGATTACCCCTCAGTGCTTCAAGATGACAGGGTTAAATGTCAATCAGATGATCTGAGTCACACTTCAGTTGGAGTTATTCATTCCTCCATCTGGCAGAAAGAATACAATCTCCCCTCTGATGGCTCTATGTATTATTAACTGTTATGCTAAGTTGTGTTGGACTGCTTTTGGGAGACACTGAGGTCATTCTCGATTAGTTAACGTCTTGGAGGAGACTTTAAAGTGAATAAAGAAGTGCAAACTACTTGGTGTTGGCAGCTGCGGCCACTCTGTCATCACCACAACAAAGTCTCATGAAGACGATGGGCTCCGCTGCCTGTTGTCTTCTTCTGATGGATTGCAGTCATACTGTTGATCCTCTGATGTCCATTTTTCATCTCTGCTTTCTTTAAAGACTGTTTCATGCTAAGGTTGTGAAGGAAAAGGAGCGAGTGAACTTCATATTATAACGGGATGGCCCACATTAGTAGAGCATAATATGAGACAACGTTCTTTTGCACTAATTTCAAAAAATGTTTAAAATGTCAGTTAGTATTAAGGACAAACTGTTATCAGTACATGATCAACATCAAGTTAACATCATGATGTACAAGCAAAAATAAAAACTGACATGGAAAGACGGACTTTCATTTTCCAAACTGTTAAATTATGGAATTCATCACAATAACTCACTCGAGAACAGTACGGCAGTCGGACTGTTGATGGCAAGATTTGAAGATTCAAATGTAGTTATCATCAAACTATTGTATTGCGTTGTCAGAAGGTTTGTAGTCCATTGGTATTATATGTGAACATATGTAGATGAATATATGTATATATATGCATGTATATACAGTATATGTACCAATGTATGTAGGTTATATGTGTGTAGGTATGCATGTATGTATATGATACGTGTGTGTCAACAATTATTATTTATGAATTATTGTATGATTAAATGTTTTTTTAAGTCTTGGAAGATTAGCCAATGGGTTAAAAGACAACCAAATCAAATCAAATCAAGGCAAAGAAGACACTGAGACACGTAGGAAACTACAAGACTTGTAGAAAATTCTCCCTGATTGTGAGAACAGTTGCAGATTAATGTCTTCGCCGTTCAGATTTCTGTCAATGATCTCAAAGTACAGGATGATCATGTTAACAGTCTATCCATATTTAAATTGAAGAACATAATTTATGTTTGATGTAGTCATGGTCGTTCTGACTGGTATGAAGTTTGGGATGCAGGACGGAGGTCAGAAATGTAAATCCTAAACTCTTCATATTCATACTCAGCTACAACCTCCTCAATGATTGTAAGAAGAAGAAAAGCTGACTGGAAACACATAAAGTTATATACATTTCCCACTTACACATTTTCAACAATATCAATAAATGTTTTATATTCTGAGATATTGCATTTACCAGTTAAAGAAATTATTTAGAAATATTTTTAATTACATATTCTGAATAAAAAACTTCATCAGAAATCTGCATCTGCTTCCACCACCATTTGAACACCATCTGTTTAGTTCCTCTGAGCTCAACAGGATCCTAATAATAGATTTACCTATCAGTGCCTGGGAGCAGTCACCACACCGGTCAGTGTGAGTAAGAATAGAAGTAATCTGGTACTTTATATAAATAATAATCCCAACTCTGGTTTTTGCAGAACTCATATGGATGTGTGGAAAAGTTTGAATGTGACCCTGCATGGGTATATAAAAAAAGAAAAAAAGAGAAAAATTAGTTTAAAAAAAAAACAAAAAGCAAACAGATGACATGAAATATTTTGGGTAATTCATAGTCTTAGTTAGTAAGAAGCTGCTGGAGACTCTGTGTGCAATTTGACAGCTACTGGTTAGCAGCAGTGTGACATTGTATAAGTTCTTCCAAAGGAAAGACAGCTGTTTTAAGCTGATTGCGTTCTTACTGCACTTAAAGCACAATGGAAAAAATGTCTTAACTAACTACAGTCATTGTAGAAACAAAATATCTTTAAAAAAAACTGAGTTAGAAAAAAATTTCCAGGTGACAGCAGTGAGTTTTTCTTTTGTCGAACATCTGAGACTTGTCGGATTAATCAGCGAGGAAACAGAACGATGGATCCTCGTCTCACATTAGAGTGATTTCCTCTGAGCTCCGATGTCCTTCTCTGGCTCGATATAGACAGAATGAAACACTGACTGACGCCTCTTTTATGATTTCCACTTATGACTCAGCAGCTCTGCCCTCTTCCTCCTTGCACCTGTTGTCCTCATATTTTCATTCTCTCATCTCCTCGTGTGTTTCTGTCACTGTATATGAATCTTTGTGTTGGTAGATTTGCTTCAAGAAGGGAGACAAAACATCCTCTTTTCATTTATTTATTTATTAATGTATTTACCTTCACATTTATGCTTGTCTTACAGTAAAAAGTAAAATAAAAAGAAGATGACAGACAGTAAGAAAAACACTCTCCGCTGGGGCCTGATGTGGAGCTTCAGCAGAGGAACCTTGGGGACCCTGTCATCCCAGCATCTGTTGCTGTGACAGGGGGCCTGGATGCGCAGCTCGCCCACAGGGCCCAGAAGACAAACCCAGCTGCAGGCTGTGTCCACTCTGTCGGCCTGCAGCAAGGCCTGCTGGGACAGGAGACGAAGACAGGCATGTGGTGTGTGTGTGTGTGTGTGTGTGTAGTGGTTTGGCACACATGGTCAACGCATCTGTCTTCTTCTCTTATGCACCAAATGCACTTCCCCCTAAACACACACACACACACACACACATACTGTACCATTCAGCATCTTTCGTCTTTGTTGTGCCCTCCTCGGCAGCACAGATGTTGCAGTTTTGATAAGCCAGTGAGGCTTCAACCTCCCTGTCAGTCATCTTAACCCACATTCACACACACACACACACACACTAGAGGTGTAGTAGTAAGTACATTTACTCAGATATTACTATTGCTATTTAACTTCAAGATTTCTGTTTTGGGATAGATACTTTTAAATATTGTAAGTTTTAATCTGCTACATTTATCTGATGGCTACAACTTGTGTCTTTGTAGATTGAGGTCAAACAATGGGTGACAAGAGTTGAGGAGTATGTAATCCTAGAACTTGTCTCAAAGCATGTACAGCACATGTATATCCCCCAAATATACACATTAATATTAGCTGTTCGATGGTCAGTTAATTCTTCCAAACTGTATCCCGCCTGCTTCTTTAACCACAAACGTCTCATTTTTCATTTCTACATGTGTTAAATACAAAAAATGTGTGGGTGTGGAGGATGTTGAGTTGTTTAAAGGCAACTTACGACTGAGTAACAAAGATAAAGTAATGAATAATATAACACATTATTTTTGCTGCTGAGTAATGTGTAACTTGCCCAACACTGACATACATACACATAGAGTTAGTACACAGTTAAATGTTGCTCCTTTCTATCCAATGCACAAAAGAAACAGAACAGAATATGATACAGCTAAACAAATTAAGAAAAGTATGACTGAAACAGCAGAAATATCAACACAGTAAGAACAAAAATTAAGTGTAGGAATGAGAGTGCAGAGTGGTACTGCTACTTTTACTGACAGGGAAATAACGGCGTCTTATTGTTATAGTTTTGGCCATCATGCGACAATGACTTAATCGTTTGGGCGAGTTAGATGATCAGACGGGTCGTGAACAAATCCTTAAATTAGCCAAACAAATTCTGAAAGGAAACAAATGTAAATCGTACAATTATTACCCAAAATGTCTGTTTGAAGCATCCATCCAAGTTTACAAACTGACTTCCTGTTAAACATTGACCCACCGTGCTTACCGTAGTAGTGCACACTCACGGTTTTCTTGTGCTATGAGGGACATTTTAGACGCACTAACTCTCTGTTTTACCTCCAAATAAAGTGGTTTAGATAATACGGCTGTCAGCACTCTCATCACTTGAGTACAATATTACCATAACTGATGAAATGATTGCTAAAACTGTGATAATAAACTCAAGCTGTAAACATTTCAGCACTTTATCAACGTCTTACACCCATATTGAGTATTTCTGAGTGTTACCTGCGATTCCTCCTTCATATTATCACCTCTTCACATTCAACACACACACACACACACACACACACACACACACAGCCGCCCAGAACAATTTTCAATTTCCATTTCTGATTCCTGACCTCTTATAATTGGCGAGCCGGGTTGCCTGATGGCTGCCTGAACGTGGCGCAGGCCTCCTGTCACCTGCAGCGACGCGGGCCCGGCGGTGAATTATTAATAGCTAATATCATTATGTAGGCACTGCTTGTCATAACAATCTAGCCTGGTGGAGGGAAACTCAATCTGCTGCCCCTGCCCCTGCTCAGACAATGCTTTTTAATTATTGATACGGACTAATTGGCTACAGGATTCACGGGGCACAGTTACTTTTGTTCCCTTCACAGCTCGCTCTGCTCCTTCAAGAAACAATCTTATTAGGAGGCCAGCCCTCCCCGATGCCCCCATGTCAGCAAATTAGCAGGGAGGACGACCCGACTCGCCCCTCTCACTCTCTTTCTCTCTACTCCTGGCTTCCTCTCTCACCTCTTCTCCTCTTCTTTTCACACCTCTTCCATCCTCCTCATCTACCTTTTTTTTTTTCTTTTTCACTCAGAATTTAAGATTCTCTTCCTCCTCCTCCTCCTCCTCCTCTCCTCACCTCGACATTGGACACCGGTTAATTAAAACGGGATAAGAAAGTAGACGGTAACTCGACGTGGCTGCGCATCGCTATTCACGGCACATCGCTACACCACTGCAGGTTCATTTCAGCAAAGGCTGCCTGCTAATGGACCGAAGAGGCAGGGCGAAGACGGAGGTGAGAGAGATGGCTGAGGGTTAATAGAGTTTAATTAGGTTCAGTGTGACGGTCTGAGGCTGTGGTCTGTGGTGCCACCCTCTCTGCTTTCTTGTTGTTACCACTCATTACCATACAATTTCATATCAGCCCTACTCTTCCCTGTCCTACTCTACCTGAAGAACCATAACATACTGACTCTGACCTCTCTCTCTCTCTCTCTCTTACATCTGAAATCTACAGGTTTGTATACGCTGAACCTTTTATAACGGCCAGTGACAATTCAAATGACTGAATTACAACAAAGATGTCAGAACATCCAGTTGAGACTCTTTACGTCTTGGTTCTTTTAAAACCTGCGTTTTTGATGTAGCAACACAAAGTGCAAAATATTTGTTCTGCCACCAAGTCTATATGGAGACTACGGCCACTAATTTGACAGCAGTTTACTGCCACATTTCACTTTAACGCCACAGCAAAATGTTTCTGCTATATTCATGTTTGGAATTGAGATGTGTTTTGTATTATAAATATACCACTTAGTGTTCAAGTTTGATGAATTTTACCACTTGTCAACTGGAAAATAAATTCCAATTTTCCCAATTCTGTAATATTATACTGATATTACATGAGAAAACCCCACTAAAGAGTAGCTTCAACAGATGATCAGTGCATTACATGGTATGAATACAAAAGTTGGATTAGGTCATCTAAAAATAATAAAAATAATGAGTGAGATAAATATGATGACTTATAGCAGGAATACTTGAAGTTAATTAATTAATTAATTAATTAATAATTTGTCTGGTTGCAGTAGAAGACCAGGGTGAAAGCTGATGTGGCCTTTTCAAGATTAGAGTTCCCACACACAGCCCACCGTTAATTAGACCTGAAGAAACCAGTGCATTTCCTTTGGATCCATTTCCAAACTGGCAGTTTGAAGCCCAGAGTTGCAGCTTATAGTCGGCAGCATCTTCTCTGTTTGGAGCCAGGACCTTCTAAATAAGGAGTGAGGCACGTTGCCTTTCCTGCTCTGGGAACACTCCCTGTCACCTCAAACCAAAGCTAATGCTAGCTTACTGGTAAAACTGAGTGAAACACACTTGGGCTAATGTTAGCTACTTTAGCTAAATTGTGCTAACAGGTCAGGTATCGTGATCAAGTAACATTAAACTTAAAACACTGCGACAATAGTCAGCTGTCAGTCAACACCTACACAACAGACATCAAAGCTACTATAAGTCTTCAGATCTTACTAACTGAACAAGAATTTCCAAAATGACCACCAACACACTTATCAGAGGGCCCAAATTTAGTGATCAAGACCTTAATGACTTGTTGAAAAAAACTATTGACTTAGTGCTTCCAGAGAGAAGTTGACGTTTTTTGAACAGGAGCCAGCATCTAGCGGCCATCAATGGCATTGAAGCGCTTCCGCAGTGGCTTCAGCCTCACGTTGCGGTAGTTGCCACTTGGTTCAGATTCAGGTTCAGTTTTTGTTTTAACAGGTTCACGGGTCCTCTTCAAGTCCGATAAAACTGTTCGACCTGTGATGACTTCTGACTGCTGCTAATTTGGGCAAAAATAAACCACAGTTACTTGTTTCTTTGAGCTTTCTGAGTGAGCGGTCAGGCTGAATCTTTTATCTGAGAGAAAACCTGCAGTGTGGGGTGGTGGGAGAACACCAAGTTTCAAAGCAACGCACACACATTGAGACACACACATATTGAGCAGATTTAGGGAAGCTGCTCAGGTGTGTAGTGTGAGGTCTGAGGGGAAGAAATACCGCATTGTATTGTGTGTGGAATACTTTATTTCTCATTGTAGGAAACCAAAACCAGGTCTTTGAAGATCAGTGTGTGTGTGTGTGTGTGTATTTGTAGCTGTGTGTGTACATGTTAGTGTGTGTAGCTGTAAGTGAATGAGTTAACATTTATGTGTTTGGGTGTACAATGAATATCTATTTTTGTGAAATGCATGTTGTATATGCTGAAAAAGTAGTGTGTGTGTGTGTGTGTGTGTGTGTGTGTGTGTGTCCTCCTTGGTTTATAGATCAGTGGTCATTACAGTGAATCTGCAGAAAGTGTCAAAAAGTACACATAAAAAACAATATTTGTGCTAAAGTCTCATGTCTCCAAGTCTCATGTTTCATGTTTCATGTCTGGTCTGATGGAACAAACCAGATTTGCATATTTATTTTGAACCAACACGATTCAACAACTGGAGCCCAGTACTCTCTTTAAAACTATTATAAAACAAAGAGTGCTGTACAGACAAAAGAAACGTTTTGAAACCAATTTTTTGGTTGCCCAAAGTACGTGACAAACTGATGTTAACTTGCTTTCTGTTAATTAGTTGATGTGCTTCTCGCTGTGCTCATTGTACAGGTGTGGTCCTGATACGGCACCCACAGCACAAGAAATGGTACTGCTGCACATGCTTTCCAATGAACAGGAGATTTGAATTGTAATTTAGAAAAAAAAAAAACTATCTATAATATTTTGTCTCCTCTTTTTAGTCAACAAAAATAAAGTTTTTATTTTTTAAACTACATTTTACTCTCACCTTTTTTCATCAACATGTGATGTGGACGGAACGAAAAAGGTGGAACTGTGAGGGCAGTGCAGCACCCAGACAATCTACAGCACACACGGTAGAGTTATCTTGTAGTTCATCTCGGCTGCAAGCATTTTTTGATTTAATTACTAAATAATTACCTTTGTGAGATGAACATGAAGTATATTGTGAACTTTCTACGCCGTCACTCAGAGACAAACGTTAGCGGAGCAGAGCAGTGAACTCCAGCAGTAACAAACGAGACCAGCTGACCAACACACACTGCAGCATTAAACAACTTAAACCAACTCTGAGGTGAAGAAAGTAACTCCATGCTCCCGTCTGTTTCACCTCAGAAACTCTGCGCCCGCTCAGCATGTTGGACAGTGATGTCTTTCACCAGAGCTAATGGTGCAGCAGAGAGGCTGCTCTCCACTGCTGGAGACATGACGCTAATAACAACACAGCGGAGCACCCCGCCTCCCCCTCAGTTTGTTATTCTCATACAGGCAGGCAGTAAGATGCTTTCAAATGAATGAATGAATGAATGCAGTTAACTTTTTAAAAGAAAAAGACTGCAGATGATTTAACTTATCTGTCAATTCTGTTTCATATTGTACCTCTGTGGGCTACGAACACCAGTCAATGGTTTGACACACAGTCTACTGGAGAAAAACACTGAAAATAGAGTCCTCATTTCTATTCATTCAACTGAAAATCAGTTTTGAAGAGGATTCGAGAATTGATTCTGAATCAAATTGGCACCCGTGTGTCATGATAGTATTGAATTGGGAGATAAGCATATCGTCCCAGGCCTAAAAAATGAATACCTTCATCTGTCACAACCTTTATTATTTTTCATCTTTTTGTTCCATCTTGGTATAAAAATTAAATCCCTATGGACACTTTCGGACACTTTGGACACTCTAAAGGTGCGTGCACAAACTGCATACACCACACCACACACGTTCTCCGACCTTTGACACCTTTGTCTCAAAAAACACCCAGGGAAAACCCTGCTTAGTCATGGAATAAAAGGTCGTTGACGAACACATCTAGTCATAGTTTTTGCTAACGAAATTAACCTTTGGTTCATGCGACCCTCATTCTTGTGGACTTTTGTTTTGTCTTAAGTTTCCATTACAATTTCTATTCTTTGGGCGTTTCCATGCAATTTGTCATTATGTAAGCTGTGATATTTTTGTAGCCAGATCATCTTACTTAATTAATAAGTTAATTATGTATATATAGTGTATAATGTAGTCTTTTCTTCTTTATTCATTAAATATGAAAACAGTCGCATGTTACAGCTTTAGAAGCAGTCACAGTTGGCATGCGTTATGTCACTTGTCTCTGTCTTGTCCGCAGAATCAGCCAACAGGAGGACAAGACATGATGGATGACAGTTTTATTCACAGAGGAAAGAAAGACTAAACCGCCTCTCTCCTCCACTTGTCTTTCTTCAAGCACAAGATCGCTGCTGGCGAAGAAACGGTCAGGGCTTCTGAATTAAAACAGTTACAATATTTAAACATTGTCTGCAAAATGAGACGGGCACTTGCAAAATTAATGAACCGAGTCGTTCTGAAAAATTAAAGCTTTGTTCAGCGATATCATTGTCAGTGACTTACCCTCTAATCTTACCGCTGACAAATCGAGTCTTTTTTTCTCTGTTGCAGTGATTCGGTGAAATGAAATAAAGAGCACTTGAAAATTCTGAATGGAGGTGTGTCGGTATTTGTGCAGTTTGTTCGCTGTTACCCGTCTGACGAGCAGAGATAAACACATCAGATGGAAGCCTTCGTTTCTTTGCTGGTGAAATATTCATTTTCTTTAAGCATGCTGTCAAATGCAAAGACAGCAGACATCTGAAAGTAGGGCAGCGCTGCAGCTGGCAGAGAGACAGAGAGAGAGAGAGAGAGAGAGAGGAGAGAAAGTGGATGGAAAACAAACTTATGCCCAGGAAGTCAGATATATAGACCAATGGACAGACACATAAATATAGAAATGTGAGCAGAATGACAAAGAGATGAATAGAAACTGTAAGAAAACAGAAACATTCACAGGAAACAGTAGTGTCTGTCAAATGGACATTGATCTGATGTAGATAACCCTCAAATCATGGTAAATTTGTAGTTAGTTTGTATAAAAATCAATAACCATCATTTGTCTGACATGTTATTTGTTTCAAACATGGACAGTTTTATGAGACTGTCCTCCCAAGAACAACAACACAATAGGTTGTAATGTCAGTCACTCAAAAATGACATATAGTTAAATATAGTTTACGTTTGCAATTACGTTTGAGTGACAGATGCCATCAAGCTCTACAATCATCCCCTAACCTTAACCCTGTGGTTATCAGTGTAGCCCTGATGATGAAGGTAAGCTTACTTTAAAGGGATAGTTCAGATTTTTTGAAGTGGGGTTGTGTGATGTACTTATCCATAGTCAGTGCATTACCTACAGTAGATGGGGGTCAGCACGCCCCCCGGTTTGGAGAAGCAGGCAGGACTACTGGCACAGAAGCTAAGAAATGTACTGCTGTGGATGTGGGCAGCAGAAAAACATATTTTAACCACATAAATAAAGGCCCATCCTAAAAGAATCAATATCAGTTTATGTGTTGTTTGGGTCAGAATGTGCTGTTGCAAGATCAGACAGCTGATCTGTGGCCTAATACTGTGCACGGCATGCATAGTAATATAGAAGTTCTATGGTTGAGAAAATGCAGTGCCAAAGGAAAGGGCTGTCAGACAGCAAGGTAAAATGTAGGTGAAAATATTCTAAATATAGCATACACTTAAACTGATATTGTTTCTTTTAGTTGACTAAAATACATTTTGCTGCTGCCCCCGTCCACAGCAGTACATTGCTTAGCTTCTGTGTCAGTCCTCTGCCTGTTTCTCCAAACTGGGGGTGTGTTGACCCCCCATCTACTGTAGGTAATACACTGACTATGGATAAGTACCTCATAGAACCAATCTAAAATCTAAACTGTCACTTTAAGGAACTAGTAACTAAGGTTTCTCTAACCCAACAAAGTGATCATTTTAACCTAAATAAGTGGTTTTTGTGCCTAAACCTAACCAGACCTTCACCGTTTTGAACAGTGATTTGTAACAATTTTGGAAAGCACAGACAAATGATGTTGTCCTGCCGATTACTGCTGATAAGGTCACCAGATTAGAAAACACTCCTATGTGTCTTTCTTCAGTGCAAATGGTCAAACGACAAATTTTGTTGTTTAATATTGAGGACTTTCTGCTGGATGTTAAGTGTAGCTTAAGTGTGTTCCATTTAATGTTGTAGGCAATGAACTGTGCCATATGGAATAGACAGTGTGTGTGTGTGTGCATGTGTGTATTTGCATCCCATAACAGGCAATAGTGCCACTCTCATCCTGTACAGTGTCCAACTGCCACGTCTCCCCATTAAGACCTGTCCCAGGACTCTTAACATGCATGCACACACACACACACACACACACACGCACACACACACACTTGGGCCTTCACTAAGTGGCTAGCCATCTCTCTGTCTGTCTCCTGCCCTTTCACATGCTTACTCTCACATGCACACACATATGATTATACACACACACATTTCCCTCACAGACACATGAATGTATGTTCGGAATGAGAGAAAGCACAAGGGATGGATATAGGCGACTACACTGAATCACAATCACAAACATGCACACACACACACACTCAGACACACACACACATGCACGTGCTAATGCCGCCCTCCTGCTGGCCTCTGTGGAATAGCCATGTCACAATCAAGAGGCTCCCTGGCCCTAATCTGCTTTTTAGGGCCCCGCCACAAACACTCATCTGCATAATCGGGATGACAAGTGTGGAAAGAGCAACGGAGGGAGGGAGGTATGGATGGAAAAGGATAGAGGGAGGAGGAGAGGATGAAAGGAGGGGAGGCAAGGATGAGCAGGTTGGATGGAGGATAGAGGGAGGCTGCAGATGAGGGGGAAGGAGGAGAGAGGGAGGTACAGGGCGGTGGTGGCAAAAAGAAGAGTAGGAAATGGAGAGGAAGAGGTGAGAGATGAAAGATGAAGTCAGGGCGAAGAGCAGAGGAAGTGTGAGAGAGGGAAAAAGCTACATAAAGAAAGGGAGGTGGAGGGAGAGGAGAGGAGTCTGACTAAAGGTGAAGGAGGAAAGGAGGAGGAGGATGGGTGGCTAGGATAAAATAGGAGGAAAGCAGGAAGTTTAAGTGTGTGTGTGTGTGTGTGTGTTTTTGTGTGTGTGCGTGCATGAAATGTGGAGCACAACTTGTGTGTCTGATATTGGTTGTGACAGTCACACCTGCCACTCCCTACTCACCCCTCACCTCTCCTCCTGCGTCCCTCACCCATCAGGAGTCATTAACCGCCAACTGAAGGGGGGGGGGGGGGGGGGGCACATTAAATCCTCCTTTCCTCCTCAGTCTTCTCCTCACCCTCTGCCTCCCCCTCTTGCTTGTATGTCAGACCTTGTTTTTCCCCCCTAAAATAAATTTTCATCTTGAGCTGATTCTCAAATTAGCTATTTCCATTCAAACATGGAATAAATCTTTCAGACTTCTGCATTGTGTTTGCATTAGCTGTGTTGAAGGGATTAAACCCATTTTCAATATACTCATTTAATGATCATCATTGAACAATCAATAACAATAACAATAAGAATTAGCAATTTTACTAATTTCCATTTTGGATTACGCTCACTGGCGGTGTTTTTACAACCCAGACTTGTGTGACTTGAACTGCGGTTGTCTAGGTGCTCAAAGCACAGGACTTTGACATCAGAGAGGCTCATGTTGTTAGATTTAGGCAACAAAAACACTTAGTTAAGATAACGGAAAGATGGTGGTTTTAGTTAAATATCGTCCTGTGTTGTGTTTCAAGTCAGCATTGACTTTTTCAGTATTTAACCAAGATGACGTATACTTCGCCTAACCTTAACCGCATGCTTTGGTTTGCCTAAAGACAACCATAAAACTATAAATCATGCTGTAACTGGCAGGAACAAATACTGAACGAAAAAATAATAAAATACAGTGAATACAGTGAATGCTGGTAGTGAACAGTTTGCAATCCATTATAAATAATTCCTTATTATGTTGTTGAAAAATGTAATCCAGGTGATTTTCCGATACAAAACATAATTTCTAATGTAAACTGGTTATGTATGTACATGCTGCAAGTTTTAGGAGATGGGAGACAGGATTGATATTTTAAAGACAGGATTTCAGAAATCAGTTGTTTCCCAGTGATACATTTCGTCACTGAATGAGTGCTGGTGACACCCTGCACCAACATAAAAAACAAATCTGTGAATGAAGCACCAAAATTATATTTGAGATGCCACAACTGTGTATAGCTGCTACCTGTATTGTACTGTAAAATTTGGACCAAATGCTATTTGGAGCAAAATACTGGAGGTTTTGTGTAGCTTTGGTTTGTTATCATGTCAACTAAAGACTATAAAAAGCCTAAGCAAAAGGAAACATAAGTGAGAAACCTAAAGTAAACACAATTCCTTTAGAATGGTTGTGGATTCTCATTTATAATTGTTGTTTTGCTTGCAGACATTTTGGCCCAAAATTGACTTCACAGGTCTCTTTCAGCACAACACCATCCTTTAAATGCTCGCTGGGATTTCTCAGTCTCTCCCTCTCACACATGCAGATCCTCTCACACTGTATCCGTACAGTCCACATCGTCCTCATTTCTTTCTTTTTTCTTGCTCATTGCCTCTCTCCTCCTCTGCTTCTCTTTTGCATATGAAGCGCGTCGCCCGGCAAGGTGAGTCCAGCAGCCACGTTAAAGAGAACTGAGCAGACCTCGGGATCAGGACCCCAGCCGAGGATCCGCATGCAGAGTGGGGATGAACAGGCACTTCCATGGATGCCTAATTGAGGGCCCTTTAAAATTCCCACAGAGGACCAATCATGGTTTTCATCTGGGGCTATGCAGGGCTGAGAGGGGCCAGCAAGGGCCTCTTAAATAGAGAAAAGTGACAAGAAGATGTGGAGCAGCCCTGAGACCTCAGACATCTGCACATGGGGAGATTTTAATGTAAAAATACACCCATTTTATCAGCTTAAATTTGCCCTATAGGCGCTCAAGTAAAATTGTGTTGCCAGATGTCAACACCATAGGAAGTAAAAACTGTCTCCTGTTTTTAAATATAAAACATCAGACCAGCTGGTTGGTGAACATCAGTGTGGTGTTATCTCTTGCTTTACACAGAAGTGTTTTTTTCCTCAATATTTATTTCTTCCGAGTTTGATCTTAGAATTCAAGAAAATGCAAATGGAGTATGGCAGTATCTGGAGGCTGGACGGACTGTTTCCCACTCAGACCACTCCTACTAAAAATCTATTCCTGAACAGACTGGTGCTTTGGATGGGAGGGTTTATCATATAAAAATTGGTAGTGGTGCTTTCCTGCTTCAATCTGCATCTTAAATGCAAAACTATGGATCCATCATAATTGATTCACATATCCTAACATAATATTTGCAGCACAGCACTCACAGACATGATGCATCCTAACAACCGCATGCATATTGCATCACCTCAACATATGTTTTCAGGGAATATCTCTTTTATGCATTAATATAAATCCCATGGAGCTCTTGGTGCAACATGACGAGCGATGAAGATACCGGATAAAGCAGTCAAAACAAGAAAACACATTTAAGTGCAGTGATGTTTCTGCAATTTATAGACTCTGGACCTTCATGGTCCCCACAGGATGAATCCTAATGATGTTGGTGATCCTTTGGCTTTTATTCTACCATCAACATGAGGTTGAGACTTTTGGGTTGTTTTTTTTTGTGTGTGTGAAATGTCTCAACATCTACTGAAAAGATTGCTATGAAATTTGGTGCAGACATCCCCTGATTTTTTTATCTAGCAACATAATTTGGTCAAAATTTGTCCAATTCCTCCTGCCTTTTCATCTATGCCACCGCCTCCAAACCATACAAAATAGCTTGTCTCACTACTCTCTTGTAAACCTTCTCTTTCACTCTTGCTGGTACCCTTCTGTCATAGATCAGTCCTGAAACTCTTCTCCACCCACTTCACCCTGCCTGCACTCCCTTCTTCACCTCTCTTATGCACTCCCCGTTACTTTGAACAGTTGACCCCAAGTATTTAAACTCATCCACCTTCGCTACCTCTACTCCTTGCATCCTCACCATTCCACTGTCCTCCCTCCCATTCACACACACTGTTCTCAACCTGCTCCCTACTCTCACTACCAGATCACACTGTCATCCACCAAGATCATAGTCCATGGAGACTCCTGCCTGATTTTGCTCATCAACCTGTCCATCACCATCGCAAACAAGAAAGGTCTCGAAGCCGATCCTTGATGTAATCCAACCTCCACCTTGAACCCGTCCGTCACTCCAACCGCACACCTCATCGCTGTCATACTGCCCTCATACATATTCTGCACCACTCTTATATACTTCTCTGCCACTCCTGACTTCCTCATACAATACCACACCTCCTCTCTTGGCATTCATATGCTTTCTCTGGATCCACAAAGACACAATGCAACTCCTTCTGAACTTCTCTATACTTCTCCATCAACCTTCTCAAAGCAAACATTTTATCTGTAGTGCTCCTTCCTGGTATGAAACCATACTGCTGTTCACTTATCATCACCTCTCCTCCCAATCTAGCTTCCACTACTCTTTCCCATAACTTCATGCTGTGGCCAATCAATGTTATACCTCTGTAGTTACTACAACTCTGCATATTAACCTTATTCTTGAAAATTAGACAAGTCTCCTTGTCTTCCTTCTTGTCCAGATGACACACCAAGTACCTCCCTAGCTGTCTCCCTCACCACTTCTGCAGTAGTTACCCAGCCATCCAGCAATTCATCACTACCAACCACTGTCTTAACTCCTCCCTGAACTCCACACAACAGTCTTCATTCTTCTACTTCCACCAATTGATCCTTCGCTCTGCCTTCATTCTCTTCCTCTTCTTGGTCTCCAAAGTCATCTTACAGACCACCATCTGATGCTGTCTAGCTGTGTTCTCCCCTGCCACCACCTTACAGTCTCCAGTCTCTTTCAGATTGCACCTCCTGCATAAGACATAGTCCACCTGTGTGCACTTTCCTCCACTCTTATACGTCACCCAGTGGTCCTCCCTCTTCTTGAAATACATATTCACCACAGCCATTTCCATCCTTTTCACAAAATCCACCACTATCTGTCTTTCCTCATTCCTCCCCTTGACACCATACCTGCCCATTCCCTCTGTTCCCTTCACCAACATGCCCATTAAAGTCTGCTCCAATCACCACTCTCTCCTTCTTGGGTACACTCTTCACCACTTCATCCAACTCACTCCAGAACTCTTCTTTCTCTTCTATCTCACACTCAACTTGCAGGGCATATGCGCTGACAACATTCAACAACCACAACTTAAATTTCCTGCTTTATACTCATCACTCTGTCCGACATTCTCTTCACCTCCAACACACCCTTGACATACTCTTCCTTCAGGATTACCCCTACCCCATTTCACCTCCCATCCACACCATGGTAGACCAGTTTGAACCCATCTCCAATGCTCCTGGATGCTACTTCCCCTCCACCTGGTCTCTTGCACACACAGTATATCTACCTTCCTTCTCTCCATCATATCAGCCAGCTCTCTCCCTTTGCCAGTCATAGTGCCGACATTCAAAGTTCCGACTCTCACCTCCACAATCCTACCCTTCCTCCTCTCCCACTGCCTCCTGTCATGCCTCCCCCCTTTCCTTCTCCTTCTCCCAACAGTAGCATAGATACGCAGCCAGTGTAGACAGTTGTATTGATTAAAATAGAAGCTTATCTGTTCCGTCAGACAGATGACTGAAAAATGCATCTGAAACATCTCCCATGTAGACAAGCTGTTAGTTTTGTTATAATCAATTAGCTTCACAAATTCACACAAAATGTTGATAGCAAGACCTCTTTAATAGGTGATAAATACCGCTAATTGGCATTCAACCCAGGATGACCCATCACGGTTTGCAATTATGATGAACTTACTTTTAAATTTCGTAACATAAATGTTCTATGACAATGATTTCAAAGACTCAAGGGATCACCAAGGTTTTACCACAGAAAACTAAAGAACCACAGTAATATAGTTTATTTCAAGGTTCAAGGTTCATTTTAAATGTCATTATACAATGCAGGATTGTGCAATGAAATTCAGTTGTAGCCCCCTCTACATTACACACATAGTCAACACAAATGTTAAATATTTTAAACTAGAATAGAATAAAACAATCAATCAAAAATAGAACAATATATGCTGTAATATTCTGTAGCACTGAAGAAGAAATTAAAAAGGAAAATATATTACATGTACAAGGAATGTAGAGTTACATATATACATACAAATAGTATGTATTCACTATACTGTATGTAACCAAAAGTTTTTACAATATGTGCAAAATAAATGTAATATGCAAGTCATTGTGCAAAAGAAGTGGGAGTATGGGTAGTGCAAAGGTAATGGTGTGTAATGTGCATAAGTTGTTATTTGGGATGACTGGGGCAATACCTTGCAAAATATTTTTTGGGCTGACCTTACGAGAAGACCAAAGAGCCACCTAATGCCCCTACTAACACACAAATATGGTACAACCCTCCATGTGCCATCCAGGGGCGTTGCTACACCAACTTGGAGCATGCTCTGATCCATGATCCACAAACGCCGCCTCAGCTCTTCCTGCAGTTCCTCCCTTCATAGAAAAAGTTGCATTGCGTGGTGGCGGATGAGGAAGCAGGCGGGGTGGGTGGGTGAATGAGTAGTGCGTGCATGTGTGTGTTGCAGAAAGGGGGGGATAAGAGGGGGGTGGGATGGCGTTGGGCGGGTGTTTCCCCAGCGGGACGCATTAACAAGCCCATCCAGTTAAATGTAGCCCCTGCATTACCTAATGTACCGGCCCTTCTCCAGCAGTATAGGAGACAGCAGCATCCATTATTGATCAGATGGAGCTTCGCCTCTGAAGCTGGAAGCCTGGTGGAGGGAGAGAGATGGAGATGGAGAGAGGGGAAAGAGGGGTGGTAGGGGGTGGTGGTAGGGGGAGACGGGGGACGTAATGAACTGGGGGGGGGGGTGATTTTGTTGTGAAAGGGAGATAAGTTGAAGAGATGATTATTAGCTCTCGTCTCACTCTTTCTCCCCCAAATCCTCTCACTTCCTGTCGTCCTCACTCACATCTCCCTCCTGCTCATCGTACTTCCTCCCTCCTCTTCAAGTCCCCATCTATTTGTCCGACACTACATGTTTTCTCTTTTCTTTCATAGATGCTTTGCGAGCATTGATCACATCTCATGCCGCCTCCATCCCCGCTGACGGAGGGCTCAGCATTGCGTTCACATCATCGTCATCATCATCCACATCATCCCAGCCATGTTTTCTTTTAATCCCTCTATCGTCCGATCATTCAGCCATCTTTCGCTCCATCATCATCCTCTCCTTCCCTCCCTGGTGAGCATTGGCTGGGGGGAGAATTTGAATTTCACAGAAAGTCATTGGAGATTTGGTTTGGTTTTTGCTCAGTTTGGGAAGAGGGGGAGTTGGGGGATCGGGGGCTGGGGGGGGGGGGGGGGGGTGCTCACATTTCTTTCTGTCTCTCTTCTCGTTGTTTGTGTTTCAGTCGCTTGAGTTTTTTTCTCTGGGTTATTAAGTACACGCTGCCATTCAAACTAAGAACTGAAAATAAGCATCAGCATAGGATCTCTTGCTTTGCCCTCAGCTGCTGTATTTACAGGTTGGTATCCTGGATAGATTTCAGTTCTGACATTTGGTCTTTTTTGAATTACACTTGATCTGTCTGTCTTCACAATCAGTACGCTGCACCGACCTCTTTTGCCTTGAAGGCTCCTCTTTTCAAGTTTAACGTTGTATTACGGTTGTCTTTTGATTTTGCCTTGCATGGATTTGTTCTAACTTGCTCAACAGGCAGAAAGCGGCTACATTCCTGCTTCTGATCAGAGTCATTTATGCCATCAACATGGAGCTCAGTCCAACTGCAACCTGAAGCTTGACCAGCAGATACTCTTTTACAGCTAATTACAGCAAAGTAAGCAGATGAAGCCTGCATCCTCTTGAAATCTGGTCTTTTGTGATCATTTGAGTAACTCAGTGAGGTCTCAGATGATTTAATGCATATTTAGAGACATAGTAGGCCTATGCGATCGGATACTTAAACCATACAGATACATTTGTAACAATATGATACACTGCAATTGAACGCTGATTTGATATATTTTGATTTAGCTACAATTAAGATTTGATATTTTTACTTTTTTAATATTAAAAGTGTGAAAATAAATCAGTAATTTCCACAATTATGTCTTCTGCCACACCAGAAGTAAACATGATATGCTAGATAACTTTTTGGCCAGTCCCTCAGGAGGATGAGTGACGTGGTATGACTCTTGCATTGGTTTAGTTAATATTTACAAGTGATACCCTAAAAAAAGTTTACATATCACAATATGGAAAATGGTCAATTCAATGAACTGTGTGCCACTATCACATACTCAAAAAAAAAAGAACTTGCCGTGTATAAAACAAAAAGCTTAACCACAAATTTTCAGATTTTTTAATTACCTTTTTAATCAAAAGACTCCACACTGAAGGTCACTTGGACTCACTTTACTACCAATATCTCAGTCTTTAAACCTTCATGTAATAAATTTTTGCCTGATGAAGGTCAAAATCAGCAGTTTTTTGATCCTACAGTACCTGTCAGTAAGACTTTATGGTGTGCAAGAACTTTATCCCAAATTTAGATTTAGTTTTTTGTAAAATGGTAAAACAATATGAACAATATGATTTTGCTTAAAGTTGATGGATGATAATATTAAATTACACCCCCAACGAATGAAAGTACATTCAGAAAAACTAAATTTCTTACTTCAGTGAAGGCGGTCCACCTCATGTGAGGAGGACTTGAACCTGAAAACTTGAAAGGTGTCAGGCCAGTTGCTCAAAGCACTAACATGATGACCAATAGCTGATCATTACTTATCATTGAGAGCTGAGTGTGTTTGTGTCGGTATTCCTTATTTCCTTAGTGAGTGTGTGTGTCTCTTCCTGTTTTTACTTGTCTATGTGCATTATTATCAGCCTGTTTTCTTCGACTTGTGTGTATTTTTGTAATGAAGTGTGTGTGTGTGTGTGTGTGTGTGTGTGTGTGTGTGTGTGTGTGTGTGTGAACTAGAGTTGACCAGGGGGGGAAGGCTGAATTATTGATGGAGTTTCAGTGCAGAATTGTGTGACAGTTAGCTTTAATTTCCCATTTAGCTGGAATAGGGAGAGATAACACTGTGCTATCTAATCAATACAAAACAGTGTAGCAATACACACTAACGCGGAGGAAATGACACACACATATACAGATGAGTCCTGCTAATGCACACTAATACACACGTACACACATTTCAGAATAAAAAGACACAAAACATGTTTTCTCTAGAGAACATCCTGCATGAAAATACAGTCCACACACACCGAGCTGTCCAGCTTTCTCATACACACAAACACAGTCCTACAAAAGAATGAGCATTGAAACAGAACACACACTGTGAGAAAATTGTCATATACACACAGTTTCATAACAAAGAGATAATACCGTGTATCTTCACAGCTGTCAGTGATGATGCAAAATGATGATGATTAGTGTAAGCAAGTGTTTGAAATCTCACTTTACTGCTCACAATTGGGTAAACTATCTAATGTCTGTTATACAGGAAGCAGTGAATTATTTCAGACACAACCTTGGAATCATTGGCTGTATATAAAGATGGACGACGCGTCTCTACTTCCTACCGCTATACAAAAGTGAAGGCAAAATATTCTCTTTCCAGGAGCTGCCATCTTGATTGTGTGACGTCGTTGGGAGCCAGAGTCTGTGCAGTAGAGTGGGGTGGTGGTGGGACACGCCCCCTCTGCTGTCCCGCCATTTGAGAGCAGCTGTCACAGCTGTCAATCATGATGTCACACACCCTTTCTATATTGTCAAATAACTAATCAAAAACAAACTTATCAGAAAAATGAGCACTTGAACAAACATCAATGTGATAAGAACTGCCTAAAATGACAGAAACCATCTTTGGGTAAAATTTATTTGACGTCTACTTTGATTTCTTAGTTTGGCTCATGTCCCATCCGCTAACATGGAGGAGGCTTGATTTATGACCTATACTGCAGCCAGCCACCAGGGGGCGATCAAGATGTTTTGGCTTCACTTTTGGGGAGCCGTCATGACGTCTTTCTTTATACACAATCAATACTTGGAATGCACAGACTGTCTTGATTGACATTTTCCTCACTCACCTGTGGACTTCAACCATACACTTTCATCAGGCTTAGCTTTGCTTCATTTGACCAGGAAGAGCATGAGTCGAAAGATATCACATCAGCTGATGATCAAAAACTGCAGCTGACATAGCTGTGGTAACACTTGTTGTTTGGGATGAGTTGTAGAAACATGTAAACACAAGGAGGGCCAAAAGAATAAACATGTTAAACATTGGGCTTCATGAAAGAACAAACAGATTTGTTCGTACTATAAAAGTGATTTAAGAAAATTTGTGCCATTCATCAAATTTCTAACTTTGAATTTTCTCTTAGGTACGAAAGGACCTGTCGTACATATCATGAACAGATAGCATTTTTTTTTACAAAGGGGGAAACACTTGTTTGACGTAGAATCATAATGTGAGTGAATTTGGAGTTTAAATACAGTATGATACCAAAATCAACTAAAACAAATCAAAATCAACCATGATTATCATAATCATGGTTTGCCAATGTACTTGCCAATTTTATTTATATTGGCATATTTCGGTGCAGCAACATTTCAGTAGTTGTTGCAAATAGCTGCCTCAGGGTCTTTTTGCGGGTCTCTTTCCAGTATCATCTTCTGTTGTAGCTGGCATTGTAACATTACCTACTGTAGGCTATAATATTCTCTCCTCTAATATCTCTGTGACTGTCACATCCCTTGACCGCTTCTCAAATTAGTTATGGAGCCCTATGCTTTAGAAAGACATTTTTTAGCATCTAACTCCATGTCAAAGTATTCCCCTCTTTATTTCTGTCATACTACTGCTCTGATGGTACGTCACTGCCAGCTGTGTTAATATTTTCTAATTGTTTCAGGTCCTCTACTACTGACACTCCTTAATTTGTTATGCTGTGGTCTGCTGACTTCTAAAAACAGGACTTGAAGCTCTGTGGTGTAAAATTATTGTTTTTACTCTTTGGGAACATTTTTGTAAATGAAACTTGCCCAAAAACGGGGCGGAACAGGTCGCCTCATATGGCAAATTTAGGGCACTGATTATACTAATGATCAAATCTCACAAACACACACCTCCTCACAAACAGGTGACATTCATCAGGCTGAAACGAACGCTTTATGACAAGTTTGGGCAGTTAAGAGAGTTTGTTGGATCCTACAGCTTGGAACACTTGTATGAACAAACCTCACAGAAAAAAGTAAGAGGGTTTTACTGTAGTATACAAAAATGTTCTTGCATGAGGCCCAATGTCTGTTATACAACATGCAGCATTTTGAACAAACTTTAATATAACCTTGTGACATCTTTTAAGTATTGGCAGGTATATTACCTATTCCATTAGGATTCAGCCATTGCAAGCCATGATGAGATAAAAGTGTTTACTACTGGCTATTGGTTACTATGCTGTTGGCACATGTGATAGTTTCTTAACTTGCCATGCAAGATGTCAGTTCAGTTCAGCATTAGCTGCTGTTTTGTACACTGAAATTCACCTTTCCAAATACTGCATGGCTCTTCCCAGAAGCCTAATGAACAAGAATAACTGAAAATACATGTGTAAGTGATGAGAACTATAAACCTCCAAGTAATACACATCCCTGTTAGATGATTGACTCTAATGTTCTCTGTTAAAGCTAAAGTCAATTTCAAGAACTTGTAATTTAATATTTTTACATTATGGTATGGCAACTTTTGCTACTAAAGGGTCAGAATGCTTCTTTAACCACTGGTTATTTTCAGTATAGAGACATGTTCTTCCCTGAATGAAAAACATGATTTACTATTTATTTTTTTCCCCCCACCCTCATGTCTCTCCTCTGTATTGATCTCCACCAGAAGTTGGACGATGATCGGAGCCGCTACGCCTCAAAGAACAATTAATTGTGCATGTGATCGATGTTCATCCAGAAATCAATAGACACTCTGCTCTCTTCTCAGTCTGCTTGAGTGTATTGGTGTTTGTGTGTGCGCTCATGTAGGTGTGCATGAGTATGATAGTACACGTTTGTGTGTGTATGTGTGTGGTTAGGGTTAAACTTTCATTTGTGCTATCATTTTATTTTCTGCACCAGGGCTGTTTTAATGTCATCTTTCTTGTCTGTTGTTGTTCTCATCGTCAGACAACTGACTTTTGACAATTGACAATTCTGTTGGAATGTGGAAGCAAAAGGAGTAAAAGCTGAGCTGACACAATTGGTAGAAGTGGCAGCACTCAGCTTTGATGGCGAAAACTGTGTTTTTAAAGACTGGGATCGGGATTTTAAACCTTGAATGAGCAATCCTTCCGCCCTCAAGGTTTTTAGCAGCCAAGCCTGTGCTGTTAACACACAGTACAATGCAGTTCTCTGCCCTGATCTTTGCTATGATTTACTCAAAAGCAAAGGTCTTTTCATAACCGCTAGGTGAGTTCAGAATGAACTGTCTCATAATCTTATCCTCCTTTGGTATATGCACTGCTTGATGGACAGAGTTCCATCTGTGCGTTATTCGGTTTAGGACTAATTAACTATACATTTTTCTTTGTTCCTCTTTGTTGAATCTTGTTGAGTTTTGTCAGCTTTTCCTCCTCTGTGAGTTCTATTGGTAGTGGCATGTCATTGTAGTTGGACAGACTACCTCCCATTTGTGACAGTTCATCCTCAATGGCAAGAGCACCTGATCTTTGATAAGGTCCATGTTTACATCATCTCTAGGGTATCTCTGCGCATTGGCCTCTTCGTGGACAAAGTCATCACTGAGCTGGTCCAAGAATCTCTCAAAGGGATCCTTAGGTTCTGAGGGTTGGCAGTAGTAGAGGATGATAGCAAAGGTGTCTCTGACTTTCTTTGAGGATTCGTAGCTTGAGACATCATGCATAGCAGCAATCCACTCTCCATTGTCTTCAAGCAAGCCTATGACCAGAGCTATCTCTTTGAAAGTCTTATACTTTATGGACACTTTCATACATCTTGAGGTCCTCATAGTTCTGTGGGCCCCTGACATGAACCAGGAGAAAGTTCAAATAGAATCTCTATCCCTGGACTACTGACACATCGCACATCCTTGCTATCATATTGGGAATCTCTGTTATCTCCGAGTAAGGGTATTGACATGCCTCAGGGTAACTCCTGTTTAGTTTGAAGAAGCCCAGCAATGTAGTGTCTTTGGCTGCAGCCAGGGCCTCCTGTGCATGGCCTTCTCTTAAGACAATATTCTGCTGGCCTTCTGTGTGGATAGCAAGATTGATCACTGCAGGAAACCTGTCCTCGACCTTGTATTCCCTTGTTCTCCAGTGAGCATCATGAGCGTCAATCATCCTCGAGTCTCTTGACAGAATGTTTTAGGGAATTGGAATAGATGCAATTGACCATACAGGGACAGTTAGGGTTGGCTGTCCCACAGGGTCCGTGCAGCATGAACTGAGACACCAGCTTATATAACTGTGGTTCTTTAGCTAGGTCAGGCATTTCTGCCCTAATGATCTGATCAATGTCATCAACAGACAAAGTCTCATGCAGGAGCAGTGGGATGTGAGCATGCTTCAATCCTCTCATCTGTCCTTCATTACTGTGTACTCTAGCCTTCATCTTCTCAAAGACACCCAGCTTCATGATACTGAGGAGTTCACCCAGACTCCTTTTGAAGATTTTATTGACAATATCTGGTCTTTTACAGGGCTGCTGTCCTGGGAAGAGGTTCTGCAGCAACTAAGTGAGGTTCCTCAGGAGTAAGTCTCCCTGCCTTCAGTAGAGCGTGGTTTCCATGAACTTCCTTGATGGGACTGCCAATGCTGAAGCCAGCATCCCCATGTGGGAACATCAAGGGATAGGCAGCTGGGTCATACATAGGATGGGGTTCATGGATTTTCATAGTCTCTCTCTGATTAGGCGAATCAGCAGTAGTTCTTTACAGCACAATGTCCCTTGGCTCCAAGTTCATCTGGCACCACAATAACAACTTCAGTGACATCAGGGTTAAAGTGATATTTTTGCCCCCTTTGAGTCTTCTGCCTTAAACACCATCCTGAGGTCCTTACTGGGATTTGCTGTGAAGAATATCTGCTCCACTCTTAAAGTAATTTACCAAAGTATTAACTGTCTTTAACTCGTCCTGAATCACGGTTAAAGTGTCTACATTAACAACGCCGTCATCCTTTGACTTATGAAGTCTGTTCTTAAGCTTATTGTCTTGATCAAAGATAAAGGTCTGCGAAACATTTGACTTGTTTCTGCTGTCAGGAAAGACGAAGGTGAAGGTGTCAGGTGGTACATTTGGCCACTCATCTTGAAGGGCCTCCATCCATGTCCTTTGAACTCCACTATCTTGCCAGAGACACCTTTAGAAGCCAGAGACACCAATCCATTATATTGCCTGATGTTCTCCAAGATCTGCCTGGATTACTGAGAGTTTCTGTCAAAAAGAGACCTTGGTGTAGGAGGAGGGTCTTTGAATGGTTTGAGCTGGATTCTTGAGTAGTTGCAACAGGCACTGAAGGATTTGTGATCACCATGAGCTTTTGATGTCTCCCAAGGGAACATGACAGCATTGCAGGACATGCAGACTAAATCCATCTAAGGTGTATGAAATTGAACTGCATTTGTGACTTCATGTGGAGCTGTCCTGGCTCTTCTGAAGTTTCTATCCTTCCTTCTTTCTGGTCCTGTCTGATGTTTTCCACAGCTGACTTGCATACATTGTTGACTTGAGTAGTCAAAATGTTGTCTGAAGTTAGATGTACATCACCAGTTAGTGGCAGTTAGTGTTAATTGGTAATGCTAATGTGATTATCATTGAGAACCATGTACAAAGGCCGGCCTTTGTATACATATATACATATATATATGGTCTATTACTTTACAATCTCTAAATTCAGACCTAATAAGTGTGCTGGTGGTCATTTTGGAAATTATTGCTCAGTTAATACGTTTTAAAGACTTATAGCAGCTTTGATGTATGCCATGTGGGCGTTGAGTGACTGCAGTGATTGACAGTTGGCTCACCTGCTGCTCTCCCCAGCTTATGGACTTTCACTTGAGTCAAACTATTGTTGCAATATTTCAATAAGTTTATTATTACTTGATTACAATACCTGCCCCATTAGCACAATATAGCAACAGTTTCCAGTGTGTGAAAGGCAACATCCCTAAATACATAAATTAAAATGATTGATGATCAAACTGATTTTACTTGAATAAAATAATAATTTCATATCATATTTTCATGCTCTATGATTACTTGTTGGTCTTGACCCAATCGTTGCTTTTCCATCTCTTCTCAGTTCAGCCACTTCAATTTGAGGAAATGGAGAAACAGAGTGGATCAAAAGGGAAACACAGGCACACAAAAAAATTTGCTCAGGCACACCAAAACATACACATGCTAATACTAAGAGTCAAACTCATGCATGCAGTCATACACAAATACATGGATTTTTAAAATTATTTTCAGCATACACATATGTTGGAAAAAATGTGAATGGCCACAGTTTATCTTTATGCACAAAAACACACAAGAACAAACACACACACAAAATGTGGATACAATCATAGTCTACACAAACTACAGTACTGCCGTTCTCTCTCTTTCAGGGTGAAAAATCAATCATCCATCCTCATGGAGCAACCTTGGAATTTTGTGTTCTCCATCAAATCATTGTTTTCCATTTTGTTTTTGTTTTCTGTTTCATAAGTACTGGATGGATTAAGAGACTCCGGGTGGAAACAGCAAAACTGAACAGCCAGCAGATCATAATTCTTAAGAAGGTTTTGGAAAGTTTTTCAAGACAGTAAAAGTTTTTGGATTTTGGAGTACAGCAGACACAGCACAATTTAACTCAGTTTTACAACTGACAAGTTTATTTTTCCTATCCTAATATATTCCTAATATCTAATAACAACAACAATCTTTCCCTCACCTTAATGAAAGTGTTGTGGCATAAAAATAACAACACGCTGGATTCAGGATGTAGCTTTGGAGTGTTACAACTGATTCAAATTCTTTATTTCTTTGAATTTTTGAAAAAAAATACTGCCAGGTTATCTAATTGCCATGAAGTCAGTTATAAAACAGTGTGTATGCAAATTCTGTGCTTTCACCAATGACACACTTAAGAAAATGAGTAAAGAGGAGAGAGAGAGGAGAAGAGGTGAGGCGGAGGAGAGGGGCGAGGCCACCCAGCTGAGTGGCCTCATAAAAAAATAAACAGGAAATCAGCACCCAGATTGGGGTGCTTTCCTCCTGCCACCCAGCAGCAGAGGAGGGTGGGGGAGGTTGCAGAGCAGGGGTGCCCACTACTCTGGCCTTCCAGACTGGGGCAAACCTCAACCCCCCCGGGCTAAAGTCAGACAGAAAGGATGGATAGAGAGATAAATTTTTGATTTGGGAGGTGGAAAAATGATAAAAAATACATTATAAAAATATATGATAGCACCATAGAGTGATACTTAAGGATTGTGTTTTCAAATTATAAAATGAAAACACAAAATGTTTTCTTTTGTGTAATGACAATTTTGACACACTAAAGGGATGTACAGTATATTAATTTCATAGTAAAATATTTAAACTTTCCAGCTGGAAGTCGACCTTTCTCTTCCATGTTCACGCCGCAGCAATGAAGTCTGCAACGTGATTAAGCTCTAGCATGTCATCCAAGGAGTAGGAGGTGCCTGAGAGGCACAAGTCAGGGTATCGAAGTCCTGTTAATATTTTCATCTTTGTCTGAGATGGAAGACCAACAATTGACTGATGGAAGGACACACATATGAACGGAAAGTCAGACATAAACACAGATGGACAGATTTATGATTAGAAGAGCTGATGAATAGGACTCTTAGTTTTCAGTCCATAATATTGTGAAACACCCAGTGCATGCTGGGAGATGGCCATGGCGAGACACGGGTGAGTGAAATATTGATGAGACCTAACATTTTTGCAGTGAGGTAATTTTTTTTTTCTTCCGTCTTACCGGGCCCATACCGTCAGCAGGTATGTTGTCACCCCCACACACGACAGTGCAACCACACACACACACACACATACACACGAACAGTATTCCAGACAGGGTGGCATCAAAAGTATATGTGTGTGTGTGTAGGTGTGTGTGTGTGTGTCTGTGAGGGCCATTTGCAGGTAGGGAAATGAACACGTTGTGGCACTCAGAGGGCAGCCGCTGCCTTTCGAAGTGCGAGATGCGTGATGCACCCTGAGCGGGAAGCCGAGGCAGGGAATGAAAAGTGTTTGTTTTTTTTCTGGATGTGAAAGGTAAAGCGATGCGTTTCAGATTGAGTTTTGTGTGTGTATATGTGAGAGGTAGAGTACTACAGACTATAGTCGTTCATCCATCTTCCATTTTAGGAGGAAAAACCCCTCAGATGAATCACATCACTCTATCTCATTATCCTCTGACTGGTACAAAAAGAAAATTAGGTCCTTTAGTCAGTAGATTGTTTTGTCCATCAATAAACATTGTGAAAAAAGTTGCAACACATTGAAGTTTTGTTGTGCTTTCCATGGCATTGTGAGCCAGCATGTGGTCTCTACATGTAGAAAAAAAAAAAGGCAGAGGCCAAAAATAAGAGACGACTGGGTGAAATCATGCTGAAATAGCTGCGGATAAGAGCCACACATTTCCATCTATAAAAGTTTACAACCTTCACTCACATTTTTAGGTGTTAATAGCTGCTTTTGTGGTTGTTAATTCTTCTCTTTTCTCCTCTCTTACTGTTTGGGGTTTTGTGTTTAAACAGAGTCTGTTTAGTGCTTGCACAGTAGCTGTGTCACAGCACGGAAATGAGCTGTACTAGGTCCTGGTAGGTCAAACAGCCATGTCAGAGACACGCAGCAGACAGCACATGAACAGGAATAATGACAATGAATGCACAGAGGAGATTACGTAAATCCCTGTTAATGCAGGTGTCCTGCATCCATCTCACGATTACTGCTGAAAATTTGTTGCTTTACTTTTACAAATTGAGGATATGTGTGTGAAAAATGCTTTCACCTCACTCAAAGCATTTCATGGGCTAAGGGAATTTGACCGCATTTGGTCATACAAAACCTTCTCGAATCTGTCTGCCCCGTTTAAACACCAATTTTTGCTCTCTGTGTTAGTCTTTTCTTCTTTTTTTCCTGAACAATTCCTGTTCCCATGTTGATGGCTACACATATAGAGAGAGCAGACAAGGGAGCGGAAAATAACATATAAAAGGGAAAAGAGGTGAGCGGCATGGACGGAGAAATAAGGTTGATGGTTGAGAGAAAGACCTGATCCAAAGAAAGAAAGGAAAAAGAGTGAGAGAGAAAGACAAAGAGAATAAGCAAGGGAAAAAGGAAGAGAGAGAAGGAGGACAAGGCCCACCACACTCAGCTACAGAAAAGCAATTAATAATTTACATCATCTGTCACTGTGCGCTCCACTGGACCACTCAACAAACAGCACCCGTAATTTAAGGCAAAAACACACACACACACACACACACACACACACACACACGCACGCAAGGGCAGCACATGCACACAAACACAAGGGGGGAAAAAAATGCATGCGTGCAAGAAGCTGCATTAACACACATGCACAGACAAATGTGGTCACATGCAAGTGGATGCACACACTCACACACACACACACACACACACACACACATGCAACTCACCGGTGCAGCCTCGCAGCCCTCTGCCTGACTTCCTGCTGAAAGTAAAACAGCAGAGATCAAACAGCAGCACCGCGGCCCTCTCCTCTCTTTTATATCTGTTGTTTCATATCCCAACCCGGACCTCTGTCTCTCTGAGCCTACGCTCCAGGAAGCGCACTTCTCACAGTCCTGCCTTTTGTTTCTGCGGCGGCCATGTTAAATTTATGCAGTGTATGTCACTGCTAGCTAGCACCCGACAGTAAATATTTGATATGTTTCCCATCCTTCTGAGAAATTCCCCCAAGCATACGATTAGACCTGTTGGGGGCAGACCTAAAGCGATAGCAGCCATGTTAAATTTACAACGTTTGTTTTGGAGAGTAAAAATCCAGCAAATACCCATGTGGAAAGTCATAATTGATCTGGTGTGTCTACACCCAGCTGTCTGGTTCATAGTAGGGCAGTTTGAATATTCATCACTTGCAATAACTTTATTTTTTGAGGAAGTAACAGAGGTAAAACCACAGACAAAACATGGACATAATCCACCAATCCAGTCTCACAGCAGCTCATGAAATAGTCATGATATTTAATCTATAGATTCATATACAGGGGCACGACTTTCAAACTAATGTATTTCAATTGGAATATCTTTTGTGCCTGAACCACTTTTTTTTTCAGTTGGGACTCAGGAGCACATAAGCTGTATTGTTCTTTTTCATTTGTTCTTCTTTTTTTTACTATAACCACTACATTACTCAACATTTAATCTGCTATTTACTTTTAATCACTGAATTTATTCCAAAATGATTAAGATTTTTGTGTGCAGCTGATTTATTGATTCCAACCCGCCCCACCATTCTCACACACACACACACACACACACACAACGTTGGATGACGGGGCTCACAGAAGAGCATTGTGTTCTGGGCATAGTTGGATATAGGCCTATGACTAAATATGAGCAACTGTACACAATTATTCATAAACCTCACACTGCAAGGTTTCCGAGACCCACTTAATATTTAAACATTAATGGTTTTTTTAAAGCCGCACTAATCAATATTTTTATAAATGCAGTGGATCAGATAACAAAGGCTACATTCACACTGCCAGCCTTAGTGCTCAATTCAGATTTGTTGCTCAGATTCAATTTTATTTTTGTTTGGCTGTTCACATTATATTTGAAATGTGGCCGGTATCAGATTCAAGTGTGAACTGGTCACACGCAGCACGCTGTTGTAGAAAAATAGACATGGAGGCCACTGAAGTCAGCGTTTACGGTTTCATTTATAAGTAGATGTGCAGTGGAAGTCAGCAAATTTGTGAGCAGATGATAACCAAAACGAGGATGAGGAGAGAGAGAGAGCCAAATTTGTAATTATGGCTTTTTGTGGAGCAATGGCTGCTACATCTGTACGGAGATGTGTGTGGATGCAGTTATGATACAACCCCTCAAGTTTTGCTTGTACAGTGTCACCCCTCCGACTACCTCCATCTGCTGTCAACTGTCTTCCATGTTTGTATTCACCGAGTGACTTCTCCCAGCGCAGTATTGTGATGAATGTCGATCAGACTGAGGTCACCTTTGAAAAAATCAGATCTGTATCTGACTTAGAACCACATATGAAAGTGGCCCAAATCGGAATTGAAAAGATAAGATTCCATGTGATTTGATTTGTGCTGGTCATACTGTTATGAAAAAAAAACAGATCTGAGTCACATATGAGCAAAAAAATCAGATTTGGGCTACTTTTGCCTGCAGTCTGATCATAGCCTACGTGTCATGTGAAAGGGGTCACTCCAAGTGACAAATCCACTGAGAATCATTAGCCAGCTCTGCAGTTCCACTCAGAGCAGTTTTTGGCTCATTGTTTCAGTTTTCCAGCTCTCATTAACCACCTTTTCAGCAACAGCAGGCGTCTATTTGTAGAGATAAACCTGCTGTATTGGCAGACAGGTAAAGTTAGAGACTAGGTGATGAAAGAGGAGCATTTAGCTGCTAAAGACCGAGATTTTTCCTGCAGGATTTGTACTTTTACTCATACTTTTCACTTGACCCTCTGAAGACAGACTTGAAGATATATAAACATTAAAGTCTAATTTTTTTTTTTCACCTTGTGACAACACCTACAGGCAGGGTTAACATAGCCATACACCCTTAATAGTGCATTATTAGGCCTATGCATTAAATCAGAGATGTAACCTGGACACATCCCCAAAGACTTACAGCCCCTTCACACTCATAGTCCACCCACACATGCATTTTGACATTTTGCTTGATTACATCTTCTTTGTGTGGTCATGTACAAACTCACGGGCAGCCTACACTATAATCATTATTATTAGTACAGTTTGGTGATGTCACATAATTCCCACCATATCTCCCTCCAATTTCAACCTTACCAGAGGTTTTATCAGCTGGAGTGTGTGTGTGTGTGTGTGTGTGTGCGTGTGTGTGTGCGCACAGGGCCTTTAGAATGACTGGTATGAACTTGATGATGCTTTTATTGAAAAGCATATGCTTCAATCAGTATATCACTAACAATGGAGCCTCGCTGTGGTTCAGGCAGGCATGTAGGTTGTTTCATGGTGACATATTCTATATTCTGTCCAATCATATATGTCCTTTGGTGCAAGAATGACCACAGAAGGCAGATGTTAGAGCCAAAATAGATTTTTTGTTATTGTGTTTATGTAAATGTGTAAATATAATTTAATTTAGTTATTTTGTTTGCCTGCAGACATTATATGAGTTGAATTGTTTAAGTATCATTTATTGTGTTACATTTTTGATTGAATGGGATAGCACTGTGGATAGGTGGAGCCATAGGTGCTGCTAGACCGCCCCTTTAATACAGGTGCTTGCCTCCTTTTGTGTGTGGCAAGTGGGAGAGCAAACAGTACGTTGACTACAGTGAAAATGCTTTTGAAAAGCTAAACGCCAACAAATATAGATTGAAGCAGAATATTTCATTAGACACAAACACGTTATGAATTTTGGAAATTATTACATCTGTTATTTTTTTTCCAATACATTTTTACTTTTAGACTTTGCAAACACTTTGGAGTTATTGGAATTGTTTGGATCACGTGATTAGGAAACAATCCTGCACAGCCACCACTGGAATCGAATACTACAGCAGAGATGTCAGGAAATGTTTCCCATGCTGCCTAACTGCACATTGTGCAAATATTTGCTACTAGAATATTTTATTGCTAAACAGACAGTGTTTCCATTGGACCAGGATTTTCCTCCCTGATTCTTGTCAGTTAAGATTCATTCTTTAGCATTCGTCCTATGATGGTTTTTCCAGTCCCTCAAGACTTTCACACAAGATGTATGTGTGAATCTCCAGTGAAAAAACAACATTACAGCAACCGATTCGAAATGCAAAAACTTAAGCACACAGAATTGTATGAAGTCACTGTAACTCCAAACCATTTTAAACATTGCATAGGTTTGTTTATGGCCTCCGAACTCATATTTGATCAAGAAAAGATTTTAAAGATGGAAAGCCAGCATGACGTTACACTGACTGAAGCTTACACATAGGATGACTCGTGGTATTTTTTTCTCACTATGACTCATCGTATTTCCTGAACTATGTGACTAGTATTTTCAGCTACATTAGTAGAACACTAGTATGTTTGTTAAATAGCAGTAGAGCAAGTTGATAAACCAAATAAAATGTGAAGCATCAAGAAACCTGCCCAATTCTTTATTATTAAATACATCTGAAATAAAACAAACAATAATGATCCAGAAGAAAAAGCAAGAAAAACAAAACCAAACTTTTAAAATATTCATTCCAGCTGTCCATTTGAGAAAGTTCACTTTCGCCATGATCGCATCTTCCTTCATGGCGATGACATCAGGGGTAAATGACATCATGTGTGTTGAAAAGCGACATGTTGCTAAAAGAAGGGTAATGGTGTCAGAGGCTATGAAGTGACTTCATATGCTGCAGTCATATTCTGAATAGTTTATGAACAGCCAAGTACGAAGAGTCAAACTGTCTGTCCTGTGGTTTTTGTAGCAGGGAGAAAAAGTGTGGGAGAGGCATCTTATTAATATATACAGTGTTAATGTTTCTCTATCGATCTCTGGTGATTACAACCAGCTAATGTTGTTACAAAGACCCTGACATGTGTCAAGGGTAAAATGAATCATAACATGAGTGCACAAAACAAAATAGAAACCATTCTTTAGAATTCTGTACATCCATGTATCTCAGTTCTCAGTCAAAATAAAATGGTATTAAAACCTAAGCTGCTCATATAGATTGTCCTTGAAAATGTTCACTTTTGGGTTCACACTGTGTCACACATGTGTGCAGCTAGCAGCTAATGAGCAACATACATTGCATTGTGGAGTGTTACATAACATCCCATGCATTAATTGAAGCCTGTAGCATGTGCCAAACACATCACAACAGAAGAAGTAGTCAAAGTATAGTAGCTAGGATGTGCTGATCCAGGGGACTGATGTGTTAAATTGCTGTTTTGTGAAGAGTTGGCATATGTTGACATTTGCAAATAGGACAGTGATGTATCTTGACGAGTTGATGTGGATGAAACCATATTGATATGCCTCAGGACAGTGTTGTGATTAAAAACACTGTTGAGGGGACAAGAACAAATAAATGAACACAATAACTTAACACTAATCATTTGATGAGTCTACAACACTGCCCAACTGAATAGAGCCACAACAAGTATTTAAACCTACACAAGTTTTTTAGCCATTTGGGGGCAGCGGAAACACAACATTGTAACACAGTATGACATATTATAACCTTTTAAGTTGACATGTTGAAATTATTAGCAAACCATTGTTTAACATCCAGCAGTAACAGAAAAATGATTCATTTGGAGTTGAAGAAACAGAAACACAACTCCAAATGCAAGTCCAATATTCACTCTCTTTTGGAAATATCTGGCTCTTTAGCTGCTAAATGCTCCACTGTGTTCACCATCTAGTTGTTAACTGTGTCTGTTGGCCGTTTGGTGATGGGCAGGTAGTGTACAGTGGGTTTTAATAGCTTTTGCTCTGGAAACAGCTGCCTGCTGTGGCCTAAATTGATGCTATGAGATGCCATTACAGTGAATCAAAACAGTAAAAACAAACTAACTGGTGGATTTACAGTAAGATGAAAGGAAAATATGCAGAAAGTAGAAATAAAATGTTATGGCCTGTGGTTTAGCAGTGCTGTGCTCTTCCCTATGACAGACCCACAACCAATCAAATGAGTATTGTTTCCTAACTTGTATATTGACATAAAAGTCTTCTGGAAGTTTAAATACCACCAGTAAAAATCTCAGATACTTGAGATGGCAAACAGATGTCAACAAAAGTAATTTCTTGAAGGTTTGGCACAAAACACAGAAAGAGCAGACTGACAGATTTTTGGCTGGACCGGCGACGGATCAGCCCTATAACCCTGAATGTCACTGACTCACTGACTCACTGAGTGACCAAGTTTCACCATTGGTCGGCTGGCCCAGTGTTGGAGTTTCCCCATGGGCCATTGCTTTTTCAAAATGACTCGGTGTGAACAGTTTCTATTACGTCCTCAGATTGGTGTTTACAGCGGAGCCCCTGAGCGTGACTGAGAGTGAGTGCAGCCTTGAAATACGTTTTAAAAACACACATTTACCGACCAATGCATTTCACACAGTGGCTCCGACGCTGACAGGAGCACCAACCTGTGGGTACAAAGAGACGCGATGGATCCATTTTACCAGCCTGCACAGCAGCTAACAGCCAGTTAGCATAGCTGGCATCATTAGCGTAACTGTGCCATACTGTGTGTAGCCCATAGACTGTATAAAAATAAGGTGTAGCCATAGTGTTTCTGGTTTTCACAGCACTGTGCAGGGCAGGTGACAAGTGTCTTTATGGTGGTTGTGCCACGGCGTGCATATGAAGTCACACAACTGACAAACTGTTAGCCTAGCATGCTAATCCTACATAAACATATGGATAAGACCATATGTTTACAGACATCCGCATACAGACACAGATGAAAGAGCAGAGAGAGTTAACAGATTATTAGAATAGTTATAATTTAAAATAAAATATGTTCTCTTTTAAATGAAACTCCCCAGGATATGAATGGAAAGTATTGTTCTTGCAACTGCATTTATTACTCTATTTTTTTTGTTTTTTTTGACTCAAACATTGCTTAACCATGTCATATATAATACTTCAGTACACTTTAACAACAAACATTACTGGGACCATTACAGAAAATTACAGATGAACACATAATATACAGGAATTCACATTATAGACACTACCACTGGCTATCCCTGTAACAAACTGACCACAATTTCACATATTGACCATACACGGTCGGTCCAGCCATATGGTAGGTTTTGACCTAGTTCTGTTTTGTCATCTGACTGCACATGTGGAAGCTGGTGTGTCATTAGAATATTCAGGAATTTAAATACATATTTGAAACTTGACAAGGCTGTGAGGAGTGATCACACATCAAGACAAGGTCAGTGACACACACAAACCCAAATGGAAAACATTTCAATTTCACACTTCATCTGTCATAAAATATATGTCCCCATTCCCCTACACACACACACACACACACACACACACACACACACACACACAAACAAACAGAAAAGTGTTATCAGTCACTCACCATTGCACTGCTTTCCAGAATATTGGAAGTACAATCAAATGGGATGGGATGTTATAACACCTGAGCCAAAACTTTGCTTTCAACTACAGTTTCAAGGGGAATACCACTTATCGAAGGAATTCCTCATTCTCAAAACATAATGTTACATTTTAGAGATTGTCAATATTTTATGGTCATTTAGCAACAGCGAGTGCAATAGTTCAATGAGCTTCAATTTCTAAGAGCAGGTCAAGGGTCAGAGATCACATTTGTGCAAAAGGGAGGAAAAAGGAGAAGAAATTAAGAGCTAAATCGAGGCAGTAGATGTAGTGTTGAGGATGCAACAGTGATTTTTTTTTATAGGTTTAGTTTTAGTTTAGTTAACTTAGTTGATTAAAGGCCACTAGCTTAAAAATGCAAAGCTTTTTGGAATGGTCATATATTACATTTATGACAAAACTAAACAAATAGTGAAAGCTGTATTAATAGAGTTTGTCCTTAAAAGGTAGTGTTTAGTGAGTTCATTTGTGATGAGAGCGGTGAGACTGAACCAAAACAGTAAAGCTGCGAGCTGTAAAACCAAAACGATGAGCTTAAAGATGCTAAAACGCTGTGTAGAGCTGAAGGGAAGTGTGTGTTCATCACTACGAGTGACCTCTCTCACATTACACTTTGTCATTTGGTCCATTGCATATAAAAATATTGATGAGTGCAGCTTTAAAGTGCAATTAAGCTATGACAACAAATGTAATTAACAATCAAGACAGATGCACACGATGAGTTATTATACATGTATGATCAAATGGCAAAAATAGATACAATGACATGAAAATAATTTCAGATAAAAGGAAAAAAATGCGTAAAAGTAAAATTACAGATTTTTATAAATAACAATATATGAACTATCTTGAAATAAAATAAATATATTAAATAAATTACACAGTCCCACAAAGAAAGTGACAGTAATGTCTAGTTTTATAGAACTACACAAAATAAGTTATTACATATTTATTACTAAACTCCAACAAGCAACTCCAGGACACTGATTTTAAAGTCAAAACATACAATAATGACTTTTGTTCTGTAAGGGAAGACATTGACTGATACAGACTATGAGATAAATCCAATCTGTAAATATATTTTTAATCCTATTTCAACAGACAGTAGGGGGGAACCGGGACGAAAGTAACACAGCGATTTTCTCCGAGCCCATACAAGTCTGATTTGCCTGAACTGCTCCAGCATGTACAACACACGAATCATGAAAAACCATGTGGATATGTCATACTTTTGCAGAGTTTTATTAAAGCTGTCTTCAATCACGGTAAGTACATTCACTCAAGCGATAAATTTTTTTGAATGACAAGTTGTGTTTATTGTTTCATGTGTCATACTCATGATCATTTGACAGATTATTTAGTACTTTAACACATTTTGAAGTTTGCAATGTCAGAGTTGTTCAGTATAGAAGCACATCAGGTTTAACTGCCAGGAGTCATCGTCGGGATGATTGTAGCAGATGTTTCTTTTGTCTCTTTACAGTATCAAGTGTTTCTGTGATTGGTTGACCTCATCTTAAAATAAATTATATTTAACTGTAAATCACTCAATAGATTGAAAGTAGGAATTTAAGGAAATGCAATGTGTTACATGGGTCTGAAAAAACAAAAAATTCAAATGTGCATCATTGATTGTGAGGCCCTATGTTCTAAAAATGACATTTAACCATTTTTTATTAAGATAAAGGACATAACATGTTTGCAATTACATATTGACAAGGACATTGTCAGACATTTTTAATAAAAACAATTATAATATAAACAATTCAAGTTTATAATATTGCGTTACTTTTAACTCACCTGTGTTTTACTTTCCACCCCGACTTACGGGGTGGAAAGTAACAATACACAACTTCCATTCAAAGTTAAATGTATTTCGACATTATTCCACATTTGTACAAAATAGCACCTGGTATTGATAAAGCACACATTTGAGTTGTTGATCAGAATGATGTGTGTAACGTTATCTTTTAAAATGAAGTGTTACTTTCGTCCCGGTTCTCCCTTAATAAAAACAATACTACAAAAGAGATTCTACACAGCAGATGCTATATTATAAGAGAAGCCTTTAATCCTGCATGTTTCCTCTACAGGCGTTCATGAATTGTGTGTCTGACCTGAGGCTATAAAATTCTTCACTGCGCTGCTTTATTGTATGGCAGCTTGTGCTGAGAGATTGTGTTGCTGTTTAATCCTTCTGATCTTTTGATCCTGGATAAATTTAAACCGATACCACACCAAACAGATAGCAAGGAGAGGAGATGAGAGGTGGTAATTGCTGTGTTGAAGGCCCTCAGGTTGTGTTCTTAACACCCAATGAGGTACATCACAGGCTCCACTTCCCCTTGTCAATTCTCCTCCTAAGGAAAGATCAACACTAATGAGTCAGACGGTTTTCATAAGGAGGCATTGTGGCTGCCGAGTGAAGGCCATAAAACTTTTTGTTGTTTTTATCTGTGCTTTGTGCTTTTTGACAATAAGCTTTAAATGGCACTTTATGTAAAAGTTGTACAATAGAATTACAAAAGCTCCTTCAGTTCATTCTTCGTTCTTCCAAAGAAATAGTACCTATTGGGAGTGTTTTCTGTATCCAGAGTAACGTTGTTCCTGATATTTTTTTAAATGTAAGTTTTTCAGTACTGTGAGCACCAGAAACTAAATTCCATCCACCTTTGTTGTATTGGGGTGGATGCAGAAATCTCAGAGACAATTACAATATCTGTAAAACCTGGATAAATCTAGACACCAGTGGAGGGAAGTAAAGGAGAAAAAAAATGCTGTAGCTGGTGGAGGAACTTTTTGTTGAGGTTTTAGTTGTGTGTGTGTGTGTGTGTGTGTGTGTGTGTGTGTGTGTGTGCGTGTGTGTGTGTGTATGTACTGGGCTTCATGCTAAAAAGAGGATGGAGGTTAAACTAGATGTAAATGGTCTTTTGTCAATTTGTGAGACACACAACAAACATCAGCTCCACCACGTCTGTGCAAGTTACTGTAAAGCAACAGCTGAGTGTTGGCTGATGATGGTCATACTGATATTAATCTCAGATCATGCCAAACAAACAAACAAAAAAAAAAACACGTATGCTGGGAAAAAGCTTAAAGCGAAACATGTGGCCAACATTTTACTGCAGGTTGTAAAGTGTTACAGTGTGTAGCGTCAGGTTCTGTTTCTTAAGCAAAGGGACTTTACAAGGAAAAATAGGTTTTAGATACTTTTTGTGGAACTACATCTATGGAAATTGCACTCTGATGGAGTTAATGGTCAACCTGCTGTCTTTTAGTTTTTGGCCTTTATTTTACTTTGTCCAGTACATTTTGATCTCCTAAAATTGGGAGACTAAGTATGAAAAGGGATGTAATGCGGATGTTAACACCTTCAAATGAAAGCTAAAAGTTTGCACTTTAAACTTTCGCTCATTTTTTTAATTTTAAAATTGAATCTGCTGGAGGACAGAACCAAAACACAAAAATTTGTCAGTGTCCTGAGGCTCATAAACTGCTCCATAAAAAACTGTGAAAGTCGGCATCACACATGAGTACACACATTATAACCCCCAACACATACAGTCTTTAAATACACAAACCACTCTAACACACTTCCTGTGTAAGAAGCCCCCCAGACTGTGTGTCCTGCTGCTGGTTGGACCTCCAGGCCTCATCAATATTGTAAAATGGTACTTAGCGGACAAAAGACAGCAAAGACCAGAGCAGAGGACACCTGGGGCAAAGAGAGAACAGCGAGGAGGCAGGAAGATGTGTGGGACTCTGTTCATCTGTCTATTAGACTGTGCATGTGTGTGTGTGTGTGTGTGTTTGAGCAGATGGGTGTTAAGGTTCAGTAAGTAGGTCTGCAGTGTGTGCTTGTGTGTATTAGTGTGTATGTGTTTGTGTGTGACCTCACTGACCAGTTTTACACATTTTTTAAATTCTGTCACCATGCACAACTTTGGCTTCAACTTGATTTGTGTAAATATGTCGGTGTTCTGTAAAATGATGGTTGACAGACTTAAACTTTCTGCACATTGCAAATATGAAGATTCGTGTATCTTAATTATGTATCGTATATATTACTGCGGTAATGTCATATTGATTTGGCCATTTTTCCTATTGGTTCATATCAAATTTTACTCAAATTTGCTTAGATCTGCTCTTCTAATATCTATTCCATTAGCTTTTATTTCAAAACGTGACTTTACATGATCAAAATCTGAACACTATCATTTTAGAAAAGGTAAAATATTATATTTTCTCCCTATAATTAACCAATCACAATTACATTATAAATTGTCATCATGAAGACTGGTCACACTCTGTTTTTATTTATTTTTTTCTGGTATTTATTTGCTTGTCCCTGCACTGCTGTCATGTTTTTACAATTTAATTAAAATTTATTTTTTTTAATCTACACTTTTTTTTATTAAATTTCCCCAGATCCTCATAATCATGTCTGTGTTTTATTCAATTGTAATTCTCAGCCACTGTAAAGCACTTTGGTCAACATCTGTTGTTTTCAAATGTGCTAAAAAAAAATGACTTGACTAATGACTCACGGTGTGAGTTAAAACTGTTTAACTTGACTGGAAAAGTTGTGTTTATTCCAAAGCTGAATTACTGAACTTCATGAATGTACAGAGACAAGAGGAAAAATTGGAGGAAAACAAGTTAAGAATTATTCATAACTTAAGATCAATCCGAGTTCGATACAAAAAGGAAATTTGTGTTAAAACTATAAACACCTTACGATAAATGGAACATGTTGCCTAGTTCGTATGATGTAGATAAGATGACATCCTGTTTACATAACTGATAGGTTAAAAGGCATTTCACGTTTGCCTGGCTTTTAATGATGCTCCATACACATTCAGTACATAGTGTGAATATTTCCCTGAACAAGGTGATAAACCCTGAGCTGCAGCAGTGGAGCTGCTCAGTGTCCACCAGCAGCATGTTGTGGTTGTACTGGGCAGCTCTGAGGTTAGAATATCTTTGATAGTGTGAATACAAAGCAGGCCGAATCCGAAAGAGAGCGCGTACAGTCCTGGACGCTCAGCCAGCCATTCCTGAAAGAGAAATAAAGGCGACGCTGAGTGACAGACAGTCAGAGATGTGAGAGGATGTGTTTACTTCTTCTCCTCCTAAACCCTGCCACTCAGCCCGCGTGTCCACAGCATCGGCTCAGTTAACAAAATCAATAAGCCTGCGTGTGTGTGAACGTGTCGTGAGGAGTGTATGAGTGTGTGAGGGTGGAGGACGGGGGAGTTGAGTGTATCTGTATGTGTGTGCAGGTGAGAGAGTCGTTCCCAAGGCGGGACGTCCCTTTCCCTCACATCAATTATTGAGGCGTCAGGACACACTGAGAGCTCCGGGGGAGGTCACAGGTCAGGAGACCAGGACTCCGAAGGGCTTTCAGGGGCCTCAGTGTCCCTCACCCCATCCACACACACACACACACGTTCTCACACGTCTTCCAAAGGAGACTCAACACGCATATACTGTGCATTAGCTCACTCACACAGAGCTGGAGGTCAACTGATAGAACGTCTTTGAAGGGCGGCTGATATTTTCCACCAGTTTTCAAAATATTCAAATTCAACCCAAGTTACACAGACATAGAGACAGCTCTCAGCAGGACAGAGAGGCATCTAAAACAGCATTTAGGCCGTCATAAGTTATATCATACTTAAGAACATTGTGGGGGGAAAAAAAACAAAAACACATGTTCAGTCTTTTTAAATTAATTGTTGCCTATTCATTAAGATCTCTTCTCTAACACATTTGTTTCCAAAATGTTTTCAGCTACTTTGCCTTCATCAGGTTGAATTTAGTCGGTAAATTCTTGGCGTAGTGGCCACATTTGTTACGCAAGATCATGTGAAGCACACTGACAAAAACACTTTTCCCCACACACAATCATTACAAAAGAGAACGGCTATAAAACAACATGTTTAACACCCCAGAATGACTCTTTGCGTGATCAGAAGACTGTAACACGCATGCTTTCAACGGCTCGACAGAGAAGGACTATAAAGGTGTTTTCAAACCAGCGTTGTTCATTTCGGCTAAATCAGACGCTGGTTCATTTTCTCACTCGTTACTATTCGTTTGGGCAGATCTGAACACAGAAATGGTACTTTTGTCAATTTCTTAATGAAAACGTTTGACAACAAAAATGTCCTCAACAACAGTGAGACACACAACAAACGTCACCTCCACCGTGTCTGTGCAAGTTACTGTAAAGCAACGGCTGAGTGTAAATTCTTGAGTGCCACATTTTTAATGCATGAAATAACAGATTTATTTCCTTTTTTTTTTTTCTTTAATCATGGAAATTGTTCGAACAGGTTTTCAATCAGTTAAATGATCTAACTGTGCTCATTTTAAATGTATGTGATATGCTAATACAATGTGACACACACACAAAAAAAACACAACATCCGAAGTCAGACTGAGCTACAGAACGTCACAGTGAGCTGAGATGGATTCAGTGTCTCGCTCATGGACGCTTTGATATTTGAAGGAACTGAACCCTGGTTCTGTCATCGCACCATCTACTGACGGCTCCCGGGTCGCAGAACTGCCACAAAGCACAGAAATAACCTTTGAATCAGAGACAAAACTGCAGTTATGTGGTTTCACAGCATGTTGAAGTACATTCCCAGGCAGCAGGTAGACTGAACCTCTCAGAACAGCCCTGGACTTGTACTTCAGCTCCCTGATCCCTTATTCAAGTCCCTTTTTCCTCAGCAGCTGTCCAGCTTTGAGGTGCTTTGAGGACTTTTTACCCCAAGACAATATCAACAAGATTTGCCTCATTCACCTCCTCTCTCACCCTCATCCTCACTCCACATTTTTGTCCCCCTCCTCAACCCCCATACGAAATGCTTTGAGAGAGTTTTCTCCTCCTCCATCTTCATCGTGTCTTTCCCTCACCTCCTTTTCCTCCTCTTCATTTTTAGGAGGTTACTCTGGCCCAAGACCTCCGAGATAAACTCTCACCTCCCACCTCTCCCACCCGCACTTTACCATCAGCCCCCCACCACCACCACCACCACCGCTGGCTACATTAAAGGCAGGGATGGCTGATGCATGTAGCGTTAAAGGGGCGGGCGGCCCAGTAGCGCCTGCCTGTGTCTGGGCCGGGGCCCGGCTCATGAAATATTGACGGGTGAGTGTCCCTTCCAGGAGCTGGCTCGCTCGGTCTTGGGAGGAGGAGGAGGAGGAGGGAGGAGGAGGAGCAGGAGGGCCGCATTAATATTTCAGACTGCAATCTCCTGCTTGACAAACTCTCCCACGTGATTGGGTAAAAAGCTGCTCGCATTGCCTAGCAAGCAGCGCTCCCCCTTCCTCCCCATTCCACTCTCTCTCTCTCTATATATATATATATATTTCTCTCTTTCTTCTAGGCTCACTCATCCCCTCTCTCTGTTTGCTGTCTCACCCTCCTCTCTCTCTCACCTCATGCTTCTCATGCTTTTTAACCAAATTTGATTCCTGAGTCTGGGTGATTGGTGTTTGCTAGTGGTGTGCGGATGCCGAGGGATGGGGTGGCGGTGGGGTAAGGGTGAGTGGGGGTAATTAATTACGGCCAGTGATTTTGGCCAGCCCCAGCAGTCGCGGGCCCCCGTGCTCGGCTGGTTGAAGCCTCCAGGGGCCCTGCCGGTGGGTCCCGCCGAATGAAGTGGCATCCATTTTTTATGAAGAGCAGGTTATCCTATTTAGTCAGATTAAAACAGGCGAGGGGGAGGAGGAAGAGGTGGAGGAGGAGGAGGAGAGGGGACAGATCCATGGTGAAGAGAGCAAGGCAGAAAAAAATAGAACCTTCCTCTCCTCCCTCTTCCTCCTATTTGCCCCTCTTTCCCTCCTCCTCCTTCTCCCCCCCCCCTCCTCTGTCTGCTTTACTTTACTCTTAAGATTCACTTAAAAACAACCTTTCCCTCCCTCTCTTTTCGCCTTCACTCCCATCAACCCCATCTCATCGCCCTCCATCTCCCCCACCCATCTACCCATTAACCTGGTTATGGGTGCAGAGTGCTTTGCTGACCCTTTGCCAGGTGTGGCATAACTCTCCATCTCTCCTTTCTCCATCTCCTTAGTTTTATCTCTTTCCTGTGTCGCCGCTTGCGACTCATATTTCTGTCTTTCTTTTTCTGTCTCACTTCTTTTTTTTAGTGTTTCCCTTTTTTAACTGTGTTATTTCTGTCTGTTTCTTCTCTGCTCCTTGTCACAGGCGCAGGCTTTAACAGCGGGATGGAGGGATGACTTCTGATTGGTTTTGAAAGCAGTAGATTGTTAACAACCATGTTTTTTTGGTTTGATTTTTACGAATATCTAAAATTTCTTGACAGGAAACATCTCGGCCACCACTTTCACTGGTGGTTCTTTGGCTCTGCTTGCTCAGTTTTATGCAACCAATGAGATTACTTCAGCCTTGAAGGCAGCAGCTCTGGCTGTGAGTAATGCTTGTTTACCTAAAAACTGCCATTTCTGATGTCTTCCCTCTTGCTGACCTCTTTACATCCACATATGTATATTTTGTAATTATTTTAATTTGGTCAGTCTGGTCAGTGTGTACCTATTTTTTTTAAAGATCTGACATGAGATCATATGTTCTTGCAAATATCGTACATACACAAACCTCCTGCCTCTCTTTCACCCCATCCTCATCTGTTTAACTCCCTTCGTCCGTCCTGTAACCCATTTGCTTCTCTTGTGAAATTATATGTTCATACTGTAGACTGTAGAGTGAAGTTGAAGGAGGCTGGATAAATGCTTAAACACCAGCTGTCTGGATGTTTTATTCTCCTCTGGGCTGTGGAGGTGTGAAGGAGATATAAAATATAAAAACAAAGATATATTCCTCCTGGACTTCATCGCAAAAAGAAAACACCAACACCGAGTGCCTGCTGGGCAGCTAAGAAGTGAAGGAAACACCCCAACAGCTTAAAAGCTGGATGAATTAATAACAGAGGCACTGTCATTTTCCTAAAACATTTACGTGATCAGCAGCAAAGAGAATGAAACAGAAAGCAGTCGTATGAGTGGAGAGAGAAAGTGTCTGAAATGTGATTTCTCCAACAAAACCAAGAGCATTTTTTAAAAGCTGGGTATTGTGAATAAAGATTTGTTTAGTCTGAATGCAAAATTTATTGATTTGTATACAATTCAGTGGTAGGACGTGAATGGACAAATTTACTGAAGGTGAAGATGAGTCTGCATGACTTGAAAATGTTGCGCTTTCGATTTCAAAGCTGAAAGGAAGCTTTGTCCTGATTTCTCACTTAATGCTTAATGCTGCTTGAAATGAACCATGTCTGAAGGAAAAAGTGTTTATGTTCAAAGGTGTGGCGAAAAGCCTTTCATCATAGAGAGGGATATGCAATAATTACCATAATTGCACACTTTTTGGACAGTCTGTCCTTAAAGTCATTCATGTTCAAATGAAAGCTGACGGTGGTAGTTGTGTAAAGAATGAAATGTCACTTTTGTCTTTCTTTTTGTCTACTCTACTGTGTTTTTCTTCATTCTGTCTTCATCCCCACAGCCTCCCTCAGCCCCACTTCACCTCATCTATCTCCGCCTCCTTCCCTTCCTCTACCTGTCTGCCGTCGCAGCTGTGGAAGGTTTCTGTTAAATGATGCAGGAGGCGGCAGACAGAACTGTAACATGGCGAAGCCAATGACACGTAAGAACCAGCATGGCCAGCATGAAACATCCTCCTGGGGTTAGAGGTGGAGGAGAGGAGCAAGGAGCGAGGCAGGTGAAAGCTGAGAGAGAGGGAGGAGAGGATAGAGGCGGAGGGGAAGAAGAAGACGGAGCCGTGGTGAGGTGAGAGCAAGAAGGAAAGAGGCAGAGAAACGGTGGAAACTCTTGAGGGAACGCTTCAAGGGTTGTGTGGCAAGTGGAGGTAGCCAAGCTAACATCTGCAAGTGTGTTTACTGTCAACAGACCACCGTTGGCTGAGTGAACTGAAAAAGTTACATTACAATATTAAATCATTATTGAAAATGACATTGTTGTTGATGCATTGAGTTTTTGCCATCCGCCCTTTTCATTATCCAGCAAAGCTGAGACGCAAAGTTGGAATTATAGATAATTGAACTATGACATAGAGATAAAGTTGTATGTTGGCTTTTCTTCTTTTGTTTATTTGGCACATTAAATGGAGGATATTCAGTCACACCAACTCCGTCTCCTAGATACTGCTTTCATATACAGCTAGATTGCAACAGCAAATGTGTTTTGAAAGAAACGTAATGCTGGCTGATTTATTTTCTCTCAACATAAAGAGAAAATGTTAATTAACATGTTTGACAAGTTGCAAAAATGTTGATACTGAACATGAGTGAATGATGTTCAGTGAAAACGTAGTTCTATATCTGATCTTGCAGTACAATATCTGCTAGTAATGACTAACAGTATTAAAGTTTTTATGGTTATGTTGAGACACTGGCAGCTCTTGGTAAAGGTTGGTGAAAGATCACAGTCTTGGTTTAATACAGAAAAAAATCCACAATGACTTGGAGCACAACATGTTTATTTACATTTAAGCAAAACCACAATCTTTCACTAACCAAAGTGTTTTTGTTGCATAAACCTAACCAAACACAGGACTCACGGGATGTTCAGAGTGATATACAAAGGTAGTACTTAATTCATTCATTCAAAAAAATGCTGCTTGTGAAGCTAATCCAGAGAGTAATTACATTTGCCAACGGGGAAAAAAAAGTTCAGTAGTATTTGAACGTCATATAATCTAAAGCTCAAGTTGTATTTCCTTTGTGGTCCTTTATGTAAAGATATTAAATGGAAAGCATGAATATTCATGAAGGGTGTAAAGTAATGTCTTATTTTGGAAGGAGGCACTTACCTGTTTTTGTTTGGCTTCCTTTAGTTTTTCTAATAATCACTGCTTTTCTCATAAAACAGTTTGCATTGATGTTGAAATCAGAAAAATGAAGATACTGCCTTGTCAAAACTAGACAAGAACTAAAAGAACAGAGAGATTTCTTAATATACATGAACATTTTCAACTTTCAAGGACAGTTGTGTTGCCGATTATTGTTCCAACTTACAGTACATACTTTACAATACAAGTATCCAAGCTAGCGAGACTACCAAAACGTAGCCTATCAACGCCTCAGCTGCCTCCATCAGTCACATGACCCTCACCTTTCACATACTATCGGACCTTTGAGATTCCACTGAGAAAAGTAGAGGAGAGAGGATGACAGGTTGATGACACACACACACAAACTCTGGCCTCACACTCTTGACCCTAACCTCTGAGCAAAGCACCAAGCCGGTCTGATCTACGCTTCAGTCCACACAAACACACACACACACACACACACTCTCTCTCGCTCCTGCTCTCTCTCTCTCTCTGTCTCTCCCTACAGAGCTGCCACGGTAACAGAAATCATGGCTCTCTGTTAGTGCTCCGAGTCCAGCCATGCAGATAATGTGAGGAAGTATCTCAGGAACTCACACAGAGTCACACACACCAGTGAATTTCCTAACGGCCGTGTTTTAAAGGACAAGGCCGGTGGGACAGTCAGTGAGCGAGAATCAATGAGGAGGCTGGGACTCCCTGTGTGTCTGTGAGACTGAGAGCTACATGCACTCATGTGTTTGGACCTGGGTGTGTGTGTGTGTGTTTGTCTTTCGGTATGTCACCGTGTGTATTTTTGTGTATCATGCGTGTGTGTGTGTGTGTGTGAAAATATCACATCACATATAAAACGTTGACAGATTTTTATACTGATGGAGATTGGCAGAAATTTAATAAAATGGAGAGTTAATGACACACAATAACAGACTAGCGCCTTCTTATGGTTGCTGGTTTGCAGTCTAATGTTAGAAAAGTGGGTTTTTCTCGAACTTCAGAGCATCGTCGATTTTTATTTATTTTACACCGAACTCTGAAATTTTGGTCCCGCTATACTTTGTGTTTTTTTTGGTCCATTTTGACCTCCGAAGAGGATACGTTTATTGTTGCATCGTAGCAAGATTTCTCAAAACTTTGTCAGTAAATATCAGTGAAATCTGGTGGAAAACTAAGCTACATGCTACGGAAGTGATTAGTTTGTGGTGCGGATCCAGAAATTTATTAAAAAAACAGCATTAACTGATGTTTTTTTGGCCACTTGGGGGCAGCAAAATAAGCTAAAAAAACAACATTGACAAATTACTACTTATTATGGCAAACGTGCAAAAAGTTGAGTGACCCCCTTCCAACCCCTGTTTTCTATATAGATACTGATTAGTGCAGCTTTAAAGGATCTATTAACATTGTAATTAAACACTGCACTTGAAAAAGGAGTGAAATTCAGCTTGAAAAAGTCTGAACTATGTATCACCTGATTGTCCCTCACCATGTTTATTTTATTTCATTTAAAAAAAAAAAACTGTAAACATTTTCTATTATTGAAATAATAACACATTTGGAGGACTGTGAAGCCTTGACTGAGATATGCAATACATGCTTTCTAGTTTAGTCTGTATTTTATGGTAAATATAAAATATGATTGCACCTATCATCACGTCAGTATCTTCAGATTTTCTTCCAGTGTTTGTTCTTCAACCCAAGTTGTTGTTTTAACTGTCATCACCAATTGAATTTTGGACTGTCAGGTGATGCAAAGATACTTCGGGTAGCTGACACAGGGACACGTTCTCTGAGGTTATAGCTGAAAAAAAAAACACACAAATACATGTTGAAAAGCATGCAGCCAGCGTATGTCCCCTAAGACATGTCGTATGAGTGGACAGAACAGCCACATGTGTAGTGAAAAAGCAACAAAACACTCACTGACACACTTCACTGGACACTACAGATAATGGTAGATCCCTCGCTCTCTCTTTGTCCCACTGGGCCGGCTGACAGGACATCCATTTCAGCGCATTTTTAAAACATCCAATTTTGTGTCCAACTTTGGACAGCATGCACTTGCACTTATAATTTTCAGCTGTCCAACATTTCCTGAAACATTGCCTCTCCTTTTCTATTGTTGCTACTTTTTAATCATGCACCTGTACCCAACTGGGGTTGTATATGCACACTACCTTTTTTTACTTATAATTTTCATTTTATATTCATATGAACATAATACAGTGCCTATGTACACCTCCAGTGGTACTTTATGACTTTAACCTGCTTATGACAATAAGGTTTTTGAAGGTTCAACACATAATATGGTGATAGGACAAAAAATTTACTGTCATCAGCAGGTTAAAGCTGTGCAGATACCACTATAGGTCAGACAGAACAGTTTTCATAGAGAGTATTTCATCAGTAGGAAGTAGTTCAAGTGAAAACTGTCGATGCAGAGGTCTGTGGATTGTTTAGTGTAATGGGGAACTGCTTGTGAAGTTTTTTAAATGAACCACAAAAATGCATTTATCTCCATTGTATTGTTGTGAGGGCAGAATCCTCCAAGCCAGGTATCTCAAAACCAGAACCAAAAGTATCTGCATGGCAACCACTAAAGGTAAGTAAGAAAATATGTTGGGTGAAGTCACCCTTAAAACTGTGATCGCTATTGTAAGCGATCACAGTTTCTCAGGAACCAAGAAAAGAAAGCTAATTCTTTCACAGACAGTTATGCATTTTGGAAGTTTCACAGTGTGTTTTTAACAGGTTTTGGGGGGCTAAGAGGTCATCACACTCACTCCAAACCCCTGAACGACCATGTTAACTTTCAGCCGTAGTGAAAAACATGAACAAAACCCCATCAAAACTGGAGGTAAGATGTTTTTTACTCCCCCACTGCTCTGGACGAGATTACTCCATTAATGGACCTGTCTGCCTCTTTTTCTCTCTCTCTCTCGCCCCCACCAACACTCTTACAGTACTCTTTCACCTAGTGAATTATGAATGGAGGGGCCCCTTGTTTTTCTGCCTCTGGCCAGCCCGATGTCCACTCAGTGCACTCTACTGTACATGCACACATCGCATTTAAACACAGAGCAAAATGCGATGGAGTGAGGTGGTATCAGATCAGATCAATGATGATAAAGTTTGGCAGGAGATACACTGCACAACTTTAGAGCTGATTGTATTATATATTTAAACCTGGTCGCCAGAATAAAACGGTGGCATTGTACGTTTCTGCAAACCTCAGAAACGTTGAATATCTACGTTTCAACACGTGCAATACATAGCATATTGACATTTCAACAAAATGTAGCATATTAACATTTTTAAAGTGACGTGGTTCACATGCGATCTATATGAGCTGACTTTCCTATTAGGAGGAGGAGGGGTCGGTGGATGGTTGGGAAGTTTCTTGACAGCAAGTTGGAAATCAGCAGAGAGCACAGTTCGAGACCACCTCGAAACCAATGCCCGCTTCCCGTTTCAACCGACAAAAGCTGGTGGGTGTTTTTAGTGAAACATCAGGACATTTGCAGCCGTTTTTATTTTATTTTTTATTTTATTTTAACCCAAACCATGATCTTTCCTTTACCCTAACCAAGTGGACTTTGTGCCTAAACCTAACCAGACCTTAACCACAGCGTCGTCACACTATAAAATAACATTATTCAACAGATAGAAATGTTAATATGCTACGTTTGTAGAAATATTGATATGATACTTATTACACATGTTGAAACGTATATAGTCAACATTTCTGTGGTTTGCAGAGACGTTCAATGCCAACGTTTTGTTCTGGCGATTGAGATGTATATTTTTATTCTGCCAAAAAGGCTGAAAGCTCGCTAATTTAGGAGGTAGGCAAGGGACAATTGAGACAGATTCTGTGATTATAATCAGGACTGTGTACTCACTGTTTGTCCCAGTTACATAAATCACAAAATACTGTATGTACCATATGTTATGTTTTTGTATTTTGGGGGAAACTGACCCTTTAACTGGTAAACTGACCACAAAACACCTTGTTAAGGATAATTAAAGGATAATTATGGTATAGTGCAGCTCTTTGTCCTTTTTTTCATTGTTTTAGCCATCATTTCCATTGGCAATTTAATCACATTGGACTCATCACATGAACTGCTAAGATCTGAGACCACAATAACATCGCTAAAACAAGTCCAGTGGGGCAAGAAACATCAGCAGTCAGACAGTTGAGCAAGTTTTAAACAAACATCAGGTCAGTCAAACTTATTTTGAAGAGATAACAAAGGCAAATAGTATAAATTACAGCCCTAACTGTCCATCACAGTTTACAAGCTTCACAGTGCAGTTTTTATTTAATACTTTTCATAATCATGCACACACTCAGTTTTCCTGTGGAATGAGAGATTATTACAGACACTGTTGTTTTTACCTCCAAATAAAGTGGTTATGATAAATTGGCTAAACTGTTCGGTGTCTTTTCTGACTTCTTTTTAACAATGTCACAGTGTTAACAGATCAATTGACCAGAGCACAATGTCATCATAACCATTGGCCAACGCTACGATATGATACATAAGCTCCAAGGTTTAATATTTCTCTCTAAAACTGAACTTAACATACATTTTGTGATTTTGTCATTTATGCGTTGTTATAATGTCAGATGCCTATGTTAAACATGGTCAGAGTTCTTGAGGTGAACGCATGTAAAAATGCCGCCTTCAAGTCAAAAGCCAGGGCTGCAGCCGGCTGTGTTACCCCTCCTTACCCATCACACATGCCCACCAATACGGTCCTTCCACAGCCTTTGTTGCTAAGGTTGTTCCATGTGTTGTTTGTGTCGTCCACTCGTATATTTCGGATTGGATTTCGGCTCAAAAATATGAAGATGTATTTCAGAAGTTGACATTTTGAGTAAAGAACAAGAAAAAGAAGTGAAAGCCGACTACTAGTGTTTGATTACGTAACCTCCCGAGCCAGACAGACGCTGAAATGAGGACCTGCATAAAGAGCCATAAATAAGGAGCTTTTTGAACTGTAATTCATGTTCAGATATTCCAGTAGAGACCCAGAATAAAAATATAAACCTGGAACTGTGCGTGTTATATCCCCTTTAAAGGAAATCTTACAAAAACAACTGTAAAACATGCAGTCAGACAGACCAACAACAGTCAGACAGGCAGAGCTCAACATGGTGTTTCATTGGCCGCTGTTATGTTGTTTCATCTGACTCAAACTGTCCTCCTTTAACGAGGCCTAGGCAGCACTAATGACGAGCCGCAGCCGTAATTAGCCTCATCAGAAGGACTCTCAAAGTGTTTAGATTAGCTTAATTAGCCTGTGTGTGAGCGTGCAAGCACAGATGCACACATGTGTGCACAATAACACACACACACACACACACACACACACACACAGAGTAATACGCATGCACGTAAACTCTCAGTCCCTATAGACCCGGCCTCAAGCTATTGCACTAACGCGGCTGAGAGTTCACGAAAAGCTGCTGGTTTTAAAAGTTAAATGCCACTGTGTAAATATCTTTCCAGGGGATATCCAGGGAATAATCAACTTTTAATTTAGCTGCTAATCTAATTAGTCGCCACAGTGCCTGACTGCCTCCCTGAAGTGATTTGAAGGAAAAGAAGAGAGAAAGAGAGCTGAAAAACCTACAAGGAAATTGCTTGAAAAATCACTATCAGAGGTTTCTTAGATTTTCTGTCCTGGGGATATCACTACATTTGTGGAATTACAATAAGGGTAAAAATCAGAGAAAGAAGGAAAAAAAGCGATGAGAGAGGGAAGATTTTGAAGACTTTTGCCTGCAGAAGTGCGTCTCCCTCCCTTGTTAACTACAGCAAAGTTGATGCAATAGCATATTAAGTCAGTCGATGGACTTTATCAATGCCAGGATCCATTAATAGACAACAGCCTGCAGCACAAAGCTGCAGTGCGGAAAAGGCTTCACACTTAGAATTGGTACGAGTTGATGTGTTTGTGTTTCTATGATTTCCAGAATGAGAAACAAGAAAAATGTGTGACATTGATTTATATATGCAGAACTCTTGAAGCAAAACAGAATTGAATCATATTTACTTCACAAACAAGCTGATTCTTTAGAACAACGTAACTTAGTCATTGCAGGGTTGATGAGCCTCAAAGCACCAGGACACACAACTGTCCTACTTTAGAAAAGCAGCAATTTTATCACATTCACACTGCGCTGATGTGTGCTGCACTTTAGACCTCTATGATGACTTTAGACTTCACAAAATTCTAATAACCCAACTTGGAGTATTACTGCTTAACTGGTGTAACATAACACGGGACACACTTCTTTTAACTTAACGTTACAATGTTTAAATACTTGTCATTAGTCCAATGATCAACAGAAGGTGACTCACGAGTGACTGTAGTTGATGATTATATCTTTTAAATCATCCATACTTACTAAAATACACCTGTATTATCATCATTTTACATCTATATTTCATATTTTACAATAAACCTGGTGCACGCTGTAATTTAACTTTATATAATAACCAAATTTTAGCAGGTTTACTATGAAAAGACTGGTTGGTGCTAACTGAATTTAGAAAACATCTTAACTTTTATGTAAATGGCAAATTTCAGCCTGAATACATAACCTCACAGACAGTCACTGTTAATGTGTTAGTGATTATTTGTTTTACTGTGGAGCGAGATACAAACTGCACCTATAAACAATCTTTAATCACCAGACTCCTCCCGTCGCTCATGATCTTGTGCGGTTGTGATTAATAGGAAGCTTAGTGGGATTAATGACAGCACTGATAGTAATGAGGAAATACAATTAGCATAAACCGGCTGGTGTTTTGGTGATTCAAGGCTCCTGGATGGCTGGTTGCTTAGGAATGCAGAAATCAAAGACTATGGATGAACAGGGGTGTGTGTGTGTGAGTGTGTGTGAGAGAAAGCATTGGCCTTTCTCAGTGTGTGTTCAGCTCCTCAGAGGGACTCAGTGGGAAGGAGAACAGGAGCTGCTGGAAGAGACGAACAAGGGAGGGATGAAGAGATGAGGGTGAGGACGAAGGTCCAAACGCTGCAAAAAATTACATTAAAATCGGAAGAGTCAGTAAGTTGTTTACATCTTTTCCTCAAACTCATCAGCATTTAACCAAATTCAGAGCAATTGAGAATGTAAGGGCACTTAAACTTAAACTTGCTTTGCAGTAATTGCGTATAGTGTATGTTATATTTTAGCGTCATTTTTGTAATATTTCTATCAATAAGGGTAGACTTAAGTTTAGAAACACCTCCACCACTACAGCCTCCAAAATTACTATAAAGTTGAATCAACACCTCTCAGTTTCAACAAAAACTGAACATTATAACCTTCATGAAGGTTTGATTTATTGCAGGGCTGTTGAAGGCTAATAAGCAGGCAAATGAGTGTTATGTACAGTATGTTGTACATATTGTAAATCCCAATGATTTACCCACAAATTTTGTGCAAACAGATTTCAAAAGGCCACATTTGGCTGTTGGAATCATATCTTTTTTGTGTGTTTTTAGACCAGTGGTTCCCAACCTGGATGTACAAGGTTTTGCAAGATAAATTTGAGAGGTTGTTATTATCATTATTATTATTATCATCATTATAATTAAACTTCATTAATTCAGGAAATCTCATTGAGATCAATGTCTTTTGCAAGAGAGACCTGAGAACAGGTTACTTATACACAGGATCACAATAAGACAGTTCATTCTCATCACAATCACAAACCAATCATCATACACACTAAGACACGCTACTTAAAATGATCACAAACATTATGAAGAATGGCAGCTCGGAAAACTTTAAAGTCCCTCAGAGGAACAAGTGTCTCTAACTCTAAGCTGTGTTGCAGTTCACCCCAGTAATGAGGTGCATAGTACCAGAAACCAGTCTTCCCCAGTTCAGAGTTTGTGTGAGGAACTTTTAAAGCCAAGCTGCTCTGTGATCTGATGTCATAGTTATTGGCTCAACTTAAGATGTTGATTAACTCAGCAACTTAGATACCAAGTTGCAAAATGATTATCAAGATAAGATAAGATAAGTTCAAGCCTGATGACAACAGTGGTCTTAGAGGGGAGAATCATTCTGCTTACAGCCACCAGACACACATAACTGGTGAGGGGTTGCTTTCATTTAGGGGGTCATATATCAGAAAACATGGAAACAATTGCAACAGTGGAAAGGCACAAGACCACCCACCTGGGTGCTGTAACTTAACAAAAACTTTCAGATTGTAATTCTGTGACAGGCTCAGCTAAATAAAAAATTCTTGTTCATTGCTTGATATTTCTTGCAGTATTTCCAGCGCAGCTCACAGTGAAGAGGCCAGGGGCTTCATTAGAGATATCTGGAGGCCGACCCCATCAGCCTGGGGGCACACGGGAGGGGGGGCCGGGGTCTATACCAAACCGAACGCCGTCTCTCTGCTGGAGATGGACCGGGTTCCCCTGGGCTCCCCGCGACCGACCTCCTGCTTCTTAGGATGGGCCAGAAAAATCAACGGCGTTCCCCTTTGAACAACCTCCTCCTCCTCCTGCTCTGTCTCTCCTTCATGCTATCTCTCTTTCTCCCTTTGCTCCCTTTCTCTGTGGACCTAATGAATGATTCATTTAACCCCTCCACCACCCGCCAACACCACCACCACCACCCAATTCCTCGCCTTTTCACCCAACCACCCATCTACCAGGCTTCCCCTCCTTAACGCTTTATTTTCACTCTGTTCTCCTTTTTATTGCAAGTTGGGACTTTTTTTTAAATAAAAAGAGAAAAGTAAAAAAAAACAGCTGGTGTGGCAGCACTGTGGTGGTGGGCATGGAAAGGAAACAACAAAGGGAGGAACAAACGCCCATTTGTGTCACAGATCCCTCCGTGTATCCCATTAAAGGCAATGTTTGACAAATTACTTTACACAGCTTGGATGTTGATTTGCCGTGTGTGTGTGTGTGTGTATGTTCAGTGTGTGTGAGTGGGGGTAAGGAGATGAAGCACTTGTCGGGGCACTCAAACCCTCGACGCTGAAGATGAACCGCTAATGAGGGCAGGGTGGTAGAAAAGCCCTTTAAATGAGGTGTAACGACACACTAGAGCTGGAGAAGAAGGATAAAATCAATTACAGCCCTTATTATCTTGGAAGAGTCGTTAATTTAATGGAATAATTGGTCGAGACACAAAAGCGCTAATTGCCATGATGAAACCAAATTTCTAACATAAAAGGGGAAGTAAATGAATCTAGATGGTGTACTTGAAAGGCTCCCAGAATCTGGGGACAGATTCAAAGATGGGTTTTATATTCTTGGATTCATTTTCCCTGGGCTCTGACTCGCAGGCTCCTGTGAAAAAAAAAACAGGCATGAATTGATTGGAGAAAAGATCTCTCTTAACTCAGTGTCGGCTAAAGAAAATAGAAAGCCTCCTGCAAGAAGAGGAGGAAAATGCCTTTGAAAAACTAAACAAAACAAATAAACAACAAAAAACACATGCCTCCAGTCGGCGAGGAACTGAGATCATAGCATTATTAATATTTGACACAATTATGAAAGAAAAAGAAGAATGTTTGGGATTATTTTTTCGTAAAATCTGGAAAAATAAACATGCAAAGTCCCAAAAAGACACAGAAGCTCTGAGTCCAGTGATAAAGTCTGGCATCAGTAATAAACATCCACTCATTCCTCCTCAGTTCAAATTTGGACACAAACTACAAATTTTTTTTTGGTCAGGCTTGTATTCTGTCATCTATATTAGAGCTGCAACGATAAGTCGATTAATCAATTAATCAATCAACAGAAAATTAATCTGCAACTATTTAGACAACTGAATAATCATTTTATTCATTTATATGCAACAAATGTGACGATTCAATGGTTTTCTTTGTCATACAACTGATTATCTTTGACTTTTGAAGTGTTGGTCGGAAAAAATAACACGTAAGAAAACGTCAACTTTGACACTGGGAAATTATAAAAGGCATTTTTCACTATTTTCTGACATTTTATAGACAAAATGATGACAGTAATTGAGATAATTATTGTGAGATTGATCGATAATGAAAACAGTTGCTTGAAAACACATGCTTGACTGTCTCCGTCTCCACTGCACTACACTGCTAGGGTCTTATTCTTAAACTTTTAATTTGTCATGTAGAGTGTATTTGATTGTCTTATATTTATATAATATAAATAAAATATATTATTATAAAAACGAGTATACTTCAGCACTTGCTATTAGAATTTGGACCCTTCATGATTTTAACAAAGTCAAACAATTAATTAATCAATTTGTTAAAATGCAAAAAAAAAACTATAGATCTTGTAACATACATACATCATCATAACCATTTCTAAGCTGTTCCTGCTCTCGTCTAACGTCATTTTTCAAACTTTTTAGTTGTAATGTAATATTGTCCATAAAACTGGCGGTACGGTCTTAGGTTTGTGGAAAGTAGTGTTCATTTACTAGTGTTCAAAACCAATAATATTATAAAAACAATGATACTACAACTCTTTTTTTTTTTGTTTTTTGAATTTATTATCCCCGTCTAGACAAAAGCTGTGAATTGCACAACACACTGTTGAGCAAGGTTATGTTGAAGGGCAAGGTTTTCAATAAATTGTATTTTTAAAAATATCAATAGGATCTTGAATGAGGTTTTTTTTTTTTACTGCTGGAACAGAATACAAAGTTCTGCTTTTACTTCGGCTCTCTGCGAGGAAGCTACACACACACACACACACACACACTTCTTGTCATATCTCTGTATGTGTTCCGGTTGGCAGAAGTGTTTTAGTGAGCAGGCAGTCCGGGTGACGTTTGGCAGTGACATCTGAGAGGCTCGAGAGACACAAGACACAAAAGTATCAGCTCCCTCCCTCCCTCCGTCTCCGCTTCCTCGGGAGGAGTCGGACCCTGAAGACGACTCTGAGGCCAAGTGGCGGCACTTCAGAAATCAAGATGGTGGCCTGCCCCTCCTATCCTCCATAATTATAATGCCAGAACTGCTATCAGGAGAAAAAAAAAAAAAAAAACGCTTCATCTTCCCCCCATAATCTAAATACGCACACACACACACATGCACACGCTTTTCCTTTTGAAGAACAAACCTTAGCGGTTTGACGTGCAGAAAGGAAGTCCACCATCTGCTTTCTACCATTTTTCAAAGGCAGAGTTTCATTGGCCCAAACCACCTGAATCCCAGTGTGAGATGACCTGGTCCGAGCAGCAGATCCAGTTCAAAATGCTGAAAAAAAAAAAAAAAACATTTTAAAAAGCTGTCCCTAATGTGTGCTGGTCTGAGGAGATGGCCGGCCGCTAGAAGTTTCTCTTGACTGATGTGTGCATTCTGCCTTTTGATCAGTGATTATCTGGGATAAATAATTTAAAGTACTAAAAAGTTAATAAAGACTCAAGAAAATCTTTCCAGTTTGGACTTCTGAGATGAGAGAAGAGATTTTGATAGACATGAAGGACAGACTGGTGGTGTGGATGGAGAGGGGACGGGGCCGCAGCTGGGGGGATTTATAAAAACATTTACAAAACAAAAAAAAAATGGACAGAAGAAGAGTGGAAGAGAGGCGAGAGAGGAAGAGAAGCGTTGTAAGAGGAGGAGGAGAGGTGTGGCAGAACGGGCCGAGGGGAACCCGCCCCCCTAATTGGTACTTAAACACCCGCGCTGAGCAGAACTGTTGCTATCATAAGAAATTGATGAATTAACTGAGTGAGAGAGATAGGGAGAGAGAGAGTAGGAGACTGTGGGATGGCAGAGAGAGAGAGAGAGAGAGAGAGAGGGTTCTGAATCTTTTAAGAGGATAACTTACTTGGGCAAAACAGCTGTTTATGCATTATTTGTGCGGCGAGCCATTTACCACCGTTTAGGATGAAAACCTTGGTTCCCAGGCTGCAGGAGTTGCCCGCGGGGACACAGAGGGTTTTTTTTTTTTTTTTTTGGAGGGACCCGGCGGCCCATCAGTCACTGATAAGAAAGGATGAAAAATTAATTTGCTGGTAGTTTCGTTTTAAAGACTCAGATATCGGTCTGTCAGTTTGTGAGCTTTCGTTTAAGTGACAAACAGGCGTGCGGGGATTCAGGCGAGAGGAGGAGAAAACAGGAGGAGGAGGTGGGCAGGGATGGATGGATGGAAACTTTGTGGGCAAGAGAGGCTGAACCCTCATTAAGTAGTAATCCAAGAGACTTTATTTCATTTCATTTTGTCTCTATGTTGCTATGCACTAATTTCTGTGAGATTTCTGCTCCCATTGTTCACCTGTCAATCTAATATAATAGTGCAACAGGCTGCATCGTGTCATGCATTATTTGACATGAGTTTGTACTGACATACAAACAGAAGAAACAGTCAAAATACAGTCTCCAGGATGTGTTGATCCAGCGATCAATGTGCTAGAATGGCAGGTTCATGAACGGGCAGCAGATGTTTTGATGCACGTCATACGTTGTCGGTGTGTGTTGCTCACAAAGGATATAGCTGTTCACAAATCTCATGTGCAGAGCCAAACCAATATAGAAATGATCTACTTACAAACATTGTGTGTGTATCCAGAGCCTGATATATCTTATTCCTCTGTGCCGTAGACCTCTATTGTTGTCCAAACACACGTCAATGAGCCACACCGCTGCACTGATCGACATTTCCTTCATCACGCAGAGTTTGAGCACGTTAGTTAGTTCAGAAACAGCAATCACATTTTGTTCTCCATGAGGCGGATGCCCGCTTACGATGCTTCGCTAGCTTGTTGTGCTGCATATTAAAACCTCTTGACAATAAGAGAAATATAGAAAATCGCCACCAATATCCTTTAAGGTGGGTGAGGTCTTCCTCTTTGCATATATAGTTAATGATTTTCATTTCCTGTAGGTGTTTATTTGTCTATTTAGCTGTAGCTATCGGTAGCTATCATTTGTCAAGTTAACTATACAGTTCATCTTCTGGAAAGGTCATAGACACATCATTTTAGCATCATCAGTAAGTGCCACCGGTGAGAGCGTTTACATGCTCACTAGTACAATAATGATTATGAGTTTGTGTTTATTAAACTTCAAATCATGGTTTCAGAATCTTTGACAAGCCCTTCTTCTGGTTTAGAGATGCCTGAATATGTCAGCTGGAGATAATGTAGTATGTAAACACCTCACCCAGGTTTCTGATCACTGTGTGCCATGTGCACGTCCTCTACTCAAGTTGTGTATCAGTTAATCGTTACTGCTGATCAGATGAAAAAACAAAAATCAAGTGATAAATGTAGCAGTGAGCAGGTCACAAAGCACAAAAATGAACTTTGACTTTAGTTGCATGCACAGTCCCTCTTTTTGTTTTAGGTTGGGTGCGATGTTCTTCACTTGAACTCAGTCCGTACAGAAATGCTGGATGTGGAGGAATCAGACAAGCCTGCAGCGACACAGAGAAAAAGAAACCTGGATAATGGTAGAATCATGTATACATCTACAATATGTTCCTTCCATTGTATCTCAAATATGATGAAAACACAGATCAGACTCACAGGAATACTAGCGTGCATGAAAACACACTTAGTGAATGTTTCAGAGAGTTAAGATAACAGCTTCTTCAGGACAGAACAGCATATTAGAAAATGTTGGATATCACGGATGCAAAATGGAGGTTTTCCTACCAGAACCTGTTGTCCTCCTTAAGTTAACAAGTGGAGTGAAAAAAGGATCACTGGAGGTGTGTGTGGAGGAATGGATGGATTGATGGATGGATGATGGCCTCCTTAAACTCCGTCCAGAAGGACGATTTGACATCATCACTGTTTCACTTTGATCACTTCAAAGAAAGCCTTGAAGTCGACGCTGGAGAATCATATGACAAGCCGTAAAAAAACAGGCGCCATCACACATCTTCAAATAACATCGCCTGTCACTCAAGTCCAAACAAACTGCGAGAGCCGTGGCCCTGCGTGAAAAAAAAAACAACAAGACCAGAGAGTAAATGTGAATGAAACTTGAGGGATTCAGAGTTTTGGGAGAGTGTGGGGGAGCTCACACATCTCCAAGGCTGTCTGCTGTTTGGTCTTCGCTGGTGCTCGACTCTTTGTTGAACTGACTGAAGTGTGTGTGTTTGAAGTGTGATCCTGTATGTTTACACTTTCTCGTACATGCTCACCTCATGACCCTGAAATGCTCCAATAGATCTAAGAATGCAGTTTTATTTAGTTTCAGTCTTTTTGCATTTGGGTATTTTCACTAACTGTTAAGTTTTGTATTTTTTATACTTTCGAGGACCAAATGGGTTTAAAATAATGCAAGAAAATCCACAAAAGTGAAGAAATGTTGATACTTTCAGGAATTTAAAAATAAGTCTTCAAAATTATAATTATCAATAGAATTACAGTGGGATTAAGGTCAAGTTAAAGGAAGGAGAATGCACAATGATCCTCAAAACCATAACTATAAAAATTGATGCCTTTGTACACAGCAGTTTGTGCAGGTGTGTGGTTTTCCTAATGCTTGCCGCTGTCACCCGCACTCTCCTCTCGTCCCCTCTCCTCTGTCATCCCTCCTGTTGCCATGGTGACTGCCTCGGGGCGACAGACGCTGCCATGTCATGCCGGGCGGCTCTGATGCTGATCAGTCCTGATGGAGAGAGTTTTGTCCCCGTTTGTTCACCTGAAGCACCGGCATGTCACATAGCACCACCTGGGAAAGGAACTGTCTCTCATACAGACGTCAAACACGCACCGACGTATTTATTCTGAATACTTTGATACTTCTGATCATCTTTTGAGGTTTTGGCGGCTCTGGTTTTCACAGATATTTCATGTATGTGCAGCATTTCGACATGAATAAATCATATCAATTTTGGGGACACTGGAGTGGCAGCTGTAAACAAATAAAATCAGACAATTGGCTTTACTGACTTCTAAATAGCAGTTACTGTACACTGTGTGCCTAGAAATACCGTTTATATACTGAACTAATTTACATCAACAAATACATTTTGGAGGAAATGCAATGTCGCCGGGATGTTATACATATTTTATCAACATAATTAGGAAACATATCTGGCAAGTCGTGAAAATGTCGATGCTGAACTTTTTTTTTCACCCAAATCTTTCACTCAGATCTTGCTGTACAATATTTACGTGTAGTGACTACAACATCATTACACTTTTTTAAGGTTGTGTTCATGCACTGGCAGCAGAAGAAGTGCAGTGACATGAAAAACAAGACATGACGTAATTATTAACATTTAACCAGGCAGCGTTTACATTTGTAACCGCAATGTAATTGGGAAAACACTTAAGTTGTATATAAATGTAACTGTTTTGGCCCAAATATATATATTTCGTTCTGGAAATTACATTTAAAAAAGGGGAGTTCATCTTATATTTGAGGACTTGACTATTACATGTTCACAACATCAGATATTCTTTTTGAAAGGAAAGACTACCGCCGTAACATCGGCTCCTACAGAGTGTTGCATTATGGGTTGTTTGGAGCCTTAATGTTGCTAGGCTAGCGAGTCAAGTCAGTTTATAGTGTCTTTTAGAGTCAGTCGGCCCTGAAAGTGTTTCTTTAGCTCAGTTTAACCTGCGGGAGTTTCTGAAGGCTCGTGTAACAGAGGAAATAAATTCAAATCATCTGTTAAACTGGAGAATTACTGCTGTCACAGATGATGAAGAGCTCAAACAGACAGTCTGAAAAATGCTAACTGCTGGAGAAAATCATTTTGACCGTTTCCAAGAAGGCTGAAAGGAGAGATTATGAGTTTGTGGCTGATTAACGTTCTGCTTTAATGGAATTAATTATTTGACTTTTACAAGAGAAAAGCCTCAGTATCTCAGGGAAACTTTCTAAACAGGATGATTGTGAAAGCGTGTTGTATCTTGAAAAAGTCTTTTTTACAAAAACAGGTGTTGGAAAAGGTGGAGTCGTCTGATATTCATTAGTTGTATGAGGCAGTGTTGTGAAATGTTTTAGTTGTAGAAAAACTTGTGGGAATAAAATACTGTGTAAGCATGGTTGACTTTTTAAGATAACAAACTTTTTATTTTATTCATTTTTTTCCATATTTTCATCTTATATTGATTCAGATAATTGGGATTTTAGCCTATAAATGGTCCGTTGATAACACTTTTGCTCTTGCATCTGAATAACTGCTAGATAACTAGCTAGCTAACTGATTATAGCAAAAACAGGTGTTGGAAAAGGTGGGGTCGTCTAATATTCAGGCCAATACGATAAGTTGTCTGAGGCAGTGTTGTGAGATGTTTTAGTTGTAGAAAAACTTGTGGGAATAAACCCTCATATCAGAAAATACACTGAGACTCAGAAGCTAGTGGAAGCTAACCTGGAAGGACACTTGAACCAAAATACTGCATAAGCATGGTTGACTTTTTCACATAACAAACTTTTTATTTTATTCAATATTTTCCATATTTTCATCTTATATTGATTCAGATAATTGGGATTTTAGCCTATAAATGGTCTGTTGATAACACTTTTGTCTTGCATCTCAATAGCTGCTAGATAACTGATTAGCTAACTGATTATAGCTAAATAACTAACTTGACAGATAGATAGATAGATAGATAGATAGATAAGTCTATCAAGTCCCCTCACACATCGTCTCTGGCTCTCTCTTTTCCCACATAATGAGAGTAGGGGGCCTAATGGAGGAGGGGTGGACTTTGTCTGGAATATCATCATTCAGGCCGGGCGCGCAGGGCGAGTCGTGATTAGCTGGCAATTTATTCTGGCGGGCGCGATTGAGAGGAAGGGGCCCTGAAATGGTAATGTGTTTAAATGTCAGAGGAAAGGTACGGTTCTCATCAACCTTTGGTCACCCGTCCGCTTTGAATATTCTTATTGCCGTCATGTATTAGTAATGAGAGTTGAAAAGTAAGTAAAATTTAACCTTCGCTGTACCTGAGGAAACTATGAATATTAACGAGGCCTATTATGTGTACCTGATCTGAAAGAATTTTAACCCCGTGCCGGGCTGGCTCCCTGGCTCTCTCTCTCCCCGATTTCTCTACATCCATCTCTCTCTCTGGCTTTACCTCTTCTTCTGTGTTTTGCTCTTTTACCCATTTCTCTATTTTTCTCATTTTCTTGCTTTTCTGTTTCTGCCTTTACCCCTTCCTTCCTCTCTCTCTTTCTGTTTCCCTCCCATCACCATCATCTTTTCCTTCTCTTTACTTTCATTTTCTCCCTGTCATTTCATCCATCTTCCTCTCTCTGTCCTCTGTCTTCCTCTTTCACTCTGCTGCTCCTCTTCCTGTGTCTTACTTTTTTCCTCCATCTGCCGTTTTCAAACATGGAACCTGTAACTTTACTAGATTCACCGATCTGTCAACGTAATGGCTTACGTTAGGCCTACCGTTACGTAAATGTTACATGACATCTTTATTCAAAAATGACAGGACTGTAATGGATAGAGCTGCCATACACTATATGTGGCACCTGGTGTGTGAGGTTTCTATGGCATTGCTGACAGCGGTGAGTTAGAGAAGAGTCCACATAGGTAGAAAATTCATCAGTCCATTAAAACATTAAAACATACACACATCACACAATAACAACACTGACACATGAGTACTCTAAGTAACAAAACAAACAACATAATGCAACCAACATTTCATAAAGAGCCGGTATATAGATACATAGATAGATAGATAGATAGATAGATAGATATTCCACTAGAACTCCAAAATATAGACCTGGTAATGTGCATGAAATGTCATTTATCTACAGCCAAACTGGACAGCAACCTAGACCAGGCAAAAAGTTACAGCTGAATTTGGTGAGATTTTGTTTATGTACGCTGTGTTTTAGAATGGTTTTAACCCTTATTCAGGTCACAGAAGCCAATTTGAATAACTGCTCGGTTGAGCCACTTCATTAACAGACTCAGACTGGATCTGGTACAGATGACACTCTTCCTCTTACTTCCCCCATTCACTAATTTGCTCTCTTCTCATATTCCTTCTCTTTCTGTGTCTGTCATCCCTTTGCGTCTTCCCATGTCTCCCTGTCATGAGAGGGTTGGAGGCTGTTTACCATGCAGAGATGGTGTTTGCATAGATCAGGCCAAAGTGTGTGTGTGTGTGTGTGTGTGTGTGTGTGTGTGTGTGTGTGTGTGTGTTAGATGGAGGGGGGGGTTCCTCCCAAGATTAAGGCTTGATCAAGGCACCATCAACACACACACACACACCCTCACTCCCACCTCCCCCTTGAGAGCCTGGGGTTTTCTGTGGGGGGATTGACACATCTATCTGCAATGGACAACAAAGAGAGAGGAGATGTTTGTTGAAAAATCCCCCCCATCCTCCTCCTCTATCTCTTGCTCTTACTGTCACTTATGATCTGTACATGTTAAATATGAAAAACTGTCAGGCTCTGAGAGATGCTGAGATATCACATTGTGTGTGTGTGTGTGTGTGTGTGTGTGTTGGCGTGCCCAAGTATCTGTGGGATTTCTGTCCATGTCTTCATGTATCCATCCTGCATTGGTTGTGCAGCAAATTCCATGTTAAACCTGCAAATAAAAGCAATAAATAAATTAATTTAGAAAACAGTGATTCTCACTGAAAATGTTACCATGGATGGACCACTCTTCATTCAGACATATGCAGACTGGAAAGAGCAAAAGTTGAGTTTAATTTTCTAATAAGTAATACTTGTTCTTGTGAACAGGACAAAAGCAGTAGTGCATCAGAGGACTACGGGGAAAGTTTGGACATAATACATTATGTGAATGTAGTATTTAGACAACATGTGTAAATGAGGGTTTATATCCCTAAATGTTGTATCTTCTACATTCATCTCAGAAAAAATACTGAATGCGTATCATCATCGTTGTCAGTATGTCATACAGTATACATACTGTAGACAGTACTTTGGGTTATATCCTATGACAAAGCTAGAACTTTATGTGTTTATTTTGATTATTAAAAAGACACTGGAGTTGAAATCCAGGTGGAAATTGGATTTAAAAAAAACATTTGCAGCACAAACACTGTAGAGTTTAAGCGTTTATTTGTTTCTTTTGTTTTTTAGACAAATTCATAATTAGTTACAACACGTTTTATGGGGACAAAATCTGTGCAAAACCAATAGTCTCATTTCAAAAAGGCATTTAAGTACATTTATTAAGATAAACATACACTCCTCCCAGGGGCTCCTTTCTCTCTTATCCCACATAATGTCCACCAGCTTGGGCTTGTTGTCCTGAAAGCGCAGCCTCCCTCTGCCTGCTGTGATCTCTGGGTAAGCCGGTAACAGCCCGGCTCTTATTAGCTCTCTTTATTGATTTGGAGAAGGGATTCAGAGCTGAGCCGCTCTCATTAGCACTGGATAAAGTCATAATCCACCAACCTGCAGGGTCAGACTCACTCTGCTTTTCTGCCTCAGTGCTCGGTCGCTCTTGAATTCACAGTTGATTGCAAGATGTTGTACTGGTAAAATGATAATGATGCTTTTTTAACAAAACAATGATGAAATAAAGAGTTTTCTTGAAGACAATCTCACTGCACCAATAGATAAGAGTGTTTAAAGTTGCATAAACTGAGATATTGTTATATAAAATACATTGGTTCTGTGAGTCTAGATCATAAATACACAGTGGAAAGGACTTCAAGTGACTTGTTACACATGCTAGTCACATGGTGAAAGCAGGGTTTGACATACAACTGTGCAAGGGTTTAAAGTGTTATCTAAGAGTTGTCACTTCAGGTTTATATGATACAGAGAAGGAACAGAAACTGCAGAAGATATCAATATCCAAAACTTGTAAATCAGGGATACAAAACATAAAGCAAAAATTTAATTCAAGATCTCCTTCCCCCAAAATGCAACCTTTGCTCAATCTTACCCTGCATGCCAGTTTATGTTTTGGGGTTTGGTTAGCCTTGGGTATGATTAATCAAAATCCACTTTTGTTCACAAAGAGCATCTTTGGTCATAAAAATACTAAAGGCTAAAACTTCAATTAAAACATGTAGCTTTTGTTTCTTCCTGCAGCTTTACAAGACAGAGTGTGAAGCAAATTTTTGCCTCATTCATACATTTGACTGCTGAGATGTACATTACTGTACATTAGCTGTAAGCTAGCTAGCAACAGATGCACCGACCATCTATTTGTGTGTGCCTGTGTGTTTGTGTTCAGCTCAGCTTCTGACTGAATTCAGAACTCACCACAGACTCCAGTTCTCTCTGTTATTTCCCTCCAGTCTCTCTCCCTTTTCCTCTCGTCTCTCTGTATATTTATGAAGTAAGCTAGATACATAAAGCGCTGGGATACACCCACATTTTTTTAACAAGTTAAAACATTTTCAACAACGCCTCTCCTGGCAAATTTACATCAAATGTATTATTTCCATTGACAAAAATCAAACTAAAATTCTCTTTGCATTCTGTATGAACATATAGTTAAACTTCTAAAAGTGGGTAGAAGGCATTTTTTAATTCGTGATCATTTTTAAGAGCAACTAGGAAGTTAGAATGCTTTATGAAACACTTCTTAAAGGTACCCTGTGGAGGTTTTGACCACTAGTAGCTGTTTTGTGTGTATGTCGAGCGTACACATAATGCAATACGCATTATTGCCATCATTCATACTACTCCTCTCACCGACACTTGGTGGTAGTAACAGTAAACCATGCAGGTTTCAAGATATTCAGAAATCAAGCAAAGAAATTCAACACATATATATATATATATATATATATATATAATGCATTTTGGGGAGAAACAATGAATATAAAATAACTCATCAGGGTACCTTTAAGTTTGAGAGGGCAATCATCTTAACTTAAAGATGCTTTTGGGAAACAGGGTCCACAACACAATCTTTCACAGCAGCTTTACTTGATACTGAATATTTGCAGGAGCTACATAACCCTCGAACAAAGTCATAATCTGCCAATTTGGAGATTGTGACCTGTGATCATCCACTGTCTAGCTCATATCCAGAGCTACTGCAGATTATTTGATCTAAGACAGTCAAATCAGTGTTTGTCAACTTGAAAATCTTTCTTCCATACCAGACCTCACGGTGGATGTGAGTCTGTGTAAAATGTAAAAAGTTCTTCATAGTGGATAAATTTGCTGTTCCAGCACTGTACGGTAGTGTGGTTGATCAACCATGTCAGGTGTCTGATCGTCAACTTATCAATTTTTGGGAATCTTAACTTGCTGCTGCACTCTGTGACGTGTTTCTGTGAACGACAAATAATATTTAAAAAATGTCTGGATGCTCTTTTGGTAGAACGGACTGAAAACTTTTTGCCTCATGATCTTTGTTTGTCCAAAATAAATCTGTTTTCCATTGTTTTAGCATTTCAGCACAGATGGTGAACTGTTATTTATGCCAATTCTTATGTTCATTCATTTAATTTAGTTATTTTAGTGTTTCAACTCTTCACCATATTGTCCAAACTTTCCAGTATCTTTTTAATCATATCAAATACTGGTTTATTGTCCACCTGTCAATCACTCTCTTTGTCATTCTGTTCATCACTCTTCTTTCCTCAGCAGGGCTGGTGGAAGCCTTCTTCCTCCTCTTCTCCTCCTCCTCTTCCTCCTCCTTCTTGTCTTCCTCCTCAAGCCCTCCACACTGAATTCACTCCCGCCCCGCTCCGAGCCGGGAGTTATCGATTTGCCGGTGTGATAGAAGTGGGAGGTTCGTTCACAATGCGGCGGGGGTCTGGCTGCTCAGGCTGCATCTTTCAGAGGGCCAATCGATACCGACTCATTTTCTCCCCTTCAAAGCTTTTCATTCACACAGACAAACAGGGAGAGAAAGGAGACGTGAGGAGAAGGGGAAGATGGAGAAGAGTGAGTGACATGAGAGTTATTTTTTTCTTTTCTTTCACTTCTCTCCTCCCTCGCCTTTCTCTTCTATCCTCTCCGGACTCATGGCCTGGCCTCAGGGTCACACTCGGGAGAGATGGAGGGAGAGGTATAGACGGAGGGAGGAGAAGAGAAGGGAGCGGGATGATGAAAGATGAGAAAAGTCTCTTGGAAGGGAAGAAAGAAAAGGCAGGTGCATGGGTTGAAGACAGATGGAGCAAAATATGCAAAAAGCAGCAGGGAATTCATGAAATGCCACAAAAATTAAAGCAGATAGCTGAATCATTTTCAGAAACCCGAGGCTGAATATCTAATATTCTTGTTTCACTAATTTGCTAACTGCTTACCAGACAAATGCATTAGACTCGGAGATGTGGTATGAGAGTTGAGGGGTGAATTTGATATTGTTGATGAAGATTGAAAAGAATACAGAGGCAGAGGGGAAGGAAGGGGGGGGGGGGGGGGGGGGCAGATGGATGAGGGTTTATAGTGGGAGGTGTGAGAATCAGAGGATGATTTTATGCAACATAGAATAGGCCCAAGGATGTGAGGAGAGTAAACATACACAGACCCTGCCCTCAACAGACACCAGCGAGGTCAGACTCTGTTGTCTCTGCTCAATAGTTTCAACCTTGAGGTTGAAACTATTAAATCAATTAAGCGTCTTCTTCATCCTCGTCTTCCTCTTACGCCTCCCTTTTCTCTTTTTACCCTTACGGTGCTCTCCTCTGCAATTGTTCACTGATTGCGTCTTACTTTCTGTATTTCTCTTGCTCTTCAACATCACCCTCCATCTCTGCTTTCTTATTCTTCTACGCCATTCTCTCTCTTCTCCCCGATTCTTCCACTCACTGTTTCTGCCATTTTTTGTTCTTTTTTTTCTCATTTCTACCTCGTTTCTTTGCTCCTTCCTTTGGTGCTTCTCTCCAGAGATGCATGGCTGACACCTGTGGACAACATATAGCGACACCTGAAGTTATATATGAGCAAATTAATCTCCTCAGGTGTTTTAATCGCTCACTGGTGATAAAACTTAAATCTAAAGCCACTCACACATTTCAGTCTTTAAGCACTTTGATTGTCGTCTTTGACAAATTCTTCCACTGAGTGGTTGTCCCCTTTGTGTAAATCAATGGAGGAGAGATGAAGACTTTCTGTATAAAACCAGATATATGCCTTATGATTAATGTGGCATTAATCAAATCTCGGTGTCTAGGCAGGTAATAATCAACAAACTAGCTAACAGATGCCTCTGCCACGAAACTGATTTTAAAGTTGTCTTACTCTTACACATCCTATGGACACAGAGCAACATTTTCTGTCCACTTGATAAAATTAAAATCCAATATTCAACTGAAGGTTTCCACCAACTCCTGAAAAAAAATCTGGTTGATAATTCTGTCTGTCTGCTGTTTGTTGCTGGATATGTAGTGTACAGCAGGTTTATCATTATTTTTTTTCCTTCTTGTTTTGTAGAAAATAGCTGCCCGCAGGTAAGTGAGAGCTGCGAGGACTCAAAAAGCTGCAAGGCTAACGGTGTGTTCAGACCAAATACGAAGCAAACTTTTCAGACAGCAGGATTACATAGAAAGTCAATGCAAAGACATGAATAGACGCAAATCTGTGCCGGGCGATGCAAATAAACACAAATATGCGTCTGTGCATGTTGAAAATAGTTCAGCTTCAGTGAAAATTTTGCACGTATCATGGTGCTTTAGGAATGTACCTTATGAATGTGCAGAGAGGAGAGGGGGAAAAGAGAGAGACTGGAGGGAAATAACAGAAAGAACTGGAGTCCCTGGTGAGTTCTGAGTTCAGTCAGAGGCTGAACTGAACACAAACACACAGACGCACTCCCTCAGACACAGTCAGCGCATCCATTGCTAGCTAGCTTACAGCTAATGTACAGTAATGTAGCTATTTTGGCTGTTTGGGGTGAATAAACACAAATGGTCCAGCGGTCAAACTCGTGTGAGTAACGCAAAATTCACCTCTGAACACACACCAAGAGGTTTTGTAGAGCTGCAGAGTTGAGAGATACCTCTTTATGATTTTAGCATGAGCAACTCCTTCACATTTCATGGACTGATTTGATGTTAATATCAAAAATAACCACAACATCTGACATAACAAAGCTGTCGTAATTATATCACATAATGTTTCACATTTTAGTTTTTTTTCTCTCTCCTATACAGCCATTGGTCTCCATTCATTTCTGGACAGTATGCTAATACATGTGCAGAGACTTGAAACATGCTTGAGCTACAGTAGATAATCCATCAGTGACCATTATGTCTATATTACACTAAAGAGCAACTTTACACCAGCTTAACTTCTCACCATGCTGCAGTGATGCACATATGTACTCCAGGGTGCGTCAGTGCACTGTGACATCACTGCTGGGCGTGGTTACGGGTGCAACAGACTTTAAACTTTACGCCAGAGAGGGTAGTAAAACACTGCTGTTCATCCTGGTATTGTTGCCATGTTTGCTGTTATTTGTACAATACAGTCTGATGAATGGAAACCAGTGGTTGCTTGGAAGCTCAGAAATCCACATTTTCAACACAATCTCAATTTAAAAGTACACTCATTAGCTTTTTCTGAGCTTTCTCGTGTTTTTTTAGCTGTTGAGATGTTTTGTTGTGCATACTGATCCTGAGCTCACGAGTTTAAAATCTACAACAGCACAGTGGCTTTGAAAAATGGTCTGCACTTGTAAAGCAGGTCAGGTAGTTTGTAAAACATGCAAAAACATTGGTTCGGTGCCTTGTCTTATGTATTTCGTTGACAAAATATGAGCGTATTCGACCCTTGATCCTCTATATTTCTATGAGATATTGAACTATGATCTTGAGGTAACGGGTGTTTTTTGAAACACTTTTGTCTTTGTCTCTCAGCTTTAAAAGGGGACGACTTATAGTTGACAAGCTCTGGGAAATAATGTTCTGTGAAGCAAAAGGATGAGATTTGTAAGGTTAAACCATATCCATTAACAAACAGGAAAAACAAAGCCTTGATTATTCAAACACAGACGCCACTGTATGGTCTCCCCTGGGACTGTGATTCTCAGCATCAAAGACTACCAGCTTGTTCACTCTGCTCATCCAGCAGACAATAACCTTTTATCAGTCTTAAACTGTGACAGATGCAGAAGACATAAGGATTGTTTAGGGAACAATCTCACCTTATAGTGAAATATGATGTTGAATAATTCTGCTCTCAGTCTTAAGATAAGCAGTGTGATTCTATGGTACCTTTATACTGGACAGTTTGAGGGTTTTGTCCTTGTTAGAGGATTTTTATTGAATATTACAGCAGTGTCGGGAGTAAACTACAATGGCACTGACAGTAAGTAAACTTTCCTTGAGAGCTTTCCCCGTGTCTCGGCTCGTAACATTATCTATGGCTCGAAGCGTCAGAGACAATTACATTTTGGTGATGTCTCTTCCTTTCTTCACCAGAGTTTCTCGCTAATTTGATGCTCTGGCGAGGAAGATCGTTGGCTTTAATACAAATCATGTTTCAATCGTTACTTGAAGACCTTAAGCCCTACCCCAGCTCTCTGGAGGACCGCGGTAATGAGGCCTGCTGGGATTTCAATCATTTTTACATCTGTTGAAAAATAAGGAGAAAAGAGAAGAGGGAAAAAACAGAGAAAAAAGAAAAATCAACTACCCCCCCCTCCTCACTCCCCACAACTCCCTCCATCCCCTTCTTACTCTGTTGAAAAAAATAATTTGTTTTGAGGATTGATAATGAAAAAAATATATAAAGAGCTCCTTTTTTTTTCTCTTCTACTTTTGTGTTTTCGAAATTCGCTGGCCTTGAAATCTCTCAGCACAGTACCTCGATGCTTAAAATTCCCCCAACAATTTCTAAAGCCCTCTTCTCTCCCTCCCCTCATTGCAAAATAAATAAATCTTTCTGATATTAGATTTCAGACACCTCTTTATCACACAAACTCACTCTTTCTCCCAATCATTCCCCCTGTCTCTGTGGCTTATGGTATTTTAATCTCAGAAAACAGAAGCTGCTCCGCTGTTCAGAAACATTACTCCATGTCTCCCAGGGGCAGATTTAGTGATTTGGGGGCCCTAGGCATACTCAGACATGGGGCCTCCTTCGAAACTTACTTTCACCCTTTCTCTAATTGAGAGCGTTGGTATTGGTGGTGGTAGACGAAGTGCTCAAAACTTTAAACTATTAATACCACACTAGTAGTCCTCTGTTAAACTTTCTCTAATTGAGAATGTTGGTATTGGCGGTGGTAGAAGAAATTCTCAAAACCTTCAACTATTAATAACACACTGTTAAAAGTGTCTTGCATTAAAGATTTTACTTTAAGTGCAGAAGTATTATTAGCACGATGTACATACTTGACGTCTATTCAAGGTGAAGCTCATTTAGCTGATTTATATACTGCTGGATAGTTTAGTCTATAATAACATATCATATTTTATTTGTTGATCATATATTTTGTGTGTAAAATCTGAATCTGTAACAAGATGTAGTCAGGGGTGGACTGAAACTCCATCCAAGGCCACCCTGTACACATAAACCACAAGACCGCTAATTTTGTAGGCTAACCCTATTTGGGGATGTGACAGGTACCATACTAGTTATAAATTTGGCCACTATGTTCATCTGGGAGGAAAAGTTATCCAGATTACAAAATACAAATATTTGGGGACTCAAATCTCACTCCAAACTGAAGTCAAAACTTGGCAGCCCTGTTATATTCAAGCATCAAGCACATCAAAAATATTTTTAAAAAAACACACACACATTCACAGCAGGGAAAAGTCCAAAAGGCACTCCACCACAAAAAAGATTGAGATTACAATGTTCACACACTGGTGTCCATAAAGCAAACAGCACAAAAATAAACACAGTGTAGAGAAGCAGGTAGACGGTTACTATATGTGTGGTCGAGAGGTGTGATGATGTCATTCTTGGTGTGCGCAACCTCACTGCAAGTTGTGTCTGATGCGTGGATGAAAGGTCCATCAACTCATTCCTGCTTGCTATATTATCGCTGGTCAAGCCGACTGTTCACAGCAGGTCAAAACGACCCTCAGGACATCAGGAAATGTCCCGGTGCTCCCGATGGAGCTGTCCGCGTATGGATGTAGTAGAATGACAAGTACAGTGTTTCCTTCTGAAATAGAGGGAAGCGAATCCCTCCCAGTAGAAGTGGAGTACAGGTGCATTAAAATTGGAAATATGAAAGTATAGTACATGTACCTCATAACTGCAAGCATAATACTTAAGTAAATGTACTCGGTTATTTTTCAATATATGGTATTAAGGAGGTTGATGGTTCCCATAACTCCAGTTATTTACCAGGTTTTTCCTTTGCTTCTCTGCTCACTGAACCAGCCAGTGAAAAAACTATTTATTATTTATTTACTCAAGTGAGGTACTTATACTTCATAGTTATACTCCACTACAGTGATTAACAGTGATATGATGTATCATTATAGATTAAACTACCCAGCAGTATATAAGGTAGTTAAAATTATGTTAAAATTAACATTTAAATGTTTCTTATAAGGCAATACGTCTGTAATAATAATGCATGTGACATGTAAAATAATATAAAAGAAGTAATACTTTAAATGCAGGACTCCTCTCTCCCTCTGTCCTGAAAGCAGTTTTCTTTTCTTACAGGCTGCTAGTGGAGAAAAAAATCTGATATAAAAAGTACCTACAGCCCTGAAATAAATAAAAATAAAAACTGGATAAATATAATGCATGGTCAATACTGTCTGATAGCCTCAAGCAGAAAGTGTCCTCATTCAAAGATGTGATCTTAACCAGTTGAGAGAGGTAATCCTTTCTCTGACAGAAATAATTGCATGTAGCTAAAACACAATCTTTCAACAAACATCATGTGTTAATAAATCTTCTGTAGCCCCACTTAAGTGTCACTTAAGTGATTGTGAGTTAGAAAATCGAGTCATTAGCAGTCTGTCTGCAGTTCTGGTTTGAGATACAACAGTCTATGTTTGTCCCTGAATTTTTCTAAACTTTTGGTGCTTGAATTTCGTACGACTTCTGTGAACTTGTCAAGAGGAATATCTGACTTTATGAGATGATGAATTACTTAAAGGTGCATTTATTGATTTTTTTGGACACTTGGGGGCAGTGGAACAAGCGGTGAACATGTTAAAAAAACAAATGGAGCAGTTAGCAATTAGCAAAACCAGTTAATATTAACCGGTGCAGTGGCTTCCATTTTTTGTTTATTTCTTTTAATGAATTTATGAATTATAATTGATATAGTGATTTATAATAGATTTTATTTGAGGGCAGATGTCATTTGTCCCATTAGTAAGTGAAGGCTAACGGAGGTACATCTTATTTTAATACTCATTTGGCTGAAAATGACTTAGACTCATTTTGTGTTTGTGAAGAACAAAGCTGTTCTGCTCCAACAGGAATTAAATTAAGTTGTTAGAACTCACACATTCACACACAATTTAATTTCTGGTCGATATATTAAACTTAATTTCAGCACTGTTCATTGTTCAAACTGCACGGTGCAACAATTCATTGTTTCTGGCCATTTGACAAATGTTAATCCAGTATTCACTCTGTTTTGGTCTCTGCACATCATCAACATCAACTCAGCTCTTTGTGGTACTGTATCACGGATTATTCTTAAAGTACAGACTTCCTCAGACTTGAGCCTATAGATCTAATTGATGCCCTAGCAGTTAATTATCATAAAGACAAGAGCTGAAGTCATTTTCTTGTCCTCACAGCTCCCAATTTCAATCTGTCTTCTGTCAGGAAGTGTAATTTATTTGGTGGGAGGAGCTTGAGACAGGGTTAGTTGGGTCAGACTGTCCCAGGTGATGTGAAACTTCTTAGAAATCTACATTGCTAAGCAGCTGTGGGGGTTATAGAGAGTCTTGCAGCACTGATGTAACGGTTACAGCACCTCATGATCCGAAACATTGGATAAGCCTTTTATGCCTTTATTTATCCTGGGAAAAATGACTTAACATGCAGGCTCTTTCACACATTTACACCAGGAAGTTGACCAGTACGACCGCAGTCCTCTGCAGGTGGTCACTGGGCAGCTCAAATGGGAGTTCTGACATTTATAGCACAACACAAGACCAAAGCTGCATTAATCAAGACTTCTGTCTCGTAGAGTTTCTCTAATCTGCTCAACTGGTCGTTAACTTTCTGCTTATTTTTGAGATAGATAGCAAGTGATGATATGACTTTTTATAGATTTGTTTTTGTTTGGTTGCTAAGTTTTTTGTGGTGGCGATGATGATGATGTTTCACCTTTTATGATTGTCAGATGGTGCCAAATGGTGCACCATTATAGCCTAGGTTTAGTATCCTGTTCAAAGATGCTTGCTGAGATGGTGGCTTAAATCCAGACTTCCCTGTTGAACGTGCATCTAACATCAGGCAGACACAAAATCTTAAACCGGGTTCAAGTGTCTGGATTTTACACAGTGGCGACAAATGTATCGGCTTGCTGCAGAGCTATCTTCTCAGATTTGTGTATAGTAGAGTAAACAATAGAAAATATTTTGGTGGTTTGGTTGCCTGTGTAATGATTGATTGAAAAACCTGCTGAAATGCAGATTCTCTGAATAGGAGTTAATTGTGAAAGCAACTTGGTTTTGGAGGCTATTCTCAAGTAGGCTAGAAACGTTGTAGCCTCCCACCAGGACAGGAGCTCCAACACTGCTCCAACACTGCGTGCATACATGAGATAAACTACAACAGATTACAAACCAGATTAGCAGACTGCTGCCATACTGACTGGGATTATCATCAGATTGAAACCATGTCTTTGATTTGTTAAATTACCAGTAATTATGACAATAATTATGGTGAAGGTTTAAAGCCCCTGTCCATAATTGAGTTACAGAGCCAGTCGTGGTCCACACAGTGCCATATTCAAAGTTCATAGTTGTCAGTTTTCAAAGATTTTCACAGAAAAATGCTATATTTTCAGCTAGATTCCTGCTAGAAGAGGACATTGATGACCATAGTTTACAATTAACTAGGTACTCTTTGCGAAAGAAGCCTTGTTTCCGTTAGATTCACAAGAGAATTTTAAGTAAACTTTTGAAATATTACAAAAAGGTTTCCATCAACTGGTTTGAAGTGAATAAACGAGGCCACACAATGCATAGTTTCATCAGAAGATGGCGGTATAGGCTTTAATAATTCGCCAGTAAACAGAGCAGAAGAAGTAGAGGTTGCCTTTGCGAGAGAAAAATGGAGAGAGGTCTTCGGGAATTTGTTTCAACAGGGGAAGTTGTAGCCGTTCTTTCATGTCAGCTAGTATTGAGCACAAACAGCTGATCAGTCATGTGAGGCAAAAGTTCGTCATTATTTATTCGACAAATGCGTTTCCACTACCCATTATGCGCTTAAACTCGTTTTCGACATTTCCAAAATCCGAAATTGAGAACGTTTTTTTGAATTTTGTCCTGACCTTTTCCATTAAGCTTTTCTAATGCGGTACTTTAAAATGTGCATAAAAATAGGTTAATGGAAACACAGCTATTGACATCTTAGAAAGTCATCCTTTAATAGAAAGCACAGAGGAAATTGGGTGAAAATACAAACAAGCTGCTAATTATCTTTATGTTTGCTAATTAAGAGCCCCTCTGAGAAAAATGACAAGAAATGGAACGAGAGAGAGAGAGAGAAAGAGAGAGAGATACACAGCAACAATAAGTATGACAATGAAAACAACAATGATAATATAAATATGACTAATAATAATAGTAGTAGCAGTGCGCCTCAAGCAGGACCACAGATCCACAGATACCTACAAGTCGAGAAAACACCAGAATTTTTGTATTAGTGATCTTTTTGTTTTGATTTTCACCGCAGTTTATACATAAAAATTTATGATTTTTTTTAGATTTTCTCCTATTTTTGTTAACTAAATGAATGAACTCATCCCATGTAGTGTATACACAGTCAACATTCGAACGCAGACAGCATGGACTGGATGGTTTTGGATAGCACCCCTTTTCCCTTAGTCACACCTTGTTCTCATTTTGCATTTCCTTCTTACTGTGACAGACTGTCACAAATGTTAACACAAGCTATAACTGTGTACAAACTTTCAAATTTTCTGACTCGAGGTGTCTGAAACGTTTCAGTACCAGTGTCACCACTTGATCAGTGGATTTTTTTTATTTATTCAGAGCTCTAAAGTAAAATCAAACACATATTTGAATATCAGGCAATCGGGCGGACACAGCACTGAAATCTAGTTGCTAAAGCAGCCTTTGAAGCCTCCTGGCAGAGCTGCACCAGGGAGCTCAGAGCTGGCTGCAGAGGTTGGGCTGCATTGAAGTTCGTGTTAACACTCCACCTCAACAGTGGATCAGAAGCATCCTGGAGCGAGACACCTCACCTCGACGCCACCACAACAGAGGTGTAGCCCGCCTCTCTGGGTGTACAGGACGGCCTGCTTTGCTTCCTACATTGACACCTGTGAGTTTGTCTGATGCATCTTGTGTGTTTTGTTGTTGCCTTTGTGCTCATCTGCCTCCTCATTCGCCGGTCTGCCTGCTCACTGTACCTGTCACTTTGACTTCCAAGCTGTCCAGTTGCTTGTGCTCCCTCCTGCAGCTTTGTCCATCTCATTGCTGCTGCACTTACCTGACAGACTTGTTATATTTTTACCCGTCTGTGTACCGTCTCACCTGTCAGTTTGTGTGACGGTCTCTCTGCCCTTGCTTCCCTGATTGCCATCCTGTTCCTCTGTCCCCTCCCTCTCCCTTCAAAATATGTCTGTTTCTTGCTTTGAAAGACAACATCACATGAAGGGACTGTAAAGGAAGGATTGTACATACGTGTGCCATACCATACTGTGCATCTCTCAATAAAAGCATGATTGCACAGCATGTTAAAGCTGCCTGTAAATGCTTTACATGCCTGTACTCTGACCCACTTTCTTTCTACAGTGTACAGACAGAACATTTATTTTTCCTGCCTGCCACATCTACTTTATCCGACAGTGTGTATGGCTGTACTGGTGTCACAGTAGAGCTGATAATGTATGTGTGTCTTCATATGGAAAAGGTCATATCATTTTTAAATTCTAAACCTGAGAAATTCAATATTTATATTTTGCCAAACTGCACTTGTCTTTTCAGTATAAGTCATCAATTAAGGCTGTAGTAAATAAATAAATCCCTATAGATACACACTATTGCCCTGAATTATTTAAAGTATGGTCACCAGAAGGAAATATTACTATATGGGAAATAACGACGTAAAATGCATTACAAAAACACCAAACTGTCTCATTAACAGTAAAAAATACTCCATCCAAAGAAAGCCGTGTTCCACCAAATGAATGAGTGCACTTTACTGATTTGTGGGTAATGTAGTCCTTCAAACTTCAAATTCAAACACTTCTTCCTTCGGCTTCTATTTGGTGTTGCGAAGCCCAAAGTTGGTGAATGCAGCTTTAACTCTTGTTGTATTAGCAGACTAGTTAATGCACTGTTATGTGAATGCACTAAATTTAATATGTAATGTAATGAGATCCTGAAAATGTTAAAAATGATAATGATCAAGAAAATCATTCAAATAATCAGTCCATGAGTCAGTAAAGCTGGGCTGACACTGTACAGATTCAGCCAGATTTTAAGCCTGAATTGGTCGCCCCCAACTCATTTTAGAATCGGGCTGAAATTCAGTGAGATGGGTTGTTGTTTTATGTGCAGTTTTAGGTCACAACGCCTGATTAATCACCCGAATGACCGACGATCTGGATCTCGGATGATCAGTTAGATTTATGGCATGTCAGAAATTTTCGTTCAGTATGAATACTCACGTAGTGATTGGTCAAACATACGGTCTGATTAACAGTACACAAGGGTAACAAGTCAAACAGTCAGACATACAGTATGTAATCAGACAAATATTGATCATTATACAGTCAGTCCACCAGATTAATAGTCAGATAAGACAGAATCAGATCATCAAAAAGTCATTAAGTCAGTCAGTGAAACAGAAAACAGTCAGTGAGTCAGTGACGGTATCACAGGCTCAGGCCTTCTTCCTCTGCCGATGTCGGACAGTGATGAGTGACAGCTAACCTCCCTCAGTGCTTCTTATTGATCAGCCAGGGCCTCTGCTGCTGCAACAAACACATGCTCTGTGTCTATGTGGTGTATGAATAAGAGAGAGAGAGAGGATCTCTGTGACACTCGTCACATGGGGTTCAGAGGTTATAAATACAGTTTCCAGTGACCCTTGTATGAACTCCATGCTCTGCTCAACAGGTCCAAGCAGCATGAATCTATCTGACACAGAGTATACTGCAGCCGAAACGATAAACCTGATTTATTTTCATGGGATTTGGTTCTGATTATGAGGACTGATCATTAGAGTAAAAAAACAACTGATCTATTCACTTAACCTCTTTACTTGTGTATCTGTAATTCTTTCACATGCCTCTTGCTTTTTGAATATTTATACTTCAACACTGTTGTATATGGCAAAGTCTAATGCAGATCATGTAAATAATTACGAAGTTAGTTATACAATATTTTAATTAAGATATTTAAATTTTTAGTGTATAGATTTGCAGAGTTGATCTATGCATTATCAAGGATCTTCCACAGGATATAAAAAATGCAATGATGAAGATTAGAGAGAAACAGCAGTTGACAAAACGTTGTTGTCACATAACAACAAGGATGACTACAACAAACTGGCAGATATGGGAATACAACACACAACCAGACTGTGCAGGAAAAAAATAAAGGGATGAAACAAGAATATAAAAAATAAAGAATCACAATGTGCATAGTGGAGTAAACAAAAAAACTGGTGGTTCGGCTCAAACCCATTTTGGGCCACTGACCAGCTTGTCCCGACCCCAGCAGTTCACCTAAACGTGAAAGAAAATCTACATCAACACCACCTGTTCTATTGTTGTCTACTGTTGTCTATTGTCCCACACACCACACAACAGTTATGAAGTCAGTCCAGCTGTAGGTCCATAACATCCAGTGGAAATACATTGATTAATCCAAAGTCTCACAAGGTTCTTAAAGGTTAAGGTTAAGCCCCAGATGAAGGGTTGTTATGTTCCTGCTGTGGAAAAGGGCTGTTATAGGACTATTGTAATGTAAAATGGAGTAGCCAGTGTTCTAGTCCCCATTATGGGACACTCGCTGAGGCTGTGACTGGAACTGTGTGTTTTTTTTCCCCCTGTGCATAAAGTTAATACAAATCAATCTTGCCTCACAAAAAGGAAAAAAAGTTGCATAAAACACTTTAATTGCCCGTGTATCTCAGAATATTTTGCACAGCAATTTTAGATGACCTTCGGACTCTGATTTCACACTAAAATTCGGTTTAGTTTAGTTTAGTCGGTAAAATTAAGTTTTAGCAGAAAATGTTTGGTTTCATTTTGGTGTGAGGCCTTTTTTCTACAGCTACCATTTTGTACCACTGAATGCAAAATCACATATAGAAATGAATCAAAGAAGAGACACAAAGACTTGTTTCCACACCCACAGATGTAGGAAATAAAACTAAGTTCAACAGGACATGCTGAACATAACCTACACTTGAGTTACGGACAGACAAGTTCACATCTGTTTCTTGACCGTCGGGTTCATTTGGGGAATTGTATGAAATCACCAAAGTAGAAATAGTCGAGGCAGGTTGAGGGGAAAATAGGGCCAAAAAACAAAGTACAACTCTTCATCCCAATACTTGGATTGTGTCAAATATCATAAATTGATTATTATATCTCCTAGTGTGAGAGTATCAGAGACTTGATCTTCCCATAAAAAAACTTCTCTTGATGACCCACTGAGAACCTAAAATCTATCCACCTCAGTTGCTCAGAGGCCACCGAGCAGCCCCCAGGTGTGAATGTGTTAAACAGAGTCTAACATGCCTTACAAAGTAGCAAGTGTGCTGACTCAGTCTTCCCCTCTAGGACCTAGAAAAGACATGGCTACTGTCTGCACAGGTGGACTCAACCAAAATTGCTGCCAGGAAGTGCTTGTTGGAGCTGGAGCTCCCTGTAGGTAGCAGGCTTGAAGCAGACTGTCTGAAGCTCTTTGTTTCGTGTCATTTTTAGGGGGTCCAGACTCTTTACAGCACCAGAGGGAGGCCTTGTGACGCTGCAATTAAGTGATCGTTACAGTGCTCCAATACTGACACCCTGTGGTCATAAAGAGTACTACACCCCCTGTAGTATTCAGTTAGCAGCTCTAAGTCACACTCCTCTGCTTTCTTCCACAACATCCTTCCTTCTTACTCTTTCTCAGCCCTTTGCCTTTCTTCAGCTACCTCTGTTTCCTTTTTCTACCACCTCTTTTACCTCTCTTACCTCTTCCTTTCCTCCACTGTGCCTTTTTTTCATGTTGTACCTGTGATTTGGCCTGACCTTCTCTATTGTCTTATCAAGTTCTCCTTTCCACCTCAATTTCAATTTCTCTCTCCTTTCCACCTATCTCTCCTCCTTTCCTTTACGCCACTACTTCCTGTCCTCCTATAACTCATTTCCATCCCCTCTTCTCTTTTTTTCCTTTCCTCTTTTTTCTACTTTGTTGAACACAGAACAACTATAAACATAACAACCACATCTGAAATAACACAGGCAAAAAAGATTGTGTGATAAAGTATTATCCATTACATCACCAGATCTGATAATGAATATTTAAACAAAAAAGTGCTAAAAAAGTAATAAGGGAATTAGTGAGTAAGGGATTATGAACGAAATAGTGCAGGGTTTACAAAGAAAAGTAACGATCGAAACATTCAAAAAACTTCAATGGATCTAATAGACTGTTTCAGATGGTCAATTGAAAATCTAATTTCAGATTAGCCTTAATGATTTTTTATTTATAAATGCAAAAATTGCAAGTAATATGAAAAAGTTTATCAATGTTTCCTCTTTTATAGTAACATACATTATCACAAATTGAGAAAACAACAACACAACCATAAATTTTATCAAAAATAAAGTGACTTCAACCTAACTCTAGCATTACTTACTAATGAGAGGAATATCAATGTTGATGACAAGTGTCGTTTAATCTGTAACCGTCTGTGGCTGTAGAGTAACCGTGTCAGGCAGACGTCACTGAGCATGCTCAGAGGTGTGGTTCCATGTTCTTGCTGCTTTGCTGGTTTGATGATCTGAGAGGAATAAACTGCACCGTCTGCATCCTCCTGGTTCTTCTCCTCTCTCTCGCCTTTGGTGGCCTCCTCTTCCTCCACCTCCTCCTCCTCCTCCTTCCCCTCAGCCCTTCAAAACTCGTTGTAGAAAGTAGAACATCTATTTATTATTGATGAGGACAGCTCTGTGGTGAATGGAGGCAAGGAAATAAACTTTTGTGCTCCTTGCACTTTGCTGCTCTTTTGGTTTTACAGAAGACCTGGGACCAGCAGAACGGATGTTTTTAACCTTCATAACAATTCTTAACAACTCTTAAAAATCTACAGTATATTGGTTGTGCTGTGAACACACAGAGCTGGGGCTTGTGTTATACTGGTTTTAAACCTTGTTTTCCTTTATTGACATGTGTGGTCAACAGCTGTAGCAAGATAAGGTGTTGCAGCTGCATGGTTTAAAACTTGGATTGGTTTATATAACATCATTCAATATATCAAACTGAAAATAAGTAGAATTTAATTTAAGTAGAATAATTTTGGGTCACTAATTTCTGGCAGTTAGTGACTAAATTTTATGAATTAATAATCTGGACATGTTCATGTTCATTTTCACTAAGACAATATGTTATATAAAGTAAGTGGGCCGTCGAATATAATACTTATACTGTTTGTGATATTTGTATATGTAATGCCAAAAATAATGTACTTAATCTGCTGCTATATCAGCCTCCTCTTTTCTGGGAAGGCTGGGAAGATTTTTGAACATGGCAACAGGGATTTGCTCCCATTCAGGCATGAGAGCATTAGTGAGGTTGGTCACTGACATTGAGTGATGAGGCCTGGCTCGCAGTTGGTGTTCAGCTCATCCCAAATGTGTTGGATGGGGTTGAAGTCAGGGCCCAGTGCACGCCAGTCAAGTTTTTCCATACCAAACTGGGAAAAGCATTTCTTTAAGGATGGTGAAACAGGGAAGGGCCTCCTCAAACTATTACCATACTATTGTCTAAAATATCATTATATATTGTTGCTTTCGAACTTTCCTTTATTGGAACTGAAGAGCCTAAAATCCAAGACCAAAAGTATCATATGTGTCCACATACATTTTAAGTATATGCAAAGAAATAAACGTGTGGATATCTGTCTAAATTGCTGTAATTAGTTTCTCTAATTAGTCTGAGAAGAGTTTAGCATAATTTTAGCATAGCTTTTTTATATATATAGTTTTACTTTCAGAATCAGAATCGGTTTTGTTGCCAAGTAGGTTTGCACATACAAGGAATCTGCCTTGGTGTTGTGTGGCATAACAATCAAAATATACACAAAAATTAAGTAATCATAAATAATATGAAATAGAAATTTACAATAAAATATGTAAGATATATTCTAAATGAAAAGAGCTGTTACAAGTTTAACGTTTAAATTGAAAAGAAAGAAATGAAATATTGACCAGGAATGTGCAAATGTTCATAGTGTAAACAGTATCTGCAGTGTGGAAGTAATAATAATATAAGTTTGAGGGATTATTAAAAATAATAATGCCAAAGGTTGTGCAATGAAGCATGTGGTATCTGCAGACAGCTTAATGATAATAATAATAATAATAATAATAATAATAATAATAATAATAATAATAATAATAATAATAATTCGTTTCAAAATGTATATTTAAATAATAAGTAAAGTACGAGATGATTCATCACAGTATTAATGTGGCTTTATGGTAAAATAAGCAGAGAGCAGACAGGTTTTGCGCTGTGATTGGCCAGGTGTGCGCAGGTGTGTAGATGGGCGGGGTTTCAAGTCCGATGCAAACTCTGATGGTTGCCTCTCAATATTTCCGAAGGTGTGCACAGACTCACCATGGAGTGATTGTAGGAAAACTATGTTGAAACGTCGGTGTTGGACTTTTAACAAGTGGGTAAAGCTTTGCAGGACTGTTTGAAGTCAAGATGACTCTGTCAGTCACTTTCACGGACTTGTGGCTGAGCACCACGTGCTGTTTATCCTCTGAAGACGTCATGGAGACGCTGTGGACGTTATGAGCCAGAGGTAGGAAACACTGAATGCCACACAGGTGTTATCTAGTATTGATGAGGCAAAACATACAAACATGCAAACGCATAGCCTACTGTGCATTTCTCCACTTGTCATGACTACTGCTGGTCTGTCAATCAATTATTGGATGACAGACAATTAATGGCAACGATTCTCAAATGTGGGGATCTTGTTTTCCTCTTTCACTTTGAAAATTAGAGATAGTTGATTTAATAAATTTGGGTATGAAAAAAGGCGATGGGCATTTTTTTGTATTTTCTTACACTGCATTGGCCAATTGGTTAATCGAAAAGTGAATCAGTCGTTTAATCACCGATAAAAATAATCATTAGTTGCAGAACTAGTCATGCCTTCTGTTGTAACCTTGTTAAAGTTTGAGCTTCATATGACTTGGTATATGGTATATTTGGTTTTACAGTCAGCCGGGTTCTGCCATGTTGTTCTTCCTTTTGCTGAAATGGGTTTTAATTTTGTTTGTCTGGCTCCTATACAGTGACAGTAATAGAAACATGTGACTTGTAAAACATGCAACTTTTGACCATGTAAAAAAAAAAAAAGAGTCATTGACAGGTAGTTTTATCTCCAGAATTTGCAAACGTACACTTTTTTTGTGCATACACAATATACTTCATATATGTATACACATGTATTATGTGAGGAGTTGGGCTAGTGCAATACTAAAATTAATATATATATATATATATATATATATATATATATATATATATATATATATGAAAAATAAATTTCACTTATCTTTACAACAATAGTAATATAATACATAAGACTGGAATATCTTCACAGTGGCTAAACAAATGCAGTAGTAAAATAAATACAATATTGAGTGATAATAGTCAGAATTACTGTGTCTCATAATTCTAATATATGTTTTAAAATGCAAATTTTCTCACACAAAACATGTTTTCTGCACTACAGTGCAACAAAAGTTAATTGAAAAAAGTAACCATCAATTAATCTGTAGAACATTTGTGTGGTCAACATCTAAAAGTGAACTGTAACTGCCTTTAAGACTCATCTTTTCCTGTAATGCCCATTTCTCAAAAACACCACAGGAGGGAGCTACAACCCCACAAAGGGCTTGATGGGTTTTTTTTTTTTTTTGCCTGTCAGCCTCAGTAGCTGCTAAACTGCCAAATTCACCTGGAAGTTGAAACATCTCAAACACCAGACTGCATGTGCGAGTTGTCAGGTAGTCATTTCCCAAAAATTCTCTACTGTGTAATACATTAATTGATTAGCATTATACAGTTGGATTAAAAGACTGCATATCTGTCTTCAAAATACTGTGTGTGCGTGTGTGCGTGTGTGTGTGACTGTGTGTGTGTGTTGCTGTGACTCATGATACGTTTGGCACACAGAGGAAAGATTCCCACAGTCTCTCTCTGCTCCCTGACCAGAACGCTGTGGGAAGAGAAGGGTGTGTGTGTGTGTGTGTGTGTGTGTGTGTGTGTGTGTGTGTGTGTGTGTGTGTGTGTGTGTGTTTCTAGTCTCCATCTTTGGACATTGACACAATTAGCATGTGCTACAGTGGACTAAATAACTGTTGTTTGGTGATTTTTCAATGTAATTTCAATTTCAATTTTCCAACCGCTTTAGCAATTCTCAAGCCAAACAGAGTAAGTAAAGCTTAGGTGAAGAAAGTCAGATGAGAGAAGTAGGAACTGTGGTGGACATGAAAGAGAACATAAAAGTAAATAATTATGGTAGAGGAAGAGAAGGAGAGCTGGTGTTAAGTTAAATGTCACTGTACACTGGATGAATACACAACTGCTCAGGTCAAGAATTTTTTGTAAATAAAGCTGGTACATTGATTAGATTAGTTACATCATGTCTAAACCAAGAGGCCATGTAATGAACACATTTATAAACTTGCATTCATTGATTTGTTTTGGCAAGTTGGGAGCAGGGGAAACAAGCTATAAACACAACACTGACATATTATCATCTTTTATGGTGAACTTGTTTGCAAACCTTTGCCTATTTACACATCCAGCAAACACAGAGGAACATTATCATTCATGTAGAGTTGTGTCTCTGACCACCTGGTGAGTTCAAGCCCAATATTTACTCTCCTTTTAGCTCTGGTTTGATCTCAGAGAACTCCTGAAGGAAATATCTGGCACTTTAGCCACTAAATGCTATGTTCACCAGCTGGTCGCTAACTTTGTGAGTCTGCTGTTTGGTGCTGGGCGGAAGCAAGCGTACAGTGGGTTTATCTGTGCTTTTTCAGAACGTCTGCCTAATACTGCTGCTGAAAATGACGCTGGTGAGAGCAGTGAGCATGAACCAAAGCGGTAAAACTGTTGGCCATAAAACCAAATGCTAGAATGCTACGTAGACCTGAGGGGAACTGCTGAGTCAGATGACAAAAATGTTGATAATAATCTGTGGGTTCGTAACTATGAGCAACCTTTTCATATAAAAGTACTTATTTGATCCATTGGCATAAAACTATGGATTGTAGCAGCTTTAAAGACTAAAAGCTCACAACTGTCACTCACACGTTAGGCCACCACTGCAACAAGTCAAACAAATATTAAAGGATTTTGGTGTCGGTGTCATTAAGTTTACCAACCAGCTGATCTCATGGAATAAATTTAGTCTATGAAACCTGTGTGTGTTGGGCCAGTGGCATGTTTGTGTGTGTGTGTGTGTGTGTGTGTGTGTGCACTGTGACCTTTCTTTCCTGTGGAGGCTGTGGGCAGTCCATTACCCAGGGTCCTTAGCGGGGCCAGCTGTCAGGGCCTCCATCCAGCGTTTTCCAGCTCAGACTGTGGGAAAGTGGGAACCCCAGTTTGTCCCACAAGGCTCACTAATATCTAACAACTGCCCCCCCCCCCCCCTCCGCCTTCTCATCCTGCTTCCTGGACCAGACAGCTAGGTCTAAATATAATACACCCAGGACCGTGGATTTCCCGCCCTGTCCCAAAATACTGAGCCAAAACACAGTGCTGACATAAAGCATGTTCTTTCAGAGATCTACTTTCAAGTCTCGCATTCTCTTTTTCTCTGTCGTATCAGGTCCGTTGGATTGATGGCTTTCCAGATAGAGATACACTACATCAAAGTTAAATCAGCATTATCAAAAACCCGAGAAGCATTGGGTTATAACGGCCACACCGTACACTTGCGTGAATATGATTGAATGCTTCTAGTCAGCTGGTAGCCAAAAAGCTCATAAGGGGGTCAGAAGAGGTCCTCACAGGTCCATTTCGGATCCAAAATATTCCTTATCGTAAATCTTGTAGACCAAGCCTACTGATTTTCTTAAAGTAAAGTTCAGCTTCAGACACTTTCTCATCTTTTTCAACTATTTGCATAAAAAGTAGCCAAACAGCTGATGTGCCAGTCGGTTTATACTCTTGTTGTCCTTTTTCCTTTATTATGTCCTCACGTCGACAAAGAACACATCCATTTCTCTCTTCATTTCATGGTTCTCTTCTCACCTCAGCGGTGATTGTGTTGTACCTCCATAAGAGCCGATACCCGGTACACTCAGGTCCATTTTGATCCACTCATATATTGGACATATAAAGACCTGAGAAGAGCGGCAGTAAAACAAGACCCTACCTGACCCGATTAGACTGAGTAGAATTTGGAGCCAGTCCAGCTCAGGTCCTGGATCGGGTAGACCTGAAAGTGAGCCAGTGATATTGATGCTTGAATGAAGCAGCTGATGCCAGTCGGCTAATTGAAGCACAACGTCAGCGCTCTACCTGAACCAACGCTATGTTTTATGACTTCAGAATTGCAGTAAAATTTCAAAGTCCATCAAATCATATTAGGTGTGATTAGCTGCCTTGCTTGAAAACATGGCACATAGTGATTATTATTAGTTGTTATTATTTCTTTAATCAGGTAGCTTGATGTGCACATGCAGGCACAGATTTCCACAATAGATATGTTCATGGTTAATATATTTTTTATGTAAAATGTATTGTGAATTTTAAACCTAACAAATTAAAATTAATGCATCTGTTTTAAAAGGTTAAAGATGATTTTCTTCATCATAACAAAGAGAGAATAGAACACACACACACACAGCCTATATTCGTGCTATTCATGTAATGTATTTTGTTGTTTTTTTGTAGTCTCCTGCTCAGTTTGAGATCTTTTCTTTCAATGATTTCCCAGTTTTTATGCTTTGTGGCTCTAAGTAAACTAAGGGAAAACTGACCCGGATGGATGGATGGATGGCTAGCTGGATGAATGAATGGCTGGATGGATGAATGAATGGCTGGTTGGTTGCATGGCTGGCTCAGTACACACAGCACTTAACCCCACCGCTGAATACCACACTACCGTCAGCAGCAGGCCATTACTGTTCAGGAAATATGCTGAATTATTCAATCACTTCCTCTCTGCATTCTCGACAGGATGCACAGAGTCTATTGAAAATCACAGAAAGTGTGTGTGTGTGTGTGTGTGTGTGTGTGTGTGTGTGTTTGCATTGATGACGTGCACATGAGGGGTTTGTGTTCATACATATCTGTGTGTTGTAAACTCCTGGTCATGACCTACATTAGGTTGCCTGCTTGTAGACTACTCTTACAAGATTTACAGAAGATGATGAGAATTTGAGTTGAGAATTTAACTTCTAGTCTTCAAAAACTTAAGCAAGTTGAAAATAAAATTTGTTTGTTTTTAAACACTATTATGGGATAAAGAATCACGCATATCTTGGACTTACAAATCATGTACATTTTGTATTTTACGGGCCACTTGATTCTTCCATTTCTGCATACAGCCTTTGATTGAAGGTCATCTCAGTACAACTTGCTTGAACTAGTGAATCATGTCTGCTTTTATCTTTGTCATTTAGGTCACTGTTACATGGAAATGCCTTTAAAAGTACATAACAGGTTTACAATTCGTCACTGCACAACCACACAACAATAATGTAATAAGACAAAAATAAGCAGACATACAGTTTGTTCTTTCAATGCAACTATTTTGAGCAGCAACGTAAGTGTTGTGAATGGACTAAGGCATAATGGTCCCTCAGAGACATTAGATGGCATGCTGCAAGTACTTGGTTAAGCAAATAGTAGTATTTTGAGACTTTCTGGAAATATTACAGAGCTTGATTAAAAGTTGTTTATCTCAAAAGGAAATCAGTGCTCCACTGTCTTATACATGTCTATTAAGACTCCTTCATTTCAATGAAATCATTGCTCCGGCAAAAAAAACACAAAAAAAACCATGTAAAACCTTTGCTGCAATGTCTTAGCCAATAAAATACATAAAAGCGGACATTTCATTTATTTTGTAACATGAATTATTTAAGTATTTGTCATGTCCTACTGACTGTTGTGAAAGAGGATAAAATGGTTGCTGTTGTGATGACCATCCACAGTTATAAAATCCTGTCTTGTTTTTTTTATATATCCTTCTGCAGTGTTTTGGCATATGATAACCTTTAAAATTCAAGGATCTAACATTCAAACCAACGCAGATGCTTGCAGTTCTTTAAAGCAGTGCTGTTTTTGGTCTTATCGCTCAATAAGTCCCTGATAGAGTCCAAAACAGCAGGCACACATACACATACATGTTCAACATTTGTGCTGTCGGCATGTTGACTTGTAGGCTTTTCACAGTATGTAGTCATACATTCTTGGCAGACCCAAGTAGATGATTAAATTTATTGCACAACATGATGTACCTGTACCACTTTAAACTGCTGAGAGGTTTTGGCAAATGAAGAAATTTCTTCTGTGGAAAATGGAAAATTTACTTCAAAAACTGTACTCGTCTCTCCCTCTCTCCTCCTCCTCCTCCTCCTCTCTCCCTGTATCTCTATTCTCCTCTCCCATCTCTCTCTTGCTCTTTTCCCAATACCTACAGTATTCAGTTGTATCATAGGTCATAATGATTCAGCATTTCTTTTTCTCATCCTAAATACTTCTCATATTAAGTATGAAGTCCTGAAAATGTATAAGATTTCCCAACATCAAAAAAAATTATACACAACCACATGTCATCATGTCCTCTAATCAGTTTTTAAATGTCCATGTGGTTGTATGGGAGCGTCTTATTTGTGCTGACCTGAGGTTATTACTGCAGGAAAATCTGTTCCATGCAGCCATTTTGGCGTGTTGTTTTGGTGGTTTTAGGCACATGAACATTGTTCTTGTACATGTTGTTGTGACATTATGGTGGTCTACCTGTTAGATGCTGCTCCGCACTCCAATTTGGGGGTGAAGCCCTGTATATCTGAACAAGATGCTAAAGAGAGACACTGGTGCTTCACTAGAGAAACATAGGAAAGCTTATCATCCCTAGGAATTAAGTTTATATTGGACAATTCCGCACTTTACAGTTCCCGTCCAGTACCAATGCAGGAATCTGTGTCCCCTTTCATTTATCAAGGCAGAAAGTAAGGGTGTGGAACTCGGGGTGATGGATATGTATGTGGTGCACTTGACTTTCATGCAGAAGACCAGAGTTCATCACAGACCTGCAATTAATGGTTGCCTTGTTATAAACCAAATGACAATCTTTCCCTAAACTTAACCAAGTGTTTTAGTTGCCTGATCCTGACCATAGCCTAACTTTAAGAAACCGTCACTGAACTTAATCCAAGATTTTTGGCAGAATCAATGTTTTTTGTCTAATGATAGGGTTGAGAAAAACATGGTGTGATTAGACCAGCAGTTGTCATTGGTCTGAACCAAAGAGGAAGAGTTAATTTTTTGTTCTGCTTCACACTGACTTTGAAACAAGACTAAGATTTTACAGTCAGGTTTGCAGCTTTGTGAGGTTCTATAGGAAAATCCAGGGAATTATGAATCATCATTAAGACACATTGTCTGGGAATTATTCATATCCTCGATGTTGAACCATTTAACAGTATAAGTGGAAACTTAAACCCACTGGAGGCGCTAGATGAAATTTCAGGGGATCACCAAAGTCTATAGGATTCACCCTCTGAGGATCATGAATGTATGTAGAAAATTTCATAGCAATCCATCTAATAGTTGTTGAGATATTTCAGTCTGGACCATATTTGTGGACCAACTGCCCGACTGTGCCACTGCTCGCATGGCTAAAAATCACACGGAATAAAAGCACCTTGTTCGTTTGGCAGAGCTCCTTTTTTGTGGTGGGAAGAATCTAAACACATCCAGTACAAAAAATGTGATTTACCTCCTCCTCACACAAAGTTTGCCCTCAGTTTACTTCCCAGACATGAAATATCATGTCAACATCTGTCTCCTCCTACTCTAAAAAACCCTTGTGTTTTTGGCGTTGTTTCATTGGGATTCTTTTTTTAACGACCCAAGCCAGATTTTGGTATTTCTCTCACTTTGACCAAATAAAACAAACTAAAAGAGTCTCAAATGTGCCTTAAAAGTGGGTGGGAACATTTTTGAACCAAATGGTTTATCTTAGTCCTTGAACACAGCTGCATGTGTGACCGGACGCCAACTGCTGATTTTGACCACTGGGTCAGAACAAACATCCGCAAAAGTAATGGACAGAAATACTTTGGTGTCAGCTAATGTTGGTCTTATTTGATATTATACAAAGATGACGACCCAAAAAAATGCAGTTGGACATATTGACATAATACCAGTGACAAGTTTGGCTGGTTTCAGTGGATTCATAAATTACAGTCAGGCTCTAAAATCAGAGTTGTCATTGAACAAAAATATGGCAAGTTATGAGCAACAACTAAATCTGCTTTTCACCAGCCTGAACACCTTTCTACTTAATCAAGGACATTTTAATCAAATGTTGCAATTTTCTCTCAGCTCTTCTAATTCATAATTTACATGGAAATATCTGAATGGGACCCGAGCTATTGAGAGTTGCTAGAGTGAGAAAAAGCTGAAGACAGGACAGGGGATGAAAGAATGAGAGTGGGAGGGAGGGATGGATCTGAATTCCAGAGGGTAGGGAGAGGAGTTTTGTCATCCCAGCAGCAGAAACAGGAAGTGAGTTGAAACCTCTCTCCTGACCTTTCGACCCCTGCAGATAACATTCCCACCCTCCCCCATCCATGCTGCTGTGTGAAGCGCTCCCTTGCTCCCTGGATCTCTCTTTCCTACTTGTTTCCTGTATTTCAGTCCAACTCTATGAACCTCAACTGCTCTGTCTTTTTATGCATTTCTTTCTCACAACAGAAGCTAACAAAATGAAATTTCCAAACTAGTTTTATTTGAAAATGTGTTTCACATTGGTTATTATTAGTCCTCCAAATTAAACGACAAAATAAGACTTATGTTTTTTGCCCTACTGATCTGACTACCCCTATCAACAGGACATCTGTTGCAAGAATTAGACAGACTTTGTGGCTCTATAACAACATCACACTATTTCCTTCTTGGCTCCTGGGGGAAAACAGTCATAATAACTCTGGCCACTTGAGAATTTGTCAATTGAACCCAGACAAATGTTGCTTTTGGGTATTTGTTGCAATAATTGATCCTATTTGTCTGATTCTGGGTCGTTTTTTCTTTGAGGACAAACCCATCATACTTTTAGGCTGTATTTTTGGTTAACAAGTTTCTTGTTAAGTGTCTTTTAAAGCAAAACTATGTGACTTTGAAATGTACAAAAAGTAAAATTTATTCTCATAAAGACAAAAGTTAGATTTCTAAGCAATAAAAATAATGTACCAAACCCACCCATACTTTTGCTTTGGCTGCTAAATCCTACTTTTTCTAAAGTGGTGATCTGCTGGCTGAGAGTACCATCACATCTGTGTCCCCAAACAAGGTAGGAACAGAAGACACAAGGTGGTGGTAGTGAGTCACTTCATAGTTTGCTAGCCACCATAAAACATAAAAAGAACAAATGGAAGGTGACCATAACAGACATGTTGGGGGAAATACAGCAACCACCACCAACCACCACCGAGTGTTGAGTGTTAGAGTAAGAAGATCGGCTCATGGTGTATTCAGACAGAACGCAAAGCAAATTTTTAGGTGCGGCACGATTACACACAAAGTCAATGCAAAGACGTAAGTAGGTGCGAATTGGCCCCAGGTGACACAAATTGACGCAACACATCCCCGTGAGTTGAAAACGTTGAACAAAGTGAAACATTTGAGCTTTATGAATGTACTTCATGAACGCACAGAGAGGAGAAGGGGAGAAAGGACAAAGACTGGAGTTTCTGGTGAGTTCTGTGTTCAGTCAGAAGCTGAGCTGAAGACAAACACACAAAAACACTGCATCAAAATGGTGCATCTATTGGCAGCTAGCTTACTGCTAAAATACAGTAGTGTATTTTGGCTGTTTGGGGCAGATAAACACAAATGATCCAGCAGAACTCAGCTTTAGGGTCAGCAGGCCAAAATAGAAAGTAACAAATGGAGTTGGACAAGATTAACCCGTCATGGTCCAACAATAATAAAGTGGATGTTTTTGTGATTCCTTTCCTCTCTGGCCAAGTCTCGTGTCAAAGTTTGTTCCCCTTCAGAAAGTGTTCCCTCCCATTAGAATAGTGTGGGAAAGTTGCTGTTCATATATCAACAGAATTAAATGCTAAAGTGTCCTGTAATTACCACTGACAACAGAGGATGCTTGTCTACTGCTCAGCGAAGGTTACATAGTCTCTCTTTAAGGGACTGGTTCACAATTTTTCTGTGAGTCTGTCTTAAAACAGTCAGGTACCCATAATGAAATAGATTTTCCTCGCTGTAATCATTCCTCCTGTTCATACTGGCTATTAAAGGTGCAGTGTGTAGAATTTAGTGGCATCTAGAGGAACAGACTTGGCAGGAATGGAATATAATATTCAGAAGTATGTTTTAATTAGTGCATCAGTATTGTTGTGTTTTCGTTACCTTAGAATGAGCCCTTTAGATCTTTATAGGGAGTGGGTCCTCTTCCACTGAGCCCATCATGTTGCACCACGATGTTTCTACAGTAGCCCAGAACAGACAAATCAAACACTCCTATACACTTGGAAAAGGAGGGGGAGGGGTATTTAGTTGGTTACAATCTGCAATCTCATCGCTAGATGCCACTAAATCCTACGCACTGGTCCTTTTAAAAGATCTCTATCAAATGTGCTTTCAATCCACAGTGTGTCCACACAGTCATTTTGTGCAAAAATGCGTTTAAAAGTTTATCTGAAGCTTATGAGGCTCCAGCAGTCTGAGTTAGTCATGTCAAGTGGATATCTGCCACATTTACAATCTTTTTAGCTTCAAATTCCCTCTTTGTGTTTCCTCAGACAGTGTTTCCTTGTTGAGCTGTGGTAGGACTTTGGCACTAAACAGACTGTAACGCTGAAAGATATCTACTTGATTTGACTGAAGCGTCATTTTACCTTCAAATAAACTTTTATATATATTTTTGCACAGAAGGAGGACTGTGGATTTTGGCCCCCATCTCTTACATTTTAAGTGCATTATAAAGGGATCTTCTAATGGCCAGTATAAACAGGAGGAATGATTATGGCAAGAAAAATCCATTTTAATGTTCATTTGGGCTCCTGACTGTTATTTTAAGACAGACTTGAAAAACTGTGAACCGTTCCTTTAAGTCAATGTGAAGTTTTTTTCTGTGTTTGCATTGATACACCAGTATATCGAGCCACAAATTCTATGAAATCAATTATGAAATGTTTTGGCACAGACCTCCTCTGGGTTCACTGACAAATTATATGGATAAGCTCTATAATTAGTTACTTTCATAGCCCCTTGATCACTCATAATGCTGGTGGTGATGGTGCAGAAGGTGGTGGTTGGATTCGGGGCATCAGCGACAGGACCTGGAAGATGGATGCAACAGGTACAGCTGATGATTAAACTGACCGTATTCCCACGTCATTTTCAGGTTAAAATCCAGCATTTTATTGAGACTGACCTTACAGTTGAATCAACATGTCATGGCAACTTGTCATTATCCTTTCCTCTCTTCCACCCACGCAAATCCCCAACTTCCTATTGGAGCTTCTCACACACGCACAGAGGAAAGCCACAGCTATGACCTCTTATCTTTTCCAAACATTCTGCCAAACCACAGCCATCTAATTCCATTTTGTGTCTTGGGTCATTACATCATAGACTTTGTACACATTCAAAACAGAAGTTTTAATGTTTCCCAGAACTATATTAGCTTTTATGCTTCTTGTTCCATCATCAGAAGTATACCTAAACTTAGCTAACTGCCTTTGAGAAACATAATTCACTGTTCTAGTAAGGCATTAATCCTCATTTAGCATGAAATTTTTTGTGGAGTTATATTTGGTTTTTGGTTTTATTTTTTATTTTTTTCTTTGTATGATGATCACCAACTCAAAAGGGCATTAACCTCCCATTACATTACTAATCATTACCGTAATAAAGGGCGGTTGGAAAGTGTGAGCAACCCTTTATCCTGCTGAAATGTCCTTGAGCAAAACATGAGTCCTTACCATCTCCCAGGATACTGATCGGTAGCTGACCCTGACCTCTGACCTTTATTTCATTTGCGTCACTGTTTTTTGGGTTTTTCTTGCTTGCCTGTTAACAACTATAAACCACGATGAGTGTGTGTGTGTGTGTGTGAGGCCGATCTTGCTTCTTTCAGTGACGGTCCTCAGCGGCAGCAGAGTGCCACGATCGTCTGTGTAAACACACAAGAATAGTTTTTGGAGTGATTGACAGCTGTATAGGTGTTTGACAGACAGGCAACTTTGTTTCTGAAGGCTGTGAGACTGACTCCCAGGGTGCATCAGGACAGCGCCTGTATGGAAACAACAAGGGCCATAGTGAAAATGCACAAGTTGGCAAGGGTAGGGGGTCAGGCAGGGTTGGGGGGGCGGCTCCTCACCTCTGAACGCCCACTGCTTTGACAGCGGGGTCAGGGGTCACGGCTGGAAGTGGCATCACTCATCTGCCTGTCTTATCACTGGAGGGGAGGAAGAGACAGTTCTTTAGTAAATGTAAGTACACTTCTCATAGCTTGACTTAATAATCATTTAGCTGCATGAAAGATATACCAGTTGGTTCACAACCATGTCAGTTTGGCACTGTTACCCATACTTTTTAATATTGACATCCATACATTTATTGTAGGCAAACATTAAAATTATAACCCAAACTCTGCTGTAAACATGTATCACTGTTCAACTTTGAGCTGGCACACAGTTTTCCTTTATGCCAGTTTTTTCGGGTGGACTCCTTTTCAGTTTTACCTGATGACTCATGTCTCTTCACAGATTTTTTTTCCTCCCTTCTCCAAAGAATTTGAGAGAAAGAGAAAGAGATTTTCTTCCTCTGGAAATCCCCACATCTTTCTGTCCTATTGGGAAAACTACAGAAATTGACAAGCGCTGGTTTTAATCAAGCCCAAAAAGTCAGACCTGAACAGACATTAATTCAGTTTTTAGACTTGAACCTGAGTTACAGCATTTAATGCATCAAAATCTGATTTTAAAACCCAAATTATCAAGTGCTATTGAAAATTTGTGTTGGAATTTTGAGGTTTGCCTAAACTGCACTAATCACTTGTCATTACAGAGACTAAACAGTCCACTGTGTGAAGGAGTAACTGACAAAAATGCCCAAATATAGATTTAGACTAGCTTGTAACTTCAGTTTAAACTAATCCAATCTATGCCCCAAGATAGTTCCAGTAAATAAAACTCAACCAAAGTGTGTCTGTAGCACTGAGTATCAAACTGTACCAAAAGCTGGTGTTAAATGCCTGGTCAGGTTCATACTCGTCCTCATTCTTTGATCAGACAGTTTGTGATTCAAATCGTAATTTTTCCAATTTTAGACAGTATTTTATTTAAAGTTCTCATATAGCTACTTGTGATTAGACAACATGTAATAACTTTGGCGCCTTTGTGAAATTGAAAAAGGTTTTTGCAGAAAAATATGTTCAGTTCCTCAAAGTAAGATATGGACTAGGTACCACCTCTGTGCTAGAGAGTCCAGGCAACACTGTCATGTGATATGAATATTAAGCTTTACTGTCATGTGCTACTTTAAATTAAATATTTAAATTGCAATGATACACTGACCACAATATATTTGGTCTTCAATCAAACATGGACCACTCAACAGTGATGGCAATAGTTTGTGAATTGGCAGCTAAAATTGGCTTTTTTTCAGCTGTGTGTTAGATTGTTGTTCATAGATAAAGAAAGAGTTCTGATGTTAATATATCGGTTTCAGTCTGGTTTTGTCAGATGCAGACCAATGGCGTACAGATATCTTGCAGGGGCTATGGTTTGTTGTAACATAACTGCTACAAAAGTAGTTACCATACAGTACAAAAGAACTCATAAAATAGCTCATAAATTCATAATGTACATGTACTCATTTCACTAGAGGGGTCATTGGAGGCTGTCAGCGACATGGATGCTTATACACAGCAGTGAGTAGCGGAATTGAACCAGCAGCCATCAGTGTGCAGGTTGGACTGTCAGGCTACCAGGTCAGCACTCTCATATCAGACGTCAGAGCTGGTGAATGGGTTTATTGGTAAAAAGCTTGTGGAGGGAAACATCCATGCATTATTAATATTCTTTATCACACTTTCAACACACACACACACACGTACACACACACACACACGCACACACAGTCTACTGAATGTTTCTGTGTCACAGATGACAGAGAAAGTGTGTGTTCATTTCGATGACTGTGTGTGTGTGTGCACTTAAACGTGTGTGTTTGCTCATGTATGTCGACAGGAGCACATTTTGTACATCCACATTGCATTTGTGTGTTTGTGTGGCTCCAGAGGGAAGTGTGCAAGGCTGGAAGATGCTAAGAGCTCTGCTTTAATGCACTTTGATTTGAGATGATGAATAGAGAGGTTGTTTTTTTTTTCTCTCTCTCTCTCTCTCTCTAAAGCTGCACATGCACATTCTCACACACACATCCACACACACGCGCACACACACACACACACATTTCATTTCTCTTCCTCTAATAATCTTTCTTCCTAGTCTCTTTTTGCATGTTTCTCACATGCATACACACACACACACACACACACACACACACACACATCTGTATTCACTGCTCTGGGAAGCCATTAGTGTGACCCAGCCTTGATTACTTATTTATGGGCCCAACAGAGTAAAGTGAGGGGAGTGGAGAACCAGGCGGTCTCATTTATAAAACTGTCGTTTGACTTCACTCACATTTCATCACAGTTGATTTTATCATTCCAACAATGTCAGCAAAAATAAGAAAAAAAAAATAACAATTGAGTTAAATCCATGGCATTCAAAAATGTCTAATTACTGGGGATGTCTTCTGGAGACAATCAAGAGAAGTTTAAATCGGGTCAATTTCAGATTCTGCTTCAATTTCTGTTTAATTTGGCAACTGTCGTGACATGAGACTGCAACAAGAAAGCATTTCTGAATTTGCTCTGATTCACACCTATGACTGACTTCTCTACAGCAACAGTGGCTGAAGCTCATGGATATTGTGGCATATAGAGCCATCCACCTTACTGTACTAATTTGACACAAAAACCAAGAACTACGGAAGTTGAAATACGTACCCGATGGCCGTAACACGAACCTACACTACTGTTAAATCATATTGGTGACTCCTGTGTTTCGTTGTTGAGCAGCACTAAAAACATCATTAAAAGAAAACGTTTTTACACTTCAATAACAGCGGCGTCTCTCTCTTTTATTATTGCAACTTTATTATGGTCCTTAATTTATTTTCAATATGTATTATGTATTAAGTGAGCCGGTGAATTAGTGTTGCTGCCAGTTTGTCCCAGCAGCCAACAGCAAGTTTGTGCTGCAACAATGAAATTTCCTGCAGCTGAGACAGCGTTCCCCCATAGGCCACTATTATACATCTGTAACGAGATGTCTGTAAAACTTCAAGCTGCAAAGAAGGTTTACTCTTTCTATTGTGTTTTTTTGGATGGAGAATATATTTCCATGTGTTTGACATCATCTAGATGGGGGTCCAAGGAGAGCATGTGCAGTGGTCAAAATCCAGGAAGCAACCCAGGAAGGTGGAAAAGTTTTTTGCCGCATGCTGAATCTTGCAGTCTGGTGTCTACTTCTCATAATACATCTATGATTTAACTCACTGATGTGTTCCAGCTATGCCAGCTGTCACAGGCAGTGTTGGGCCGTAACACATTACTCACTAACTTGTTATAGTAGCCAAATGTGATTACTGTTTTCAATAAGGAGAAGTGTTAGCCATTACAATTCGAACTCCAATAATTACGTTTCGTTGGTCTAGAGAGCTGCGGGGAGGCGGTTAGCCTCTACAAAAAAAGGAGAAATGTCAACTTGCAAAGTTGTTTTTTGTACATGTTGTGTCATCTTAGCTGACTTGCTAACATTAGCCACTTATAAGCCAACAAGGAGGGTGTGTGAACCCTGTAGCTTCACTATGAAGATGAGACTTGAGTGCTGTGGGCCATCCAGTCACTGGGGCTGAGCTAGCTATTATATTCAGTAAATACCTATAAACTGTATTCTTTTCTATTTCTATATGTGTGAGAAACAGATGATAAGACATGTGCATGTGGAGGGTGTCATATGTACTGCTGTCTGTTAAAACACTAAGGCAGAGGTTCATGAAACGGTTTTTCAGGTTCATTTTCAGTCCTCCAAGCTCATCCCAGAATGTCACTAAAAATCATGTTTTGATTGTGATCTGACCATGACCCACATTCTGTATTATGTTGAGAAACATGCAATAAACATCAGGTCATACTCAGAACTAAACGGCTTACAGAAAGACATGGCCAAAACATAAAACTGATTGGGACATCCCAATTATTTAATGTCTGAAAGTTATTATTGTGTACACTTTTTTAATAAGATGGAGCAATTGCACATTTAATCATTCAGTGAGTCATGAAGCACACAATTGTTCTGTTTGGAAACTCCTTTTTATTGGATCATCTTTAGCCAGGAGGGTAGCAGCAGCCACACCACACCGAGAGGAACAAATAAACAAAACCAAAAGACAAACAACAACAACAACGACGGTGCTCTTCATCTCCTCTGACCCCTGTAAAATAAATACTTCACTCATCAACACCATCTGCATGATTTTTGTGTGACCGCTATTGTTGCAACCATTTAAATAAATATCCATGATGCAATATCAGCAATGAAACAGAAAGTGTGAAATGCATATTGTTCCATATATAATATATTCATTTTAGATAGATTTCTATATATATTTGTTCCATATACTCTCCTTAAATTCTTTTACAACATACAAGATGCCAATTTGTACCAAAAGCAATGCTTGCTAAGACACGAGAGGAGAACTGTAGTGGTTATAGTGGCAGCCTGCGTACGAACAGCAACAGACAGGTTCCTGACATGAGCTCCAGTCCTGAGGGAGGAATGTTGGAAAATCTTGAAATTAGAGAGGTTCAATTTTAAAGCCCTGAAAATAATTATTTTTAGTTGTGTTTTCATCTCGCTGAAAAGTTGTATTTGTCAAATGTACGTACAGATATACACAGCATGGTCAGCAGACATGAGGTATGGACACCAGTAATGAGTAAAGAGTGTAGTTTTTAATTATACCAAGAGATAAATCCAAAAAAACAATCCTAAAATGGCTTTGAATAAAGTACTAAACTGCAGTTGTTTTTCATTTCCCTTAAATCTTAAGATACATTATATCTTCCTTACATTAAATGCTACTTTCTGTTGCCAACATCTAGCTGCAAAATAAGAGACACAGATGTGATATATACAGCATAAAGCAACTTAAAACTGTTGAACATGAACTCAAAATTACTAATTTAATATGAGAATCATTGGAAATTGGTCTCCCATGTGCCCCACAATGCACTGCTTGCACCACTCTGTGTGTATCTGTACATGAAGAACATTGCGTATTAAAGAGGTTATGATTGGACAGCTGTCACTGTAAATATTTTAAAGCTACCCTGAACACAGATGAAACATAATTAGTTTGAAAATACGCAACAGTTTTCTCAGTAACATCATCCAGCTCAAATAGAAAACAATCCGGGTGCAAATAAATGTTCCTCGAGTCATCTCCACAAGCACCAAGATCTGACTGAAGTCAACCAGCCCACGTAGAGGAGACAGTGTGTGTGTGTGTGTGTGTGTTAGTGTGTGTGTGTGTGTGTGTGTGTGTGTGTGTGTAGAACCCATCTGAGGCTGCTGTATGTCCCCATTAATGCAGGTACATTTGAAAACAGTTTTCATTTTTGAAAGTTTTCTGTCCACACTATTGTTTTCAAACACCACCACAGAAAAGTCATTTCTGCAATCAGACAGGTGCAAACACAGCTGGTTTAACTGGTCTGTATGCGACCCGCCGTATGATGGTTTTCTGCTGCTTTTTGAAGCGTTGTTTGTCATTCACAGATTATGCATGCAGGGTAGAATGTGCCAGCAAATTATCAAAAACGGCTCCAATGACATAGCAAACATCAGCGTTTTTGAAAAGCCCAGTTTTTCCTCTTGTCAACATTACAACATGAAACTTGCATATTCACTTGATCTCTTTTTGGTTTAGTGTGGATGAAAACTCCAAACGGGGGGGAAAAAAAAAAAAAGATTTCAGTTTCATTACCATTAACATTAATGTGGACATAATGTCAACTCAGGTGATTTGCATTAGTGTCAATTACATAGATTATGTTTTTGGTTGCCAATACTCCTAATAATAACAACAACAACAACAATAATAATGTCATAGGTAACACTAAACGTGGAGAAAGTTGCAACATTTAAAAAAAGAAAAAAAAAAAAGAAGCCATATTAAATTGAGTGTGTCCTCCACAGTTGCCAACCCGTCTATCAAAGTGAAACCAGTGATGAACACAGAAACATTTAGGGCAACATTCACACATCTACAAATTAAAACTATTAAAACATTTTTTTATCACTCTTAATTGTGTCTTAATTCATCAGAACACCCATTTTAAATGTTTGAGAGCATTTGGGTAAAAAAAAACACTTATTAATTGCTTACTAACACTAATAACTGTAGATTTATTGTAATGTGGGGAAAAAAGTGAACATTTTAGTAAATCTGCATTAATGCTGTATTACTGATCTGTAAAGTAGTTCTGTCAACTCACAAAGCCTTCAGGCCTCAGTATGCTTCAAAAGAAATGCTTCGTACAACATGACGTTTGACCACCTCTGAAGCCAAAACTGGTCATTCCTGTTCCAAATGGCCACGCTCAAAGGCGGGACAAAAAGCTTACCGTGCATCCCATCATCTCTTTCCAAGAACTTTGTGTCTTTTGCATATCTTTGTAGTCTCATTGCATTGAGACTGGCGATAACTTTTGGACAGTCTCTGGCATTCATAGTGTTGAATGAATGCAAAAAATTTTTTAAAAAAAAGACCTTTTTTAAAGTGAGCGTGATTGTTGGATTGTCTGTTTTGAAAAGTTACAAATATTGTGGGACACAACCTCTTGATTCCACCATCAGAACGAGTGTTTCAGGTGCTGTTAGATGGTTTAAGAAGAGCATAGTCTGAAGCATACAGAGGCCTTTATTTTAAATTTTACATAGCTAATCCATGCAGCAAAAAGCTGCACCATCGTTATCCTTCTTCCTACTGACTGCAACAGCTGAAAAGAATTGTCAGACAAATCCCATTTTTGTTCTCTTTCAGACCCGCAGAAGGAACAAGGAATGATCTAGAAGACAACTTACTTGATCAGCTGCAGAGGTTTTGAAACTCTGTGTCATACAAAAACTCAGCCATAAAGGTAATTAACTGATGCAAAAGATTTCTGAAGTCCTTGTTCAAAGTTTCCTGTTAAAGTTGCCCCAAAAGTTCCTGAATTGATCACAAGTGGACAGTAAATAAGTAAATGTTCACTATAATGGAAAACAGCCATAATAATATCAATCTCATAGAAACAAAATAAAGCAGAATAAAAATAGTTATACAGTTAATAGCCCATATTTACATATAAAAATAGAGCAAAGTAACATTTAACAAATCAGGTCAGTGTGTGTGAGTATATCTGTGCTTTAAATGACGCATCTCGACACACATGCACACACACAGAAAAGCCCATACGCATCCAAACATTAACACACCCACACCCACGCTTTAAAAACACGTACATGCATACACACAAGCGTACACACACGTGCACACATCTGACACTGTGTGTGTGTGTGCGTGTTGTTTTTTTTTAATCAACTTTGAATCCTTTCTTCCTAGAAAAAGCCATGAGCTGCGATTGTTTTACCATTTTGAACTGTAAACCTGACGTGTTGAATAAATTCAGTGGAGGGGATTAAAGTCGTTTCAAACTCAAAAAAAAAAAAAAAAAAAAAAAAAAGAAGTCACATTGCTAATTTTTCCAGAGCATGTATGGTCTCCATTTAACTTAATGGCTGCATCAACATCCTCTCTTTCCTCTTTCCTTCCCTTCATTCAACATCTCTCTTTTCTCTTTATTCCTAACATCCCTCTCTCCCCATAATCTGTCGATCTGACAAACACCACAACTCCACTCTCCTGTCCCTTCTCCTCCCTCCCTCCCTCCCATGCTCCATTCTTCTCCGGCCCATTAAGAGCTATCATGAAGCTAATTGCCTGTTTGATCAACTCTCGATGGACCAAGAACTGGAGGCTTTTAGCCCTCTGAGCGTAAGAGGAGAGACGGATGAGGCAGGAAGGATTCGTATATGGGTGTGTGGGAATAACGCGCCTCACGCATTATTCGATAGTTTATTTTATTCCATTTAAATTTGTTTCTGTTTTTGCCGTCTTATTCCAAAACAGGGTGCGAGAGAGAAAGATTTTCAACATTATTAACTCAATTTTCTCTCTCTGTGTTTTTTCCTGAACAATTTTCATTTTCTGTCCTGTGAACAACACTTAATGCAGCATCCTGACAAGAGGCATCCAGTACAGTATGGCTCTTAAGTTGCTGAGAAGGGGTGAGGTTAACCCTAAAAGACTACTGGGATAATCAAAGTTCATCACGGTTGCTTAACTCAGTTTTTTTCCAGTGACCAACTAGCAGAGAATTGTGCAAAATTATATCTCCAGGGTAATTGGATTGTTTTGATTGGTTGGTGAGGCAATTGCATAGTTTCACCGCCATCAAAATACCCTGACAAGTAGCCAATACATTTTAAAAGCTCCTTATTTAATTTTTTCCAAAGCGCTGACACAATGAGGCACGTTTCCAGGAACAGCCAACTGATTTTGATTAGATCTTCGTGGCTTAGGAGTCTTCTGGACTACCCCTAACCTCTGAGACATAGGTAGCTGGTTTAATGCTAAAACACTTGCATTACCTTTTAGATTGAAAAACTAGGACTGACACGCCCATCATTTTATTTATTTTCTCCCAATTAACTAGCTTTTGATTTGAGAATAGGAGGAGAAAGTGGTAGAGGAGGAGGAGGAGGAGGAGAAGAGAGGGAGCAGTGAAGGAGGTCGGTCGGAGGAGGGAGATTGGCGACAGACTGACTTCAGGAGGAAACCCGACCAGACCCACAGAGCTCCACTGAAGCAGCACGGCTAAAAATAAGACAAGGGAGGCTTCTTGTGCTGACAAAACAACATACACACAGGCTCTACATACACAGGTTGTTGTACAGTAGGAGGACACACACACACGTACACACACATACACACACACACACGCTGCCTAGTCACAATGGATGCACCCTCCCTCCGGTTAAATAATCCCCCATTCAGCTCTTGGCTGCCAGGGAAAACAATGTCCATCTACCTCACAGTGCTTTTCCTTTACAAATGAGCTTAATAGCATTGAAATTCACTCAGTTCGTACAGTGCATGGTCCCTTTTTTTGGTGTCAAACTGTTGTTACAGGTGTGTTACAAAGTGTCTTTGTTCTCACTTTATGCCTGGGTGTTTTACTCAGATTCCCAGTCAGATATCCACCGTGGCACAACGTCGTTTTTTTTTCATTCATTCCTTCTTCATTCATTCCTTCCACTTTTGTGGAGCTTTCTGAATGCCATTGTGGTCTGATTCCTCAATCTCTCACGCTTCCTCCGATTTCCTTTTTCTAGAGGACAGACACTCTGTTGGCATAGATCATATACGTCGCCACAGGCGTCTTTCCTTCCTGATTTGGTCCATCGCCCATCTCTGTGCTCTGTGCGTTCTCTTTGCAGAGGCTGGGTGGGAAGGAGGTTCAACAATAAATAGATTTTAAACGTCCAGATTACACCACAGAAGGCGGAGAAAGGTGATTTCTGTCTTGACGTCTTGCACAACAGCTTCTTTTTCTTCAGTATGAGTTTTTGTTTTTAGGAATTACATTTCCAACATGAACAGGCACAGTAAAGCTTTGGTCCCTCCTGAGCTGGAGAAGAAGTAAATACAAGGTACATTAAGTGAACACTTCATGGTTGGTTGGTTGGCTTGTTGTATGTAGGTAAGGGTCACAATGGCATTGTTGTCACAATGTCAGCTGTGGCACTGTTGATTGGCGACAGCGTTGCTTTGGCGACGGCTAAGGGGAAACTGATTTATCTGGCCCCCATCCAGGCCTGTCATAACGGCTTCTCCAGGGCCTTGCTGCGGAGCGAAGGATGACCAGGGTTGGGGTTGGAGGCAGAGATCTTGCGGCACACAGTGTTGGTGTTGCTGCACCTGCAGCCAGGACGTGTGGCACGGTCATGGGCACACTGGCAAAGGGCAAGGCACAGCCTGGCAGGGGGGTAGCAGCAGAGGCAGGGCAGGCAGAGTGCCAATAGCCCCATGGTGCCCCAGCGGGCACAAGCGTGGGCTGGAGCACAGGAGCACGGCCGGTCAGCGCAGTTATCCTCGTCATCCTGGGCGGAACAGTGGTAGAACAGGCCTTTAACACAGCACAAGCAGGTGCCGTACTCCACGGCGCTCTCAGCAGAGCACAGGCAGCGCTGTCCACAGGCCCAGCAGGAAGGCAGGCGGCGGGGGGCACAGCACTCTTGGCACTTACAGCGACCACACCGCTCACAGATGAACAGATGAAGGCCCAGCTCAGCCTCATCTTCTGCCAAGCCTTTACTCAGAGAAGCATCAGGCTTGAGTTCTCCTTTAGGTTGAGAACGAACCACCGAACCTAAGCCAGAGTGAGATGGTGTCAGACCTGCCAGTAGCCTCTGGTCTGAGGTGGCACTGGTCCGAGAGATGGAGGAGCTTATGGTACTGGAACGGCTCAGGTGGGACAGGTGTGCATGCTGCTGCTGACTTTGGCTACGGGGCATGGCAGAGTGCAGGGAAGTCTGGGGGTGGTGAGGGTATATTCCATGACCGTCATCATGAGCATAAAAAAATACGGACTGGGATACCGATTCCGGTACCACGGGCCGCTCCACATAGTCATTGTTGGCCCGGATGGCACGGATCTGGTCGAGTGACAGCACTGGGACCTGCTGGAGGTCCAGCCCGTCCATCCTGAGGGAATGAGCAGGGTCCATCCTGGTGAGCCAGGCCGGGTGGCACCAGGGCTGCAGGCCGGGGCTGGGGCAAGGTGCTCCCAACGCTCACGGCACATCAGATAAACCTGTAAACACAGAGAGAGAGAAACACCATGACTGTGGTTTGTAATACTAAATTGAACTTTCGATGATTCCACCACAGTAGCGCTCCAGACAATGATAATATTCACTTAGCAGACAAGCTTATTACTCAGACAAATACAAAATGCATTCACTTTATGGCAGCTAGCACAACTTAGGCTTTTTGAAACTTTGCCAACCTTGCAGTTATAAGCCTATTAATGTCATTGTAAGGTTAAAGCAGTGAGAAAATTTACCCCAGATTCCCTCAGACACAGTCAAGCTGCAAATCCAGACTATATACTGTATAACCACAATATATAACCATATAGTCTATAAAATGTCATAAAATTGTGGAAAAACTTCCCAGAGCATAAGGCAACATCTTAAAATTGCTTGTTTTGCCTGACCAGCAGTCCAAAACCCAACTGTATTAACCCAACTATATAAACGGAGAAAAGCAGCAAATTAGTAGTAGCAGAAAAGTAGCAGAAAACCCAATGAAGAAATGATAGTCCTTCCCAGTGTTTGATTGACAGAAGAGGTTTGGGAAATGTACCACACAAATGCTGCTTGGTATATAAGAGGTTTACCACTTAAGATTTTACTTTGCTTCAAACAAGCAAAAAAATCAAATCAAAACAGGGCAAAGGTCACAAAAAGTCAGATATTGTAGCATCCTACCAGATAACAATTATGTCTGTCATTATATATTTGTATTCTTCCATTATAATCATAGGTATAATGATTGTTTGCTGCAGAGAAAGAAAAATCAGAAAATACATTTAGTGAATTAAAATGGAGGGCAAATAGAAAATGAAATATTGATGAAAAGGCAAACAAAAACATTTAATTTTGCCTCAATTACTGGCAGAAAGAGGCACCACATTGTGTACAGCAAACAGTGGCTTTCATATTACTCCAAATATTCAAGCAGCATTTGATCAAAGATGGAGTTTGGCAGCACAGCTTCCAAACAACCATCAGCCATGTCATCATGACCGCTGAGGTTCTCCACTGCTCAGGCTAACGCTATTATTAGCCTGCCAGAGCCAGAGAGATACAGTCATGAGGTTCACACTGTAATTTAACATCTGTTGAACACAGCTGCTGCTGCCACAGAGGAAACCCACCTGCAGACAGAGAGGCTGGCACTGAGGCCAAGGAGTTAGACTGACTGTAGAGTAACAGTGCAGACACAGGTTCAGTTCATGCAACGTGTGTTTGTGCATCGACAGATATGCTTCCTTTTGAATGGGTTAGTTTCTTTAGTTTATCAGTGAAGGTATCAATTCCACTGAGCAAAATGTCAGTAAAAAGATGCCTTATTTTAGAAAAACAGTTGATAAATATAAAAAAAACACTGAGTTTTGGTCTTACCCTGCTTGTAAAAATAATACATTTTTTTCATAGTAGTATTTTTATATAAACTGTTTTCATAATAATAAAAACTTATCTGCATGGTTACACTACTAGGGGTTAGGAGAATAAAAATATCTATGTAAACTGGGTGAACTGATCCTTAAATGGGGATATGTTTTTGGGGCACATTTGCCCATCACATTTAAAGGTGCAGTGTGTAGAATTTAGTGGCATCTAGTGGAACGACTTGGCAGAAATGGAATATAATATTCATAAGTATGTTTTAATGAGTGTATAATCACCTGAAAATAAGAATCATTGTGTTTTTGTTACCTTAGAATGAGCCCTTTATATCTACATAAGGAGCAGGTCCTCTTCCACAGAGCCCACCATGTTGCACCACCATGTTTCTACAGTAGCCCAGAACAGACAAACCAAACACTGGCTCTAGAGAGGGCCTTTTGCGATTTTCATGCGAGTGTCGCGGCTACCGTAGGTTCTCCTACACACTGGGAGGGGAGGGGAGGTGTATTCATTCAGTTGCAATCTGCAACCTCACTGCTAGATGCCACTAATTGCTACACACTGGTCCTTTTAATGTGGTGGATTTTGTTTGCTTGTCCCACTTCAGCTATACTGGCTCCCTAAACTTTGGCCAAATTTGGGGTTTTATGACTTCAGTAAACAAATCCTAAACAATCCTCTCTAAAATTACTTGAAACTACTGAACTACTACTTTACATCCATGTTTTTCTGCAGTTGCTGGTTCAAAGTGAAAGTTGACAAGACATGTTTTTTGCTTTCTTAAAGACTTAATTTGATAAAATGTGACCAACATCTTCCTTCTCCCAAGCTTTTGTTATAAGCAAATTTCCTGTCTCACGCCTGTCTGTTGGCTTTGTGTACATTTTTGCTGCCCCTGTACATTCTTTGGCAGCTCTAAGAATATGTTTCATCATGCTGTTACCACTTAAATCACTGCGGAAATGGACCAAACCAAGAGTTAAACCGACTACAAAAAAAGAAGTGTAAAGTGGTTATAGTAGCTTAATAATATACTCCAAGGTGTTGTGATATATGAAAATGTAGTTTCATTGTAATGTTGGGTAAGACAGCAACTAAACTGTGGCTCAGCTTGACGGTTCAATCCCTGGTTCCTCCTGTACATATGTAAAAGTGTCCTTTAGCAAAACACTGAACCCCCTAGCAGCTCACAATGGTTAGTCCAGTGCCTTGCATGGTAGCTCAGTGCCATTGGAGTGTGTGAATGGCTGGATGAGAGGCAAATTGTAAAGTGCTTTGGATAAAAGTGCTATATAAAAGCAGTCCATTTACCATTTACCATAAATACTTAAAAGGTATTATAAATTTGCTTACAAGTGCAGTAAATGCACAAGCAAAACAGGCTAAATTAAATAAAACGTCTGAGTGTAGCTGAATGCATATGCAGCTGATTTGATTCCCTGGTCAAACATCAGATGAGCTCTGAATGAAAAGACAGAACTCAAACAAAAAAAACTCTGATATTGTGATATCTGCTGCTAGCTTTGGAAGGAAAATGTGTTTCTTTGTGTGTGTGTATGATAAAAACAGTAGAAACCCTCTCCAACCAGCATGCACAAATACTGTACACTCATATATATATATATATATATACACACACACACACACACACACATACACACATGCACACTAAGCAGCACACACACAAAGATGCTGCAGTCTTGCCAAGTGGCCAAAGGGAAGAGATGGCTGGCTCGCTCCTCACGTTGGGCTGGTCCTCTCGGAGAGTAATGAGGCCAAATGGAAATGCATTTAAAGCAGCTCAGATCATGAGATTAGATAGAGGAGGAACCGCAGCAAATGACCATCTTTGGGCTGCGTTCACGTGAATCCAGAGTCATTCTAAAAACACTGTTAATGTATCAAAAGTTTCCCGTTCACATCTGTTTTTCTCAGATTGTTTTCTTGCAGTACAGATCTACACTGAGCTGCCAGAACAAAAGAGAAACAGTTAAACGTCTTTGTCCTTGACTTTTCTGTTCAGGAGTATATGGTTGAAGGAAGCAATACAGTGTTGTGACCATTCAGGCGTCAGTGTGCTTCCCCCACAGCATCTGAAACACCCTCCCTCCCACACCTTTCTAACATGGGTTTTCATGGGTTTTGGGGGGGCTGTTTAACTTTACAAAACAACAATTCGACAAGCCTTCTTGGTCTGTTGTGTGAAGGTGAGAAAATAGAAGCAGCTCACTATTCCCATATCTGAAGAATAATTGTGTCTCTGGCTTTTCACCCCGCTTTCGACTGTGGTTGTCAGAACACATACTTTTACCTTCAGATATGGTCGGACAACACATACAGTAGTATGTACTAGTTTGCTTTGACCTCAAGCCGATCTTTAGACCAGGAGTCGCTCTGCTTGCTCTTCTCTTTCTTGCAAGTTTGAATTATTATTCTGCAAAGGTATACGTAGACGTCTCTGCAGTCACGGAAGCTCAGAGATGAGCCTATAAAAGAAACAGCTTTGCGAAACACATGTCCATGTTCCAGCCGTTAATCATGTCAAACTTGCACTGATTAATTGAAACAATTGATCATTTATATTATCATTTTTATAATCTATTTTTGTTGTTTGTTGCTACTGATTCATCTTTTTCAGGAAAAACTCATCTGTCCCAGAAGTCTGCCTACATCTGGGACCCCACATCTGCAGCAGCAACCATACAGAGGTTTACTAAACAGTAGAGCTGAATGTTATGGTTGAAATCATGATCAGTCATGATTTTAATATAGTTTTTTTCATTATCAATATATTATATATCATAATATGGTCAGGTTTCTGCTACACAACAAATTGATTTTCACCACAGCCAGTACATCAAATTAAAAAAAAAAAACTCTTTAAACATTACATTAAGAAATAACTGGACCTAACATAAAACTGGTCAGTAAATTATAAAATGCCCTGTTTATGTGCAGTTATGTAAACAGTTCAGTACAGAAAGTAGAAAAAGACAAGCTGCCTCTGGAAAATGTAGTGCAAAAGCAAGAGAAGAGCAAACAGAAGAGGGGATGGGGGAGGTGGATGAAACCCAAGAATGGCAATCCATCATTGGGAGGGAAGGAAGGAGAGATGATTAGCATGCAAAAACAAAAATAAAACAAAACCAACAAAAAAAAACCCTCTTCCTGTCCTCCAGGCTTTCCAAGGAGAGACTTTTGAACAAATTCTGGCTCTATACCCCTCTAGCCTCTCTGTATCCATCACTCAGTCACTTCCTTCCAGAGGTCCATCCATAAAGCGACAGATAAGGGGACCCAGGTTGGTTAGATGAGGATGCATTTTCAAATTAGTCCGAGGAAAGAGGAGAAGTCCTGGTGACTAATCTCATCAGGCAGAGCGGTGGCCGCAGCTTGCTCATACTCTGCCCGCCTATCAGCCCATCTAATTGTTAAAAAGAAGAGGCCTGCCGTCCATTTCCATGACCTCATATTTACTTACTGGTCGGTCGAGCCGACCATTGCCAATCCCCAATGTGACACAAATACTGCAAGTTATGTGAAAAAGTTAGAAAAAGTGTCCTCTTGGGTGGAAAAATATAGCGGAACATCCCTTCAATCTCAACTTCATACAAACTAGTGTTGAAATGATCCAATCAACAAACATTAATAACAGTTGAGTCATTTAAAAATGGTTCCATCTTATCAAATGTTGATCAAAATGGTGCAAATGATTCATTGGGTTTTGGACTGTTAGGCAGACAAAACAAGATATGTCCAGTCATCATCATGAGCTCTAGCAACTTGTACATGAATTGATTAATCAAAGAAAAGTATTAGTATTGAACTAGTATTGAAAATAATCGTTAGTTACAGAAACAAAACAAACATTCACCCAAATGTCGGCTTATTTCATGATGAAATCTTTCCCTGCAAGGATATACAAAGTGTATAAAGGTGTCAATTTGTTTTCCAGTTTTATTTTTTAAACCGTATTTCTAGCAGACACGTGGAGGAAAATAAAGTCTGTCTCAATGTCTCTGGCGTCTGCGTTAGCGCTTCACCTGATTCGGCTACGCTGATTGGCTACGCCGAGGTTTACAGTTGTTTTGGGTAGTGATGCTCAGTTTGTCTAGATGTCTGTGCTGGAGAGTGTCTGTTATCAATCCCCCAGAAACAACAGCTGGGATGAGAGCTGTGTGTGTGTGTGTGTGTGTGTGTGTGTGTGTGTGTGTGTGTGTGTTAGAGAATGGTGGAGGGCGGGGCAGGCTGCACCCTCCCCTCTCACATTACAAGTGGAGCTGAGGGGATGTGTGTGTGTGTGTGTGTGTGTTTTCTGTGTGTCACGTGTGTGTTAATGTGTATGTGATTGTGTGAGGATTCTGGGTAGCTGACTTCCCAAACATGATTTCCAAGAACACATCTTCCAGTAGAAGAGGCGAGGCGGAGGGGGGAGGCAGACCACAGAGCAGTCATTTACTTTGGTATTTTGTCTGATCAAAACAAAATTATCAAAAATTTCTGGTGTATTTTTAGAACTTAATGTGAGTTTGGGTTTATTGTGTGTCAAGACAGCCTGAGGAAGGCAAGTCTGCTGATGCATGGTGGTGTAGTTTTATAATGTACAAGTCCATATTTATTAAGTTTTTTTTTATTTTAACCATCCACTTTAAGGATAGGTTCCCAATTTTTCAAGTCTGTCTTAAAACAATAGTCAGATACCCAAATGAACACTGAAACAGGTTTTGCTCGCTGTTATCATTGCTCCTGTTCATACAGACTATTACAAGATCCCCTCCAAACGAGCTTACAAATAGTGACCAAAATCCACAGTCCTCATTTTGAGAATAAATGTATTTAAATGTAGTTTATCTGATGATAATATGAGCCTTCAGTCATCAGAGTGGATATCTTCCACAGTTGGTCTTTTTAGTAAAAATTTCCCTCTTTGTGTCTCACAGACAGTGTTTTCCTGTCCAGCTGCAGTGGAAGGACAATAAAAAAAGATGGAATTTGGCACTAAAAAGACTGTAACTTTGAAAAATTAGACTTGATTTGACTAATTTGGACGACTGAAGCCTCATTATCATCCTCTGTGTGGAGGCTGTGGATTGATACTGTATTATAAGGATATCCTAATGGTCAGTACAAACAGGAAGAATGATCACAGCAAGAAAAAACTGTTCACTGATCATTTTGGGCACCTAACTATTGTTTAAGAACAGTCTGAACAGTTATGAACCTATCCTTTTAATTGGATTTGGAAACACACCCCATGAATGAGGACATATTTTTTTCCTCATAAAAATCTAAAAAAATAAAAATGACTTTAAGTCAGTTACCATTATTACTGATTTACTTTTATAACATATAGTTTTATAAAAGGATGTTGTAAAAGTAGTCTAAATTATATGATAACAACATGATACCCGGGTCTCTGCACTGATACCAATTTTTTTCAATACTGTATATCAAAAGAAATCTCTACAAACCCATTTTTATTTTTAAAAAAATGAGCCAGAGCTCATAAAGCACATAAAGGTCCAACATTTTCTCATTCTCATCTGATAAAAAGATTAATTTAACAAGACATAGAATCTGATTAATTGACCATTTAATGCCAACTTGTGATAATAATTCTACAGCCACATTTTACTCAAAAACAATGTACATATGATACCCAAGAATGTTTGTCTTTCTTGGTGTTTCTAAAAACCTCCACTGCTGAGTTACACCTGAAAATTGATCATTTTGTTTTGGCCCTTCTTATATTTCCACATCCTTTTTTATATTTGGACCACATGCTCCCCTCATCATTGATGTTCCCACAAATGCAACTGACGCTCAGGGGAAACTTGATGCAGGTTTATGGCTAACACAGAACCAACACGGCCGGCAGCACAATGAGTGTTTTATTTAGTAGATAATCCATCTGGCTCAGAGGAGGAAAGGAAAGAGGATGGGAGAGGCATCCATCCATCCTCTCCATCTCTCTCTCTATCACTCTCTCTCTCTGAAACTGGTACTCAATAACATTATGGGGGAACAATAAAGTAGTATTTATACATATAATATGACATTTTAGTGAGTGTGAGAGAGTTAGTGTCACAAATACACAATGTCTTTGTTGTACATTTATCTTTTTTTTTTCTATGATGAATTTCCAAAGCATTGCTCGTGTAAAATATATAAAACGAATGTGAAGCAAACCAGAGAGAAACAGTCACAGTGAGCTGGTGTTTCAACAGGCCGTCAGTGGTAACCTGAGGATAGACCTCTGTGCTGGGGGAGTATCAGTGGTGAGCCTCTGCCCTGGGATGGACACACATACATACAAACCCACACACTCCTGCTCTCATCACTCTTTTCCACAAAAACACACACTGTATACATTCTATCTCTGCTGGCCAATCACCAGTTACACTGCCAGGTTTCATCTGAGGCTTCTGGCTGCTGTGTAACTGAATAAAAATGCATAAAAACATATGTTAAGTTATGTAAGTTAAGAATACACACATATGTTAATACATACATAAGTTAAGCATTCACATATTTCTTAAATATTTGGTTTAATGTGTCGATGTACAGTTTTTTTTAAACATACTCTCCACTTTTGGGCTTATTACATTTCTGGGCAGCACTTCCAGAAATCCCTTGTCAATTAAAGTTAAGGACTGAGTTTGAGTTTCTTAAGGTGGGACTCTTTCTCTTTTCAGCTATCACTGTTCATGCTAGCTATCAAGTTCTTCTTCTACCTTTCAAATAAACCAGAAACATAAAACACATCACTTCTTGTCATCTAGGTGAGAGACACCAAAAAGGCAGAGCTGCAAAGCATCAGCTGTAGAAAATGGCAAAACAAATTTATCTGTGTAAAAATGTTGATGTATCATTCAGACATGAGCTGAAATACTTAAATGAATGCTAATAAACCGCAAAAACACACACAGAGACATCTATTTGTCACTGGGCTGCCTGTCTGCATCCACTGTAGTGAGTGAGTTCAGTATTTTGCAACATCCATTAGCTAATTGTTGGTCTTCTGGCAATAATGTTTGGCAGCTGACGATCAATGTTCGGATGTGGTCTATGCACAACGCACTGCCAAGGAGAGTTTTTAAAATGGTCCCTTTTAAACACTAACTTAACACCCCATGAAAATCTTGTTCCTGCTGAACTCCAGTAACCTTTGCAGTGATGAACAGATGTACTCCAGGACTCTGTGACATCACTGTTGGGTGTGGTTACAGGTGCTTGACACTCTTTTTAAGTAACTGCAGTGCAAAGATGACAAATTGTATGTTGCTGTCCGAGCGATTTTAAAGTTTCTGCAAGTTAATTTTCTTTGCATACAGAAATGAAACCATTTGCGTTCTGAAATCTAGAAATCAGATTTACAGTGAGGTTTGGAAAATGGTCAATAGTGGAAACCATTTATAATTTGTAGTTAATGAGCGAGAACATGCAAAACCAGTGTCTTTCATGAGTCATCTGTGATGTCCAAAAAAAGAAGAGAACTTCTGTGTGGGCACCTTCATGGAGCAGTACATACTTTGACCTCTGATTTTCTGTTTTTATGTGTCAAGTCACACATAGTTTGAGCACATTGAGGTAAATCAACCCCCAAAACCCTACTTCTCAAACAGATGATGGCAGATTATGTACCGTCTATTTCTCAGACAGTCTTCAGAACTATTGGAGTCTCTCACCTGCGTGGTGAAACAACCCCTATGAGTCCCTCAGTTAGCCCATTTGAACATTTACATGAATGTCACATATAATTATTTTATTAATTATATTTGACTCTTCACAATTGTTTGACAAAGATGATTTCCTACTGTCCCTTCCATTGTTTTGACCTAAAAAAAAAAAGTTGCTTCATGACCAAGTGGGGTCCCATTCTTAAAGTGGCCTCATCATAAGGATAAACCTGGCAACATTATACATTTTTCTTTTAATCAACAAATCCAATGAAAAGACCCACCCCAACAATTAATTGATTATGCTAATTCCTCTGTGCTGTAGACCTCCATGTTGTGCAAAAACAATTAAAAACACATCAATGAGCCCCACCATTGTACTGGTTGACTTGTTCCTTCATTATCATGAACACAAACACTGTATTTTATTTTGGCTCAATCCTACTTACAGCATCCTACTACTGTTAATACTCACAGGAGCACCAAATGTATATAAATCCGCTGCTGAAAATAGTCCCCAACAAATGCATTATTACCTGCTGTTTGAGTAACGTTTGCTAAAAACTACAGATTTTTCAATGGAACTATTGTTAGCCAGGGTTTAACTTACAGTATGTTTTCATCTGATTATGAAACTGTAAATGCAAACAAAAAAGAAATATATAATGTGTGTTGTACTTCACTTTATTTCTTTTTCTTTTTTTTTTTATTTAGGCATTTTAAATCTCCCATACAGGGATGTAGAACTCATTTCATAGACATATTTACTGCTCAATTAAGAGTTGGTTTGTAGAAAATGTACAAACCAAACTTAAGTTTCATCCCTCCTGGTAGTCTCAGTATTGAAGACTAAATCTGTGTAGTGGGAACCATTTAGGCTTAAAAACTAATTCAGATGTCAGAAGCAGACAGAAACTTATAAACTGTGCTGGCCTCTTGTCTGCCCGCTGACTCTCTCACTTCCGCTGAGTCTGGACTCGACCTGCTGATGGTCGATGGAGTTTAATGGACAGAGCATCACTGCATCTCTCACCAATGACATCATGGTTTCAGGCTATTTTAAAACTGACTGCAGTGACCCCTCGCCTTGGAATGAGGAGGGGTTGCCCTCTCCTCTCCTTTCCTGTCTTCTCCTCCTCTATCCTCCCCTCCTCTCATTTCTCCCCCCCATCCTCTCACCTCCTCTCGTCCCCTTACATCACCTTCACCACCTCCCTTCATTCTTCCCTTTCATCCCCTCCCTGCTGTCCTGGTTTTTTTTGTTTTTTTTTACTCCCCTCACTCTTGTTGCTCTTCTCTCCTTGGTTTCCTTTTCATTCCTCTTGTTCTCACTGAAGAATAAAACACATTCTTTTAGGAGAACATGGGCTCCATATATAACATACATACATACATAATAACACTTTATAAGTGACTGTCGCAGTAAATAAATAACCCAACAAGAACCTACAAGCGACACATTTTAGGAAATCTGCTCGTTTTTCAGCAGAGAAGATCAATATTAATTTAATCTCAGTGCATTCAGCATGCCAGTGAGTTTAACAACTTTGAAAGTGAAAAAACACACCTTCCAACAACTCCAGACAGGGCCATACCCAGGATTTTAGAAATACTGAGATGATTAGTCTGAGTTACCCCAGCACATCCATAACCCTCCATGAAATGTGTAGCTAGACCCCAAAAAGACTGTATTTTGTCATATTTATTACTTAAACTGTGCAGTTACAGTCAAAAGTTTGGACACCTTGCCATTCCCTTGAATGAGAAAGTGAAAAACTCTTTCGATATTGACTTAAAAGAACATATGAAATTTGTTACTTCCCTATGATTATAAATTGTAAGGATCAAACTTAACAACCCAGCCATCAGGACAGGACTTCTGTAACGTTGTGGTTAGTTTAGACATAAGCACAATGCGTAAACCAGCTGCTCTGAAAACCACAATGGTAAAAAAAAAAAAGATACAACTCTGAAATACACTGAGTTACAGTAGCTGACAAATTAGAGCTTTAAATTTCTAAGCAGTCAACATTACAAGCAATTGGCGGCAAAGAGATAGAAATAAGAGAGTGAGAAGTACATAAGGACAAAGTTAGACAGGAGAGACGATAACAGAGGCTTGTTGTCTGTTAATGGGAAGAGTGAAGCAAGATAGTAGGTCCAGTTTGTGTTTTTGTGTGTTGGTTGGAGAGAGCGAATGAAAATATGGAATAAATGAAATGCAGAGTGAAAATATAGAAATTAATGATATAGCTTCAGTCTACATCCGCAGTATACTTATATTTAGCTTAATTGTTATGTGTATATTGGTATTTTATCATCTGGTTTTATAACTTTATTACTACTAGTCTGTCATGCATTAGTGGAAAAGTAGTCATATCTTTAAGTAAAAGTTAAAATATAGAAGCAGTTGCAGCAATATAAGTGGAACACCTACCCAAACCCCATGTGCATGAATATTTTTTTCCTAAAGAGACCCAACCTGAGACCTACAGCGAAAAAACAGGACCCAGCCTGACCCACTTAAGCTGACCATTATTTGGACCCAGCCCAACTCAGGCCTGGGTTGGGTTGGGTCCCATTCATTAGGAACAGAGTGGTCCTGTGAGGACCTCATTCAGTACCGCAAAACTGTTACTTTACATAGTTCCACCTTGGCTTTTCTGCTCACATTGGATCTGAAATAAAACAGTGACTTTGAGGTTAAAGTGCTGACTTCTAGCTTTGAAGAGGACATAACATGCACATTTCCAGGTCTGTATTTTCATTCTGGGGCTGTAAAAGTACAGCCCCAGAATGAAAATATAGTATATTTATCTTATACTTGCTCTTTATGCAGCTCCTCAGTTCAGCCTCTGTCTGAAACAGGCCGTTTTAGCTCCTGTCCCCCTCCCAATGAACACACTCTGTTCTGATTGGTCAGCTTCTGGAAGTTGCTCCTCAGCAGTTTTGGAGGCTACGTAAACATGCAGTAGTAGTTTAATTTCACTTCTTTTTCTATGTATTAAAAATACATACATATAAACTTCAAGAATGCATCCCTACACATTAAATCCCAAATCTAATTGCTATAACGTTAGCAAATGATCTTAGCAACAAAGGCTTTTGTCCATTTGTTCATTTGTGGGCATGTGCAAATGATCATGATAGTGGTAACTTTCTTAACAAAGTATTGACTGCAGGGTAAAGCCCTGGCTTTTGACTTGAAGGCAGCCTTTTTTTGTGTGTGTGTTTTTTTTGTTTGTTTTTGTTTTTACATACATTCACCCCAAGTTTTGGAACTTTGACTATGTTTAACACAGACGTCGGACATTATAACTGCATCTATGGCTGCATTTATATAACACTTTTATCCAATATAAATGACAGGAAATCACAAGAAGCATGATATGTCCCCTTTAAAGGTTGTTTGAGGATGTAGGAATCCTAGTTGTGTATTTTTGATCCACTGTGATAGACAACATGTTTGTTTGTTGCTAATGCCATCAAAAGTGTGACAGGAAGGCACTCTACTAGCAAATTCTAACCAGGGTGTCACTATTATGCAAAGTCATCACAAAGGGCACATGAAATCAATAAAACTCAATTAAGTTGTATAGCTAAAGAGAATTATGTCCTGTGTTGTATATAAGCATATTTAAATCAGCAGATTCATAAGGTCAAAACATTTAACTACAGTGTTGCCAGCTTTTCTGAGTGCATGGCATGACTGTATGTGTGTATGTGTGAGGCCCGTCAGGCACTAAGACCCAGGGGCCTTCCTCGTGATGCCCTCCGGGAGCACAGCAGGATTGAATGACAATAAACTGGATGAGATACCGGATGTGCCGAATCTGACCCCAACGGAAAGACTGAAATAGACACTGCAGACCAGCAAGTCCAGGCAAGGGGGAGAGGGGGGGAGAACAAGTGGGGAAGGAGGAAGAGAGGAAGGGAAGAGACAGTGAATGAGTGGGGGATCGTGATGCCAACAAGGATAAAAAAAAAATGAAAGTGGTGGAACCAGAGGTGGAGGAACAGGGATAAAAATGGAAAAAGTCAAAACAAGCTACAGAAGAGGAGAGCATGGGAGAGAGCTGGAGAGGAAGTTGTAGTTTTAGGAAGTTATTTGAAGACATGTTCGCTGAAATTGAAGAACACCAGATTTCATGTAACAATCTACTCAGCCCATCAGCCTAAATAGAAAACAATGATATAAGATATAAGACAATAGGTTTGTCATGTTTGCCTGAAATCAATCCTGGTTTTGGTATAAGCATTCGTGGGGAATTATCTCTGCTCAAAGCAAAGGACTAATGAAAACTTCACTCTCGAAACTCTCAGAGTACTATTTTCAGAGGATTTTATTAATATTGTTTTCAGTGGAAGATTTTACTATCACAAGCTCTCTGTGCTGTGGTTCAATGAATTGTAATTGCTTCCACTTATTTTAGTTAAAAATAGTCTAAATTTTGTCTTTAGCGTTTTTCCTCCCTGCTAAGAAATAACAACTCATTCACCAGATGTGTGCGAACATTCACTGCCAATGTTTTTTTTCTATATCTGCACACGCAGACTACTACAACTACAGTATGGTTAGTAAACAGTTAAGGTTAGGCAAGTAAGACACTTGATTAGATTTAGGCAAAGAAGGATTAAAATAACTGCTTAGTTGGGCTCCCCGTGGCTTTGGGTTTAAGATGCCGACCACGTTGTCCCCGGCTCCTTTCTTGTCATCTCTCTGCTGTTGCTACCTAATAAAGGCATAAAATGGGATTGATCGTGGTTAGAAACCAATGTTGACTGTCGGGAGCAAACGGGAAGCGAGTGATCTCCTGACTTCCGACGTTTTGTTGACCCAACCAACCATCCCAACCTACTCTCTTTCCAAGTTTTGGCGGCTATATAACAACATCACCGCACTATTTCTTCCCTTTCTCCCAACAGACAAGAGTTATAATCCCTACGGCCATTGAAGGTCAAAACAAAACAAATTTTGGGCGGTTGCTGAAATGACTGATACTGTCTTTTTTTTCTTGGGAGCCTCAGAAATAACTACGGGGAAACACTGGAAGAGATGGCATAATAGCTTCAGTAAACCTGTTAGCTTGGCCCTGTTTTAGGAGTTAAATAGAGGCATTTGGCTTGATCTTACTTGTACTTATTTACATACAGTTGTCATCTCTCTATTACTTGTACGTAAAGTCACAAGAAAGTTGGTTCTTGGAAAGAGTTTTGTTGACTGTTAAAAACTTACTCCATGTGCAAAGAAATCATTGTATAAATTGGGAATCTGAGTTTATAAAGCTTTTTTTTTTTTAATGATTTATAACAGTTGCCAAAGACTTTTCTGTCAATCAACTGATCAATCCACTAAGGAATTCAGCACTAGTTGAGACTAATCCACTATGGGAAAACAATGAATGTAAATTTTACTCAAAAACAGAAGTAGGGTTTTACTATTCACTTCAATGCAGTGATTGTTTTCTTGTGACATCTGGTGACTTTCGGAGGAACTACACCTTATAACATTTGCACAATCACTGCCTTCTTGTTGCCAAGTACTCATTCATTAATGCATTTCCCAGAGATCACGTGTGACTCAAACAGTGAGGGCAAAACTATGGCATCATCTTTCTCAGAATTTCTGCTGATTTTAACATTTTGAGTGTCTGTAGATGGTGCTTTGTCTTTTTTTTTTTTCAGCCATGGTGGCTGTTCTTACTCATCCTGTTAATTACCCAGTTCATTTTTTATTTATCCCAAACTGTCGGAAAATACAAAAAAAAAAAATGTAATTTCTATGTAGCATAAGAAAACAAGAAGACAGTGAGTTCTTTGAAGAAGAAATGTTAAAGCTTTTGTGAACTGTATACTGTTATTTTCAGTCAGATAGAAAGTAGCTAAACTATGTGTTTACTCTACTGTGTTTTTATACCTTAAAGAAGACTTGCTTTCTTTTTCTTTCTTTCTTTTCTTCTAAATTCAGTTGGGAATTCACGCTATTTTTACAAAGTATTTTTACTGTGAATCTTTTCTCTGTTTCTACAAGGTTGTGGTTCTATAGTGCATTAGAGTCAGTGCATTAGCTCTTCTGCTATGGCATAAAAACCTTCCATCCCCATTCGCACCCCCCCCCCCCCCCCCACCCCTTCTCTCTCTCTCTCTCTCTCTCTCTCTCCATCCATCTAACCATCCATCCATTTCATCGTTCGTTCATCTATCCGCCATATTCCTCCACTCCACACATACTGTCCCCTCCCTTCCATCCTTCCATCCATCCATCCATCCATCCATCCATCCCCTGGTCAATCCCTCTGCCTGATGCTACCGCGCCTCTCATCCCATTCACTTTCTCTCTCTCTCCCTCCCTCCCCATCAGTCCGCCCCATCATTTGCTCATCCACCCGCCCCTCCAGTCCCACCCCAGCGGAGATGGGTATTGACATTCTGCATCCGACCTTGAGGACAATCAATCCCAACCCCACATGTCCCCATCACAGTTACACACACACACACACACAAACTGCTAAAACACACTGAGGCTAATGTTAATATGCAGCCTAACAATCAGTTAATATGACTATTTCCCTCTGTTCCATTTGTGATTCATTAATATACTCTCAGTACTTAAGTCACATAAGAGTTTAAAAGTTACTTCAAAAGTTGGTAAAAAAAAAAACACAAATTGCATGTTACTAAGGAGACTAATAATTTGTCACATAACTAATTCACCTTCACTACTAATAAAACAATAACTTGAATCAATCTGCCCGCCAGGGAGGTGACAGTTTGCACACATCACCCATCCACAGGCCAAAGCATACAACGAAAGATTAAAACTGTAGTAAATACTGACCAACAATGATGAGAAGTAGATGTGAAGTACACATATATAACGTTAAAGCCGAGATGGATCGATGGATTTTTAAAAATCATCACAGTATGAAACTTTTTTTCCCAACCCAACAGCTAAGACGGGAGATGGAAAACAGGGCAGGAACAGAAATGTATCCGAGTAAGATTTGATCTATTTGAACAAATCAGCAGCTGCATAATTGACCAGCGATCAAAAAGTGGAAAGAAAAAGGGAATTTGACTACCAGATATTTAGGAGATACCTTCTTTTCTCCTCTTCATCTCGTGCCTCTGGCTGCAGACGATTTGGAAAGTGACAGTTTTCACCTGGAGTTACCTGCTTGCTCTGTTTGATAAATAAACCTCACGCTCTGTGCACTTTTCTGTTTCGTTTTCCAGATCTTGTACTTGATCTCATCAGAAATTTTGGCTAATTCATAAGAAGGTAAACGGCTTGTTTAAGTGGATTGTTTAAGCCCCTTAAAAACGGAAGTAAAACTGACAAAAACAATACGGTATAGTGAGACTCTCTACGATCGCTGCCTTGATATCAAGTTAAAAACTTGAAATAAAATCCTATCCCAAGATGCAACGGCTGTTTGCAAAGCGACACAAACCCCTTATGAATAATTCTTTACATCATCAAATGGAACTTTTTCATTCCAAGGTCACACAAATCATCAATAGTTCATTAGCAGATCGGATGGCGGCAGGATGAATTTATGCTTACCTCTGATTGGTGGGAGATCCATTCTGAGGTGGCGTGCTGGGGTGTCCTGGGTGTCCGTGGGTGCGTGTGTGTGAAAAATCTCTACAATATTCCTATAATATCCTTTTTAATGACTTACAGTATGTCTGTGGAAACCAGTGGTGAATTTATCTTGACTTAATTTACTCGTACTTTACTTCATGTAGTACGTTTTTGATGTCTTTATCTTACTTTTTGGTGCTGCAGGATGTTATTTTGCTAAAATGCATATATGATATCCCTCTCTACTTTAATTCTATAACATTGCTGTAGCCCTGTTGTTTTAAGGATGTGTGTTTGTAGGGTGATAGATGGCTGGGAGGATGCTCTCTCTCTCTCAGTGTGATGCGCCCTCCTCCTCCTCCTCCTCCTCCTCCTCCTCTTGCTCTTGCTCCTGCTCTTCCCGGAGATCTTGCAGGAGCGCTCTGATACTGGTGCGTCCTCCTGAGGTCACCTCCTCCTCCACCTCCCAAAAAAAACCAACCGGTCCCTTTTACGCACGGCGCATCGAAGCGCTCCAGACTCTCTGACCGAGTTTTAAAGACATTCAAGTTGCTGAAGATGCTCGTGATATAAGGATCCTGTCAGAAAACAGGCAGAGTTTTCACGTTTGATTCTTTATATCTGCAGTTTTCAGAGAGAAAAGTGTCCGTGGTTGCAGGAGGAGAAGTGGTGGATTAATCTCCACGCTGAGTAGAAGGAGCGATGTGAAATACTTGCAGCGGTGCAGTATTTGTAGGGGTTTAAAAGGAAATGATGATGAAAAAGAAATCAGCAGCTGGAGGTTGAACTGAGAGGCTTCCACAGTCAGAGATTGAATGCAGAACTTTAAAAAAAAAAAAATTCTTCCTTTCTGTCCTCTCAAAGAAATGTCTTCCCGTCCTGCTGTAGTTTCCTCTCCTCTCCCCGAGAGATGAATGACTGAGAGCTGCATGCACTTTCTCTCTGTCTCTCTTTCTCTCTCTCTCTCTCTCTCTCTCTCACTCACACACACGCACACACACACACACACACACACACAAACACTCTCCAGTCACCCCTCCTCCTCCCTTCCTCTCTCTCTGTCACTCCTCTCTCTCCACCCCCACCCTCTCCCATCATTGAACTCAATTCAATTCAGTTCAGCTCTATGAACATGACGGGGCGGAAGCCTCTATCTTACTAAAAACAAGTGTTGATCCTTTTGGGTAACAATGTATTAACAGATTACGTAAACATGATATTTTAATTTTCTTCTATGTATTTTATTTCCAGCTTAAACCAGTTTGTTTTATTTGAGGCTCCTGTGCAATAAAATAGGATCCATTTCAGTCGTTCTAAAGTAGCTGTAAAGCCCTTTATAGAAAAATGAAAATAGATTTCTTTCTGATCAGGAAATCTTTCTCATACTCAATGAAATTAATTTGTGCCACCTTGCAAAATAAGTGGTTTAATGTAGTGACTACTTGTGGGGGTAGTTGGCAAACAAACTGGTAAGTTGTTAGTGCTAGCCAGCCACAACAGACTTCCAATTTTCAAGCTAGCAAGCTCAGTTGCTAACTGGACAATTAAGAACACACAAGCTGTGTTCAAAATCACTCTATATTTTCTATTTAGTGCTCGATATTTCCACCATTTTATTTGTGTCTAATTTCTTATTGTGGAAATTGTGCTTTATATAACCGGTCAAAGCAGATGGCTGCCCACCAAGAGCTGGGGTCTACTTGAGGTTTCTACCTGTTAAAGGGGAGTTTTTCCTTACCACTGTCGCCAAGTGCCTGCTCATGGGGGAATTGCACAGTGTTCATTTCATTTTCATCTATAAAAAGGCAATGCAACAATGGGTGTGAAAAGAAGGACAGCATGTACAGTACTACAGTACAACAAGATGATTATGTAATCAGAAAAATTATATGAATCACATGTTTCTTGGGTAGACCACATGCTCAACCTGTAAAAATATAATCAAGGATCTTTAATTGACAAGAGAAACACATTTCTTCAGTGCTTCTTGTTAGTGTCTATAAAAGAATCTTGATGATAATTTTATTTTCTAAATATAATATTTGAATGTGCCATCTCGCATAAAACGCTAATGGTTTCTATTTTTTTCTGACTGCAATAGATTTATTCAAGTCCAGCTCAAATAAAATTAGCTTTTTTTTCCTGCAACAGTATAAATATCTGCCCTGTACATAATATCTTGCGTTCCCCTTTTTAAGGAAAAAAAAAAAATTGGTAACCAAAAGGGAGAAATACGCATTTTTAGTTTCATGATGGCACTCCCTAATTTTGTTTTAATTCAACTGAATTCTGTTAGCTCTCTGTATACAAAGATTAACCTGTTTCCATACAGCCAGTCGGATCCATGTTGTTCCATATTTACATAAATCAGTAACATCACTGCTCTATCATAGGCAGACGGCCACACAGACTAACAGCCAGACAGCAACAACAACCCACATTAGCTTCTTCTTATCTACACCTTAGCTTGTTGAACGAGCCACCAAACAAACATTCACAGAGGGAAAAGTGAAACACTGATGTTCATTAGCAGGCTAGATAGCTAATTAGCTGAGAGCTGTAGCACATTAAACAGCATGTAAACATACCTGCAGACGTCACTTTAGTCCTTTTAGATGCTGGTGTTGTCCTTAATCTTTAATACCACTGCTAACAGCACACTGGCTGCCGATGGCTACTAAGCTACAGCAAGTTTGCTAAACTTTTCTCTCGTTCCTTCCAGTGTAACAACGGCACTCAGCCTGCCAACACGCCCCTCGAGCCACTGAGAGGAAAAGGAGCACTTCTAATATTTCCCAAACCCCAGTTTTCCTTCCCTTTTATTCTTTCTTTTATTGATGAAATTTTAATAAAACATGTCAACATTATTTTTGAGTGCAAAAAAAAGGGAAACTGAAAAAGGTTTTTAGGCTTCCTCAGGCTTCAGTGTATTGGTGCCCATACAGCATCTGCATTAAATGCCTTATCTGGCTGAGCTGGCTGACTTCCTGTGAGCCAGTGAGCGTCACATGACCTGCAGTTCCAACTGTGGCCTCTATGCTCCAGCACAGCGCTAATATGCCCGGGGGGCCTGGACACTACTCCTGTCAGTGATGAAACAATGTGTTGATGATGCGTAAGTGTCAGAAACCATCCTTTACTGTTCACTATAGAGTAAAAGAATGAATATTTGTTATGTTGGCAATAGTGAATGAGTGAACAAGGGAGTGTAGTTGTACTTTTGACTTCTATCTCATGGCTGATTGCAAACCATACATCTTTTTTTTTTTCTTGCATTCTGAATTATTCTACTTAATACTGGTTTTAATTAGATTAGAAGCCAATGAAGTCAATCTGAATCTTTGGATGAGAAGGAGGTGAGAAGTGAAGGAGAGGGGGAAAAAAAGGGACGAACCAGAAATTCAGTCATTCATTAATTCGTTTCATAAGGACGAGTGACATCACTGACAATATGCTGCATGACTGTAATATGAACCTCTTCCTTTGTCTGTGTACGTGTGAGAGGATGCTCATGCATGCATGTGTGTGTGTGTGTGTGTGTGTGTGTGTGTATGTGTATGTGCTTTTGTCTCTTTTGGTCTGTGCCCTTACTCAGCAACTTGCAACCATCCGGGCTATAGCAAGACACACTAGTGTAGGCATAGAAAGGCACGCACGCACGCACACACACACACACACACACACAAAGGTAACCAGACACTGGTCCCTAATGGGGGTGGGGGGAGCTCTGTTTCCTGTTGAGGAAAATATATGAGATGAAACAAACTGCTGATAAAGAGACACACTGAAGGGAAATACAGAAAATGAAAATGTGATTATCGGCTATAAATCAAAACTACCTTCAAGTGATTTTCCTTTTTTTTTTCTTTTAAGGGTTCAAATGTGCTCTTGAATAGAACTTTGATTGAAAAAAAACATCTACATAGTAATTCAGAGATAGGATGCAAAATGTATGTAAAGTTACAAACCATATATCTTTTAGTCTGTGTGATTGATGGGTAACAAATACAAAAACAATGATAGTTTTTCACATTATGTGAATGTATGACAACACATGTCCCATTTCAAAGGCTCCTCCAAATGAAGCCTTATTTTTCTTCTACTCTGGAGGACACAACCGACGTGCCGTTGGAAGGCCTCATTGTTCCACAATCCATTTACTGTGTGCTGTTGTGTTGTTTAATGGAGCGTTCAGGGATCTTTGTCAGTTTGTAATGTCTAGAAATGTCACGAGACCGCGTCATATTTCTCAGGTATTTGAGATCAGGTGGTAATCAGTCAGTGATGTATAGCTGCCTAAACATGTCGTTCATCACAGGGTGTTACAGAAAAATGAAAGTTATAATTACCGTAAATGAGGTAAGCTGTTTCTGTTTCCGATTTCATTTACACTCATTAACGCCATACATAAGTATAACTTCTTTAAACCCTGAAAATCTTTAGCCATGCTTGCAGTGTAGCTCTAGGGATGGCAATGTTGATCAGTCTGTCGGCCGTCCACTTCAGTCCAGATTGAAATATCTCAACATCTACGAAATGGATTGACACAAAACAGACATTCAAAGTGCTCAAAGTTAAAAAGGGGCACATGAAACAAGAGCTGAAAACCAAAATGGCCACAGTATAGATCATAAACTGTGAGGACTGAGATTTTGTCATTGTAAGGGTAAATGAACGGCAGGATTAACGCGAGGCTTCAAGTATGTTTGTCTGAAGGACTCAGTTTATAATGTTTTAATTGAATGGTATATAAAACAATTTGCTTTCAAAAACAAAAACCCCTGAGAGGTGAAAAGGCTGCTCCTTTAAAGACATTTAGCATAAACATATTGTTTCTAAAACAAAGAATATGCTTTTGATATGATGACAATCTCTGATCCAGAACATAACATGTAGCTCTTCAAATCCCATAATTACAAAAAATTTTTAAAAAACTAGAAGACATACAAAAACTAGGATGGAAAGGGGAGAATCTTTAAAGACTATTAAATATGGCTCAAATAATGAAGAGGCAGAGTTCAAAAGTAGTGCAAGAGACAGTTAGACACATTTTTCCAAACCAAAATGAGAACAAAACGTATTGTGATTATTTGCTGGATGTTTTTCTGACATATACAACACTTTTCTGCTACTTCTACTTCTAGTCGGAAACATCTTCAAGGTTTAAAACAATAAGAAACATCCACTGAGCTGGGATGTGTCATTTTCAGTTGTTTCCAGTTGCTTTTTCTCAGGAATGGGGAAAATAGTCTCCAAAGTATTTCTTTTTTTTTTTTTCTGGCGTCTCACCTACTTCATTAAGGTACAGTTACTAAAGTCAACAACCTTATTAACAGCTGAAGAAAACATGTTTATAGAGTTGTTGTGTAGTGTTAGTACTTGTGTTAAAAGCTCTACAAGTAGGTTTCAATCTTGTGCTTTGACATGTTTGTTCGGATGTCCTTTAGTTTACATTTGGATAATTTAGATTGTATTTAGATTGTAGATTGTGCCTTTTAAAAATATTTACAGAACAGTGTGTTTCTCTTTCCTCCTTAAACTTTTACTTTCAGTCTTGAATCAGTTCCGTCTTCTTTACTTTCTCTTTGTTTTTCTTTCAGCACCGTTACATCCTGCAACTCCTCCTCAATTCTGTCTCCTCTCTCCTGATTCCTTCACTCACTCTGAAAATGTAAAAAAGCTTCCTTTTTAAAAGTCTGACAGAGCATGAAGCAGAACTTTAACTTGTATGGTTTTAATTACAGTAATTATGAATAAACAACACTAAGTGGGATTCCTACAGTGGGAATGCATCAGCAGTCAAGCTATCCAAACTATCAAGCTACATTAACATTACTGTAATATAAAGCAGCAGCACCAGATAAACTGGACAGTTAAAACAACACAAACGAAAATTTAAAAAAACTTAAGCCTCACTGAAGAGTTTTTGCTAGCCACTTACTTCATGTCAAACACATTATTATTTGACGGTGCACATGTCAGTTAATGTCATATTTCATCCTCTGAACCGATTAATTTGTGCGTCTCATGAAAGCGGCTCCATTCTGCCTGCTAGCTTCAGCACCAAAGGTTCGCTTGTTTTAAACACCCGCATAGCAGGAGTGGGCAGTGGTTTGTTGTTGCTCCTTGTTCACAGTAACTGCTGTCTCCGTGTATCATACGGGGATCCAGTGTTCAAATGGAAAATAAAATGAGCGCTCCTAGAAGCTACATCAGAGAGTGCGGTAGGAAGCCGGTCTGAGCCACTAACAGCTGTACAGTGATTGACAGTCTGCGTAGAGCTAAACATGAAATACGCCTTGACAAAAGGGCACTTTGGACATCAAGGGTCAAAGGGGCAGGTGCTCGGACACCCTCAGACCCCCCCCCCCTCCCCCACACGTTGTGACCCTCTGACTTTTCTTCTAGCACCACTAGCAGGTTCACGTTTTTGGTTTTTAGTGAAATGTCTGGACAGCTATTGGACGGCTTGCCATCAAATTTTGTACACACATTCATGTCCCCCTCAGGATGAATTGTAATAACTTTGGAGATCCTTTAACCTTTAATCTAGCGCCATCATCAGCTTATAATTTTAATTTGTCCAACACTTTTGTTTATGACCAGATACCTGCAAACCTAATGGCTTTCCCATCAGCCTTAGCTTTACTTTGTGTTTAGTGCTAGTTAGCGAATGTTAGCATGCTAACACATTAAAGTAAGATGGTAAACATTAGATGTGACGTTTGCACATTCATTGCTTGTGTGATGAATTCCTGAATATTGCTTGTCTAACATTAAAACATGCCTGCCAATTAAGCAAAAATAAACTAAATACAGATGAGTGTGTGTGTGTGTGAGAGAGAGAGAGAGAGAGAGAGAGAGAGAGAGATGAAGAGATGTTCTGGGTCAGGGAGGGATCAATGTCAAATGGCCTGGTTAACAGCATACAGCTGACAAAGTCATTCATTTCTGCCGGCGCTCCACTCTGGATGCACTCTTCCTGTGTATGTGTGTATGTGTGTGTGTGTGAAAATGTGATTGTCTATCTGTATGATATGGTTGTGTGTCATTGTGCTGCAGTAACAAACGCCTGCCGGACGGGGCGGAGGTGTCCCACCCATGAAGCCACATGGGTGTCAACTAACACAACACATTACAGTGTCTCACGTGAGCAACTCTGCACTCATTTGCACACTCATACATACACTTCCCTTTCACTGGATGGATGGATGGATACTTTTATCTGAAGTGTCTGACTGAACAGTCAGGCAGAGGGTGAGGGGAAAAATCTCTTTTCTTTGAGGTTGTTCATAAAACTGAGTTGATGACAACTTAGATGAACCGATGTGACACGACTGTCACAACTGTATTTTTTTTTTATTAAAGGTGAGTTATGATGAAAATTTGTGGGCTACTTAAACCTCAGGCTATGGAGAAATGTTGACATTGTGTCATCCATATGGTTTGAATGTGTTGAAGCCTGAAGTTTGGGTTTACCACCCGCCGTCTCTTTGTCACTCCTTGAAGCCAGAAAATCCAAATTTGGGCAAAGAGGGAGGAACATGGATGCTGCAGACATGGGACTAGCAAACCTTAGTTTATCACAAAGGCAAGAAACAACTAGTCTGGCTCTGTAAAATGGTAAAAACATTCACTTACCAGTACTTCCAAAGCTCACTAATAAACATGTTATGTCTAGTTTGTTTGGTCCAGGCTAAAACACACTATTTCAGCTGCTGTTGGGCTGATGAAATATTTAATGGACATATGAAATCTTCTTTGATCAATCTCTAACTCTGCTAGAAAGCAAATAAGAGAGTTTCCCAAAATGTTGAACTATTCCTTTAAACTTTGGGCTTAGATATGATTGTGTAGATTTTTATGTGATTATGGCAACTTTCAAATTATTCTGCTGCTGTGGCAATGTTTTGGTATGACCACTAAAAAGTCACTAAAATCTGAAAATTTCAAATCCTACATTAATGAGCTTTAGTCAGTCAAACATGCAAGATTAATATTGTTCTATTTTGTCAATTCATCACAGAGAAAATGACTTTTTTGTTGGCTGCTCATTTTAAGATCCCCTCCTGACATGTTTTAAGACATATGTAAATACTTAATAATTTGTGTCTGATAAGTTTTCCACAACAAAGTTCAATTAATTCCTTAAAAATTCTTAAAATTGCATCTTGTCCTTCAATAAAAAAAAAATCCTCATTATAAAATCCTGAATGTAACTAAAAACATGCATGTGCATGTGAGGAACACTCCTTGTTGCCCTTTGCCTTTTCACATGTATGCTACTGGTCATAACTGGTAATTGTAGCTGATTTTTAGACTCATTTATTTTCACATTTCACCACTTTTCAGCTCATGCTCAGTTTCCCCTCATAAAGCCCCACCCACCCACACCTTCTAATTGTTGCTGATATTTGGGTGTAGAGAAGAGTAGAGCCACCGATCCATTAACTGACCAGGCCCAGCTTGATTGGCTCCGGACGAACCCCTGAAATAGCAGGATTGGCTGTCAGCCAAGCGCCCATTTCCTGTGTGTCTGAGAGGAGCTCCAGCCATGGGGGCTCAAATGCATTTCCTGACTGTGTATAAAACTTTTATTAATGACCAGGAGTGCATCAGCGGCTATGCCCGCTCGCCCACACTCACTCGCTCACCCACTCATTCACTCACTCATCAAGGGAGAGAGAGAGAGAGAGAGAGAGAAAGAGAAAGGAATGGATGATGGGAGTGAAAATGAGTTGCAACACTGTGAGACAAGCACAGGATGAGAGAGGAAGAGGGTGTGTGTGTGGGGGTGGGGGGGTGGGAGCGCGTGAGAGACGAAGAGAAGACACTGATGGATGGATCAGGATATGGGGAGATAGAATTAAGTGAGACAAACCAGAGCCGAGACATTAAAAGAGAGAAAGGAAGGAGGTTCTCTATAGGCTCACAACCTACAATATCTCTTACAGTGTAACTTTATTACACACCAATATACTGCAGGTCTCTCAGTACACCTTTCCTTCCGCTTAATACGAGATTAACACTAAAAGATACGTAATGTTGGTGTAAAATATGTTTGAAGTTTCCCTGCACAATCAAATGACTGACAATTACCCTTAAAAAAAACAGACATTGGGCATTAGAGGCTGCAGTGTTCAATACACCCCACAATATGAACTTGTTAAGAGAAATCAGGGGGAAAAAGACAATTTCATTTTTTTTTAGAGGCTTGGGTACATGACATGTAAAGTTTGTCCTGAGGGTGGTGCTACAGTAAAAGCTATATGTTAAAGGAAATTAAAATGGTTTGTCACCTTGGAAGCAGAAGATTTCTTCTTTTGTCTATTAAAGGTACGGCAAACTTGTTTGAGAATGGCGATTCTTCTATATCTATGTATAGGTATACATGTGATGTATTGTGCAAAGCATTAAGTTTCAGAAAACACATTAAATAACAGTTCCTTGTTTATTCTGTTTATAGGTCCACGACTAAAACTGTGTGTATGCACAAAGACAGAACAGAATACAATTTTATTAGCATGAAAACTTTGGTTTAAAATATGTGCAAAATTATTGCCATGATTATTCCCATCAGCCTCTGCTGTACTTTGTGTTTTGTACTAATCAAGCGGCAACCTCTGGGGTTGAAAAATGAAGCCAATGCGGAAGTGACAAAAACTGCAGTTCCTCAAATGGCCACTTGAGGCTGGCTTCAAAAGTGAGTCAATCAGAAATAACAGCAGAATTACAGCAGAAATAAACATATTTACAGCCTGGTACAAAAAAAGGTTTTGGTGTCTATAGCTAATTTCCCCGTTCATGACAACTGTACAGGGGTTAAAGAAACTCACCCATTTAAATCGTATTAAGCCGTAAAGTTATGCATAATTAAGGACGTGGCCGCTTTAAGTGACAGGTTGCTAGATGCTAGGTGACTTGTTTCAGGCTTCATTCGGCCCGCCTCAGCTCCACCTCTTTGCCCATTTTGGATTAGCTGGGAGTTAGGCGGAGTCAGGCACTGCCAAGATGGCGGTGGCTGGAGCCGCCCACTTTGAGCTTCAAAACTGCTCTTCAAAAAACCAATGGGTGACGTCACGGTGGCTACAAACCATATTTTTACAGTCTTACACTAAACTAAGGTGGTGAACATGATAAACATCATACCTGCTGCACATCATTCGGAGCATGTTAGCTTGCTGATGATGGCATTTCTACCGCTGTACTTAAAGAATATGGCCGGCGATTTTCTATATTATTCTTATTGTCAACAAATCTGAAGTGCAGAGCTAAACCAACAATGAATTGATCCTCCTTACAAGTATTGAGTGTATCCAAAGCCTGATATACATAGATAGAAAGGGCTCGTTCTAAGGTAAGGAACACACGATTCTTATTTTCAGATGATTATACACTAATTAAAACATACTTATGAATATTATATTCCATTCCTGCCAAGTCCGTCCTACTAGATGCTACTAAATTCTACACTCTGCACCTTTAAGGAGTATGTTATCACACTCAAAGTAGGGAAAAATAGTCAGTCTGAGGTATTATCCAGATGTCATATCATATGTACCAGAGGTTAAGTTTGAGCAGGAGAAACTGAGAGCTGTGAGAAATACTGACACTGGCCTTTCATCACACCATAAAATGTGAATGGAAAGCTTCAAATGTGTATAGAGGAGCATAATTACATCAAAATGGATGAAAGATGAGAGCTGTCAACACTTTCCTGGCAGGGTGGAGAGACAGAGAAAGAGAGATGGGGGGAAGAGAGAGAGAGCGCGAAGCGGAGAGTGATGACTACAATGACTGGTGGAAAACTGAAAATATCCAGACTGATGAGATGCAACCTGGACATTCACCCAGACCTGGCAACCCAAAAGGCTGTTATATCTGTAGCAAAAGAAATAGTGATACTTCTATTGTTTTTATTACTTATACAAACTATTACTATGCACTTCAATTCATGAGTAATGTTTTCCTTTTGAAATACTATCAGTGAAGTTTAAGTTTAAAGTCTTCTGGTGTCAGAAGACTTAAAAAACTCAGTAGTTGATACCAGTAATGCTAGTTTTAGGCTACCTCAACAGTTCTGAGGTGACATATCACTACCATGAAAATATGAATGGAGAATTGATCTTACACTGATATTAACTAACCAATAATTTGGTTACAACGTGCTATAATAACACCTGGAGAGGAGTTTTCAAAAAGTCTTGATTTAGGTGTTTGCAACCACGAAGGAGAAAGCTACTGTACATATTTCTTTAAATATTCTCTGGTTTAATAAAACTGCTTACTGGGAGAGAGGGGTCGATCATCAGGGGTCATCATAAGGTTGACATTTTTGTTTTTTTGTTTGTTTTGTTTCTCAACAGCCATTGGATATATTTCCATGAAATTTGATGCAGACATTCATTGCACCCTTCGGGATGAATTGTTTTCATCTGGTGCCTTTTATCAGGTTTAAGTGATGACATTCCCTTCAACCTCAGCTGTACCAGGATGGTGAATATTCTAAATGTTATCCTGCTAAACATCGACATGTTAGCATTGTCATTGTGAGCATGTTAGCATTTAGCTCAGACGACACTGTGCCTAGTTGCTAGTTGCTTCAACTTTCAAAATCTCAAATCTCAAAATGACACATGAAATGAAACATTTAACCATCCAAACATTTAACCAGTGTTGCAACCTTTCATTGATGAGTTCCTCCTATTTTTTGCCAATATTGTTATCATACTTCCAATCATGCCAATAAAGCATATTGATCTGATTAGAGAGAGAGAGAAAGAGCGAGAGAGAGAGAGAGTGAGTCTGACTGGGGTGCGTAATGGGGAAGCATTGATTATGGCTGATAACTCTGGCTCTTTGATGTGGATAATGCAGTCTCTCTCTTCCTCCCTCTGCCCGCTCTTTACACTCTAAAACCCCCGGGCCTCAGAGGATATTGAGTTTACAGAAAGAGAGAGAGAGTATACGTCAGACTCAGTAGCTCATAGCTTGAATGTGATAGAAAAAAAAGTTGTATGTATATGGTGGAGATAGAGAGAGAGAGAGAGAGCATGTGTTTGTGTGTAGGAGATTAAATGTTCATGTGAAAAAGATAAAAATGTACATATATGGTAGAGGGTATATGGGTGGGGGGAAATGTGTGTTTGCAAGTTTAAGAGTGTGTTTGTGAATGAAAGAGAAAAGTGGATGTGTGGGAGAGACATTTTGAGATTGTCCTTTAAGATAATTATCACCTGACTCAACTCATTGTCTTGGTTTTATGCCTCACAACTTTTTACTGTTTTGGTAGTTTTCAGACAGACAAAGTTAGACTGGCTGGTGAACATAATGGAGCATCTAGCAGATAAAGAACTTAATATTTCCCTCGGGAGTTGGTGGAGAAGAAAACAGAGCTAAAAGCAGAGTGAATACTGGACTTACTGTCATCAGGTGGTCAGACACACGACTCCAAATGAACGCTAACGTTGCTCAGTGTTGGCTCAATATGTAAATATGGAACTATTCGTAGTAATAATAACTATCAACCTGCTGATAGGTGCGTTGGATCTTATGTGTCATTCTAGACGGCAATTGTCATTTATTTTGGCAGATTGTTGGGAATAAAGGGAAAACAACAAAGATAGATTGAATATTTCTTGCATTACTTGGGTGTATTGACCCTTTAAATGTCCTGATTTTGGAACATTTAAAGTCTCCCTCCTGTCAAAAACGTATTTTTTATTCTTGTTCTTTCAGTTAGACATTTGAGCGTTACTGTGCAGAATGATCTTTGTGCAGAGTTTGATACTAGGAGGGAGGAAAGTTTCTCTGTGCTCACCTTAAATCTGAGTTTAAGGCGTGTACATGAGCATGATTTGTGACATCACTACTAGTTTGGAGCCAATCAAGGGCCAGAATACTACTTCCACATGTGTAATGTGGAAATTTGAAGCCTCCACTGCAGGAGAGATCATGTATTCAGCGGTTTAACTGTGGAAATGAAAAATATTTGCATATTATACAGATTGTTTTTTCATTTTATTGAGTTTTTAATAAGGTTGCTGCATTTTTTGTGGAAAAAGGGGAGGATTTTTACATCTCTTAAAACATGTCTGGAGGGGATCTTTAAGACTCTTTTGTATTCAGTATGGAAAACAACAAGAACAACAGTAAGTATACGCCTATAGTTGGCAAAGACGACCAAAAACAAACACATCAGACACAATTAACATCTGCAGAAGCATAATCTGTATTGTCGTCAGTGTAAACGTCACGGAGAGAAAAAATAACGATAACAGGCAGAGTCAGGAGGTAATTCATACACTTAGTTTGTTCCTGTGATTCAAACCCACAGACAGACAACAAGTTTCCAGTGTCTGACAATTTCGGCGGCACAGGATAAACATGTCTACGTCCTGCCCTGTTTTTCTAGGGGAGCACTATTACTGCACTTTGCTTTAAAAAGTGAACCTTTTAAATATGGCTGCAAGTGGCGAACTTTGGGTCCAAGTACTTAGATGAATGATGCCAAATAGGAATCGGTGGAGCAGGAGCATTACTTGGTACAAGCAAAATCCTTGATTTTCTTGAAAATAACAGAAACAGGAGGATGCACACACCTTGGTGCCAGGCTGGATGCAAACAGGTGACCTTATAGTTACAGGACGTGTTTAGACCTCTCGACCGTCAGGACAACACAGATGTCACTGACACCAGTTAACACTAAACATTAACTTCGTTCTGCATACAATTAGTAAATTACTGCATTGAAGTCAATGAGAGTGAATAACTTGGTTGAATGAAGTGTGTGTGATGCGTGCAAACAAAACACATAACCCTAACCCATCTGGCTGGTGGAGGCCTGGGAGGAAGAGAAGAGAAAGAGGTTAACAAGGAAGCCACCCAGATAGGCTGATGCCTAAACTACCCTGGTGCAGGCAGTTTCCCCACGCCCTTTCCAACCTCGCCCACCAGCTCTTGAGCCAGGAAGCCAAACCAATCTCAAGCAGAAGGCAGAAAGAGGGACATCACAAAACTTAAAAAATTCACAACAATCTAACTGTCCTGGGAGAAGAAAACAAAAAAAATCACACATCAGCCTTCTTTTCTCGGGTGTTTTGTCAAATATTTTGATGAAAGTTGTTCAAAAATTGGATGAAATAAAATGTTGAGCTTATATCACTGAGGACTCACAGTTTGACCGATCTGAAAACCATTTGAAACATGTGATACAGGGCTCCAGACTAACTTTTTTTCACCACCATCCTGGAACCATCCCAAAAACAAATTTATAGTCCCGAAGTGAATGTAAACCGTCCCAAAATCAAAATGTTTTTTCCTCACTTTGTAAAGCAAGACAGTTTGCCTGGGGTCCCCAAAATCACTAAATCCACCCCTGTTTACACGTGAGTGTTTTCTTTAATGATTTACTTTAAAGATAAGAGATGCTGCTTTGAGTAACTGTAAATGTTTCCATGGTGAACTGTGCCTTTGCAATACAGTTTCATATTTATGTCCTATATATGCTGCGGTCCTGTTTCTGCTACTGATAACACATGAGATCTGGAAAGATTGTAACATGCTGACTGCACCCATTTCTCCAGCAATCTCTCTTGTATAATTGTCGAAATAATTGTTAATAGTGTCTGTATATTTCTTAATATTCCCCATTGTTTGTTTGCTTAGTTGTGAGTAATTGATATTTTCATCATGAATGATGTATTATTTCACCACCCACAACCCATCGGCTATTAACCAGAATGTCCATTTTTATGTTTGATAAGTGTTTAAGGCTTAGATTATAACAAAAAAGACCAAAATAATATATAGAAATTGTCCAAATGTATGCTTTAGCGAATATACTCACACACAGTCAGGGTAGAGCTGTGTTTTATTGAACCAGCGCAACATATTTGTGAGCTCCTGTCAGTAAGCTGTTTGTGACTGAGGGGATGGATGTGCTGGTACCACAGGAACATTTCAGGTCTCATGCTAAGTAGCCACCCGGTGATACTAACCAAAGTAACAGCAATGAGAAGACGCGCTCTGTTGTAGTCAGCGTTCAGTTCAGTTTGTCATTTGCTAAGTGATAGTTTAAAATAAATAAATAGAAAATCCTTTTCGTCTCGGAGGTGTCACACACATCACACAAACACATTTTCTACTGTCCCCCATGATGACGTGACACCGTCAGTCTCAAGCCCTGATGTGATATCTTGTATCCAAAGAATGTCCAAAAGAATTTTGGTAGCAACTGAATGAAGATTTGTGGAGATATGGATGTTAATTGATTTTGCATATTTTTTTGCATCTGTGGCGCCCCCTAGTGGCAGAATATCCTAAGACTATGTATCGAAGTTTGGACCGAGCATCCGAACACTTGCACCAAGTTTGAATTTAAAGACACAGGTCAAAAAATGTATAATTTCAAAAAATTGATTGACGTGTCAAAATTTCCTTGATAACTTAAGATCAAAGTCCGTAGATGATCCTGACAAAGTTTTGGGACAACTGGCCGAAGTTGTCGGCAAGTTGTCGAAAATAGGATTTTGAGAAAATTGAGAAAAAAGTCACAAGATTTGACATTTTTAGAGCAGAAGCCCACTGGAGCAAAGATGTAGATGAACTGAGAGATTAAAATGATTGTTACAGCACTACTTTGAGCTCAGTTAGTGTCATTTTATGTGCCTGAGTAGTGGGAGGAATTTGCAACCCATCTGCCAATTTTGGTGACTTTTGGTCTTATGGTTTTTGCTGCATGAACACCTTCAGCAGAGAAAAATAAAGAAGAAAAAGAATGAGAACAAAAACAAAAGGGCTCCAGCAGCGAGCTTCGATGCTCGGACCCCTAAAGTCTCCCTCCTGTCAAAAACGTATTTTTTATTCTTGTTCTTTCAGTTAGACATTTGAGCGTTACTGTGCAGAATGATCTTTGTGCAGAGTTTGATACTAGGAGGGAGGAAAGTTTCTCTGTGCTCACCTTAAATCTGAGTTTAAGGCGTGTACATGAGCATGATTTGTGACATCACTATTAGTTTGGAGCCAATCAAGGGCCAGTATACAACTTCCACAAGTGTAATGTGGAAATTTGAAGCCTCCAGTGCACATACACTGGACTTTTCAGTGAAGTAGGAGAGATCATGTATTCAGCGGTTTAACTGTGGAAATGAAAAATATTTGCATATTATACAGATTGTTTTTTCATTTTATTGAGTTTTTAATAAGGTTGCTGCATTTTTTGTGGAAAAAGGGGAGGATTTTTACATCTCTTAAAACATGTCTGGAGGGGATCTTTAAGACTCTTTTGTATTCAGTATGGAAAACAACAAGAACAACAGTAAGTATATGCCTATAGTTGGCAAAGACGACCAAAAACAAACACATCAGACGCAATTAACATCTGCAGAAGCATAATCTGTATTGTCGTCAGTGTAAACGTCACGGAGAGAAAAAATAACGATAACAGGCAGAGTCAGGAGGTAATTCATACACTTAGTTTGTTCCTGTGATTCAAACACACAGACAGACAACAAGTTTCAAGTGTCTGACAATTTCGGCTGGAACTGGATAAACATGTCTACGTCCTGCCCTGTTTTTCTAGGGGAGCACTATTACTGCACTTTGCTTTAAAAAGTGAACCTTTTAAATATGGCTGCGAGCGGCGAACTTTGGGTCCAAGAACTTAGATGAATAATGCCAAATATGAATCGGTGGAGCAGGAGGATTACTTGATCTGCCAAAAATAATTAATAAAATAAAAAATAATAATTAATTACTAATTAATAACTAATTATGCACGTTATTAAAGAAAATGTGGACCATGTCAGAGCTGAATCCAGGGTTAAATAACTTTTTTTTGTTTGTTTGTTTTTCTTTTTCAGTATAACTCATTTTTAATTCATGAGGCCTACATAGAATGGCCTGCATAATCGATTCAGTCAAGAAATATGTCAGTGACGGGAGTGAGAATATGGAGAATGATTTCAGCTGATTTCATCAACTTAGCCCCAGTAGGAGAACTTTTAATATGCTATTTTGAAAGACTCTAAACGACAGATCAATAAACTCAAAAAAATGCATAATACAAACATGCTAGACTTGAATTTCAATAAAGGTACAAAATAATAAAACCACAATAAATACAGTAAAAATAATATACATACATATAGTGTATATTTTAAACCCCTTTAGGATGGTATTTAATTGAGCCACAGTATAATCAGTTTAAAAAGTAGTCACAGTAGGTTCAAAACTGAATTTATAACAGTGTGTATAACATTATGGTTTGTAGTCCAAAATGGCATAATTTTACCTTACTGTTGGATACCTTTTCACTGTTAAATTACCAAAACCTCAAAATAAAAAAGGTTCTATTGCTTTGAAGACAATCATACTGCATTCTTCCCTTTTTAAAACAGTTTTGGAATTACCTCAAAATTAATAACCTTCCATTATTTCTTTCAAGAATTTCAATGACACTTTAAATCCTCCTTTTTTTTTTAGCATTTATAAGTGCATAAAAACACTTAATAAATAATTTAGAACAGTGATTAAAACTTCTCCCATGAAAACGCACAGCCTCCAGTTGTAGGTGCTCCTTATATGTGTTGATATGCGTTAGTTAACCCTCATATCTGCTTTTAACTACATGATAGTATGTTATAAACATATTTATTAATGTATGTATACTGTTTAAAAATGTGTTCATAATCAGTTATAGCAATATGATTATTGGTAGTCAGACTAATGTAATCGGTTACTTTCTTGCTGTGGTTGTATGTCTGGACATTCATGACTGTTCGCAGTGTACTGGCTGTGATGGTTTGTGCTTTCTCTGTGGCCATGTGCGCTTTGAGAACAGTGACTGAAGTCAAAATGGTTGACAAGTCGCCAATTGAGCCAAGCCCTACAGAGCTGTGATGACCTCATTCTCTGTCTCTCTCTGCTCCATCAGCTCCACTCGTTGACCCCGAGTGAGGAGCGAGCTGCTGAGAGGAACTGGCTCCCTCTGCTGGAGATGCCTACAATAGCAACGATGTCAAGGGTCCCAGGAACTTAGACATACTGTATGAGTCTCCCTGCTTTTAACCAAATGCATGCTGGGATACACTCCTGCAGCTGAGGATATTTAAAGGGAAAAAAGAGTGCTTTTTTTTTTTTTTTTTTTGGAAGAACTGCACATCATTTAACATGCATGTGATTACTGAAAGTACAATAGTGGATTACTCAAGAGTAAAGTGTTTAAAATACCAGGAAAAAAATATGTGAAGAAAAACAGATAAAAGAAGGGAACAAAGAGGGCAGCAAGCAGATATTTAGGCATCCATGTGTTCATTCTTGATTCTGTATATGACACAAAAATATTTAAACTCAAAGGTTTTCTATCTTTTTTGGGCTTTCGACCACATCTCAGTCTTCATTTAGCGAGTAGCGCTGCCTCAGAGGAGATGCAGCTGAAATCTCTGAAAAGCCGTTAACGTGACCATATTGCGTAAGAGATTTTGTTTATTGTGTAGTTTTTATCATGCTGTAACAGGTATCTTAAGTAAAAAAACAAAACACATGCACTTTGAAATGACACATTACTGATTTTAATCGCAATCTATCACAGCTGAAACATTTCTCATTGGAGAGGACTGAGGCTGTGTAGCCAGGCTAACAACCCAAATCCCCTTGAACTGAAATATATAGAAAAATTCTTTGCATACGAAAATATATTTAGACTATCTATTTGCAGATTAGCGCCAACCAGTTAATTTAGCTCAGCATACAATTTATTCTCCACTGGAAAAAAAAAAAGGCAGGGTTGTCAACCAAGCATGCTAAACAGTGATGAGATGGTTCACCATTAGCTTGCTAACATGGTAAACACATTTAAAGGCACTTTAGATCCCATGCTAGTGAAAATATTTTACATTCTTCCTACAGAAATTCAGCTCTGTGTCCACTGGGCAGCTCTTTTCTGTCTGTGGTGTTAAAGGACATGGCTGGCGATTTTTCTATATTTTTCTTATTGTCAACAAATCTCATGTGCAGAACCAAACCAACAATGAATTAATCTACATACAAGTATTGTTTGTGTATCCAAAGCCTTACACATCTCACACCTCTGTGCCGTAGACCTCCGTTGTTGTCCAAAAACTATTAAAAACACGTCATTGAGCCACACCATTGCACTGGGTGACATGTTCTTTCACCACAATGAGTTTGAGTATGTTAGTTTGTTTAGAAACGCTTCCAGAGACTAGTAACAGCGATCAAGTTTTCAGTCTCTGGACAGTAGTTCTGTGTTACGCAGATACAATCTCTTGACTTTGTGCTACATTGTATATTGTAAATAACCTCTTGACTTTGTACTGATGTTATGATATGTAGCACAACAAGCTAGGGAAGCACTGCAAAGGGGTCTACATTCCTATTTATGCTCAGTCGTGTCTGCCTTACAGGAACTACTCTCCAGAGACTGGAAATGTCATCACTGTTATTAGTCTTTTGGAGCCGTTTCTAAACAAACCAACGTGCCCAAACTTTGTGGTGAAGGAACATGTCACCCAGTGCATTGGTGTGGCTCATTGACGTGTAGTTTTGGACAACAATGGAGGTCTATACAGCACAGAGGAGTAAAATATAACAGGCTTTGGATACACACACACACAATACTTGTGAGGAGGATTAATTTGTTGTTGGTTTGGTTCTGCACATGAAATTTGTTGACAGTAAGAAAAACATAGAAAATCACCAGCCTTAAACCAGTTCTCGTACATGGATCTGTAAATTTTACCTGATCAACAACCTGAAATTATTTATAAGTAAATTTAAGTAACAATTTGAAACTCATCCTGACTGCCAGCATAAACGTGGTGAAAGAGAATTTAGCCTGACACATAAGTTGAATAGACAAAGAAAGCCCCAAGTTGACATAGAAAAACAGCAGTTTATATCAGCCAACCACAAATAAACGCTCTTTTTAATGGCAGCAGGAAGGTGAAACCATCGCTGTCTCTTTAGGTTCCACTAGTTGAGAAGATTTTTTAGGTTGTGTGGCGCTATAATAAATAGAGTGTAAAGTCAGCTAGTTTCAGTGTAATGTTTTTTTGTAAACTTTCACAACCAAGCAGCAGATCAGCTGGTGAAACAGCCTGCAGCGCCTTAAAGTTGAGCTCCCAGTGGAGACACAGCCTTCAACATGCTTCATTAAGTAAAAAGCCTGAACAGAGAACCAGAAAAACTCAGAAGAAAGACTCAATATACAATTTACATAATATTGTGCTTTAAAATGTTCATCCGCCATCATGAAATCACCATAAATCATGCTCCAGTTCCATACATTCAACAATCCACCCATCAACCCCGCTGTGATGCATCACACTCATGGGAGTCGATGCAAGCTTCTGCATAGCCTCTCATGGATGTGAGACATCACGCAGCCCTGACCCAGATCCCACTGTCATATACAAACACGTCAAAGCTACATAAACATACTCATGCACCTCTGAGACTATTACGACATAAAACCTCAAAATAAAAAACGATTACACAGTTGACAGATATTACCATTTAACAGAAGTAAAGCAAACAACCCGATCAGAACATTTTTCAAATGTTCGTTAAAACTGTATTGCAGAGGTTCTGCTCTACAGTTATACTGAAGAAAATATTCATTAAGTGTGCCCATCTTACAAATATATATATATATATGTACACAAATATTTACATGCAGAGTAGCAATCATGGTAACACATCTCCTTCCTTATCCCCTGGGCTAGCATGGTTGTGGTGGCTTTGTGGAGAACCTCATGCTACATGCTAGGTGGTATTGGCCTTGTCAAAACTTGCATTAGTGACAACTGGAAGATGAGACGGCACTTTTTTGATAACTTTGGCTGCACTTGGTTCCACATTAGTGCGTCATTTTCCCCCTCAGTGATCCCATAGTGGTGAAATTCGTGATGTACAAAACGTGAACCCTCAGCGGCACGATGTGATGTTGTCAATGAGCTGATATTTACAGTAGAAAATCCACAAACTTAACTTAACATTTTAAACTTATGTTTAAAGTCACAACTGACTAACGTTTGTAGGTAGGGCTGGGTATCGAACCTTGTTACTCTTTTGGAACTGCCAAATTCATCCGTGACACCAAAAATCATAAACAGTCATATACAGATAATGACACAGAATTTCAGATTTATAATCTTATATATATTTTGCCAATTTTAAAATGTATTTTAGTTACAGAACCTATTTTGTTAAGAGACAAAACAAGGTTTGCAGAAAAAACATGCACATTTTTTTCAAAGTAAGGTACAATGTTTATATTTCTTTTAACTTTTTTTTTTTAATTCAACATTTATTGATACCCAGCACACCTACAGCGTCTAGCCGGTACGACGTCACGCTGTGGTGAATTTCCTTTTCTTCACAGAAACCGAAACTCAATTTCACTTTCACAGACGCATTTTGAGGATTCCCCCTTTTTGATTTGAGGGAAGACAGCATCCCTGTGGAACCAAATGCAGACTTATTGCAACGTCTGCCAAGTAGGGATGGAACAAATAATCGATACAGCAATATAGAGCAATATAAACGCCTGTGATACTGAGCCAGACGTGTGTCCAGAATGTTTAACAGTTCTGCTTTGGCGTTGTGCCTCTTCTTTTATCTCGTCCATAAATTTTTATGAAACTGAAAGCTCTTTATCATGCAGGCAATAAATACACACATTCTGCCACTTAAGGGATTTTTTTCCCCTCTTCAGGCACATATGTTGTAATGTATCACAGATGATTGTCTTGCAGTATATAACAGAATCATTTTTGATTCCATCGTGAGCGATGTATCGCAGTTCCCAATCCTACTGCTGAGTATTAATACTCTATTTACTTTGTCAAAAAAAAAAAACTGAAAATGCATTTTTCATGGAAATATTGTATGCTGTTTTGGTGCTTGACTTAAAACATCTTTACGAACATTTATTTTATTATTTCTCACATGACATTTAATTCCAACTTCTGCCTGAGCGGTATGGAAAGCAACCAGTTAACGGCTAGTTTAGGACACAGACAGTATTTTACTTGGTTAATTGTAATGTCATGTTTGATGGCAACCGTAGGTTAATCGACCCGAATATAATAATGAGGGTGAGAAAGGAGAGGAAGTGTCTGTTCATGCCAAAATTGTTATCTCAGCTCTGATTTTTACCACAAATCGTCCGCCGTTCAGTTAAAGTCTCGCCCGGTTCAGTTGTCATGATTGCTTCATTACCGCCACCTGAATCCATCACACAACCACCTGGCTGTAGCATCATCTAAAAATATTTGGTCTTTGATTATTGGATTTGTACCCTGTGACCAATGATTTGACCCAATTATCCCAAATTTAGAAGGGGAGAGGGGGGATTTCAACCACCACCGACCCTGGGAGCCCTGAGGATGAGGGAGGGGAGGGGAGGGGAGGGGGGGACAAGCATGCAGGGTGGGATAGCGGGTGACGTCTGGGTCTTCTTGTTGTTCAATCATTCCTGTCGGAGAGAAGCAGTGTGTCTTTAAGGGGTTGTAATGATTTCCTGTTTCGAAATAAACAAAACACAGGTACAGTTGTTACATCCTTGTTCAAATAATGAGCCAATAAGCTGCAGTGAAAAAAAAACCAAAACGTGTCTGTCTAGACATTCTGCAAAATTAAAAATGGCAGGCGGACAAATGTTCAAATTTGGGACAGTAAGTGTGTCGCTTAATTATCTTCAGTGAAAATTATGTTCAGTCTTGGCCATTATTCCATGTTTACTGTTAATAAAGTGCTGTGATAACAAAAGGGGAATGTTAAGTTTCTGACAAAGCTACTTCCTGGTTCAAATTTCAGCTACTGTACTTATTTTTAAAAAATGTGACTTTGGTGACTCCTAGTGGTGTTATTTTAAAAAAAGACCCTACATGCAGTGTTGCAAACAAAAATTCAATGAAATAATAGTTTGAAAGATGCTATAATCCTGCTAAAAGAATCGACACATGCATGACTTTAGATTAGATTTGTTTGAAGTCTGACTATTCGCCCCATCAAAACCATTGTAAAGAAGTGTCTGGTAATGGTGTTACCTTGCTGTGTCTCTTAAATGAAACTGAAATATTACAACTGATAGGAATGACCACAAGTACTAAAAATCCTAATGAGGAGCATAAATCTTCAATTTCTGTTGAACAGCCCTTGTGCTGCATTTATGACGTGTAGGAAATAAGAAAATTCTGACTCAGAATTTCCTGTTTCTCGCCTCAGAGACTTCCGAAAGTAAGATGTCAGAGTACACAAGATTAGGATACAAACAAGATACTAGTGCTGCAGTACAGTTTTATCATTGGTTTTACACTCAACCTTATATTTGTAACTATCAAATCTTCACAGTATCTCGCTGTGTTATTTGCTTTTAAAGTATTTCATACATAAATAGAAAGTCTTCCACCATCAAATCCTACTTGAAGTGGATTTTCACTTTCAATTCTCATTTGTCAATAATGCAACAAACATAAAATCATCCTGTCTCGACTGTATGTTGCAATAGAGAGATGTACATCATCCCCAATATTATACAGTTACTTATGAATAATGTGACACAAAATATGAATTTAAAGGTATTGAATTGCAAGTTTCCATCCCAAAAACGTACAGCAGTGTGTGCAACTTTTTACCACAAGGAGGCACCAGTTCATCTGATTACAAATCTTACTCACCAGTTACAACCAAAGCTGTGTAGACACGGAACTAGGGATGCACTAGTACTAATCTCACTGTATTACTGGATTGTCAGCTTTTACCAGCATGTAAAACTGTTTGAATGGCACAAAATCCGTTCAGTAGTTCAGTGTTACAGCAGCAACAAAACTATTAGTCTGTCACTCAGGACGATTGACAGTTATCAATACGCAGTAAAATGCGCCAAAATTTAATGTCACATTCATCTCATAATGTTGCACAAGTGCATCTTAATACGTACAGTTCAAGTGATTCATTTTTTGTTGTTTTTTTTTGTTTGTTTGTTTTTTTTTTAAGGCATTTGAGTAAGTATGAAAGCAGAATGCACAGTTACTATAAAAAACTGAAATCATTTAGTTTAATTTGATTATTGTTTATCATCTTCATGCAAAGAAATGTAGGAGTATTAAAATCTTTGCAGCAGTAAGAGTGTGTGTGTGCCTGTGTGTGTGTGTATATAAATCAAATTTACACCTCAGACTGTACATGCCAGCGCTCTTGTCCAGAACATTTAATATTGCTACTGTTTTTTGGAGGGTTTTTTGTCTTTTTCTTCAGTAAAATTTCATCCTCCTTATTTGAAGTTTGTCAGAAACACTGTTGGGAATGAGGTATAATCAAAAATAAGTAAATAAATCATAGTATTATGTTGTATGATGTGCTAGAAACTCCTCACTCTCACTCTGACCTCTTCATTACTTTATTATGTCGGTGTGGAATGTAGTGCGACTCGGTGAAGCTCGTCTGTTGTACCAGCCGGCTGAGAGAGAATTTAGCACAGAGCCTCTATCGCCAGCAGGTTTATCAGAATTAGTCTGTCTGTCACTGCACAAACACTAACAGCAGCAGTGCTGAATGTCTGCTGTGTCATTACAACAAACTTTAGTGATGGTGGGTCACATGACACCTGACACCAAAATCACTCAAGTGTCCCCAGTAAAGCGTTCACTCTGGTGAACTAACATATTACCACATGCGATGTTGAGCTGTACTCAGGTTATCTCCTTCAAAATAACCTCTGCTCCTCCTCCCTGCTGACCTGTTTGATCATCTCTCCGGTTCTCTCGATGACGATGGTCTTGGCTTCTTTCACGGGTGAGGTCATCTGGTAGTCATCGCTCAGCAGACCGAGGATGGGGTACTGGTTCCTGTACCTACAAACACACACACACACACACACAGAGTCACAGTCGCTATGGTTTAACCTGGATTTATACTTGACATCAGGTGTATCATACATGATTATATTCTCCACAGTAACTATGTTTACATTGTTTCATCCACTTTGTTATACAAGCAAAGGTGAAGACTTGTTTCATTTCTAAATATGAGACTATTGCCATACGTTTGCTGTATTTATTTTCTGTTATTCACTGATAGAGGCTTGGAAACAACAAACAAACAAACAAAAGTTATATCTCAGTGTTTCTCATCAAATTACATTGTGTGTATCCTACACTAAATTTCAACCATCAGCAAAGTATTTCATACTGGTTAAGCCTAAATGTATAGTAAGGTAGGGCTGCAACTGACCATTAATTCCATTATTATTATTGATCTGCTGGTTATTTTTTGTTAATTAAAAATTTGGTCCATAAAATATCAGAAAATATTGAAAAATAGCAAACGTAACATTTTCAAATTGCTTCTGTCATCTGACAAATTAAATCAACCATCATGTAAGACAAGAACAAGCAGGAAATTCTCACATTTGAGAAGTTTGAACCTACAAGTGTTTGGAATTTTTGCTTGAAAAATGACAAATTTACATCAAAATAAAATGCCAATTAATTTTCTGTCCATCAACTAATTGACCAAACATGTCAGCTCTGTAGAGATTGTTAAAAATAAAACTGTTGTTTCAAGTATCCGTGTAAATTCAAATTGTTTGCAGTGGTGTTTGTACCTCTTGGTGATGATGGTCTTGGTGACGCTCTTGGAGCTGTCGTTCTTCTCTTGCATCAGCTTTTTGATCTCCTGAGGGCCACAAGAGGTCAAAGGTCAGCAGGATCAGAAAGTAGCAGAAACAGCAGGTACAGAACATCTCTAGTGTGAATAGTGTTTCATAAAAATGGCTATTATGGCATCTTTTGTCTGGTCAGATTCTTATTTACTAACTTTTTCATCGGGCGGTTCCAGATTTAAATCATAATTTTACTATTTTTTGACTATATTTTAGTTTGACAACATTTCACATTTGAGAACTTTGACTTCTTTTGTGGAAATAAAGGCCTTGGTAGCTGATTTTTGAAAATTTTTGCAGCTGTGCCCTTTTTTAAAATCACTTTAGCCTGCAAATTATTATTTTCATTATCGATTAATCAACAATTTTCTCAATTAATTGTTTTGTCTATAAAATGTCAGAAAATTATAATTTCCCAGAGTCAAAGTTTACATTCTCATGTATGTTGTTTTATCAGACCAACAGTCCAAAATCATCACATTTGAGAAGCAGAAACTAGATAATATTTGTCATTTTTGCTTAGAAAATGATTATAAAGATTATCCGATTATCAATATAGTTGCCAATTAATTTTCTTTTGCTTCAACCAAAACGTGCTGCTGCAATGTGAGTGTGAGAAATTCTAACACAGGTATGCCATGCCGGCACCATGTTGTGACAAATACATTCCTGAGGTTACCAACTGACAGCTTGCTGCAGCTGGTGTTGTTCAAAAACAAACAAAAAAATGTCAGAATGCTGTTTGACCTGAAAGGAGAAAACTAATTAAATAAAGACACAAGCCCAGAGGGTGAATGTGTGCATTTCTATATAAACAGTAATATAAACCACCTGGCTTGGTTTTCATGATTTATACACTTGACTTGCCGTAGTTGTGTGCGCAGCTTTCCTGGGTAATGAGGGATTATTACTAACGTTTCAGGTCTGCTCTCCTGCAGTTACCTCCACATAAGAAAGACTGAAATCTGTCCAATTTGGCAGGTTTGGAAGATTTACGGAAATACTCAACAGGTTTTAACCACAGAAGGTGATGATATCAGCCAGGCAAGTCCTCACTAGACTAAACAGACGTCTTCGGTTGACTAATTAACATGAGAAACACTTTTCCAAATTAGTATTTTGTCACAGACCTCCTCCTGTCGGGAGATGGTGGTCTGCCGCTGATCCAACATGGCGAGCAGCTCTGAGATCTTCAGCTGGAGACTCTTCTCCGAGGAGGAGGATGATGACCTCTCGGTGGTGATCTCCGTGTGGATCTTTGTAATCTGGGACTGGAGGGAGGACGGTGAGCGACGAGGGACAAAATAGCAAAAAGAGATGTATGTAAATGAAGGTATGATACATTAAAGCTGTTCTTAGCGGATCTGTTCTACAAGAGATAACTTCTGTCTTCCCTCTTAGTTCTACTTTATGTAATGTTTCAGAAATCATATGTTCAGTCAAGTGAATTTTGGATATACAGACCAAAAGTATGTTTCAGAGGTCTTTACAATCTGTGCTACATACACCCTCCTTGGATAGGGAAAAACTAATTTCTAACTTTGAGGACACACACATCACACAACTGTTCTCCAGTGCACAATACTTGCACTGAACCTTTTCGTTATCTTGCTTCCATCAGGATGTATTTTGTACCACCTTGATGAAGGCAGGATAACGAAAGGCAGGTTGGTGCCACCTTTATCCGGTCCTGATGAAGGAAAGATAGCTAAGAATCTTTGTTGAGTGAAGTAAGGCGTACTGGAGTTGTGCAACATGTTTGATGGAAAAACTTTTCTATACTTTTCTTGCTGTAATCACTTGTACTGTTCATACTGACCGTTAGAAGAACCCTTCCTTATGCACTTTCAATGTAAGTGATGGTGGACAAAATCCTCAGTCCTTGTTTTGTGCAAAAATGTATTTAAAAGTTTATCTGAAGATAATATGAGGCTTTAGCTGTCTGAGTTAGTCAAACTCGTCGATATCAAAGTCGATATCTTCCAAAGTTACAGTCTTTTTAGTGCAAAATTCCCTCCTTGTGTTTCCCTGGTGAGCAGCAGTGGAAGGATTGTAACAAAAAGATAAAGAATTTGTACTAAAAAAGCTTTAACTTTGGATGATATCAACTTGATTTGACTGATTTGTATGGCTGAAACTTCATTTTAGCTTCAGAATTTTCAGATTTTTGCACAAACTGAGGTCTGTGCATTAAGAACTAATATTCAGACTGATTGCAGCAAATGGTTCAACGACAATATGGGCACCTGACTATTGTTTTAAGACAGACTTGAAAAATTGAGAGTCTGTCCTTTTAACATCCTTTTTTTGTTCTCACCCGCAGCCTTTCTATCTCCCGGTCTTTTTCTTGTCTCATGGTGCTAAGCTGATCGTTGTACTGACGTGACAACTCCTCTGTTTTGATATGCAGAGCGGAGCTGCTGGCTTGGCCTGACTGCTGTGGGACGGAGAAGACAAAGAAGGAAAAAAAGGAAGAGAAAGATTTAAAACAGTTGATCATCATTACATTACCTGCCTCTTAATTTTTTATTTACATCTTCTTGTCAAGACTAAAATGTCTTTAATTGACTGGATCAGCGAACAATCCAAACTTCGTGTCAGGAGGCAGAAATACAAAAGTAGTTTTGGTGATAGTCCAAATCACTGTGGGTGACAAGCTATTAATGCATCAATCTTTTTGAAATGTTTGGCTAAGTCTGCACATGGCAGAACAGTTGTTTTTTTTTCATATTATTGCAGGCTTGATCATCTTATTTAGCAGTCATGTGCGCTTTGATGGTAATCTTGATACCGATTGATTTATTTCACTAAGAAGAAGAAGAGTTGGCATGTAAACTGAAATGTAACCACAATCACTGATCAAAGAGCTGAACAGTTTTAGCTGCCTGCACCTGAATGATTAGTATATTTGTTGATCATCTGAGTGTATGTATGTGTTGGCTCACTGTTCTGACTCCTTTCATACAATTGCATAATCGAGTGTCCGCCAGCTGGTCTCAATATTAGACTCAAACACATCAACGGGTGGTGCGCTACCTTCTGTCGCAGCATCTCGTTCTCTTTCTGCAGCACTCTGATCTGGCCCTCCAGCTCTTTGATCTTGAACTCGTGGCCCGAGTCGGTGCTTCGGCTGCTCAACAGCTGGCTCTCCAGGGAACGCTGGGCGGCAGTGGTTTCCTTCAGAGACAGCTGGACAGAGAAGACGCGTACACACAGAAAGTCAGAAACACACACACACACACCTAAACAAAGCAGCAGAGGGATTCACTGCTCTCTTCGCTTGACCACTAATTTCACTAAGCTGAAAAAGCTAAATGAAGCCACTTACAAATCCCTAACTTTGAAATAAACTTATGTGTAAAGATCTGGTTTTGCTGGGAGGAGTTTAAAAAGGGCCCATTATTGATAGTTGACAATATAACCATTTTGTGTTAAAGATGTCTGAGTAAAATATTAATAAAGATGACAATAACGATGAGTAACAGTAAATTTCAAACAGTTATTCACTTTTAAATTGTTTTAAATATCATAAATTATGCATAAAAATAGTTAAACATGAATAAAAATGCTGCCAATACAACATTTATTGCTGTTGTTTAATGCTCTGAAATTTAATTTTGGATAATTACCAACATGATTGCCAATACTGATACATGATAAACAGATATTAGACAATAATATCAGCCCATTGATGTATCAGTTGGACTTCAGTGTTGATCAGAGAGAAATAAACACAAACACAATATGCACAAATATATATATATGCTCCTGTAAAACATATATTTGAGTAGGTAAGTGTTTCTCACAAATACAAAAATGTAGACCAAGACAGAATATTGATGAAAAACAAGCAAAACTTTGGTCCTTGTGAGAAAAAAGGCACTAAATAACACATAATCTATGTGTAATAAACTATTACCTTCATTAATACTTGCTGGCAATTAGGTATTTTACTTATAACAGTCAATTACTTTTATGTTGCACCCTAAAGTGCTGCCAGTTTTCATCCGAAATATACTGTCACACTTAACTCAAATTACTAACACAAGCACACATCCAACAACATTAAAGATTGACTTTGAATTATGTAACTGTTAGTTCAGAAACATTAAAGCCTAACTTGACTGTCATTACAGTAAATTGTTACTTAATCTTCATTAAATTTGTTATACTTAACCCCTAATACATTTAAACACACAACTACATACAGAAACACATTTATCCCTGCACATTCATCCCTGCATTCACACACACACACACACACACACACACACACACACACACACACACAGGAGTATTGTACCTGCAGCTGTCTGTTGTTTTCTCGGACAGCCTCGAGGAGGCAGTCGTACTGCTGAGCCTGGTCCGCCTTAAAACTCAAATCTCTCTCCAAAGACTCCTTCTCGCTCTCCAGACGCTGTGACGGACACAGACGTGTTCACAGAGTCATATTTCAATAATAACAGTTGAAATATTCGGTTCATGTATGTTAAGTGCATATTTCCTGTCTATCCCTGTCAGATATTTCCTCTTCCTTCCCTCTCCATTGTTGTTCTTTGTGGATTTTGTCTCACATATCGGTGAAGTGGTGTGGGAATTTGTTCTTGCGTTTATGTTATTTTTATGATTCTGTCTTTATCTCTTTTTTATGTCTGATTTAGAAAAATAACCATTGTAAAATAAAATAACAATTTGTCCCATTTTGTTTGTCTCAAATGTTAATTGTTTCTGTTGAGGAATGAAGGAACACAATAAAACGGACTCCACCACAAGGCATTAACACTGGCAATAATAAGCTGTTATTATCTAGCCTGAAGCCTGAAGCCTGTACGCGTCTGTTATCATTTAAAGCGTTTAATTAGGACACATTAGAACTGTGAAAATCTTGTATGTGTTGTGCACGCTGTGGGGACATTCTGTTCTCACCTGATACAATCTGGAGCTGTATGTACACGTTTTATGACCCACTGGTTGTTATGTTGTTGAATTTGGTCGTTTTTGTTCAGATACAGCGAAATACAAAACAAATATACATATATATATATATATATAGCAGGAGCTGCTTTCAAAATGCTTCAAGAATATCACATCTAGAATTTTCCAACTCTATGTTCAAAATAGGAACTTGAAGTGAGTCTTTTTCAGTTCTGTAGGAATTTTTATAGTGATCGACTACTCAACTTATTGTTGCAGCTCTAAAGATTAGAATGTAAAATACTTAAAATTAGTGCCAGCCACAACATTAAAATGCAGCGTACATGTTCATGCATTGGTAATAATAATCCAATAATAACATAATTACAGTCTGAAAAAGGCCATTCCGCATACCAAGTATTATTTCTTGTGATACTTGATATACAATATGTCACTACACTACACTAATCCAATAATAGCATAATTACAGTAGAATTTTCCATCTCTATACTCAACATAGGAACTTGAAGTGAGTCTTTTACAGTTCTGTAGGAATTTCACTATAACTATAACAAATCAATCTTCAAGCTCTACAGATTAGAATGTAAAATACTTAAAATTAGTGCCAGCTACAACATTAAAATGCAGCTTACATGTTCATGCATTGGTAATAATAATGAAATAATAGCATAATTACAGTAGAATTTTCCATCTCTATATTCAACATAGGAACTTGAAGTGAGTCTTTTGCAGTTCTGTAGGAATTTTTATAGTGATCGACTATTCAACTTCTCGTTGCAGCTCTAAAGACTAGAATGTAAAATACTTAAAATTAGTGCCAGCCACAACATTAAAATGCAGCGTATGTGTTCATGCATTGGTAATAATAATCCAATAATAACATAATTACAGTCTGAAAAAGGCCATTCTGCATACCAAGTATTATTTGTTGTGATACTTGAAATACAATATGTCACTACACTACACTAATCCAATAATAGCATAATTACAGTAGAATTTTCCATCTCTATACTCAACATAGGAACTTGAAGTGAGTCTTTTGCAGTTCTGTAGGAATTTTTATAGTGATCGACTACTCAACTTATCGTTGCAGCTCTAAAGATTAGAATGTAAAATACTTAAAATTAGTGCCAGCCACAACATTAAAATGCAGCTTATATGTTCATGCATTGGTAATAATAATCCAATAATTACATAATTACGGTCTGCAAAAGGCCATTCTGCATACCAAGTATTATTTCTTGTAATACTTTAAATACACTATGATGAAAAATACTTCTGCACTTTTTCTTAAGTACAATTTTGACTGCTTGGTTCTTACTTGTAACAGTGTTTTTACATTCTGGTATTACTATTTATACTTTAAAAAAGGATCTGAATACTTCTTTCACTGCTGCTACATACTCAAATCATACTATATAAATATAATATAATAAAGAGGCAGAATAATGAAGAAATGTTACTAACCAACTGTGCTTTTTTGGTTGATTGGCTGCTTGAAGCTGCTGACCTGTTTGCTCATTAGTACAAATATTTATTTTCTACCGTCACCATGGAGTCAAACTGGAGGTTCAGCTTTGTAAACTGACCTGTAAAGAAGCCAATTCACCTTCAATATTCAGATTTTTAAGCTCTGTGTGTCGCAGGGTGAGATGTTTTACACTCTTACCCGCAGGTCCTCAGACATGTGGAGGAGCTCCTCTCTCAGACTGCTGAAGGTAGACAGCAGCAGACGCATGCTTTTATCAGCAGTGAGACGAGTCTGACAGAAGAAAGAAAGAGGAATTAACACCAGAAAAGCACGTACAGTGACATGAAAAAAAATAGCTTGAACACACACAGTAGAGCACTCTTCAGACAAAGACATGCAGATAAAAATAGAGAATTACTTCCACTATGAGTCACCAGAGTTGGACATTTTTCAATCCTGTACGTACAGGCTTTAAACAAAGATGTTTTTTTTACATTATGTAGAAAGTGTTTAATGGCACAAAGGTGTTTTTTTTTTCTTTGATGCAAAATTTTGTTAGTCCTTCAACGTCAAATATCCTGCTGCATTCACGTCATGTGGGAAGGTAGCTATGGGATACGTTCCCATGGTTACAGCCTGCAAACATCCTTATCAGTCAACTCAAGATAACAAAAGCTTAATTGCAAAAAATTGAAAAATTTCCTGTATATCACTTTCTTCTTCACATAGTGGTATAGTTCTTATCACCGCTGTGTTTGCTCTTCAAACATGTTAAATTTTTGAGAACAATTTATTAAAGCCATTAGAAAAATGCCAGCTTCTTTGTTGTAACTGCCAGAACAGTAAATGATCAAAAGGATAAATGTATTGTACAGAGTGCCTTTTATCACCAAAACTGTATTTTTGAGGACAGTTTGAGGCCAGTGTTATGTTCTGATTTCTAGGCAGGTATCTAGATATCTCTCACATACAAACTATCACATACTGATTTAAAAATAACTAAACTTTAAAAACAAAGCAATTGAATAATAGATAAACACACACATTGAGGGAACAGCTACAGCTAGTTAAAAAGAGTCTTAAAAACAAACAGAAAAGAAGAAACTCCTGTGTGTGTTGCTTGTATTGCTGTAAGTGAAGACAGTGAACGTTGTTGTTTGCAAAATATCAACTATTTCTTCTCTTAGTGCGTTTTATAGATAACCTCTTCATGATGTCAGTGTGATATAAGAAAACGAAGCTCAAGGTTTTAAAATACAAATGTACAGACAGCAGCACACATGATGTTAGAAATTATTATGAGAATAACTGTATCAATTCAGTATTCAGATAAGTGTTTTAAACTTGCACAAAATGTAATCTACAGTAATAAAGTTTTATTTGATTGATGATTAAAAACACTCTCACCTGCAGCAGGTAGCGGATTTGTTGTTTGGTCAGTTCAGTGGTTCCTTTGGGGATCAAAGCCTCCACCTCCTCTCTCTCCACCTAAACACACACACACACACACACACAAATGAATAACATCATACCTTCTCTCTCTTTGGATGATTTTCCATAATTAACTTCCTCTTGTTCTTGTGAGAAAGTATTCAGCCCCTAAAAACTCATAGAAAAATACTGTTCGTCTGTAAGAAATCAAACAATGTGAGAAAATATTCCAGATGTTCAATGTTTATAATGAAGCAAGGTGAAGGTTTTATATTTTTCATCCTGTTTAACATCACCTCTGATTGTTTTTATATTTCATCTCATATTCTTCATAAATTATATTTTAAAACTGATTTAACTTTAAGCTTTTGTTGTGTCTGTTTTCCACTGAGCTCGGTTCAGATTTATTCACCAGATGTGTGTGATGAAGGTTTGTTTCTCACCTTGTAGTCATTGCTGGGATCCAGCTGGTGTTTCCTGTAACACACAAAGAGGAGGAAAGACAAACAATGAGGAAAGCAGCATGACTGGAGAAAACCGAAGAAAAGAAAGTGACAGAGTGTGTGTGTGTTTGTTTGCAGGGTAAACACAGTGAGCGGTGAATGGGTGAATATGTGAGCATAGAAACACTGTGGGGCACTTTGGACAGGAAGAACTGGATCGCTCCTGATGGCACCTTGCATGGCAGCCTCTGCCATCAGTGTATGAGTGTGTGTGTGTGTGTGTGTGTGTGTGTGTGTGTGTGTGTGTGTGTGTGTGAGAGAATGGGTGAATGTCAGCATGTATTGTAAAGCGCTTTGAGTGGTCGATAAGACTAGAAAGGCGCTATATAAGTGCAGTCCATTTACCATATACAGTGACTCACAGGTCATAAAGTCAACAGGGTCAGACACTGAGACAGTGTGTGTGTGTGTGTGTGTGTGTGTGTGTCTGCATGTGTTGAGTGATTGAGATCACCGCATGACTCAACTGGGTGGAAACCAGAACAAAAAACACCTTGCTTTCATAAACTGTAACTCTGAGTTGTATCTCATTGGCTGACTCAGATCACCTGACCTGCGGTTCCGATCACCCCCCCCACTGGTTTCCTGTAACTACTGCACCTTCTGCAGGGTTTTCAGGTGATGTAATGAGTATCAGCAACAGTAATTGTTAACAGCCAACTGCCAAAACTGAACATACAACTTCAGATTTATCATCTTTGATTGCCTGACCTGCACTACAATCGCGGTTTGTCTCGGTCTTCTTATTTGGAATTGCTTTTCTTTTTTTGCCAGGTTGCCATGTGTGCAAGAAATTAACGTTCCACTATATGATTCACCACTAGACTTCCATAACGGCACCTGCTGTTATGTCTGCAGAGGAAGTGTGAGCAATGAGTAAACTGAGGGTATTATGAGGGATAACCAAGCGAAACTCACTTGGTGAATGCTCTTGTTGGAGCATGCAGTTAATGATACTAACCAAAGCTGCCAAACCCAGCGTCTATCTCCATGACGATATCCCACGACTGTTGTCTAGGACTCTACTAACCTATATAATAAGTAATTAAAGAGGTTATAAGTCTATAATTAAACCAGACTGTGAATGATGTCATTGTATAAGAGTCTGTTCTTCAATGTTATGAGATTTGTCTGTAGGTACGACAAAATTTTGCAGCACTGAAGAAAATTCAGTTTCTAGGAGGATTAGTGCCTCATGTGTCTGAGTCAGTCTGGCTTTAGTTAAGTACTCAAAGTTAAGATATATTGTATATTTTTATGCAAAGAAAATACATTTGCATGCATGAGGTTAAATTAGATACAAATCATTAACATAATGTTGGTTCAATACCAACCAATACATACATATACTGTAATATTATTGCATGCAAGAAATGTTTTTAAAGTGAGTTTGTGATTATATATGATGATATATGATTATTACAGCCCGATTGATACCTGATTTTTGAAGCTGATACCAATATTGACGTTTGAGTGTTAAAAGTTAGCAAGTGCTGGAGGCACCATGGTGACCTAATGGTTAGGGCGCATAGCACATAACCACACCGTCCACGGCTCAACCTGCTTTGCATGTCATATCCCTCTCCCTTCCCCCCTTGTTTCCTGTCTCTACATGGTCTGTCAAATAAAGGCAAAAAGCCTGGAAAAAAAAAAATCTTTAAAAAAAAAAGTTATTACATGCTCTCTGATAGAAAAACTGTAATTTTCAGTTTCTAAATGACCCAAAATATATTTTTGACATGTCTGTACTGACGTTTTGCTTCTTATCGGCTGATTTTAGCAATTTACATTAACATTATCACAAACATATCCATATTGGCATGTATATCAGGCGATAAGAAACAAATTGTCAGTACAGAAATGCTAAAAATATACTGTGTTTCATTTCATATTTAACATTTTTTAAATTTAATATTTAACAATCACATGTCAATGTTTATTTGCTGTCTGCCCACATACCTTGATATGAACATAAACAGAATATATTGTGATAATATTTTGCAAATGACTGTCATGGCTTTACAACAGTAGCTCCTCACATGATCATTGTGAGAAACATGGATATGGATATCAGACAGGTACAAGCAGTCATTGTTCCTCTTAAGTAGAACAATTAATTAGATTTAGAAAATTATCCGCAAGTAAGAGCAAGAAAAAGAACAGCATCAGAATGACCGAGAATCCCATCTTTCTTTCTTTCTTTTTTTTGACTTAGTTAAAAACAAAACAAACAAAAAAAAAACTCCATGACTCCTCCTCTAAACTCTGACTTCTGAAAAGTGTCAAGTGAGCAAAGAAAATAATCACAGTAATCACTCATCCTCTAAAACTCTTTCTGGCACAACAGATGCTTTAACACCTGCTTTTTATCAAGTACACAAACAGCTGCAGGACCTCTCAGCTATCTGGTGAAATTCTCTGGCGAAATCATGGTTGCACCCAACCTGACCTTGATGTTGTCAAGCTTGGACAACAAAGAATTCACTTAATACGGAAGCTTAACTCTTTTAATGTCTGCAACACTATTTTATTGACTTAAACGTTCTCATTTATTTGCTGGTTTATTGTTTTGTCTGAGAAGGTCAAGAACAGCCTAAATGATATTGTTAATGTCAGCTCCAAGATTACTGGAGTCCAGCAAAGAGTCTTGTGCTCCCTCTGGGAGAAACATGTGGCCCAGGAAGCAAAAGGAATCATCAGCCAATCAGACGATGTTCTGTCCAGAGAATTCACTGTAATGCCTTCAGCCTGCCGTAATAATGCACCCCTCAGGAAAACAAGCCACTAATCTAAGTCCTTCATTCCTTCTGCTATCAGGCTGCTAAATGCCGACAGTAGTCATTTTGAATGAATGCCACATTCTTTTAAACTAGCTTCTCATCTGGCTCCTCACGTTAGCCTGCGTTTACAGGGTGACCAGAGTGTGTTGCTGAATGTTTCATTCCTTTAAACTTATGTGAATTATTTCTGTTTTGTTTTTGCATCAGCCTGCATGTAAGGGGGGCGACCCACAGGTGCCAGAATGTGTTTGCTGCTCGCGTTACTTGTGCCAATGTGCTGATGTGTTGTCTCTGACATGCTGCTGCTTGCTGGTGAGTTTTTTCTTGTGTGGACTGGGTAAACTGTAGAACTGAATTGCCCTTTGGTATAAATAAAGTAATCTGTCATCATGTCTGTTTGTCTAAGAGAGAAGGCAAACACATTAAACCGTAACTTCCTCTCTGATGCTGTATTACAGTGGTTGGCAACCTTTTTGGCCGGTGTCCTCTTAAACACTTTGTCATAAGTTAGATATGTCTATCAGTTGTGATTTTCTTCTCTAAATCTCTTAGATCGTTTCATCTAAATATGTGTTGGAGGGTTGAGGAGGTAAAATATCCAGTATTTTACAAGAAAAAAGGAAAGACTAGAGAAATGTCAGAATAAAATAACATGAATTTGAATAGCAGAACGTTATTTTTCTTCTTTCCCGTCCGATTTATCTCCTTGTGACACCTTAGATTTATAGACTTTGATATCACCCCTGTGATTCTGTGAACTTCACTTTACACAGTCACAATCAGTGGCAAAATGGTGCATTCACGGACAGGCCTACAGACTGGAAAAATGACTTCCATCAGCAGAAGTTAGCTTGTAAATACTGTTTCACATCCAACTATCAGGTGTCCTTTGTTTTCAGATTTGCAGCCGACCCCCCCCAAAGAGATTCATCCTGCATGACATCACTAAAAAATGACCTGTAATCATGCTACATCCTACACTTACTGTCCACGGATCTTGGACACGTGCTCGGAGATGCAGGAGTGGATGTCGCAGTTCTTCCTGTAGACCTCAGCCAGCAGCTCGCCAAAGTACCGCGTGTCCAACTTTGTCAGCTGGGGAGCTTCCCTCTGCTCCGTCTTCACCTCCGTCCTGGAGATCCTCTCAATCACCGGTGGCGGGTTCTGCTGAACGACGTTGATGATCTCCACCTCTTCCACCTCCACCACCTCCTCCTCTTCTTCTTCCTCCTCCTCCTCCTCCTCCTCTTCCTCCTGGAGGAAGGAAAGCAGATTTTTAACAACTGTATGTTAATATGTTGTGTCTGAGTGCCGTTTTAATCATGAGAGGAATTTGTACTCTTTATACTATTTCCTGCCTTCTACAGTACGTGAGCAAATGGACATATTAACAGATTAGATCAAACTGACTGTTATGGAGCACAATTAAGTCAAAACTTAAGCCTGTAATTTACTGTTTGCTGCGGCAACGCAGATCTTTTTTTAAAAAAAAAACAGTATTGTTGTTAATGATTTAGCTCACAGATGAACAGATGATCAAGAACATATAATATAATATGTCAATCAGGTGTCAGTGTGATTATTCATTATTAGTGCATTTCTTTGCTGATTACCGCAAGAAATGAGATTACGTGCATAAAGTAATTCCCTCTTCAGCGTCCAGCCAAACAGCTGCCAACATGCATCATTCTTAGGCAGAACACCTGAGCGGCGCCTTCACTCAGTGGCCTCTTTGATGTTTTAACCATTTAAAATAATTACATAGTTGGCTGCCAAAGTAATACATATAGATCCCTGATGTCATATTTCATAATTACTAGAAAAAGGTCCTTCAAACTCTCAATTATTCTAATAATGATCCCTAACAGTCACCTTGGGCCAAAGCTGCGACATGTTTAGTCTGGTTGAGCCTTAAAGGACCACATGTACATTTTTTCTGATTTTCTTTCCAGGTTGCATTTCCTGTCTGACAATTTTACAACAATAATGAAACCGCTGTGTTTGGGTTATCCGTCACAGATAACATCATGCGGGCTTTCACTGTTGGCACAGTTACAACATTATTATGTGCTAATTCAGTTGTAAGTGTAGATTGATTTAGCATGTCTACATTGCACTGCAACACAGCAAAAATGTATATTAGTATTTGTATCATTGAAATTAATGAGTGGTTATACAGCCAAAAAAAACAAAAAAACATGTAAAATCACTGCAATGGTACACAAACTCTAAGACATGTGAATATACAAACATAAGGGAGACATTAAAATACATAGGCCTAATAGATTATAAGATAATAAGAGTATGGGGCTCTATTCTTTTTGGGTCTGGGGTAAGAGCATGTTGAACGGTACAAAAATGCTGAATCAGAGCAGACAAGTGCGTGTGTTGAAGGGAAGTGAAGGGAAAGGATGATTTAGACACCTGGAACCAGGCAACTCTCCTTCCTGCTTTATGTTAGAAATTTGAGGGCCAGTTAAGTTCTTCCATACACCAATCTGGAAAATGCTTTATTTTACAGGTCCCTTAATTTCATACTAATATCCTGGAGTAATTTGCAAGTATTTATATAATAATAATAATAATAATAATAATAATAATAATAGTATAGGGTTTGACACACAAAACTACACACTTAAAACTAAGTATTTTCTGTCAGAAAAATTGTCGACGAACATATTAAGATTTTTGGCAAATCAACAACTATGAACCCAAATATAATGAGTGGGCACTTACTAACTAAACCAAATGAACCATTTTTCTGTTTTTTCTTATAATTTGCACTAAATTGTAAATTGTGAAATGTCCTAAAAATTACCTGTTAAATACCCGCAATTACTAAAAAAAAAAAAAAATCCCAGGAAATTTGTATAAAATTAAAAGGACCTGGACAGTAAAACCTTTCTTTATGGGCCTGGCTTTGTGCGGGGGGGGGGGGGGGGTTGTCCTGTTGCAACAGTAGAGCAAACTGGAAGCTCATTATTGTCTAAAACATGACTGCAGTCTGTAGCATTAAGATGTTCGGGGCCTTGACCAAAGCAAGAAATACAGAATCTGAGGTCCCAGGATCTCCAGCTGCCCTCCTGCACAGTCCACGCTGCACTTACACACTCCACCTCCACGTGATCGGAGCCAAACACACCCATCACCTCCTCTTATCTACATGTAGCAACAGAGTCGAGTCAAACTGTTGTTGCATAACCTGTTATCTAACGACATGCTGAGCTGAGCCGCAGCCTGTGTGTACTCTTCACACAGAGAGAGAGCACCTTCACTCTCTACAAATACCTGTCACATTCTTTGTTTGCTGACATGACAACACCGATATTATTGATAATGTTTGTCTTGTTACTGTTTCAACCTCTTTTTTCTTCTATATTTACATGCTGTGATTCACTTTGTGACAAAGCTGGTTGTTAAGGAGGCACTTTACAAATCATTTCTTCTCGGTCACACCCACCAGACCTCGACTGCCGTCCTGTAGCAACAAGACCATCTCGTCTCTCATCTCAAGCTTTTCAACAGAGGGAGAGAGTGCTATTATACTGATGCAGATTAGTGAATGAAGTTTGGCGCTTCTTTTTTTTTTTGTGAAAGACAGGTTGGTTTGGTTTTTCAACAGGCATGTCAATCAGTTCAGGACACTCGACCTGATTTAACCCTCGAATCTCAAGGACTCAAATCTATCCAAGGGTGTAGCTGTTTATCTAACAACTGCACGAAAGCCCCGAGCCTGTACAGGCTCCTTGTCCCTACCTGTCCCACCAAATGCAGCACATCATTAGAGCTGGTGGGCAAAGTTTTGAGTATAATAATGGCTTACCAATGAGTGGTTGTGAGTCCATAATCGGATACATTAAGATTTCTGTCACATGAGAAAAAAAGCAGGTGCATTAATTTTTTTACGGCATGAAAAACTTCTTCTTCTACATTCATTTCATTATAATGTTGAACAGACGTTACTGCAATAGGACGGCCTGCACAAATGTTGAACTCAGCAAAGCAAAGCGCTAAATTAAGTCATTAATTACAACTTTTTAATGTTGCACTGCAAAAATCTCTTTTCCCTTCAGATAAAGTTTTGACTTTGCACTTAAAATAAAAGAGCATTTATACTAAAAGACATTAGTTATAGACATTAGAGAGAAAACCATAGATCTTCCTGAATGAAACAAGTTATCTGTGTTAAACTGGACACATGAGATGTTTGTGTGTCATGCGATTTAATTTGGTTTTTATCCAAAGAGACATTGGATATTTAAGGAAGATACACCATCCGCCAAAATGTTTTCTCTCAAGCTGTGGCTGTGCAGAGCGGTCCAGCCAGATTCCACAGGAGCTCGAGAGAACATAAGGAGCCAGAATTTCCCAGCAGGTGAAGTTTAGACTGTTGTGCCATCGGAAGGGCCACCATGACCTGCATGGATCCCTGCTGCGCTTCAATATCATGTTCAGTTTCTGTTGACACCGGAGGTGTCGATTCCAATGTGTGGTCTCCTCTCAGGGTGTAATCACTGGTGGTATTGTACAGGCTTGTATTACTGCATAGTGAGATGTTTTTATGATCTTTTGTACAGTATATCACCATTAACAGACACTTTCAATGAACGACTTAGCAAAAATGCTAAATATTTAGTCCTTCCAGCCTCTGAAATGTGAGGACTTGCTGCTTTTCTCTCTTGTGTATCATTGTAAACTGAATGTCGTTCAGTTTTGGAGTGTTGGTCAGAAAAAAGTAAAAATATTCCCAGACATTTTACACTGTTTTTCACCACATAGTGTTGTTCTTTTACAATAGTAAAGTGAATATTATCTGGTTTTAGACTATTGCTGAGACAATATAAGACATCTGAAGACATCACCTTGGGCTCTTGGCACTTTTCACTATTTTAGTGAGTTACTTGAGAAAATAATCATTAGATTAATTGAAATCGAGCTGCAGACCTCCCAATGATCAACAGTAAATAAAAGTATGTATTTATACAGTGAAATCACACACCTGTGGAGTTATCTTAAGCCCAGTGAGATATAGATCTGTTGTGATAAATATAGTGACTCATACTGTAACTCTGGTATCTGACAGTGTGAGGTTGTTTGGTTTATGATCCCGTAGAGGTCAAAGGTCACAGCAAAGACCGGCACTTTTAGGCCTATAATTTTGTTCTTAAACATGAAATGCAAACAACAGGGGAGCGCAGAGTGCAACGGCGAGCGTACATATGTGATGCCTGTGATCACACGGAGGTGGGTGTGTCTCCACGCTGCAGGGCTGTGGCTGCAAGGATAATATGCTCGTCATTCCTTCAGAGAAAGAGAGAGTCGAGATGACAGACAGGACCTGAACCAGTCTGGACGCAAAACAGGTTGAGGACAATGAGCTCGTTATCACCAGACGTACCAGTTCTGACAATGAGACGGTGCTTATTTTAGCAATGCTGACATTTATCACAAGTTCACATTATTAAAAATATGGGAAATATGAGTTGATGCCCTGGAGGTTTTGCAAGAACATCCTTTCAAAACAGACGTCACAGTATATGTAATTATATAACATAATATAGTACATTAAATACCTGGGAAAAAAAAAATCAAGGTAGTTCAAAAGTTCTGTTAATTCAATATTGCTCCAACATTGAGATATTAAAGATAGAAATACCTTGGTAGCAAAACTGTATAGCATAATCTATATCCTCGTGGATTAAGTCAAGTTAGGTCCGTTTTAATAAGCCAAAAATACAAAAATCACATTTTTTTTTTCAATCTGTACAACATACTACACCCTCTATCCCTAGACTCTAGATTTTGATAAGGACAAAAACAGAACGCCCAACCCCTCCTCATAAATATAACTTTATGACCAGGAAACAGGAACACAATATTTCAAAAAAGGTTTAATCGTTTTTTATCCTACTTATTATGTTTTTTTAATATAAACCGGCCTTGAACATCCACAACAAATTTCCTGACAATGGAGCCAATAGCTATCTTGTGTGACAGTTTGACCTGATGGTGGCGCTACAAGACAGACAAAGTGAAAGAGTTCATCCTCTGGAGAGCAGGAATGTGATTTGAAACCTTTCCTGTTTATCTGCTGGTTACATCTTGATATTAATTGTGTGCAAGTGGAAATTTGGGCTGAAATGTCAGGATGTAACCAAACAAAAAGAATAGTTTGAAATACCTTTACATGGATTAAAGTTTAGGTCAAATGATAAGTTTGACCTGATGGTGGTGCTAGAGGAAAAATCAAAAGGTCACCAAAATAATTTGCAGTAATCCTCAGTGGACTTTGAATTTCATGGCAGTCTGACCGGTTACAGTGTCCAGATATGTTGCAAACTGTTGTATGAGCAAAAACAATAACAGACTGACCTACATCACCGACATCCTCTGCTGCTTGTGTGGCAGAAATAAAGAGCTATATTCCATATTTCATAAGGAAACCTCAGAAGAGAAATCATAGAAATGTAGGAACACATTTTAAGCTCCCTGGTTTGAAAAACTGACTTGAAGGACACAGAATCTGCGCAGCTGTAAGGATGAAACTGTGCTTGTTTTGTTAAGGTTGGAGGTGGTGGTGGTGGTGTTCATTTTCATTTTCGGGGATCACAAAAACGCCTCCGGTCGACTCTGACGCGAGTTTAATAAGCAGGTAACCTGCAGATGCTAAATTCCAGGGATCCTCTGCAGCACTGAGCTCATACTGCTGTGTAGAATGTGTGTGAGGATAACAACGACCGTATCATGATAGGTTAGTGGTTTGAGTTTCAGCACAGGAGTGTGTGTGTGTGTGTGTGTGTTTGTCTTTGTAAGGCAGACTGACCTAGAAAAGACTGAGAGCGCAGAAAGAACAGAGCAGCACTGGGTCAAAGTCTAAATTGAGTCCTAAAAACATTATTTTCCACTAAATGAGCGTCTATCTTAAAACAACGAAGGTTAATTCTGGTTGCGTCACTAGAAAAATAAAACTGTATATTAGAAGATTGATTTGAGGTGGAACAAGTTGAAATAATCTTATATATATATGAAGAAAATAAAACTTGAGCTGAATCAATTCGTTGATTATTTAATTAATCATCAATGCAAAACTGACCAACAATACTTCTGATAGCTGACTAATCATTTAAATAAGTTATGAAGCTTCTTTAATGTGAGACTTTGCTGCTTTGCTCTTGCTTTTATATAATTAAGAATTAAATAATAAAACTATTTTAAGTTATTAACGTGGGCTCCGAGACCTTGTAAAGGATAATGAAGATTATCATCAGTTGCACCCTAAATTAGACGCTTTTACAATATATGGGTTTGTTCACGTACAAATCGTTTATCTTATGCTGCAATTTCCAGACTTGTTCACATAAATAAGTCTGTAACTCTCGTCACTTGTTATGTTTACTGGTGTAATCTGACATTAACGGATGGAAGAACTACAGCGAAACAACAATATATGAGTTTCATCTTCTTCTCCCTGCCTGGAGGTCAAACCTCTGTTAAACGTGATGAGACATCAGGTGTTTCAGGTATACACGATCTTGTCAAATGAGCTCAAAAAGCAGCATTTTCCTGTTTCCGGCGTCTCCGGGATAAAACAGCTGACTGATCTGGTTTTATTTTACTTCTTACAGGCTGTGAAAGGAGCATCCCAAAAGACCAGTAACCCGATATTCAAACTCAATACTTCACCACCTCACCGTGTCAGGCCCACTCACAGTGTGTGTGTGTGTGTGTGTGTGAATGGTGATGTAGGTCAGTGTGTGAGCCAGGCTCTCAGGACTTTGTGTAACACAAGAGGTTGCTATTAGAGAGAGAGGAGTCACTTTACCACACAGGCTCTTTGTGTGAGTCTTTGTGCTCTCACTGCAAAACATCTCCTTCTTATGAAGTCATTTTTGTGGGTGTTGCAGTCTGTCAGCGCAACACTGAACACACTGTATCTCAACATGTTTTCAAAAGTATATTTTGAGTTAAGTTTAATTTCATGAAACTAAAGTGCTGAAATCTTTCTTATTTAAAGCAAACAGACATTCATTTCTTAAATGTGAGTATTTTCTGGTTCCTTTAGTCCTCTGTGAGAGTAAACTGAACATCTTTGGGTTGCGGACTGTCGGTCGAGACAAACAACTATAACTAACTTTGTGCAGAGCAAGAAATGTCCTTCATCCTTCATTCGACTGCAACCCAGGATTCAAACCAGCAACCTTTGGATCCCAAAACACGCAGCTCAAAACCTTTTCACACCGTTCAGATCTAATGTACGACGTCAACAACAGTCCACAACCCGAAGATATTCAGTTTTTTCTATCACACAAGACAAATGAAAGCAGCAAATTCTACTATAACTGACTTTGTACAGAGCCAGAAATGTCCTTCATCCTTCATTCGACCCGGAATTCAAACCAGCAACCTTTGGATCCCAAAACGCGCAGCTCAAAACCTTTTCGTCATCCTGAGCATCAATCCGCTCTCACTGTTTACAGGACGACATGAAAGCTGAACATCAGCTAATCAAAACCAACAGCTGTCACTGTTACAGCAGAAATGATTCTGGGAGAGAAATCAATTCCCCAGATGAGCCTCTTCTTCATGATATCACTATTCTTGTGTCGTTCCTGAGGTCAGCTTCTCAGCTAAACTTTCCAGGAAGTCACATCTAAAACTTGGCGTCACTTGGCAAACATCAGCTTCAAGCCTTCGCCAGTTATGTGAAAAAGTGTAGCAATGAGGAAAAGATTTGATTTTCTCCTCGATGCAGTGACGCGACATGTGACCTTGAGGTTCACCTCCGGCTGTAGCACGCAGGACGTGTTTGTGAAGACATTTTTTATTTAGAAGTTACGTAACAAAAAGGAAGCTGTGACCGTCTGGCGATGTTTTCTCTCTCTGTATTGAGCAGAACCTGCTGATGAAATACCAAGCAAACCCTTTCCAACAATCATTATAGGGACTGGATGTGATCCAGGAGTCACCATGGCAACAAAATTGAGCACTGACAAAACGTCAGTTTGGAGGGGAGGATCTGAGTGTGAGAAAACAGTGTCAGATGTGAGGCAGCAGGTTGAGGTGTTCACAAGCATAAATCATGTAAAACTTTATCTACACAGAGTTTAATTCTCAATTAGTCATAATTAGCAAGCTGTCTACCTGTTGCCATGCAACGGTCATAACCATTTCAGAAAATGCTCAATTAAGCACCAGCTAGTTCAAATACAGAAAATATGTATATAGAAATTGAATTATGTTCTTTTGTTTTGTTTTATTTGTATTTTAACTGAAGTGATATTGGCTGCAGCTCAGCAGTCAACCAACTGTACAACATCCTCCTTTCTATTATTGCTCTTTATTGTCTAAAGCAGCATTAAACTGAATTCATAATCCAGAAAAATAAGGTTTGCTTAGTTACAAGTTTAAAGTAGCAGTAGAAGTGATCAGTAAGGAATGACATGCTGTACACTTCTTCTCATCTGACTCTCAGCAAGAAAGCAGAATGTCAAAGTAAATGTTTGTTACTTGAGATGAATAACTTTTACAAATTCATACCATACTTGAAGATTTCACACACGTTGATCACAACACTCTCTAACTTTTTTTTTCTAGCCTTGTTCAAAACCTCTGATTTGCCATCCACATCACTGATCTGCTCAGTGGTTAAATAGGTCTGGTGTTGTGCTCGTTGACGGCTGTTTCCTCAGTTAGAAAAACAATCAAAGCTTATAGGCAGGATTATGAACGTGGACGTCATCTTACTGTGCCGGAGTCTGCAAACTGACAGAAAAACTGCCAGAAAAATAGCAACAAACATGGATGAGATCAACGCTGCTGAGATGACAAATGACAATTCTGTCTGATTATCAGGTTAACTTTCACAATCACCAAGCAAACTTAAACTAAGAATCCATCAGTTGGAGACAAATTAAAAGATCCCCTCCAGACAGACCTCCTTAAGACACATAAAAACACTTGATATTGTATGTTTTTTCAACAAAAAAATTCAATGCAAAAATTCAATTCCACTGAAAAATGCAGAATCTATAAACATGCAAACATGGTTCATTTCCAGAGTTTTACTGCTGGGTGTGAGCACAGAGAAACTTTCCCCAATCAGCAGATTGTTTGATGTGAAAACAACCTTCTGGTGTCAAACTCTGCACGTACATCGATCTGCACAGTGAAGCTCAAACATCCAAGCGACTTAAAAAGGTAAAGTAAAATACATTTTGCAGTGGAGGGAGGTGTTCCTCCTCAAAATCAAACCTCATCTCTGAATAGCAACGTGGGATTTATCACAAAAACTGACAGAATTTTGTTGTTACCACGGAAATCAACTCCACACAGATTGCATCATGAGGCCTTAACTTTAGAAATGTGAGTGTTTATCAGCAACAGGCTGCGGAGCAGATGGCGTACAGATGTGATAAGATAAAAACATAAAGACGTGTTTATGAATAGCTTTATGAATCTAATTTCAAACAAGTCAGTGAGCTCAACAGTATGTGTGTGTTCATAAGCATCTTAAACAAATATCTTTACGGTTATCTGGCTGCTCGTGAGGAGCAGACAGGAGCGGTATCATCTTACTCATAATACTGTAACAAGAGAACACAGATAAACATTTCTAAAAGGCCACAAACCAGCGCTGACGAAGTGCAAGCTGACAGTGTGAAAACATGGTTGCAAACCTGTCTGCCGGCTGCAAAACTCTGAATTTTGCTGACACCGTAAAAAAGGAGGATCGAGAGGCTTTAAACTGTTGGTGTTGACAGTGAATTCTTACAGCTACCGAGTCATTTCATGACAGTGAGACATAAAAATGTTATTTATGCCCCTTTAATTAAAACTCAGTAATCATATTTGAACTGATTTTTCCAGTTTGGCTGACAAACTACTGAGGAAACGTCCTTGATAGTAAACTGTAAAAACATGACGTCTTGTTTATGGCGTTCTTGCTTCGCCACAATGTGACGCACTCCTTCGCTACCCTGTAATCTATCTGAATACTTCACACACACACACACACACACACACACACACACACACACACACACACACAGAGGCCTCTTAGAAAACAGCTGAGCAGAGACAAAAAAAAAAACAATTATCTCACTGTGGTTTTGTAATTAAAAGACTGCAGACCTCATCCAAACATGTCCGTCAACGACGTAATCACACTTGAACCTCGACCTGCTCAAGAAAAATCTAACACCTTTCACTCAGCTCGTCTAAGCTCTTCTCTCACCGGGGTATTTTTCTAAGAGCGGTATGGCTTTGACCTTTGACCTCCTCGAAGTTTATTGTTTACACGATGTCAGACATCTATAGGTTTTTTTCACCCGCTGCCTTCACAAAAGAAAGAAGCATCCGCTAAACGCTGTGTGAAATGTGTCTGAACCACAGATCGACATCACGCTGCCTCAGTGAACTTCCTCGGGTGAACGCTGCCGTCACTGAACCGTAACCGCCGACTGAACACACACACAAAAAAAAGCTTATAAATGTCCGAGAATGTCCTATAATCCAAAGTAAATCTTCAAATTGCTTGTTTTGTCCAACCAACAGTCCACAACCCGAAGATATTCAGTTTTTTCTATCACACAAGACAAATGAAAGCAGCAAATTCTACTATAACTGACTTTGTACAGAGCCAGAAATGTCCTTCATCCTTCATTTGACCCGGAATTCAAACCAGCAACCTTTGGATCCCAAAACGCGCAGCTCAAAACCTTTTCGTCATCCTGAGCATCAAGCCGCTCTCACTGTTCACAGGACGACATGAAAGCTGAACATCAGCAAATCAAAACCAACAGCTGTCACTGTTAGAGCAGAAATGATTCTGGGAGAGAAATCAATTCCCCAGATGAGCCTCTTCTTTGTGATTTCACTACTCTTGTGTCGTTCCTGAGGTCAGCTTCTCAGCTAAACTTTCCAGGAAGTCACATCTAAAACTCGGCGTCACTTGGCAAACATCAGCTTCAAGCCTTCAACAGACATGAATTATGTGAAAAAGTGTAGCAATGAGGAAAAGATTTGATTTTCTCCTTGATGTGGTGACGCGACATGTGACCTTGAGGCTCACCTCCGGCTGTAGCACGCAGGATGTGTTTGTACAGAGATTTTTTATTTAGAAGTTACGTAACAAAAGGAAGTTCACAAGACAAATGAAAGCAGCGAATTCTCACACCTGAGAGGCCAGAATGACACGTTTTTGCTTTAAAAATCGTTCATAATGGCTGTTGAACTTTACAATAGATCAGCTGCTGATCAAACAGCACTTAAGTCTGGTGTTTTCTACTGTAAAGAGCGGCCAGAATCCCGCTTTACCAGCTCGGATGTTGCATCTACGTGTATCTGTGGTTAAAAAACGTTGAGAAAACAGACAAACAAATCACTTTTATCCGTCTTTTACGATGTGAAAATCCATATTTTATTGCACCAGAATGAATAATCAAACCGCTCTCTGTCAGGTGATTAATATCCCAACATACACAGTCATAGCTGCAGCCTGCGCCAACCTGTAAACATCAGTTTACAGCTGCAGACGGATCTGTACGGCCCAATCACAGGCTGACTGATTTGCTGTGATGGCGTGTCACGGTTCATTTTGAACTGTGCATGTGACAATATGACGTCTTTTACTGTTGGTGGTGAGGTTTTTGCTGTAGTCGACGTTTTTAAAACTCATCCTCCGACTTTGTCGTCTTTGATCTGTGGCATCCATCCCAGAGTTTCAGCAGAGAATCAGCTGAGAACAAATAATAACGCAGATCTGCTTTTTTTACTTCCAGGTTTGATAGAGTATTTGTCTTTTTCTGTTGTCTTCAAAAACAGAGTTTCAGCTTGAGAGGTTGCAGCTAGTCAGAGCTGGTTTTGGCTTTGTTAGTTCACCACACCTTCCACTTTCACACTGATCACCGTCATTGTTAATAAGTCATGCAGTGTTGTTTTTAGCAACATATTTTTCTGTCATGGTTGTCAAAAGACTGTAAGACTGTAAACACACACAAAAAAAAAAACCTGATGGTATTCTGTCATTGTTGTGAACATTCTTTAAAGGCTGAATTGAAAAGACACAGTAGAAGAAGAAGACTAACATGGTCATTTTGGATTGTTTTATTGTGCTCGGGTAATTCTAAAAAAAAACATTAATGTCTTTGTATCTCAATTTCACAGAAGACAGAGATGCAAAGAAATCATTTTGACTAAACTCTGTGACGCCACCTTGCTTCACCTTGACTTACAGGTGTTCAGTTACCACTTGCATGATTTTAACAGTTTTAAATCATTTTTAAAGCAACAAAAACATGAAGAATATACCTCACCCCGTCATACAGTCATGAGGAAACCATGTCATTCTTTGGCTGCCACAGGGTGTGTTGCATAACTTGAATTCCTTTGATTTAAATAAAGAAATGCTAAATCGCCATGTCTTTATAATTCATATAGCGACACCCATGTTTAACCTCACGACTTTGTAAAGAACTTGAGTAGACGACCACATGAATATGGATGAGTATTATTTATATTTTATGTGTGTGTGTGTGTGTAGTTCTTCCTCACTCGGCAGAGCAACAATAAGAGTTTTTTTGCTCCCTCAGGCCGAGTGAATGTCAGTCGTTGAACAGCAGAGGTCAAAAAGTAGAGCCTCCTTGACACTTAACAGTACTCGAGCCACACACACACACACACACACACACACACACACACACACATACATATATATTTCAGCACTTCAAGCCCGCCGGCTCCACCAGTGGGTCTGTTTTTATTACAATCCCATTTTACAAGATGAGAAACTTGTAGAGTCTAGTCAAGAAGCTAAAATTTGTAAGCAAAGAAAACTGAGCTACAGCAGCACTGACCCTCAAAATCGCTTCTGTTGCCAGTACATAAATGACAAAAATTATGCAGAAAAACAAAGAAGATTAGGACCAGGCTACTGCAGGAAAACACCCCTCCTCCATTCCTGTATGAAAACATGGAGGGGTGTGGTCGTCTCCTCTACACCGAGTTTTGTCTGACTTTGTTCTCACCGAACAATAAAATCATCAAACGATTTCTTCTGCCTTGTTGAGAGACGCTGATGAGCAGATTACAGACTGAAGCCTGACAACCCAAATCACTTGGAGTTGTACCTGAGAACAAGACTGAACACATACCACGAGAGCTGGAGGGAAAGCAGATTAGTTACTTCAGCGCACAATCTGCAGATGATGCAAGTGAGAAAGAATTGAAACTTCACAATTCACAATTACAAGTCTTTGCTCCTCATACTTTTTAAATGTTTGGATTCTCAAAAGAAGAAGGAAGAAGAAACATAACTGCAGCTTTATGACACTGGAAAGCGGCTCGCTGTATTTGCAGCCGACGATCAAATATGCAAAGCTGCGAGAAAGTGCAAACATTGTAAATTTATTCTGCTATGCAAAATCCCTCTCGGCCAGTCCTGACCAACTTTGCATTTTGACATCCTTCCCTCCGGTCACAGATACTGGCTTCCAGAAATTAGAAGCAACTGGTTCAAATGTTCATTTATTTCATGTATCCAAATATAGCATAAACCGCCTCTCTCATACATGCTGGTTGCAGTTTGAACAGTTTCTTGATGGACTTTGACAAGTCCTTACTGCAAAAACACTTTCCTCTTGTAGGACCACAAAGTGAACTGAACTTGAGCAACAAAAATCAGTGAAACTAGAACAGATAAATTGATAATGAAAATAATCATCAGTTGCAGCCCTAAAGTGACAATTACGCTGACAAATTATTAATTTAGGTGAATGGAGATGCTTAATTTGGGAAAACATCTACACTATTTAAAGCGTTTTCTCACCAAACAATGAAGCTTTTAATGATGGGCTGCAACGGAAGAGTAAAACTTGTCATTGTGATTACTGAGTGTTAGTGGTGTAACAGAACGTAGTTGATCAGTGACCCGTACGGATCGCGCCCCCCCGCCCCCATGGTTTGGCAGGCATATGAACTGTGGATTAACTGCAAAAGTTAATGTCTCATCGGAGACAAAATAAATAAACTGCTGTAAAGTACAAGTCATGTTCAGACAGCACGGCGCTAACAGGGATTTTGAAGAGCGACGACCAAACCATCGTCTAACAGGTCATCTGCAGGTATGTTTACATGCTGTTTAATGTGCTGCAGCTGAGCAGCTAACCAGCTGCTAACTGACGTTAGCGGAGCACTTTTCCCCTGTGAATGTTTGTTTGGTGGCTCGTTCAACAAGCTGCAGGACAAGACGTGTGTTCATGTTTGTAGGTTCTCATCAAGTCTTGATGATGTGGACACAGGCTGTTGTTTCATTCACTACCATGTTTAAAGGAGGAAGGTATCAAGCCTCATATTGCACTTCAGTTTAACAATTGAGCATTGAATATTTTATATATTTTAAGATTTTATTTAAACGTTGGACATCTTGAATCTTGTTTACATTTAACACCACCATCATTTAAGTGTTTTACAGAATAGTTGGAAAGCAAAGTTATATTTGTCTCCCTTTTTTTTTTTTTTTTTGCTGATCTGAAAAATGATCCGATCCGTGACTCAAAAACCGTGATATGATCCAAAACAATGAGTTTTGTGATCTGTTGCATCCCTACTGAGTATGTGTAAATGCAGCAAGGACTATCTCAGGTCACGCCAAGACAAACAGCATCAAAGCACCGACACAGCCATCATAAATCAGAGAACCTCCCTATTTGGACAACAGCTATATACATGACACTGCAGGTTCAAATCAAAGGAATGCACCCACCCAGAGCTAAGAGCTCTGGGAAGCATCCAGCCACACCTCAATTTAACACCCACCCTGAGTGGTTTGTCAGTATTGCGACAGTCGAACGTCTTGTGATTATGACCAAAGTGCTGTAACATAGTGAATGTGAAAGCAGGGTGTAGCTGCACACACAGAGAGCATGCATGTGGACGAGTGAGTCGCCCCCGGCTGAACTGAGAGGTTTTTTTTTTAAAAAAGATGATAATTATGCTACTGTACTTTCACACAGTGCCATGTTCCCATGTTGAGGCTTCAAGCTAATGGGTGTGTCGGCACAAAACCAATAGATGGACTCCACACTGCCTCTGCATTTTTCCTTTTCTTTGTTTCTCAGTTCGCTCCATGTTCGATTACAAGACTATACTTCAAATGGTGAATCCTTTGGAGAGTTGGCAAAAAGGCATAAACCACACTGCAGAATTTAGACAGTGTGAATTCATGACATCGTCCTAATAGTGATACTATTCTCACTCCAACACTCATCCAATCATCATCTTAAATGTCAAAAATGTGAAGTAAATGCACAGAGAGGTAAAGATAGCTCAGCTTGTACAGGAGTCCCAGTAGGCATGATGTTGTTGATTTGAAGGTCAAAAAGATGCGTTCTAAATGTTAGAAAAATGTTTAAATTTACTAGAGGCAGAAACCTACTTCAATAAGCATTTGCAGCTCAAAGGATGTCTAGACTTTTAGATCAAACCTGGACCACATTTGGTTGAAAAATGAGACGTCTATGTTACAAATAACCAGAGCTGGGTATTAAAAATCAGTATGTTTTTGGTATAAAGCTGGAGAAAAACATTTGAGTATTGAAGTATTAGTATTAGTATTGCATTTCTGGCCAAATTCATACTCATCTTTACTTAGAATCTTATCAGACAGTTCATCCAAATTTTGGATGTTTTTGTTAACATGACCTTCAACTTATGTATTGTGCCAAAAGATTTCAAATGGTCCCTGCACGTTGTCATTGCTTCATCAGCATATGAATCAGGACCAGATTGTGAAATATAGTCAATTAAATGCAATTAAAACAACAGTGACGTTTAAAATACTTTTCGATCAGGTGTAGCCCAGTTTTAACCGTCCGAATGCTAAAGTAGTTTTCTACCAGTGCAAACATGTTGATGTTGACACAACTTTTTATACCAATGTTGAAATCCCGTGGAAAGATGAGAGTTGTGGTACCTGCCTGGTAGTCAGCTGTTTTGTTTTTTTTAGATTCGATTTTTGCTTTTTTATGCTTAAAATCTCAACTTAATTTGCTTTTATTTTTCAGTTTGTGTATCGTTTCATTTGTGTTTTATTACAACAAAACACAAAGTAAAGTAGATGACAAAATACTGAACTGAACTAAGGCAAGACTTAAAAAAAAAGCTTTTGCTCCAGTGGGTTTCTACTTAGTGAAGGACACATACTTGTGTGGCTGCCAGACTTCTGCTTCACTGAGGGTTTCATGTTGAGGTAAATTAGTAGATTTGTGTGTTTGTGTGTGTGTGTGTGTGTGTGTGTGTGTGTGTGTGTGTGTTTGTGTGTGTGTGTGTGAGTGTCCTTGCCTCCTCCTCAACACTTGGCTCGGGGCTCTTGATGGGACTGGATGACTGGCTGAACACTGATGAGGACTGTCCACTGACGCTCTGAAATATCAGACAAAAACAGACAGAAAGAAGAAGAGGAGACTGTCAGACATGAACATAAAGTAATGAGTCCTCAGAGTACTACACACACACACACACAGTGTACGGCATCATCTTTATCCTTGAGCAAACATTCTCATTAAAAAAATCGATCAGGTGTATCTTCACTCAGCCTTGATTCAGCAACAACTAAAGCTTTTAGTCTTTATTGTCTGGTAGAGTTAACAGATTGGAACTGTATGTGCTGAGCCATTAAGCACTGGATGAAGACAAACTATTACAAATAAAGCTGATTTCAGTGTGATTTGTCCTGCAGTGTGTCACGTAGGATGGACTTCTGATTCAGCTCGGTGGAAGTACTGTGAATACAGAGTCCGTTGATAAGTGCATTAGTGTATGCAAGATAAGAATGCTAATGATCCCAAGTCAGTCATGACATTCATGTCAAAATATGAACTCAAACTGACTGTCTGACAAACAAGTCTTACAGACTCAACTCTGAATTGTGACCATAATTCAAGACTTGGCTTCTTGTGAGACTTGAACAACAAAAGTATCAAGTTTTGATCTGATCAAATCTCAGAATAACAAGAAATAAATAAGATGGCGTCAGGCAGGCCTTTAAGAGAGACTGGAATCTTAATTTGAAATCTGCTTATGAAGATTTGTGAATGACTGACTGGAGACTTGACTTGGACTTGTCCCAAAAGACTTAATAATGGCTTTGATTGCAGCAGACTCTACTTTATATCACATTATGTACCTTTAAGCATCATGTGGCAGCACAAAAAGACCTTGAACAACGTTACTTCCATTGTTTAGATCTTTTTTTTTTACCATTCATCTCCCAGGTTCCCATTACATCATCACAACGATGTAACATTTACCTTATGAGGCAGATTAACGAGGTTACTGGATTGTGAGATTACGCAAGAATCCATCTTGTCAAGCTTCAAGTTATGCGCTTGTGGCCAAACCAAAAGTGGTTTGGACCATTCAGCGTCCTACGGGGAGCTGCTACAGCAGCTATAGGCGCGGTTTAGGTGTGACAACAGCGAGACGTTAGCCTGTGATAGACGGTGATAGACAGATGGTTCATCCAATCACCTGCCAAGTAGTTTTTGAAAATGTTTGCTCTTTTCCAAACAGCTTCCAAGGACGACTTCTCAGATGGTTCTGTGTAAAAAAAACCATCTGGCATGTCAGGTTAGCTTTACATCACCTGGCAAACCCCAACTTTAACTTGCACTAAGCTGGTATCAAGTCTTCACCACTAAAGAAAATTCTGGCATCATTGTTTAACTCTGACACTGATGAAACTTCTGCTGAGATCTAAACACGATGGAGGAGAATTTGATTTTGTTCGTGAACCTTAAAGCATTGAAAACGTTAGAAAAACTTAATAGGAACCTGTCTTTCCAGAAACAGCGTCTCACTTCATTACTATAAAAAAAAACTTCACTGTCCACACTTGTCATTGGAAACAAAACAGCGAATAACTGTTTGCATGGCTAGATGCAACTGGTGCAAAGACAGTATGTTTTTGTGTGATCCGGGTGAATTGATCTTCTGTAAAAAAGGAAGCTACACGTAGCATTTAGCCTCAAGCAAAGTACTGATTCCCGAAAGTATGAAAAGGATGTTGCTACTTGTCCCTCTGCCCTGATGTCACTCTGGAGGCATTAACAAAATCGAAAATTGAATCTGAACCAGTAACAGTCAAAATAAATTCAGATGAGGTAAATGTATCTATAGTCAATTTGCCAAGTAAAATGTCTCCAGATTTTGTACCATGAAGCAGTTCAGCAGAGAGAAACAGTCTTCTCAATGATGGGAATAATCAAAAGTACTTTATTCTATCAATTTTCTTGTACTACTTATAAAAGCAGTACTTACAATAAATAAAGTGTTATATACAATATACATATATATACAATTATATACAACTTAACAGCAAATCCTAATATTTTAGGGGCTAGGATTAGCAAATGTTGGGAATTTTTGCGTCACCCAATCAGTAATTTCAGCACTTCACATTACACCAACATCTCAAAACCTATTAGATGATTAATAGACATTTAAAAGGCGTGTAGACATATGAGAGTAACGCTGGTTGCCCTTAATCTACCGAGATATACAGACCTCAATAACAGATTGTACATGTACACTTGGTAAAGCATAGATAATGTAGATTATATCAATCTAATTTATCAGAGGTGATCCAGGTGAGCCAGGTGGAAGAATGTCTTAGTCTTCAAATGTAAGGGTGTGTCACCTCAGCAGAGTCAGACCAGGTGTGGCACCACCTCTCTATCAAACATGTCACGCACACTGAGCTCTGAGTGCAGCTACTCAAACAGCAGAAAGATCTTGAATTAGTAAAATATCAGGATGACAAGAAGCCAAAAAGAAGGTCCAGAGGAAGCCCAGACCATATTCTGCTGCACAAAATGTATCACATAAACTTAGGAGTTGAGGAAAGAGGTATAAAGAACATATATTTTAATCAAAGTAAACTAAAGGAAGCAGAAGAGGAAGATGTGGGAGAGCAGATATTATTCAAAAAAGGTCTTGGGTTCATATGGAGGGAAGGGCAAGGCATTCAGGAAGTGATCATTTATCCAAGCGGGGAAGCGTTTTCTGCTGAGATATGAGCAGGTGCAGGAGTAGACTGCTGCCTCCTTAAAGTAATCTATGAGGAAGAGGAGTTAGACAAACCAGAGCTGAGGCCAAGCACGCTAAAAGGTGAAAAACTCTGAGGCCTGCAGCACAGTTTGTACTGAGGAGCAGAACCGTGCAGATACAAAACCACCTTGAGACTGATTGTAACGCTGGAACTATTGGTCGATTAATCAATTAGTCAATCGGAGAAGGGCAGGATTGACAACCCTAGAGAGGTCATTCAGTCAGGGAGTGAAATGATGAATTTAAGGAAAAAGCACAAATACTCTTGTGAAGTTGTGACTTTCCTCCACTTACAAACACAACAACACAGTCATGACTGAAATCAGGAAGTAGCTGATCAATGAATACACAAACAAGCCACAGAATCTGACCAGGCATTTGATTCCAACACAACAAGTAAATTTCAGTCAATACCCAAAAAGTATTGAGGTACGATATCCAGCCATAACTATGGATACCACTTATGTTTTTCCTCTTTGGAAAGACTGCTTTTAGGGCCTTTTTAGCCTTCAACAAAGACTGAATTCAAAGTGGGAAAGTTGCTATCCTGTGAGTCTAAACAACTAGGCTACCAGGAAGACCCTTGATTCTGTTTTTCTATATCTTTAAAAGTGTAATCAGCAAATAACAGGTCCAATTTTAAAGATGCATTACACCCAGTTTCTCAAAAAAACTACTATTAACTACTAAAAACTATATTAGGGGAGTGTTCTTAATATTTAGTGTAATATGTCCTTTTGCATGATTTTTAAATTAACTTTTTAAAAGGTTAAAAGGTTTGTTCTTCATAGTTAGTGTAGCATCACTACAACATATTCACCTGTTTATTTCTGATCATAGACTGTGAAAATTCAAACCACAGTGTCAGAAATAATAAGCTGATGCCATATGGGCGACATACTTACACTGCTAATATTCTTCTGGTGGCTGCAAAGGGCCTCATACAGTTTACACCCTGCAGTAAGTGACACTTGTCGTGATGGACAAACTAATGAATTACATCCTTTAACCCCCCAAATGTGATCTGTAACTGAAAAGAAAAGTGTGCACTGAGAACTGAAGCTACTGATGGATGGTGACATTTTAATAGAGTCCAAAAACTCCCAGGAAGAAAGTGAAATCTGGACTCATCCTTATATTTATTTATGTGCTCTTATCTCTGACAAATACCAGAGAAGAAGACTACAGAGCAGCACAGAGCTGATGTTTCAAACTCCCACTAAACTCTGTCCACTGCTTAGAGTCGAAGCAGCTCAGCTTTAGATGCTTATGAGTCCATGTTGATGCAGTTTACAAGTGTCTGAACACCGACAAAGGACTTCAAATACTAAACAACCAACATCTTCAGTACAATCACTCCTCTCATCAATTTAAATGTTCATGAATAACAACATAAAACTGTAAAGAACTGCACTACTGTTATATTTACAGCCCTTCCTCCCTCTGTCACAAGTCAAATATTTGACTTACACCTGCAGAAGTCTGCGTTTGTTTATTGTAAAGCTGCAACGACTAGTCGATTAATCAGTTATTAAATTAATCACCAATGAATAATCGATTAATCGCTTCTCAAATGTGAGCTGTAACTGAATATCTTTAGGTTGTGGACAAAACAGAACATTTGAAGACGTCACCTTGGGCTTCGACATTTTTCACCATTTTCTGACATTTTATGGACCGAACAACTAATCGATTAATCGATTAACGTTTATTTCACATACTACGTTTTTATGTTTTAACTTTACACAGGAAGGAAACATTGAGAGGGATACACTGAGAGAATATGTATCAGTTATGGTGGTAATAAAGGTGGTTTACAGGTGGTTGGTTGCTGGTGTGCACAGAGCAATATTAATATTAATAAACCAACTGGAATGTAGTTTGATGGGTTACGCATTCCTTATGCTCCTAGTGTTATTTAAATATCACTGACTGTCTCCAAAGTTTAAACTTTTGCACTGTCCAAACAATATGAGGTCTGACACAGCAAGTTATAATGTTGGTAGGGTATTCAGAGGTTTGCTTTTTCATAATAATAACACTCATTTTGAGCAGAAAACAGGTTGAAACATGGTGCTCACCTCCAACGCGCTCTGCTGCTGGTAGAGCATGTCGGACTCCTGGCTGCTGACGCTCAGGTGTTGCAGACCCTGCACGTAAACCGGGGAAACCATCTGCTGCATCATCGGCTGCTGTATGTAAGGCTGCTGCATCAGGACGTAGGACTGCTGCTGCATCGGCACCAGGTATCGCACCGTCTCGTAGGAGCCGTTCATCCCGTACGGCAGCGTTGACACCGGGCTGGCAGAGATCACCGTGTTGCTCACCGGCTCCGGAGAGGCGACTTTCACCGTCCGGTAGCTCGTCGTGGTTTTCTGCCTTGTATGGAGAGACATTTTGATAGTTCGGTGTTGGCGGATCAGCTCAGACCCCCCTCCAACAAAAAAAGTTTCTGAAAGCGGAGAAGTCGCTGCGGAACAAAAACGCGCAGATTCTCAGGTTGTAAAGAGATTGTGAAGCGGTGACGGAACCGACAGCTGAACCGCCCAGTTTAACTTCCTCCTCTGTTGGCCAGACTACTAGAGAGGAAAGTCCGGTTGGTGGAGTGCTTCCAAGGAAGGGAAAACCAAGCCGGTGAGGGAGGTGCTCGATCTGCTCTGTATGCAAATACTGTGCATCAGGAGGTGGGAGGGCTCAGAGAAAAAGCTGGAACAGTTTACACCGAGTGCCTCTGTCGGTGTGTGTCTGACATTTACCTGTAAATATTCAGGTGTCTTTTAATAAAACTGTGTGTGGATTTCCATTGTTAGGATTTGCTGTAAGAGTATTAAAGGACGAGTTCACAATTTTTCAAGTCTGTCTTAAAACAATAGCCCTGTTCATACTGACCATTAGAAGATCACTTCATAATATACTTACAATGTAAGTGATGGGGGAAGTCTAAATCCACAGTCCTCCTTCTGAGCAGAAATGTATTTAAAAGTTTATCTGAAGCTAATATGAAGCTTCAGCCGTCCAAATGAGTCAAATCAAGTAGATATCTTTCAACAGAATACAGTGGAAGAAGGAAGCGCTGCATGGTTCTGATGGCTCACAGGACAAATAATAAGATCTAGAAAGTCTTGCTTGATATTTGTCCTCAAGTGTTGCAGACCATGGGAAAAAAACTAGGCCTAAATGGATATATGAGAGACTTTTTTTCATGGTTGTCAGCACCACTAATGGACAAATATCAAGCAAGACTTCCTGATTTTTAAAAAAAGATATCTTTCAATGTTACAGTGTTTTTACTGCCAAAGTTCCTCTTTTTGTTACTATAATTCCACTGCGGCCCAACAAGGAAACACAAAGAGGGAATTATATGCTAAAAAGACTGTAAATGTGTCAGATATCCACTTGATATGACTAACTCAGACTGCTGAAGCTGAATAGAAGCTTCAGATAAACTTTTAAGTGACTGTGTGGACACACTGTGGATTTTGGCCTCCATCACTTCCATTGAAAGTACATTTGAAGGGAATCTTTTAACAGCCAGTATGAACGGGAGGAATGATTACAGCGAGGAAAACCTCTTTCACTGTTCATATGGACACCTCACTGTTGTTTTAAGACAGGCTTGAAAAATTGTGAACTTGTCCTTTAAGAATACCTGCGTGGAAAATACAGCAGGTCAATTAAAGGCAAAGAAGAATCTGAGTCAGCCACTGGGCGGAGACAAACAGCTACCAATAATATGGATACACATCACCTGTTGTTGTTTGGAGCGCAGTATTAAAGGATAGGATATAGTCTAATGGTCTGTCAGGTAGCCATATAAACACTGAAACAGGTTTTACTCATCTTAAAACATGTCTGGAGGGGATGTTTAAGTTAATTCTACATATTCTTATTCATATATTTGACTGCAGTGTTGCAATGTGACACATTCTGTTTACATATTTCTTTATTCTAGTAGATCTTTACTTATGATATGTGCATTTTATGTTTTTATTTCATACTTGCTTTAGCATGTAAACGTTTCTTTCCCATGCCAATAAAACCCTTTGCATTGAATTGAAATTGCAGTGGAAACTCTCGCGATATGCAGCGAGATCAGGCCACGCAACGCACCATTCCATCGAGGAAGGAAGACCGTTTTATTTATCGGATACAATAATGGCTGCTACCCAACAACTCTGTTGTTTTCTGCGCTGTCCCCTCGACATTGGAAGGTCACGGATGTTTCTGTCGTCGCTTTGAAGCCGTCATTCCCGCCGGTGAGAGAAAATAAATCAGACTAACGGTGTTAGTCGCCAGCTGTTCGGCATCTTATTGTCCTTCAGGCGCCACAGGTTCCGCTATCTCTCTCTCGGGCGGACCGTACCGGCTGCCACCAAACTGCGGTTAAAAAACGGTATAATTTAACGACGTAACGCTTCTCTGTTGACATTTTTAAATGTTAAAACGCGACTTTTGCCATTTTGAAAATGTGTAGCAGCCATTCTTCAATTCGGGATGAGTTAATACACCAAGCAGCACCTGTTTCAGTAAAATAATACCTTTTAAAAACTGTCTCCTCTGTGATTCATCTACCGCCGAAACGCACAGCTGCTGAATTTTAGGAAATCATTTTGCTAGGTGAATCAAATATTTGCTGTATTTAATGAGATCGTATGAATCACAAAGGCCAGGATTCATATTTTCCAGCATTGTACCTGCTTTTAAAAGACGGCAAAATGCCAGATGTGTGAATGGGCTATTGTGTGTAATTATATGGCCCATACGAGGCCGTGGCCTCCATGATGCTATCAGTTTATCACATTCGTCTGCCGTAATTATGTTTTACTCTGTGACATGATTGCACTAAACGATGTTAATTTAACCTACTAACTAGGTAAACTATGTGGTAATATTAATGTCGCAGCTTGTTTAGGTCACCGCAGTCCAAAAAACACCTGTCATCTGTTTCAAAATACAAACCTCATCTCTTCATGCATCCAGTCACATACAGACGGGTGACAAATTAAAAGAAAATGCAACATAAATTGCATTTTACCAGCACTTTACCAGGTGAGTATTTCTTGCACGAGTCCACAAACTGTGTCACACTTTTGGTCCAGGGCTGTTTTTATTGTTTTGGCTAGGCCTACTTAAATGTTGGGCTATAACATGCCACCAGAACAGCTTCAGTGCACCTTGGCATTGATTCAACAAGTTGATTCATCACTCAGAACAACTTTGTATAGATCTGCAGTGACGCTTCCCTCTAAAGGGACAAGTGGACCCAAACCATGTCAGCAGAATCCCCCCCACCCCCCACAGCATAACAGAGCCACCAGATCCCTTCACTGTAGGGGTCAAGCATTCAGACCTGTATGGTTCTCTTGGTGAACACCAATATGGTGAAGGATGACTCATCTGACCATATCACTTTTCTCCATATGTCTGTAGACCAGTGCCTGTGGTTTTTGCACCACTGAACTCTCAAATGTGCATTCATCCTTGTAACGAGGGGTGTGAGCACCGCCGCCCTACTATAATATCTCTCTATGTAACTGTTGGCAGACTGTTCTTGCTGACACAGTCTGATCCCGTCCTGCGTTGACATTCTCAGTCACCTGAGGAAGAGTTGCTCCTGTGTTTTTCCTTACATATCGCACTAATGCACGAGCATCGCGGTCATCAAATGTGAGCTGTCGACCATCATTTCCAACCTTATTTGCTGATGTCTATCCCGTAGATCTAAATGCAGATGTCATTTTAGTCACCGCTCCTCTTGAAACCAGCTAGTTGATCAGACTTTGTGACTGAAGCTCCTGCCATCCGTTGCACCAACAATCAACCCTCTTTCAAAGTCACTTAAATCTGATTGGATGTTAATCGCTTAATTGTACCATCCAGTGCACCCGTGTTTCTCCACTCATTTATTCAGGTTTTTCCTTTAATTTGTCACCTGTCTGTATGTTACTATTCAGCCACACTGATGCGTATTTCATAAATCTGGGTGTCTGTACAGTTCCTATATTTCTATATGTTGAATGAAGCTGTGAAACTGTGCTTGCTCCATCTTTCTCCATCCCACCAGACCAAATGTAAGCTTTTATTTAGAGGTAAGCCTCTGCTCTGTCAGCGACGCAGCGCCCCTGCTGTTGCGGTTATGTAATCCAGTTTGTCTGCCGTCATCCTCTGGAATAATCCTGCAGTCATCTGCCGGTCATAACAGAGGGTGATGTGTCTTTATCGCCCGTGTCCGTTAGATTTTTTTATCTCTTTATTGTTAATAACGTCCCCTTCTCACCGTGTTTGAATGCTTTCTTTTCAGCATTTTCATTTGTGGAAATTACCTAAAAGGAGACCTGTAGTTACACGTCTTAAACCCTGCCAGTGCAACATTACGAATGCATACGAGACCGTTTAAACTAACATTTACTTTCTTTACAGATGAAATTTAACTACTCACAAGTCCTCTACTGTTATATAATTTTGCTAAAAGACAGGAAGTCAAAAGAGAAAGTGAAAGCGTCTGCTCTCTGAAGTCAGTATAACAAAGAACCTGCCTCCAAATTAAAAGGATGAGATTGTCTTACTGCTGTTCTTTTGACTTCTGCTGTCTCCTTAGTTGCTTCCCTGGCCTGGCTGCTTACCCACAATGCATTGCCAGAGGGTTTTGTGTATCATAGACAGACCGATGTAACCATCACCACCGCCGCTTCACCAGCCAGTCCGCTCCACAGCAACACAGCAGAAAGGTATGAGGCCTGTTCACTACTTTCACACGGCTGCTGTAACGGGAGGGACGTAGATAAGAAAGAAAGGAGCAGGATGAGGAAACGTGTTTCCTGTTGTTTTCTGTTAATTACCTCTGTATGTATATCTAATAATGCAGACTTCTCGCTCTTGTATCTTGTTTTTTTTTTCCAGGTCCTATCCTGGTTGATCTTGTTCTTTATCTTACTGACATCATGTCTGGCCCAGGCGACTTACCAGGTGAGTATTTCTTGCACGAGTCCACAAACTGTGTCACACTTTTGGTCCGGGGCTGTTTTTATTGTTTTGGCTAGGCCTACTTACTGTTATAGCACACAGTGATATTTTATTTACAACAATGTAGGGCTGCAACTAATGATTATTTTTTGATTATTGGTAAATCTGTCAGTTATTTTCTTGATTAATCGATTACTTGTTTGGTCCATAAAATGTCAAAAAAATGGTGAAAAATGTCAATCACTGTTTCCCAAAACCCAAAATGACGTCCTCAAATGTCTCTCTTGTCCTGATCAAACAGTCCGTAACTCAAAGATATTCAGTTTACTGTCACAGAAGACTAAAGAAAGTAGAAAATATTCACATTTGAGAAGCTGGAATCAGAGAATTTTGACTTTTTTTCTTTAAAAAAGTGACTCAAAACAATGATTCGATTATAAAAATAGTTGGAGATTAATTCAATAGTTGGACACTAATTGATTAATTGACTAATCGTTTCAGCTCTTCAACAGTGTGCTTCAACTGTGTGGCGATAGGTTCTTTTACTTTTTTAATATGACGACGCCTGCAGACACAAAGACATGTTCATAAAGAAATAGTTTGGTGTGGAGGAACTTAAATGGCCTGCACAGAACCCCGACCTCAACACCATCCGTCACCTTTGGGATGAATTATTCCTGTGATTGTGGAATTAGATCTTTAACAGTCACGTGTGAGTGTGATGTTCACGTGTCCACATACTTTTGGCCAAGTAGTGTGTGATCCGATGGCTGAATATTCAAAATGACGCCTAATGTCGCCGTTCTTCCACTTCCTGAGAAATGGATTATTTTTTTTACCTTGCTCCCATATCTTCTCACTAACAGCAGATATATGTTTACAGTATGATTTATGTGGCTCAAGCATTCTGTTTTCAACTATGGTTGGAAAACCCTGACAGACTGTGAAAACTCAGTCGCTTCACACTTAAAACAGGGCGACACAGATTGTTTGGTCTCTGATGCCAGACGCATCTGGGTGGATCAGAATCTCACACGTTCACACAGTGAGTCACACAGAAGCTGATAATGAATATCTCTTTCTATCTGTAAACACAGCCTGAACTGAACAAGAACAAAAAGATCAGTCCCATGTTTAGAGGAATACAGCATGAAATCTGAGCTCCCGGCATTTTTCCTCAGTTGTAGTTGTTTATGTTTACATCCCTGTTTTTAGTCATATCCTGGTATTTGATGAAGTTTGCATGAAACGAAACAATCTGGTCGTTCAAATCTCTAAAGGTTTTTACATTATCCATGTTTCTGAAATGAGGATGTGATGTTTACAATCACAAACACAGAAACGGGATACTTAAAAAAACTAGTGTGCATACTCAATGACTAATTAGACATCATGGAGGTGAAGGTCATATTGGAAACTTACAGGTAAAGCAGTTAATGACTGTCGATCACAATTTGTAAATGGTAACCCATTACAGCATATTCCTTCCTTTAAGACACATATTTAAAGTGAAGAGCTGGCAATATTTCGGATTTTTCTTACTGTCTACAGCTCCCGTTGGTAGTTTTTATACAATGATGGAGCTCTATTGCACAGAGGAATAAAATATATTAGGCCTTGAATACACAGACGACTTGTTAGTAGGATTCTTTTATTAATCGTTTGGTTTTTTCATAGAGTTTCTTGCACAAATAATTACTGGAAAAAGGCTCATCAAAAAGTCATCATTGCGCTCCGTCTCCTTCATTGAAAACTACATAATATATTAACGTGAGGACAGCTGAGAATAAAACGCTGCCAGAAACAGGAAGTGAAGAGAAAGCTGTTGTTTAGTCAGTTGTCGTTTGTGTCCGCAGCCTTAGAAGCTTCCGGGATGGGCGGGATGAGGCTTCCCATCGGGATGACCCGACGGGCGCTCAGCTACGACGACAACCTGGAAGCCCCCATGTCCACGCCCCCCCATGACATCAACATCAACAACCTGTGGAGACGACCAGTCGTACCGGAGAGGAAATTCTCACACCTGGCCGAGGTGAGAAACGACCTCTGCGACACATCCACAGTGCCTGCTTTGTCATCAGGAGGAGTGTAATGCTGTGTGTAGATTATATTAATGATGATGATGTTTCTTCCCCACCAGGAGGATGAGAGCGGTGCAGTGAGTCAGTCTACAGTGCCAGACAACGCCCCCTCCAGGTCACCAGGTGTAGTGAAAGCCAAGGCCTCATCCATCATCATGAACTCCCTCATCACCAGTAAGATGCATCCCACAATGACAATCCCGATAGGAGCTGTGAATGGATATATTTGATTTATTCTCACACAGTTGTGTGATGTCACAGTAGTATTTTGAACATTTTAAGACTACAAAAGCTAGACAGTCGCTTTAAACATTTGATTTAAAGCTTTCGTCTCTGTCTTGCGTTTTTCAGAACAGACTCACGATAGTATGTACAAGTTTGAGCAGAAGGCGGGGTTAACCGACGCCAGCTACATGCCCCACAAAGGCCTGACCGCTGAGGACACACGACACCTTCACCGCATGCCCGAATCCTTCCAGGTAAGCTACACACACCGGTCGATGGAACATTAATGAACAGATGAATGTGTTTTGGAGACTTATCAGACACCAGAACACTGCACAGCGGGTTATAATACTAAGAGACAGGATTTTCCAATCTGGAAATATTTATCATGACAACAATCATTTGTCGTTGCAGCTCAATGAACATGGCCTTAGTCTTGAAAATGTGAGCCCCATATTTGAGAAGAGCAATGCCCATTATGGCCACTAGGTGTCATGGTCAGGAGCGAGATTAGTAAAAACCACACGTTATCCTCTGGATTAGGCCTGCAAGTAATGATTATTGTTGCTGTTTAATGCCGATTATTTTCTCAATCAATCGTTTAGTCTATGCATGTTAAAAAATTGTGAGAAAAATCACGATCAAAAGCCCGGACTTATGTCTTCAATTTGCTTGTTTTGTCTGACTGACAATCCAAAATGTTAAGATATAAAATTCACTGTCATATATGATGAAGAAAAAGAGCAAAAGCTGATATATGATCATATGAAAAGCTGGAATCTGAAAATATTCATCATTGTAGCTTTAAAAATGACTGAAACAATAATTAAATTATCAAAATGGTCCTGTGGATCAATTAATTGATGTCAGTAATCCAAAAATAAATCATATCATATCGTATCATGCTTTATGTAACTGGGGTTTTAAGCTGTTTCTTAAAATTTGCAGGTTTGGGTCCATAAAAGTAAAAACTGTGTCCACTGAAACACATGAGCCTTTTTTTTGTTGTTGTTGCTGTTTAGAAAATGCAGATCCAGAGCATGGAGGCCAAAGAAGAGCGGCAGAATTCCTCCGCCCAGTCTACCCCATCCAACACACCACACAGCTCCCCGAAACAAAAGCGCAGGTACACACCAACACACACACACACACACACACACACCTCCACTGTGTTTTCAATGTCCTGTGCATTAAATTCAAAGTCTACCCTGCTAAGAAAATCTATCATTTGTTCCACTTTACACACTATTTTTGTGTAGGAGCTGGTTCAACAGTACGGGGTCAGAGGTCAGCATGAGCTCCTCCAACAGCAGCGTGGACATGGGAGCAGCAGACATGGCAGCAGCAGCGGGAGGAGGAGGAGTCGTCGGAGGTGTGGTCGAACGGTGGGGCGTGTTTGGGCCGCGCCCGTTCGTCCAGAAGTCGGCCTCTGACCTGGGATCCGACAACACAACCGGAGGTAAACGGCATCACCTCGCTATGAGGTGCTAACAAAAAGTGAAAATATATCGCGTGTGAACAAAGCAGCTGAAAGGCGCTGCTCTTCTCGCGCATAAAGATTCATGCTATTAGAAATTTAAAGATTTGGGTCATCGGTCGTCGACAGGATTCTCGTGGCAAATACAGCGAACACAAACAGGGTTGAACTACCTTCTGTTTGTACAAGCATAAACAAACTCGATGGAACTTGATGTGGAGGTTTTTCAAATGACCTTCAGACTGTCAGTAAACACCGGCCGACGCAGCTGGAACCTCTGTCTGTTATTGGCTTTTGAAAACAGTGAAGCCCAGTTTTTTTTTTTTGGCGTCCTGGAGATATAAAACTTTGATCAGACCGGTTTAAATCCAGATCACTGACAGCTGCTGAGCAACAACGTTGAGATTTTCACATGTGGAATAATTCAGTCTGTTTGGAAACTATTAAAATCTTTTTGCCAGGATGACTTTGGGTAGGTAAAACGTTTGAGTGGAGTTAAGTGAAGGAATAACTTTTCACAGATGTTTTACTGTTGTTTCACTCAGGCGTTTATCTTTCAACCCAGAAAAAAAGGCTTTTAGTCGTTTTCAACAAACCAAAGAACCGCTTCTCATGTGCAATGTGGTAAAATCACAGCAGGTTGTAAGACTGTCTTATGGACGTTTACATGTATGAACTCAACAGTATTTCAATGACACTTAAAATAGAAGCTGCTGCAGGATTGATTTGTCATTATGACTCATGTATTTTATTATCCTCTATGTCACGAAAGGCTGGAGAAGACACACACAAGCTTGCATTCACTTCGCCACAGATAATTAGTGGCACAAATACAGCAAATACCCTCTCTTGGGTTAATATGACAGTCCTTACTGATGGGTCACACTGCATGTTACATTGACAGGACATTAAACCTTTACCAGTGTGTTGAACCGTCCAGAACTTAATGTTCTCCTGATTAAACCCAACCAAACCACCAAACCATGCATTTCCTGATCCTGTAAACTGATTCTTAGGATTTGGAATTTAGTTTCAATATCAAAATATACTTTATTTGTCCCCACGGACTCTGCACTGCAGGTCCACAATGAAGTGACAAATAAAAAGCACAGAGCAACAACACAAGCATAAAAGACCACATAAAAACCACCACGCATAGAAAAGATAAACATTAAACCAGCAGCATAAAAAGCAGGAAACATAAAGCCAATGGCAGTAAACATAGAACCTGCAGCACAAGTCTCCACACCCACACATTTAGGTACTTCATGGTAGATTTGTGTAAATCTACATCTGGGTCGTTATCATGTTACGTCTGTTTCATTCATATACTGTAGCTCAAGATCACAAGTTTGTCTCTGAGGGCTAAATTTATAAGGTGTAAAATCTAATCTCCTTAGATCTTTGATTTGGATAAGGAAGTCCACACACACACACACACATACACACACTTTTTGATAAGGAATAAAAGGGGAGAAATCAGAAAACAGTGACAGAGGACGGATCCCTCTTCCAGGAAGAACAGACAGACTAGACAGAAGTAGTCGTAGCAAAATAATAATATGGAGAAACAGCTGGAGCCCACGTTAAAATGTTAAATAGATACAAAGGAAAGTGTAATATCACGTGTGTTAAATATATTTACTTAAATATTAGGTGCAGTAAATTAAAAAGTTCTGATCTGCTGATCTCAGAGTTTTTCTACAGACTGACTGGATGTAAACAGATCAACAGTGGAGGTAAAAACATAATAGCTGCAGTCAGAAATCTCATATAAATAAACAACTTGCAAGCTGGATTTGTAATTCTCACTTTTTCTTTTTTTTCTGGTCAAAACATGAGAATTTATTTCCTTTTTCTCTTTTCCCAGCAGGCTTTGCGCTGCAGGCGTACCGTGGCGCCCAGAAGCCATCCCCCATAGAGGTAATGAAGTCACAGGCCACGCGGCTGGCTGACAACCCCGCCGCTCAGAAGGTGTCCCCGCCCAAAATGGAGATTCCCACAGTGGACGGTCGGAGGCAGGGAGCGCGACCACACAAGCTCAAACCCAGAGACATGAACATCCTGACGCCCTCCGGCTTCTAGGAGGTCACACGACATCATCGACGTCAAAGCTGCCGACGCTGAAGGTCACATGAAATGAAAACCTCTGTTCCTTCACAAACTGCTACATAGTCTGTTGTTACTTTTAAAATGTACCAACAGAGACATTTTTTTTTAGCTGTTAGCTTTCTGCACCTGGGATGAGAATCCAATCATGTGATTCAGATTTATCACAACTTGGGTCTTATTTTCATAGTTTTGTCCATCATTCATGTCAGTAATAATAACACTGTGCTCAAGTTAATTACTGACTGATCTGGGATAACGGCAACATTTCTAAAAAAGAAGTTTGGGAAAGGTTGTAAACATTCCCCACAGGTTAAACAAACTTACCTGCAAGAGAAAATGAAGGAAAACAGTGAAATTATTACCCAAACTGACTGTAAACATTCATGACGGTTTAACATGGATGGATTATAGGAACTGGATACTAGAATCAAAGATGGCGCCTATTCACTCGAATGAAAATTGCTCGCCTGCTGCATGAGCCAAAAAAAAAACGTTTCTAGCTTGCGTGTTGTGCCGCTGACAGAGTATCCGCTGCGGTGTTTTTCACCGTTGGCCCCGCCCACGTGTTCCCGCTCGGCCCATAGACTTTACATTGGGATGACATCACAAACTTTAAAATCGATTTTCTAGGCTCAAGGAAAGTTTAATAAAAAAGACAGAGCAATTATTGAGTTTGTTTGCAGTTGGAGGTGTTCCTGTCGACAGTTTAATAATGGAGGTCTATGGGGGGAAAAATGCTTTTTGGGTTGCAGTGGATTTTTTTGCCGCAATACTGCGAGTGGCCACTGGGGAAAAAAATGGCGGCAAGGCTGAGTGGCGGCGTTGTATCCAGTTCTTATTATACATCCATGCAGTTTACAAGCTAACTATAGTTGTGTGCACACGGTTTTCCTGTGCAATGACAGATTGTTAGCAACGTTTCAGGTAAGCTAACTTTCAGTTTTACCGCCGAACAAAGAGTTTTAGCTAATCTGGCTAAACTGTAGCCTGTATGTTGTTTCTTATCCCGTCAAACTTTGTGGATTAATGTTACCATATTCCCAAATTACTTTCATGTCCAAAGCCGCAAAAATAAAACCCAAGTTGTAATATACTTTAAGCTAACTGTCGCTAGCAGCAGCGACATGCGTCATAGGTTTGATGTCAGTTTGCTACAACATCACTCAATGCTGACAAAGGCTCTCACCTTAACACACCGTCACATGTGGACATGTGTCACATCGAGAGAAGCAGAAATTACAATCTCAAAGTCATTTCGTGAGACCTTCAGCAGCAGCTCCAACATTCAGATAACCACCATCACCACGGAAACAATCTCCAATAAGAAAAATTTCCCATCTGAAGCATTTACTGTATTGCTTGGCTGTAAAATCCAATTCTTGACATTTCTCTTATCCTGTACCCTACTAGCACCGCACACGGGCTCAGGCCGACACATTCAGCATGAATTAACCCCTGAGTCTAGATAACATGGAGGGCTACTGACAGTGATTGATTTTAAGAACTTTGTACTGCCTGAGGTGAAGTTGATGGTGATCCTGGTTGACAAAGAATCCCCATGTGAATGCACTTTATCCCCACTGTTCCCACCCCAGACACTAGCTTCCCGTTATCCAACCCTTCTCGTGTTTAACAGCCCTTCCAGATGCAAAAGATACGAGAAAACTTCCTCCGCTTCGGTCTCGATCATCTCTTTACATTCCCGTCTGTCTCTAAAGAATATTTCATTCGTCTTCTTTAAAAGGGACATTTCAATAAGCAGGGTGAGAAGAAAGAGTCTTAACAATTCATCAAGTGATGTTTAATATGAATCAAAGCAACAGAACAAAACTCAAAATTGTAAAAAGAAAAAATTGTCTCAGGAAATGTTGTCAGGCTCCTGCTCACTGAAATGCTCCACGTATTTGTTTTATGTTAGACTTCTTATTTAGATGTTTTAATGTATAGATGAAGGTTTTTTTTATCTGCTACTGTAACAACAGATTTTGTTCCTTTTGGGTGGGGGGTCGGAAAAAATGCAGGCCTGGTGTGTGTGTGTGTGCGTGTGCGTGCGTGTGCGCGTGTGTGCGTGTGTGTGAAGAAATGTTAAAATAAGAACCACATGTGACCAAGACTCACACATTGACATGTTGCAGCATGCCAGGGGGTTTTCTGAGCACTGGTTTCTGTCAAAATAGAAAAATATGAAGAACTGACAAAAATGAAGAAGAGGAAGAAGAGAATTTAGTCTGTTATTGTTTTGTTTTTTCGTTTTTTTTTTTTTTTTTTAATCAGCAGTCAAATATGAAGAATTCCTGTTTTTCTTTAGTTTTGGTGCGTAACAACATCCTACAGAAACCTTGTGTCACTGATAAAAGGTGAATTAGCTTTTCACAGATTCACTTTTTGGCAATTAAAGATGAACTTTCAGTCGTCACAGTGCAAAGAAACATTCTGCACCCCTAAAGAAAAGACGTCACCTTACAGTAACCCAGGAAATAACAGGAAATACAGGGTTTTATTAAAACTGCAGCAAGTTTTCTGTATTGTGACAGTGGTGTCAGACATTTCTACAGCGTACACATGGTTTCTGTAAGGTGTGTGAAGCTTAATGAGCTCTATGACCTGTCTGAAGTAGCACCTGTCTGATTATCGTTATTATTATTATTATTATTATTGCACTTTTATTATTGAATGGAAACAGTCTTCGTTGGTAAAAAAAAAAAAAAAAAAAAGATTTAACATGTACTCAGTGGAAAGGTTTGTCTATATATGGAGTGAAAGTCATTTGCCATCTGTAACTCTGCTGTGGTGTTAATCAGGTGCTCAGTTCCTTTTCATTCCTTTTCAGCTGGACACAGTGTAAAACACACTGATTTCAGCAGCTGTAAATATTAAACGATGACTGTTTCTGTTTTATAGTTTGTGTTCACAAGTGCTCTGTGTTCAAATTTGTGACGCTGTTCCCTAAATCTCCCCCCTGATTGAATCTACTCTGTATGTTGATGTGACTCTGTAGTACAGACTGACTGAATTATGTTTCTCATTTGTCTGTTCAATGTTTTTTTGTCCAGTTGATGATTTAGAGACGTTTAGCTTGATTTATATGGTCTCTGGTTTATTTTTCTTTGCCAAAAACAGTTTGAGAATAAATGTTATATTCTCATCACAAAACAAGAATCAGTATTTCATTATTTCTAGTGTGACAAAAGTGTTTTTTACAACATATTTTGAATGGCGTTTGAGTTTATTGCCACACAAATCTGTTGATCTGTAGTAATTAATGTCAACCTCTAGGGAGCCTCAGTTCTCCATCTAGTAACGTCTTTTTCTTGCAATCATGGTAACAGGCAGTTTAGGAATAAAAAAAAACAAATTTAAGTTCATCTTAAAGGAGTAACTGTTTTGGGGTGTGTAAATAAACTCATTATTTTCCACATTTAACAATATATAATGTCTTTAAGGGATCTGATTGGCTGATATTGGCTTGTTGGTCCTCTGACATCAGCCAGAGAGGAGCATCATGTCAGTCCAATCTTCCAAATCTTAACAGAATTTGGAGGACAAACAAAATTAGAAAATCAGTCCAGCAGACCTTGAAGGACAGGTTCACAATTTTTCCAAGTCCATCCTAAAACTATAATTAGTCCTACTCCTCATACTGGCCTTTAAGAGGTCCCTTCATAATGCACTTTCAATGGAAGGGGACAAAATCAACAACCCTGCTTCTGTGCTAAAATCTATTTAAAGGTTTGAGGCTTCAGCCATCCAAAGATAGTAATTTTAGTGCCAAATTCCCTCTTTTTACTATTCTTCTACTGCAGCTGAACGGAGGCACAACCACACCTCCCTGCCGACCTGGATCCCTCACAGTTCATATGTAGAGCAAACCGGTCTACGGAGGGCGCCATATCCACCCCTCTCCACCTCACTCTGACTCATCTGGAAAACACAGGAACACCAATGCCAGGATCCTGTTGATCAATTTCAGCTTAGCATTTAACACAATCTTGCAACAACAGCTGGTGGAGAAGCTGAGGCTGGATGCTGGATGTGGACACTGGATCGTGGATTTCCTGCCATGGTGGTGGCACAGGATCACCTCAAGGCTGCGTACTGAGCCCCTTATTGTTCACGCTGCTGACACATGATTGTTTTGCAGAATTTAACAACAACTACGTTATAAAGTTTGCTGATGATACCGCAGTCGTAGGCGTCATCAGCAATGGAGATGAGTCAGCTTACGGAGGTCAGGTGGAGCAGCTGACAGCTTGGTGCAAAACTCGTAGTCTTGCCCTCAACACTGACAAAACCAAAGAGATGATCATTGACTTCAGGAAGGGAAACCCCAACCACCATCCTCCATTGACTATCAGTGGTTCTGTGGTAGAGAGGGTAAACAGCACCAAGTTCCTGGGGCTACATCTGACGGATGATATGACCTCCAGTCATAACACCACAGCTGTCATCAAGAAGGCCCGTCCTCCACCTCCTCCATAGTGGAAGAAAGACACAGACTGAACAGGAAAGTGAGAACTGCAGAAGAAATCATTGGTGTAGATGCAGAGTGAGGGTCTCTGGCACAACTTCACCTACTTCCAAGGTGCACGGAAAAGGGAAATAAGTCTAGAAAGATGAGAACTCCCGCAACACTTGTAGTATGAGGAACAACTTTATTAGTTAACCGACGCGTTTCGGCTTGTGGCCTTCATCGGGGTCATCATAAAACACATTACAAACACCATTTAAATAAAGTAAGTTGGGTATGAAAAAAGGTTAAAAAAAAAAAAAAGTTAAAAAAAAATATAAGAGACAACCAATCATATACAAATAGACACATGTCAGCCAATGGGACATCTACAAAGATGAGTTAGATATATGGTCATGTGGTTTCAGGCCAATCGTTGTCCAAGATTAACAGAGGCACTTGGACACTCCCCTTGCCGCTGTTAATCTTGGACAACAATTGGCCTGAAACCACATGACCATATACCCAACCCATCTTTGTAGATGTCCCATTGGCTGGAAGAAAGCATTGGAGCCTTGCTGCCATCTTTGCTGGGCATATACGACCAACGCTGCGTCCACAGAGCATCCAGCATAATAGCATAATGATCCCTTTCACCTCTCCCACAGCCTGTTTTCCCTCATGCAGTCAGGAAGAAGGTGCAGAAGCATTCACTCAAGGACCACAAGGCTACTAAACACAGTTTTCCTGAGGCAATCAGACTTATAAACCTTAACATGACCATTCTGGATCAGATGGACAATTTTTACTGGCCAGTATAACTTCTTCATTGACTTTTTTAGCTGCTATATTTATTGACTCTTGCACTGCCTTGTATTTATTTTTGTCTGGTGTTTTTAAGGGAAACATTGTTTGGGTTTTTATGTATGATAGTGCATAAAAATGACCATTAAAGGAAATCTTAAATCTTAATCAAAGAGGGAGGACATTTTTGACTCACTCAAATGGCTGAAGCCTTATATTAACTTTGCATAAACTTTTAAATACATTACTGCTAAAAACAAGGACTGGATTTTGTCCCACATTACTTACATTGTGAGCACATTTTGAGGGGATCTTCTAGTGGTCAGTATTAACAGAAGCAGCGAGCAAAAAACCTATTTCAGCGTTCATATCGGCTCCTGACTATTTTAAGACAGACTTAAACACAAATGTTGTGAATCTGTCCTTTAATAATTACCAATAAAAGCTGTTAAAGGTTGATACTAGGTTGACTACTCAACACTGATACTGAAAAAAGATGCACTAATTAAATAATCTGTAGAGAGAGGAGTGCGAGTTTATTTTCAGGTAAGAGTTTTATTGGAAAGGCATCTTCATGCAAAGTGAACAGAACAAGGCTTCTGGTATCTTTATGCTTGAGACAGTCATTGTGCACGTTTAGTCTTTGTGATGACTGGCACTCAAACTGTAAAAAAAAGCACATTCTCACCTTGCTTCTGTCAGAGTGCAGTTTCAGTTTGTTGGAATTCCTGCACAGCAAGGCCGTCTAGTTCCTTAAACGCAATCATCATGTATAGCATTCAGTCAATATCTTATTATCATAGAGAAAACCCATCTGATAGCACGTCGGATAACATCCGGTTGATTCACAAATCTTTCGCGGATTGCTCCGAAACTCATCTGATTCGTGTACATTCTGTGCATCAAGTTGATTTTTATTGATAATTATTTTATTTCCCACAAGTCTCTCCAACAGGACATGATGCTGCGTTCAGGCCACAGCTAAAAGTCAGTAATTCCTAGTGACGCTGCTCAGTATTGAGCTCTGAAACAAAGAAACACAGATGTTGAGATTTTCCAAACCCGTCCATGTGCAGCAGCTTATGTTAGCTGTCCACTTATTGTATTATTTACTTCTTTTCAGTAGCAAATGTCACTTGCTGCAGAAAATAAAAGGTCAGTGTATTTTGGGGGTTAATAAACATGTAAAAGGCCTTGTAGTGTTTACAGTGTCTGCTGCCGTGTCAATGAGATGTCAGGAAAATGAATCAGACACCTCACTGCAGAGAAATTTTGCATGAATTTCCTTTGTGGAAATTCAACTTGAGGAGTTGTTCTTTGCATTTAAATGGTAGAAACTTCAATTCTGGGAGCATTGGAAGATACTATTTAGTTGTCTAAAGCCTTCTGCTGACTATATGACTTTTGATATGATTTGCCTGACCAAGACAAGTTTTTGACGCTTGAGTCTTCAAGGAATTCACACTTGTAGTATAGTATTTTATTTATTCATTTATTTTATTTGTAAGGGACCATGTACAGTGTTAAACATAAATGTTACCATTTGATGTACTGTACCAGAGTTAGCTTATAGCTAATTTTAATCTGCAATCCCCTCAGTTGTGTAGTTCTAGCGTTTCTGGGATGTGTCTTGACAGTTTTCAAACAAGTTTAAATTTATCGTAGCCAAAATCAAGATGCACTTGTACATGAGGCTCCTCAGAGACGAATTTGAGATGGGAGATTAGCAATATCCAATGAGAGCGTGACAGCTCTCAAACTGGGGTCAGGAAAGGAAGGAGGAAGAAGACAATGGCTTAGAAGAAGGCAGAGATAGGCACAGGTGTTCCACATGTATGGACACAAGAGATGGAACTGAGGCTTAGTGAACTTTGGCGTGAGATCAGTGAGCTTCTAGCATCTGGTATTTGCTCCATCCGTAGATCTGTCGAACTGAAATAATCTTGTTATCAGTACATCTTGTCTGAGATCAACTGTGTAGTTTGTGAACAGAAATTCCTGGGACAGAAATGTCTTACTGAAAATATTTGATATATTGAAAGTCTTTCTCGTCTGCATTTGCTTTCACCAGTACTCCACCAGATCTTTGTTGTTCAAGTACCGTCCAAATTGGAGGTTGGTTTCTTAAAGGCTCATGTAGAGTAGCACCTCACTTGGGCCTCCTTGAAAGACATAGTATGGTGACTGGTTGGATAAAGCAGAAGACACAAAAAAATGTCCAGCAGTTGCTCCAATCAACCAATCCAACAGGCCCCCGGGACATTCATTTCACAGGTGAAGAAGCTAGTCAACATCGCAAACTGCTGCTCACCAAATTCAAACTTTCTTGACGTGAAATTTCTTAGTTTTATTGTCTGTTTATCCACCAATCTCTTTCATTAAGCTCTGACCAACAAACCTTTCACTATTCATGCAATTTAAATTTCTTTTCCTCTTCAGAGGCTCTGTAAGACGCGCTCTCTCCTACCCCCTCCTCCTCCTCCTTCTCCTTCGTCCCCCTCTCCTCTTTTTCTGATCTCTCCATACATCTGGAAGAACATCTCCATCTCTCTCTGGAGTGTTGTGTTTCGGCGGTCTGCGTCAGCTTTGGCTCGCTCCATGTTGCGGATCTTGATCTCGGCGACGCTCTGGCTGCGCCTGTGTTGCTCCAGACTGACCCGCAGTACCGCAACCTGCCGCTCGAGGACGTCGTTACAACGCTCCAACCTGCAACACACGCGCACGTAAATAGAACATAAATAGGCTTTAAACAAACACTAGCTACATGTTGCACTTGTGAAATGTGAATATTTATTGATGTTTTAAGTGTATCCTTGTTTTGTTAGCTTGTATTTGGCTATTATTAATGGCATGAGAATAGTTACTGATAGATACTGGCATGTAACTGGTTTCAGACACTACCAACACCAAATTACTGTATGTGACTATATTTTTGGTTATTTCTCACCTCTAGAAGTTAAGATGTACCTTTAGTAAACTTTTGTCATTATAACCAGTTTAGGCACACATTTATGGTCAAACACAAGGCAAATTAATTGTTTAATTAAGTGTCTCAGTGTATTTTCTGTGCGCTTTTGCCCATTTGCCCTACAAGTAAGATCATTCTTAATTACTGCCAACTGTTTTCCACAGCATATCATAGTTTGTCTCCATATTACAGTATTTTCTTTTGCCTGGACAGCTGTGCCCACATACTTTTGTTTACTTTTGGTCTGGGGGGGTTTTGGTTTGGCCGCTCAGTTCATGAGGGGAAATTATACTAACACGTATAATATTTGAGACATTAGTGTGCTTCCAATTTTGCAACATCAGTTTGGCACAAGACCATTCCTGCTGACACAGACCGAGTCTTATCGCCCAACATCAGCAGCCGACCTCACTAATAATCTTGTGGCTAAATGGGGGCAAATCCCTGCAGTCAGGTTCCAAAATATTGTTAAAAGCTTCCTCAGAGGAGTGGAGGCTGTTATAGAGGCATATATGGGTGTAACATCAGACTTTCACACTTTTAGTAGTTAGATCTTCTTTCTCAAGCAAGTGTACACTAAAGAAGCAGCTGGATACCAGGTGGAACAAACGCCATTGACTAAACAAGGCAGATCCCTTCATTTATAACCCTAAGTATCAAGTTCAACAAGTTCAAAGTCAAAGGACAGATGCTGTCTCACCTGTGTATCCTGGCCTGGTACTCAGCCTTCTGCTGGGCCATCTGCTGCCGCAGCTCAGCCAGGAGTGAGTGAGCGTCCTCGGGCTGTGACTGAGGTTCAGGGCCTTGGAGGTCTGGAGGACCAGAGGGGAGGAACACCTCCGAGCTACCTGTACTGAGAGGGCTGTTACTGAGCACAGAACAGGAGGCTGGAGAGTTATAGAGGTGGGCGTCATCACCATCATCACCACCAACATCATCATCATCATTATTATCGTCATCGTCATGACTGGCATTGTCGTCATCATCATGGTCGTCATTATCACTGTTTTCATCTTCTACTACCCGACTTGAAGGTAACCTTGTCGGTCTCTTTGGTGACACGTCAGGACTAACCCCGCCCACAGCATCACTGCTCTCGTCCAATGGGAAAACCTCGCAGGAGGACCATGAAGAAGAGGAGTCTGCTGTGTGCCTGCCCTCCTCTAGCTCCACCTCCTCTTCACAAGTTCTAATATGGCTGACTGCAACGTTTTCAAAATCTCCACTGGTGCCTTTCTCCATCCTCTGACACAGAGATATAGAGACTCTATCCAGGTTGTCGTAGACAGACGCGGTGCTGTCCTCTTGAGCCTCACTGCTGCCTCCACTGGCTGCTTCTGGCACTGCACTCTCTGCAGCCTCTGCAGCACCAGAGCTCCAGAAACTAGCCCCTGCCTCTTCCAGGCCTGGCCAGGCCTCTGTCCAACCCGTGAGCATCGATCTGGACTTGGAGCTGTCTGGCAGTGGGTCCTGTGGCTGGAGAATGGTTGTAGAGGTTTGAACATTTGCAGGGGGTGATCCTTGGCCAGCATGGTGCTGGTGGTAATCTATGTTTTGTCTGTCAGCGTGGTGCTGAAGGGGCTGACTAGTAGAGGGTAGAGGATAGAAACAGTTCTCGGGGTGAGAGGAGGTGTAGCGGTGTCCGAGAAGTCTCTTCTGACCTGAAGACAAGTCTGATTTGGCAGCAGCAGAGGAGATAAAGCTACAGAAAACAAGGAAAGGGAAGTTGGACTAGTTAGGGGTTAGACCACTACAACAGTATGTAGTAAAAGCTTTAATGAGTTGTTGAGGATGGACAAATGTATATAGAAGGCTGGGAAGGAGGAGACTCAGTACTGAGGATGCATCTCAGGCAACGTTACCTGAGCCGACTTTGAGCTTCAGACAGTAACAGAAGGCAGAGATGGAGGATGTATGAATCAGGATAAACAGGACTGAATGAAAGCAGAACAACAGAGAGATTGAGAGGAAGGATGAGAGGATTAATGGTTGTGAGGGAGGGGAAGATGGAGGGATGAAGCAGGAAGATAAATGGACAAAGGAAAAGAACTGAGGGTGAGTCCGTATATATCTTTTTGACATCTACTTAGTGAACAAATAAAAGCAGCTGGTTGGGATAATTTCATGCCTCCAGTATAAGTGGTCTTGTCTCTAATGTTGTCCTGATAAGTATTACAAGTTAAATTTCCTATATGTTTCCATTCGATCTACCAAATATTGTCCTTCTGATGTTACATGCTGTAATTTAATATTGTTTGTATTTCGGTTTACTCTCTTTTATCTCTTTTGAAAATAGGTTTTTCCTTTTCCGAATTGAGGATCTAACGATATACGGTGTTCTGTGCCGGGGGTTCCCAAACTTTTCTGTCTGATGTTCACCAACAGCCTGCTCACATCAACTCAAGTTCCCCTTCATCAACACCACCTGTCATGTTCCAAATGTATTCATTTGAACTGAGTTTAAACAGAACATTATTTAACTATTAATTATATAAAAGTGGATCTTGGTTTGGTTAGGTTTGCGTTTTTATCGTACGACTTGGAGTGGCAGAAGCTGGACGTTTAAACCATTTAATCATTACTTTAAAGTCCCCCTCCTCTCAAAAGTGTGTTTTTTTTCTTATTCCTTCATTTGGATGTTTGAGCTTCACTGTATAGAATGATGTATGTGCAGAGTTTGACACTGGAAGCCTGTTTTCAGGACTTTTCAGTGACGTAGGAGACATCCTGTGTCCAACATTTTCATATTCCTAGATACTGGAATTTTTAATGAGGGAGAAGGAGTAGATGCCATTTTAAGGATTTTAATGTGGTAATCATACATTTTTTGTGGAAACACACATTATTGTTCCAAATAGAATATTTTTATATGTCTTAATACATGTCTGGAGGGGATCTTTAAGTTAATTATTTCAACTGATACTGGAATGAAATGAAATTGAAATTTAGCCAACTATTTTAACATATCCATTACTATTATTTTTCATGCTTGTGGTGTTCAGATGTTATAGCTATATGGACATAATGTTCATTTAGTCAAATCAAATGTTTTATTTGATCAAATCCCAAATCTTTCCATGTATACCCTGGCACCTGCAGTAGTGATTTTGGGCTATAGGAATAAAAATGACATGATTTAACTAACACAAGTGAGAAACTCAAGGCCCCAGACTGTTACTTTTGGCAAATGACATCATCCCTTCATTCATCAGCGCTCATTTTGTTTGTGAGAACTGACACGACTCCCAGAGCACCCATATGTGAGTCTGTGAGATGTTTGTATCAGATGTTGTCAGTGAAGTTTTGTTGAAGCGTGTCTGTTGTACCCAGGGTTGTGTCCGTCTGCAGCGGGCTGTCCTGGCTCTTGGGAGCGCTCTGTGATGAGAGGCAGAGACAGCTGGCGGAGGCAGGGAGACGGGTGGAGATGAGCCTGCCTCAGAGCACTTGGTGATGCATGTGAACCTCCAGGAGGACGGGCAGAGATGGATGGAGGGATCTTGGAGAACAGAGACTCGTGCTCTCTGATCAGCTCCAACATCAACACCTGGACCAGTGCTGCACCTGGGACACATACAGACACAGATAAATTAAAGGGGACGTATCGTGCACATTTCAGGGTCTATATTTATACTCCACAGCTCAACTGGAATATCTTTGCATGATTTACAGTTAGAAAAAACTCCTCATTTATCTTGTAGTGGTCCATTATGCAGCCCCTCAGTTCAGCCTCTGTCTGAAATAGGCTGAACAAGGCAGTTTTAGCTCCTGTCTCTTTAAGGCCCCCCTCCAACATCACACCAGCATGATAGTATGATATGTCCTCTTTAAGATATTTGTCAAAGAACCCTTTTGGTTCTTTCAGGTTCACACAAAACATTAACATAGTGTCACAAGCAGAAAACACCACAGCAAAGTGTAATCTCTTTTGAGTATCAAACACCTGTAAAAGTGTCTTGAAATAAGGACTTTAAAACGTTTGCAGCTCGTCTTCATGCAGGCTGGAGAGTGTAGTCAGCTTGGATTTACAGTGGTCAAAAAAAATCCACTTTTACACTTCCCATCATATGGTCAATATTTTCCAAACACTCAAATTTTTCCCAAAATATGGCTAAGTACACTACTTCTGTCTCAAATCTCACTTATGAGAGCTTATAAGTAAGCAACAATGTTGTTTTCAGCCTGTTAAAACACCCTCATCCTGCACATAATATTGTTTAAATGAGAATTTAAATGACATTAAATTAATTAAATTAATTGAATTTAATAAATAATGTTGAATAATAATGTTTTAATAATTTAAATTTAATTTAAGTAAATAAATAAATTTAACTTAATTTAATAAAGACATAAATTAATGCCACTGTCTATAATGTTTTAGGTGACTATGTTTTTGTTTGTCGAAAAATGAATTCAATTCCTAAATGACCCCTTACCGACAGGTGACATCACAGATGCTACAGCCATTTTTTCAAGATAAATTTGAGGAAGAAAATAAATTATTCATATGGTGCCGCGGGCGTGTTCACTTTATCTGTTTACCTCCCATGATGCTTTGTGGATCTTCAGCTTTGGCTCGGAGGATGTTTGGCCCGAACACGGTGGCCAGGTTCTGCCCACTCATCTTGTTACTGCTGGAGTAACTCTGGACTTCATTTAGAAACCTGTGTGTACACACACACACACACACACACACACACACACACACACACAAATTCTGCAGTGAATTTATTATAAGTCAAACTGGTGGTGCGTTTCCATTCCTACGTTAAGTGGATAAAATACATGGTGCAGGATGCAGCTGCTAGGTTGGTGTTTTACATCCAACCTTTTAAAATCAATATTGCATAATATAAATAATAAATAACTACTTGGATGGAAACATGATTACTGACAGTCAGTCTAAATAACGATGGGCTTACTGGCAGATGAAGTTGAGCAGGTTGAAATTTGCAACCGGCAACTCATGAAGAAGATTCCTCAACTCCCCCAAACCCTGAGAGAAGAAGAGAGGAAGAATAAGAGGATGAGAGGACAGAAGGGGAAAGAAAAGTAAGGAAGAAATGAGGAAAGATATAATGTAAAAAGGAAAAAGGGACATTTTGTCTTCCTTTACTGGTGAAGACACATTAAATGGTACATGCCCCTGTATGCTGTTCATGTGAAATTTGAAAAATTAGTCATGATTTAAAGGTACCTTGTTGGGATTTTGACTGCTAGTGGTGTCATAGAGCAATGTTTTATGAGACTTTGTCTTGTGCACGTACACAAGGATAAACATGCACAAGCAAAAAGCTTCATGCTGTTCCACTGATTGATGGTTGTTGTTAGTAAGGCACCAACAGTAGTCATAAGCCAGAAGACAATGAACACAGCTCGGATGGCAAAATTACTGTGGCCCATATCCAGCCCACACTTGGTTTACTTGTGGCATTGCCATGGTTTGCTTGTGGCCCGGATCTGGCAAACAGGAGTGCCATCATTCCATGCGGTATGTGGGCCACATGAAAGTGTCGGGTGTGGGCTGGATATGGGCCACAGCAATTTTGCTATCTGGGCTGTGTCTTGTATTTGCCAGAACTGGTCCAGATATGTTTAAGATAAACGGGCCACATTTGCTGCATCATATGTGGGCCATTTCAGGCTCACATTCAGATAAGCCAGTACCAATTGTGCCTCATCCTTACCTAAAGTGGCCTAATAATGTTCAGCAATATTTGGGCCATATTTATTATATTCAAATGTGGGCCACATTAGGCTCACACTATGACAGCCAGTGCTGACTGTGCCATACATTTGCCAAAACTGGCCCAGATTGTTGTAAAATGTTTGGGCCATCTGTGCCATGTCATATCCAGGCCATTTTAGGCTCACTTCCAGATTAGTCAGTACCAATTGCGTCACATCTTTACCTATAGTAGCCCAATACTGTTCAATCATGTCAAATATGGGCCATATTAGGCTCACAACCTGATTAGCCAGTGCTGGCTGTGCCATATATTTGCCAAAACTGGCCAGATTGTTGTAAAATATTTGGGCCATATGCGCCATATCATATGCAGGCCACTTCCAGATTAGCCAGCGCTTACTGTGTTGTATATTTGCCAGAACGGGCCCAGATATGTTTAAGATAACTGGGCCACATTTGCTGCACCATATGTGGGCCACTTTTGGTTTACACCCATATTAACTATTGTCGACTGTGCCAGATCTTTGCCAAAGGTGGCCCACATTTGTTTTGTGATATTTGGGCCATATTCACTATGTATCACATGGGCGACTTTAGGGTCACATCCAGTTTACACATCGCCAAATGCACCGCACCTTTGCCAAAAATGGCCCACATTTGTTTTGGGATATTTGTGCCATATTTGTTATTTTACAGGTAAGCCACTTCAGGCTCACATCCATTTTATCCGGGCCAGAAGAAGGCCAGCAGTGCTGCATCATTGCCTGATGTGGCCCACTTCCGTATGCTATCTGGGAGACGATTTAAAATTGGATGTAGTTTTAAAGTAGATAAGATTTAATAATTAATAATAAGAGAAAAGTCCATGGGGTAACTTAAACTGATGAATAGTTTAACAGCTTGGTGTATAACTGCAGTTACCAGTAATCGGTCACTGGTCAGCTTCTGACTGCAGATCAGGAAGTCCTGGTAGCGCTTGTATGGAACCAGAGGCTCCGGCAGCTGTCGGAGGTAGAGCTTCAGCAGTGACGCCACCGTGTGGACGTCTGTACTACTGCAGGCAAAACACAGAGCAAGACAACTTTATTCACAAAACCCTTTGAAGAACGTGATCAAAAACAGTACAGTTCTCTATCAGCCACACACACAGACAAACAAATACCACCTTGGCTCATTGTACCTGTCAAACGAGGGCCTCTCCCCGGCATCAAAAGCCTCCTGCAGCTCTTTGACCAGACTGGCCTGTCCCGACTGGCGAAACAAGCCCACCTCATGCAGACCACGTTCCCTGATGAAGGTCACACACTGCTCCACCACCAGAGGAACCAAACGCACCCCGTAACGCCGCTCATACAGCACCGTCTCCTCCAGACGCTGACCAAAAACCCCTGCAAGGGAGGAAGATATTCATGAGATTCCTCCCTGGATCCAAGATCCACCTTGATCCATCAGAAACAAGCTGACTGGTCAGGTAAGGTTTTTAAAAGCCTTTGACATTGGTAAAATAAAAAAAACAGAGTCATGATCTGAGATTGCTTTGGACAATTTTCATTTAACATTTTTGCCACTAGAGGGCAGAAGAACTCCAAAATAAACTGACAGACACACAACCCTGACATATTATCACCATATAATATAGTTATGACTAAGTTGTTGGCAAGCAGTTTCCTATCTACATACAAGTAGACACAGAGCAACATTCACATTCATTAGGTTGCTTGTGTGAATTGTGCAAATTCAGGGAAAAGACACTGCTTGGAAACACACTTTTTAGCAAAAGTGTCTAAAAACAATGTGTGTGTGTGTGTGTGTGTACCTGTGAAAGGGATCCAGACTCCCTTATTGAGGCTCTTCAGCCACTCGTCTCCCTGACCGGCGCTGTTAGAAAGGAAGAAATACGAGCCCGGACTGGCCAACACGTCCCTGTTCCCTGCAGACACACACACACATGGCTGCTTTTAAGTCTTTTTTTTGGGAGCAGGTCCAAGTCAAGTCTTAAGTCTTTATAACCAAGATGCAAGTACATCATGCTGACCATTACAGTAACACAAGGCTAATGTAGTTTTAGTAGATTGGGTTTTTTTCTCTAGACCTGAATCAAGTCTTTTTAATGTATTTGATGATTACAAAAATGATTACTAAGGCAGAGGAAAAGAGAACTTGGGCAGCCTTTAATAGTGCACACAGACCATTATTTCAACACTGTGACACATTGAATTTATATAAATTTTTCATCTGCCACCACTATGGTTAAGGTTTGGAATTGGTTTAGGCACAAAAAAAAAATTTGTCCAATTGCTTGTCCAAGTCACATACTCTCTTGACCCATCCATCCACCCTAACCTCCTCCATAAGAGGTTTTGTGATGCTATAACAATGTCACGACACTCCAAACATTTTTTCCTGAAGGCAAGAGTTATAATTCACAAATATTATCGTTTTTACAGAGGACAGTGTCATATTTTATTAGTAAATAGTGAATGAGTAAGATTTGAGTGTAGTATAACATAGTGTCTCGGGACACTTTCCAAAAAGAAAGAAGACAATTACAGACTAAGAAGATAATAACAATTAAAAACAAACAAAAAAAAGATGTTTTTATTGCTTATTTTCAGGAGCTGCTGTAAATAAGGAACAAAGACCAGAATAAGGAAACAAATATATAATTATTTCCCACCTCCCCCTGGAATATTAATCCTGTCTGAATGGAGTTTAAGAAATTTAAACCACCACTGAAGTGACTCAACAAATAACAAAAAATGAACAAGCTGCATGTCAAATATAGCAGCTACCAACAACACACACACACACACACACACACACACACACACACACACACACCCTGTCCCCCATCTCATCTCTCTATCTTTGTCTTATGATGCTTTGACTCGTTAACACACTTTCCTCTCTTCTCCCTCAATGTCCCATTATGCTCCGCTGTCTTTCCTCTTCAAAGTCACATCAAACACACACATGGACACATGTATGAAGCATGCGTGCACACACACACACACACACACACACACACACACACACACACACTGTCACGTCAAGACCCTGAGTCAGCATTTAACAGATGTCACTCAAGGGTAACACACACAAACACACAGCTAGAGTTCAGGAGGGATTAACAAGTAATATGTTGATGGTTTATGCGTGTGCATGTGTGTGTGTTTGTCTCACCTTTGTGGCCTGTACTGTCATGTTTCCAGGACTTGAAGCAGCTGAGTCCCATGCTGCAGCGCTCCAGCTCCGGTCGCTATGGTACTAGTTGTAGATGCTCAGTGCAAATAACACAAAGCGATGTAAAAATTTTCTGCAGACTTCTGAGAGTTTAGAAGGTGAGACATTTATGGTGTATAAAAAAACGCATGACTTCTGATTAAAATGAGGTTTTTTTGGTCATGCATCAGTCAGAAGAGTCCCAGTTTTCTCCTTGCAGTTCTTGGTTGTTGGGAATAGCTTAAAAAAAAAAAAAAAAGATTAGAGATATAGACTAAATAGAAGTTCCTGGTGGATATAGTGCTTAAGATATTGTAGATGAAAAATCATCGATTGAGCGGATTCTCAAAAAGAACCATTAGTGGGTATTTAAACTTTAAAGAAAGGTTCCAGCTGGTTATAAACATCTAAAGACAAGTTCCTGTTAGATACTGAAGATGTTACATCAAAAAAAATATGTTAAGGTGCCTTAAAGACAACATCATGTCGGCAGTTCTGCCTTAAAAAGAGGCTTCCATGTAGAACCTTACAGAGAAGGTCCAGGTGGATATAATGCCTGAAAGAGAGATTCTTGGTAAGTATTTTACTCTTTCAAGAAGCATCTGAAGGATATTAAGGAGTTCCAGGAGGGAAAGGGGGGAAAAGAGAAGTTCCAGGAGTATATTTAACTTTAAAGAGAAGTTTCTTGTTGATGTTAAACCTTGCAGAAAAGTTCCTGGTGGGTATGCAAACTCTAAATTGGCCTACATGGACATACAGTAGAGCCTTGAGAGAGATTATGGTAAAAAAAATAACTTGTTGGTGTCCTGTCATAAAAAGAGGTTCCACTTTTTAGAGATTTCTTGTGGATCTGGGGCCTTCCGGAGCGATTTTAGCCTCAAAGGGAGGTGTATCTGTTGGGTACTGAGCCATAGAGAAAGATCTCTGGACACAGGATAACATATTCAGGAGCAGTTCCTGGCAGACAGATTTTTAATGAGATGTTCCCGGGTGATGTACAGCCCTCAAAAGTGGTCCCCTGTGGAAATGCACTATAAAGAGAGATTCAGGGTTGAGTCACAGATAAAGAAAGGTCCCAGGATGTTGCAACTGTGCAACCAAACTATTATTCTTCAGACTATTCTTAGAGCATTTTTTCCCTGCGCTACTTCAGAATTTCCACTGGCCTTGCATGCACAGACAGTTTCCTTTGATCAACTTACTAAACAAAGCCAACATTTCAAAGCATGAAATATTTCCAGCCTCCTCTTCACAAGAGCCATCTCTCCAGAGTCACATAAAATACATAAATGTCCCACTGGTTTCTGAATTATTCCTGGCAGAAAGTCCAAAAAGTTTTTATAACCTGTGAGAAAATGATTGCAGCATACATGGGTGGTGTTTCGTAGGAACTTAGAGGAAGCAAAAAACAAGCGTATGCTTCAAAATGTTCCATGTTGCTCGTGGTAGAAACTTCTTCATATTGGAGGCACTGGTTCCTCTTTGTATTAGAACTTCTTCTTCTTCTTTTAAACATCTACCACAAATAATTTAAGATAATTTGGAGTGCATTTGTCCATTTCCAGAACTCCATGTACACCCAGTTTTGGTTTGTACCTTGTAATTTGTTGAGTTTCATGGCGAGTGTACTTGTACTCAAAGATGTCTCCAGCTTGCTAAACCACCAGGAGTGAGATGTCTGACTTTGCTTCCTATCTTTGGCGGAAGACATCACTGTCTGAGACACAGGATCAGCATTATTTCACCTGTCTCTGTCTCTTTATTTCTCTTTCTTATGTCATATTTGCTGACAAAAACTTAAACCATCCTGAAGGATTGTTTCACTCTTTTTCTTGTCTCTTCCACCGGCCGGCGAGTCAAACTACTCCATCGTCCATAAGAAAACAGACGGTCCCTCCTTCTTTGTCTCCCTCTCTATGTCATTTGCTTTATTAGCTCTTTAACTGGACATCCCGCTCCATTCCCAGAACACAGTCTACACATGTGAATGTCTTCATCATCATCCCTGTCCCTCTTCTTAATCTCCTCCTTTGCTCCGTCCCTTTTTCCTTTCAGTCTGTCCCTCCCGATGTCCCTCGCTTTGTCCCCGTCTAGCTCGTCCTTCTGTCTCATTCCCACTATCCTCACTCCTTCTCTCTCTCTCTCTCTCTCTCTCCATTTCCCAGCAGTGTGTGTGCCCCCTTGTTGCCCCCCTCCCCATTTACCTCATCAATAACCATGCTGTGTGTGCGTGTGTGTGTGTGTGTGTGTGAAGGCTGTGCATTAGGAAAATTGGTTCTCTGCGACGCTGCAGCGCTGTTTTACTAAAGTAATCACAGCTGATGGTGAGGGAGAGAGAGAGAGACAGAGTGGAAGAGAAAGAGAGAGAGAGATGATCTGGCTCAAATTCTGCTGCTGCTGAAGTATGGTCTGCTGCAGCACACACACACACACACACACACACACACACACACACACACACACATATACATACACACACACATATACATACAGAAACACACGGTCACCATGATTCAAGTGGACATAAAAGCGAGAGAGGCTGGTCGGTCAACTTTTGAACTCAATTAAAGTATGAGGAACCTCCCTCTCTTTTTGTGTGTGTCTCTCTCAATCCAATGAGCCTTATTGGCCCAAAGTATAATACAGCAGACAGTACAGTATATTGATAAAGCTTTGTAACTAATCAATATAAGCTATCAAATATTAGCAGCTGTTCTGCCTACAAGTTAAAATACACACCTGCACACCTCCCATCCAGCACTGATGTCGGACGATAAGGCCTGGCTCCTAGTCTGGCTCCCAGTTCATCCTAAAGGTGTCGAATGGGGTTGAGGTCAGGGCTCTGTGCAGGTCACTCAAGTTCTCAAACGCCAAACTGGGAAAAACATTTCTTTAAGTCAAGTCAAGTCAGATTTTATTTGTATAGCTCAATATTACAAATCACAAATTTGCCTCAGGGGGCTTTACAGTCTGTACAGAAATACAACATCTTCTATCCTTAGACCCTCGATTCAGATGAGGAAAAACTCCTCCTCCAAAAAAAAAAAACTTTAACAAGGAAAAACAGGAAGTGCAACAGAGAAGGGATCCCTCTTCCAGGATAGAAAGACATGCAATAGATTTTGTGTGTATAGAATAGACCAAGAATCTCTTGGAGGATGAAGATCCACATCTAAAATCTCTGAAAATCGGCCGAGGGGAGGAGAACGGTCCCAGGAGGGCCACTGGTCCAGCATAGGGCCATCAACCTAATTTTGGGCTTCACGGAGAGAATAGACTAGATTATATTTTTGTTAACATTTCTCTATTCAGAAATTGTACAAATTTCTGCTTGGTTTCCAAGTATCACCCAGATACCATAGTCCTTTTAATTTCTGAGTAATTTTTCTTCTACATAAACTGATCTGGATCACAACAAATGACATTGTTCTTCTTCATCTTTGAAATAAGAAAATGAACAGCTGAACAACTGAACATGACTCAATAGATAATGCTTTACAGTATGTTCACCTGTCAGCCACTCCAACAATTGTTTTCTGATCTGACCCCCCTTTGAGTAGGGTGACATCATTTGTCAGTGCTCTCTTAATCTGTTACAAGTGACTGTTACAAAAAAAAAAAAAATCATAAGTTTGGTTAAGTTTAGGCAAATTACACTAGTTGGTTAAACCTAAGGAAAGATTGTGGTCAAGATTCGTCACCTTAAAGGTGCCACAGATGATATTCAGCTCCACTAGATGTCGCACTAGAGCAACAGCATCTCAGAACAAAACAAATGCGAGAATTGATTACTCAATAAAGTTGGGGGGCAGGAGGGGGGTGGAATATCTGAACACACAGCTCATGAAAACTAGGCAGTGCTGATCAAATATAGATCAAGATTCTGTTACTGCATTTCCTATTTCTCACCTCAAATGTTTTCAGAAACATATTTTAGTATACTATTTAGCTGTAAGATGAGAAACTTTGTGACCCAGCTGCCTTGTTGACGACAGTCACGAGGAGGACAGGGAGGGACTCACATGCACTAACATGAACGTTCACATTCACTAACATGCATGAACAGCTGGACCGGCTATCAAAACAAAGAACAGAGAAGCTCAGATAAAACAACCACAGAGGGAGTGTGACTTCATTCTCTGCTCAGGACGCCATTACTTCACTATATCTTTACATAGCAAATAGTTGTTTGTTGACATCTAGTGGGGCTGAATGTCTTATCTTGCACCTTTAACAAAGTTGAACTACTTCTACCTTTGCATCTGACACTCTGCATTCATTATTTGTGTTTATTTGAGATCTAAAAAATGTTTTAAAGGTTTGACGAAAGCAAACAATGCTGTTGCTTTTCAGGTGAGGACAGTCTTGACTTTCAGTCAAACAGCTTGACAGACAGACAGACTTGCAACCCAATAGATATTAATGCCATACTGTATTTCTACCTGTCTGTGTCTGATTGACTGAACTCCAATCACAGCTGAGAGCTTTCACATCTGTCTGTCAATACAACTGGCATTGGACTGCATACTCTTCATTACAAAGTGCTGCGTGTGTGTGCTGTGTGTGTGTGTGCATGTGTGTGTGTGCGTGCATGTGTGTGTGCTCTCCACTAAATGAAATGTGTCACCTCCTCTCCTCTTCACTTTGACTGCATGTCTGTAATGAATCACACTCATGGAAATATTGCTAACCAGGAGCAGTCAGCCTCTCTCTCTTTCTCTCAAGAAAAAAATGACCTGTATCTACATCTTGTAGAGAAAAACAGTCTAATAGCAGCACCCTCAAGTGATCATACAGAAGAATTACAATTTGAATCACTTTAATAAACTGTCCAGTAACAACGGAAAACCTCACACAAAATAGAGACGTTTCATTATCTGGCATTACCTGTTAATACGAGTTAATTCAGTACATACACTAGATGATCCACCAGCAACCTCCAAGATTTAAGAAATATGTTTATATGATTTTTTGTGTGTTTTTTCCCTGAATTTTCTGATTTCATTGCACTGAAATATCAGCTCTGATTTCCATAGTTGCTCATAAATTGCTGCTATAAAGAGATGATGACCCTTAACTGATAAAACTGCCATCACTACTTCATGAGGAGGAAATAAACCGACTTGCATAATGCTTAAAAACCACTGGATATACAGTAAATGACATTGTTATTTGTTAAAATAAGCTCTAACAGAAGCTGAGAATATTGAGGAAAACATCATAATTGTGAGATTATGACCAAAGTATGATGAAACTATAAGAATGAGTATTAAATCAGAAATGTAAAAAATGTCATCTGTGATTATTTATTTCGACAATTTATTAATTTATTTTTCAGAGGAGAAGAGCACTCGTGCTTGTGGTGGGGTCAGTGTCTAGTTTCAGAATGTGAACTATGCTAGTTGTAAAAGGTGAGGATATTTTTATTTTTTATGATAAGGAAGGAAATACAAACCCGTTGCAGTGGTTGATGTGGATCAAAGCCACAGTAAAAATCCCATCTGTCACATTTCAGGTCCTCGCACGAAACTGCATTCAAACATTTTGCTGTTTTTAAAAGGCTTAATTGATAAAACTCAATGACACAAACTGTTTTCTAATGAATGATATACAAGAGCAACATTTCATTTAATGTTAAACATTTTTAAAATGGTTTGGCTGTCAACCATTTTCATGTAGGGGGACATGCACAGTGTAAATTAAAGCTGTTATTTTCTTTTTAAACTGTATGCCAAATTTATAGAAAGATTCTGGTGAAAGTTAAATGAAATTTACATTTTTCAAGAGAAAAAACATAAAATGCAATATTTTGGCTTGTTGTTCTTTGCATTTCAAACTGTTTTGCTCAAAATTATTTGGAATGTATGTCCCTTTTAAACATGAATATCAAATATTACCGATTGAGAAAAGAAAAATCTGATTTTACTCATCTCAGTCAGGTGAGCAAAAACTGATGAGTCAAGTTAACAAGACTGCATTTAATATGTAAACTTAACTGGTTAAGTTGGTTAAATAAGGAAGATATTAAATATGCATCACGTTGTGTAGTACAGTGACTCAAGTTAAGTCAACAAACTTTAAACTTTGGCAGCTGATGACAAAATGTGGATCTGTGAGGCTGGCTGCCTGCCTGTCTGCCAGATCCAATGTGGTATAAAATTCAGCCTTGGTGTTGTGATGTTAAATTTAGATTGGTTCTCCTGATTAAGCCTAGGTTGTAAAACTAAAGTTAGTTTGTTTGGATGTTTTATAGTGAAAACATGATCTCTAGATTTAGACACTATGCATCTTAAAAGGAAGCCAGGCTACTGAGCTGAATGTTTGTTTTTAACTATTTCTTTAAGATTTAAAACACTAAATGAACAAAATGGCTTCATGGACACCACTAACAGACAGAATCATGATCTAGTTTAGTTTAAACTAGTTTTTGTGGTCTATGAAGCAGATTGAAAGTATATACACAGAAAAACAAGACTAAGATTGACTTTCCATTTCTAGCAGGTAGCTGTTTTTACCAAACATGCTCTGATAAACCCACTGTACTGCTACCTGATCACCACAAAATGGCAAAGTTAGCGAATAGCTGTTGAAGAAAGTGGAAGCAGCTAAAAAGCCACAACCAATCCAAAGCTAAAAGGACAGTGAATACTGGGGCTTGTATTTGTCGCCTACTGCATTTGTAAGAAGGTAAGTGTTTTCTACAATTACTAAAGGTGATAATATATCAGGGTTGTAAATCTATGTGCTTCTCCTGCCCCCTTGCAACCAGTAATAAATGAATGCAACTTTAAAGAACAAGGCTGACATTAGTTTATTTTATTTCAATTCCCCTAAAAAAGCATATCTAGCAATGAATTAATCTTAAAAATCATTTGTATCAATGTACTTTCAGCCTACTATACTTTATTTCTTATACTACAAAAGCCCCATGTTGTCCAAAAACTATACATAGTGTTGCATTTCCAGGTGTACCTGTGGTCCCTGGTGGTCTAACATGCAGACATGGTCTCACAACATCCCCAATTTGATTGGGGCTGAGGATCTTTGCTGCATGTCATTCACTTTGTTCTCTTATTGTCGGTCATAGGCAAAATTCTACAAAAAAACAAAAACTTGTTGCATTTGGGTGGCATATTCAGTAATTGCAATTATTGTGGTGAGTATAGTTAAGTTGTCTCAGCTGGTCACACTACTGTAGCTACAAAGTGTAAATATGAAGAATAAACGTTGGGTTCAGCATAAAAAGATCAAGATAAAGATAAGAAATCCTCTGATGTTACACTACATCGTCACTGTCTGTTGAATCTCAAGTGAAAAACAACATTGCAACAAACAATTTTTCAACGTCTTTAAAACAGCAGTAATGTGCATGGACCTACAGTTGTTTACTTGGGTCTTATGTAACACTGTGTTTACATGTGTCCATTAATCCATTATGAATTACAGGTTGCACGTGTATTCAGTGTCCCGTTCCATTCATGGAGTACATCACACATCTCCTGCATCACCTGCTGGAGGAAAGATCCAGATCGGACACAGTACACTATGTTTTCTCCTGTGGGATGAAAGAGGAGCCCATGCTGGGTCAGGCCAGGGGTCGAGGCTGGAGCAGCTCGCCGTGTCCCTTTTCATTGCAGCTGGCTGAGGGTTTTACGGCCTTGAAGTACGCAGGAATGTCCACGTCTTGGTTTTCTGAGGGACATAATATTTTATTGCACCAAGGACACCGTTTCTGTCTCTCCTTGTTTGGCAGCTATGCGGTATGGCAACAAGTGTTTGCATTCCCCCTGGGGGAGGCAGGGACAAGGAAGAAGAAGAGGAGGGTAAGTTACTCAAACAGACCAGCAGGAGCCCAAACAGCACTGAGCAAAGGGGAGAGGAGCAGCAGAAGACATTACACCTTTCAATAACAAAGACTGGTAAGCGGAAAAATCACTTTCACCTCATACAGCTACAAATCTTAAGTCAAATAAATGCAGGAATCTCTCTAGGTGACTTTGAATCCACAGGGATTTGACTATTATAAGCTTTTGAAAGCTGAAAAGAAAGAGATATGTTTTAAGTACAGTTACCAGTTATTTATTTTTGCCATTATTCAAAACCTTTATCGGACCACTATCATGCAAAAATAAATAAAATCAATTAAGTATATATTTTCAGTTACTTTAAATACTTTCAAATCTATAAGGATGGAGAAATTGCATTTATACCCCAAAATAACACAACTGAAACCAAAATTAAATCTAGCTCTAATAATAATAACTTTATTTTAATAAGTGCTTATTCCAATCACAAAAAAAAAAAATCCATTTTCTAAAGTTTGTTTCTAAAGTTTTCAATTACAAACAAATATAGTTGGGTCTTTTTCACCCATGACATTTAACACAGCTGCCAGCAATAAAGGCTACCTGTATTATGGCCCCATGCTTTCACCCAGGACTGATTCAGTATTCTCAGTATGCTGCACGAATGAACACACTGCACTCTACAGTTTGTAGTGTGGTTATTAGACATAGAGTTCATGGTTAGGTTAGGACTCTGTGAGCTGCTCAGTTTGCAGAGCTCTGACCATTGTTAGTTTGCATCTAAATGAATTTTCAGCCATATCAGATTAACTTTTTAACTACAGCTGATAGAGTTGAATAATCACCTTCAATGAAAGCCATCACTTGCTCATCTCAAGCTTGTGGATTGTAGATTATTAGATCATGTCACATTCAAATTAGCAAAAGAATGGAGTTAAAACTTTAAGCATTTTATTTTAGGTCTTAGACAGGGCCGGAGGACTGCACCGCTCTGGTCTATATATCCATGCCCCTGCTGAGTTATTTTTATCTCCTGTGGGGACAAAACTTTATCCCCTTCATAGTGATTTATGATGCTTCACCCATAGACCATATAAAATATCTAAAATAAAAATAGGCTATTTAAAAAAAAATCTAAGTAAAGCACTTCAATATGAGAACAGTCATTAGTGCAACCAACAATAAAATCAGAAACGGACTTTCACTGTCAGCGCTCGCGTGACAATAGAGATGACACCGCGTTAAGGCTACGTGGTGACGCAGTAAATCGACCACACGTCGCCTCCTTGTCTGCTGAGAGATTTGCAGAGATGCAGGTAAAAGAGGGGCGACGCTCCGCGGATGATTCCTCTACAGGAAAGCATAAAAAGAAGCCAGAAGTCTGTCATCAAAGAAAACTGTTTTCTTAGACTTTTCTGACAAGTCTAAGGCAACTAACCTATTTATTTTTAAGATGACAGCACGTCGTGCTATTGCATGTCATGATTTCAATAGGCTATTGAAGTTTGCTGCGCATAGAGCTTACTTAAACAATGACTTGAAAGATGTATGGAGGATCGAAAATGCCAAAATCAAAAATAAATAAATAAATAAATGACTCAATAAATAAATTAATATGCTATTAAATGCACCAAAAATAATATAAAAAATAAATGTAGGCATTAATTAATTGATAAAATGTGGCATAAATTGACATTCCTGTTTTAATGTGCTTCTGTATTTGTTTATGTTTGTATAAGTCACCCTATTTATTTACTTGCCCATTTAATTTTCCATTTTACTCATTAATTTATTCATTTTTAAATTTATTTATGTATTTATTTCAGTATTATTTCCCCTTTGCATTTCCTTCCTATTTATTTTTCTGTATTTTCTTTTTACATTTATTTATGTATTTTTATGCAAATTAGGTGGGTGTCATTCGTGGGGTCAACTTTTTGCCTATTGGTTGATCACATTAGAGTGCACAGATCAACTATCAATGCCGCTAGCCTGCTATTTCCTGTATGTACCTACTGTATGTTCAGTGGGTGTCTGGTGTTGAGTAATGGGAAACATTAACTGTTTGAGTCAAGCATTGAGGCTGTATTACGTGTAGCTTGGAAAATAGTGATATGGGCCGCTGAATTTGATTAATTTACTGTTTATCTGACCGCAAATGAGACAAGAATTAACACAACACACTGACTCTCTCTCCCACTTGCTCTCTTCTATACCGTCTCCTGCTCCTGCTGGAGATAAATTAAGGGAAAGCAACTATTAGTTGTTGTAGAGGTGAGGCAGCCGTCTGGCAGCTCATGGATCCTGCTTTGTCTTTTTCTTTCTTCCTTGTCCTTGTGCCACACTGCTGCATGCTGGCCACAGCGCACCAAAAGACAGGTAGACATGTTGCTACCCGCTCCCAGCACAGACACCACACCAGGCTGCCCTGTGATTCTTTTTATTTTTGGACAGTCTAATGTGATCAACCAATACACAAAAAGTTGACCCCATGAATGACAGCCCCCTCATTTGCATAATAAAGCAGAAATGCATAAATAAATGTAAAAAGAAAGTATACAGATAAATAAGTTTGGGGAAATAAATAGGGGGGAAATGCAAAGGGGAAATAATACTGAAATAAAAACATAAATAAATAAATAAATTTGTAATGTTTACCATGTTCACTATCTTAGTTCAGTGTATTAGCATGCTAACATTTACTAATTAGTGCCAAAAGTACAGCTGATGCTGATGGGAATATCTTGCAGGTATTTGGTCATAAACCAAAGTATTTGAGAAGTTAAAATTTTGACCAGATGATGGTGCTAGATGAAAAGTTACGGGACCAACAAAGTCATTACAATTCATCCTTTGAGAAATTTCATGGCAATGCATTCAATAGCTGTCTAGATATTTCACTCAAAACCATAAATGTGAACCTCATGATGGTGCCTGAGGAAAAGTAATGGGATCACCAAAATCATCAGGATACATTGTCTGAGATCCATGAATTTTTGAACAAAACTTTGTGCCAGTCTATCAATTAGATGTTGAGATATTTCACTGGATAAGTGGACCATTTGACCTGCTGGTAAACAAAATAACAAAAAACTTGATGTATATAGAACCTTTTGTACATAAAAGACAGGGGATCACTAAAGTCATAATGATTCATCCTCTAGGGACATAAAATGACCATGTCTGAACAAAATGTCTTAGCAATCCATCCAATAGTTGTTGAGATATTTCAGTGTGGACCAAGGACAGACTGACATTGACACTGACTCTAGAGCCACGCCACAACCCTGGCTAAAAATACTGATCCGCAATTACTCGCTCTTCCTTCTTCTTCACTCTATAAAACAAAAACATAAGGGGACAAGTATTGATGAGTTGAACCCTGAGGGACATGATGGGCTCATTTACCAAACCAGGAAAAAATCTTTTACTTAATAACAACTGCAACCACTGAAGAAAATCATCAGTGACGCTGTTGGTCACTGCAGTTGAAATGGGGCCCCTAACTCTGGCCTATCGAGCTGTATACGGAGTGAAACCCTCCACACTCCTGGCAGTGGTTTGTGAGCAGTGCAGTGAGTGTCGGAGGATCTTAAGTGAGTGACAACGGTCCTGCACGTTGTTAGCAGGAGTGAGTCATCCTCAGCGCTGATTTATAGTTGATTAGAGACAGCTGAGCAGTGTGGCACGGAAAGGCAGATCCATTCCTGAGAGAGGGTGGAAGAAAATGCCGCTCTGGAATGACTATCCCTCCTTCGCATTGTTAGCTATAAAAAGAAAAGACCCTCGGCATCTCATAGGCCAGTCAACCAAACAGAAATATTTCAATATACATTGGAGCACAGTAAAAAACACAAAAAAAGTAAGCATAAAAGAGTTTTTTTTCTTGGGAAAACATTTTGAAATATTAATTTGTGAGGCAAATTCTTGCTAAAATGTGCCCAAATGATAATATTTATGTTGTAGGTTGCACTGACTTTTAATATTTGCTGCAAAGTTTATAAGACATAGTGATAGTCTAATGTAGATATATAACAGTAGTGGAGGAGGAGGTGTTGAAAAGATGAATAAGAAATAACTCTGAGGGAGAGAGAGACCCCTGCTGTGAGTGGCATGTCTGCTATTTGTGGAAGAGGGACGGGGAGGGAGAGAGAGGTTTTCCTTGCATGAAGGTATGGTACAGTAGAGGCACTGACAAGTGTGATGGCCAAGGCCCAATGAATGCGACGGATCCGCATGCCAGCGCGCTTGCTGCAGAAAACTGTTAGGTTGTAGACATGCAGTTGTCAAGATGTCAATCAGCCCAGGAAAATCTGATTCAGCCTCTTGAATTAAAATACACAATTTACAGGATAAGGCTCGTGATATACTTTATTTTTCTTTTTGTCAAGAAATTCCATGGAAAGAACAAAACTAACAATTTCCTGTGTAGCCAAAGTTTGATATAGCCTTTTCCCCTGGGCCCTAGAGCTCCATTATTGTCCAAAAACTATTAAAACACATCAATTAGTCACACTGTTGCACTGGGTGACATGTTCCTTCATCACCATGAATACACACACTAGTTTATTTTGAGTTAATCCCACATATATCATCCTGCTGCCAGAAATACTTACTAAAGCTCCAAATGCTGAGAATAATCCCCCCAAAATGCACAGTTTACTACAGTGTGTCTAACATTTGCCTAAAACTCCAGTGCCCAGCTGTTTTTAGGAAATTGTTGGGATTTATAAAAAAGATTTATATCTTGGAAAGTCAAAGTATTGAGAGATGTACTGATGCATTGTTGGCTTTGGTCTTTTCATGGGATTTGTTGACAGCAATAAAAGTACGGGATGACCCCAGCCTTGACCTTTAATATGAGACGAGGTAGATCATAATGTACAGTATGCAGTCCAAGCACTGTATTTTCAACCTGTGAACTCTGCAAGCCTATCATGCACAATAAACCACAAAATTTCAATTTATTTTACCCCTGCTATTTCCCAATAGCCTTGAACCTACATGTGATGTGCATACAATTAATAAATTATGTACTAACGGCAGCTACCACAGCTTGAGGCTGAAGCCGATGTGGAAGGACCTTAAAGTGCCACCGACTGCTGCTAGATGCTCCAACTGACTCTCATTGAAAAAGCGTCAACTTCTCTCTAGAAATACTAAGTCGACCATTTTTTTCAACGAGTCATTATAGTCTCAATCTCTAATTATTGCTCCATTAATGAGATTTGAAGACTTAGCTTTAAAGTCTGCAGTGTGGGAATTGAATGACCGCTGTGTCTGACAGTTTGCTCACCAGCTGCTCTCAACAGTTGGACTACTATCGCAATGTTTCGGTCATTTTAATGTGTTAAAGAATTTCTTCTAATGACCATTAAACAATAGAGACCAGAGCCAAAGTATCAAAATTTAACAGAATTTATTTTCTTGTACAAGAAGGAGCGTTTTGCAGTGCAACACACGGGATGAAGTTACAAAGAAAAAGGCTCCCAGTGGAGCGCTTATAACAGGGTTTTATACAACTTAAGTTACAGTTCTTTTCTTAATCTATCAAAATACAGACTTATAGATAACGTCATGTCTGTTTTCAGTTCTCCTGTCCAGGAGCCATCCTGCCCAACTGACCCCCAGATGACATGTCTCACTCTGTCTCCAACGAATTTTAATTTCTACATCTTCCTCTTTACAAATATAATGCTGAACTTCCTTTAACCTTAGCTGATGAGTCTGCTGATGTTGCAGAGTTGCAGTACAAGACTGGAACAATTCATCATGATCTAGATAAAATAGTAACACTCATACACAGTGTAATCATCATTTTTATAACATAATGTTACTTGATTAAGATACCTGCCTTGTTAGCACAATTTAGCTAAGGTAGCTAACATTGGCCCAAGTGCAATTTGCAGCTCAGTGTTCCCAGGAAGCTAGCGTTAGCTTTGCTCCGAGGTAGCAGGGCGTGTTTCCATGTCCTGGTTCCAAATGGCACTGACCATAAGCTGCTTCTGCTTTTGGGCTTCAAACCGGCTCCATTGCAAACCAGTGGGTGACGTCACACCTCACTATGTCTATTGTGCGCAACTGATGCATTAATTTCACCCTGGGACTAACGCAACTCTTCGATTTGACTAACACAGGTATCAGGAGCTTGCTAGCCTGTGAGTTAACCATAGCAATGTCTTCCAGTACTTGTCTTCCAGTACGAGATGAGTAGTGGGTCAGAAGTGCCTTCATGTATTGACTGACAGCTGTGAGCTCCTACCCCTGACTTTGGCCTTGTCTAATAATGGCTAAAAGAATGAGGTTCACGTAAAAACTTGAGCAGAGAATATCTCTGTACTGCTGCCAGACTGTTCAATAAGCCTGAGTCACAGAAGCATTTGACAACCTGAAGATATGCTTTGAAGCATATTTCAAGTAAAAAGTAAACGAAAAAACATACACACTGTACCTTTAATGCTATTATTCTCAATGTTTTTCTTTACACTTGGTGAAAGAAAATCATCAAGTCACATGAATAAATCAACAACAAAACAACAAAGTCAAAATGTGTACCTTTTTAAAACCTCATCCATTCACTTCTATGCAACATGTTCTATTCATATAATTGTCCGTTGTGTATATCATAGCTCTATTCTTGTTTCTATTCCATTTTACTCTGACAGACCCCATGACTGCTCTAATAACCTAATTTCCCCACAGGGACCATTATGGTTTCATGTTATCTTCTCACCTCTCTGGAAGCTGCCCTGCTGGCTGGGGGTCGTAACTAAGACTTCTCCAAAAGGCCAGGGAAAGCCCTGGAGATAGGGACGCCAATAGTTTGTAGGTTGGAGTGGTCTAACACTATGTATAGCTTTGAAAACAGAGAAGGCGGCATCAGGGGTTGAAGAGACAGGGAAACCTTTGCCCCAGGGGCTGTGGAGGGAGCAGGCTTTGAATACCAGGCAGAGCTCAGCGAAGAGTTAAGAGCTGTGAAGTTCCAGCTTCCTATGCAAACGTGACATTTCAGTGGAATTTATTTTGGCCCAGATTAAACATTGTGCCTTGACAAAATGTGTCCGGAAGGAAGAGAATAGAAATGTGACAGAGGAAGACGCTGAAGACTTTTTGACCTTTTCTTTTAGGAACCCATTCTTCATTAAGGTGCAGCAACAGATCTCAGATCTCGTAAGTTATAACGCTCCCTCCTAATCGTTTTGTAACCACTTTACTTGTGCCAGTATAGGACAATGTGGTGTTAATCTAGTTGTTTTAACAGACTGCACTTACAAGAGATGACAATAATAATGGTCAGTCATCAGTTTGTTGTCTTTGTCTGGAGTGAAATATCTACTGGAGGGATTCTCATGAAATTAGTCGATAAATGATGATTTGTCAATTTCCTGACTTTTCTTCTAACACCACCACCAGGTCAAAATTTACACTTATAAAATGCTTCATAACAAGATAAACAAAAAACTGTTTCCCCACTGAAACATGCAGTTGTTATTACTAGCATGATGTGTACAGTTTGCATACTAATGCTATGTCAACATGCCAACAGTTAGCATACTGAAGGGAATTCTATCATTAGCTACAAACATGCTACGCCTACATACAACAACAACAAATGAATGAAAAATGAATGAATATTTTTTTCCGGTCATTTGACCCATCTCATATGGGATTAATCAGACACAGTAATCATCAACAAACAAATATTCTTACATGTTTACCCATCTTAAAACACAACTGGCAAGTTTAAACATACAGCCTGCACATATAAAATCCCAAAAGATCTCACAGTAGGATTTACATAAATACAGTGCATACACACAGCCTCATTCAAATGCAAATAATTGTAAAGATAAACAAAACAGAGTCTAAAAAAACATATATGCACCAATTTACATCATAATTCAATTTAATTCTATTCTGTTCAATTTAATGCCAAAGTTAAGTGCACACATTAGCATTAGCATATTAACATGCTAAATGTTACATGCTATATTTAAGTATGCTAATGTTACCAAAGCTCATCTGTACTTATCTTAATGCTAATGTACAAAGATAGTACAGCAGTCAAGTCTGACAATGCAGAGCTGTAGAAGATAAACCAATCTGATCTGACTTTTTCGCTGGCGTGAAAGGCTGAACTGTTTTGCCCCTCTAGTTAAAAGGACCTCACATGAGCCTCATCTGTGTGTTTCTCCTTCCTACCCATCTAGCTATCGCCAGATCTACCAGAGGCTGGATTACAGGTTGCAAAGTGAGGCTACACAAAGTGTGGACAACAGCACTATGGGCAGGAACGACGACAACTTGGGTCCCTGGATAGGTATCTCCACATAAATGTTGATCATTTATGTCACGTTCATCATGTGTAGTCCAGCTCACACTGAAGTCAGTAGGTGGACTCATGGGCACTCTAACAAGATGCTAGCCCTGTTCTGGACTGTCTCATCATCTGCGTGGGAGTCAGTCCTGGATGGTTTCCATAGAACAGTTCAGGGAAGCAGCCAAGCACAGCTCTTTAGCGGATGGTTTGCCAAACCAACCAGTTTTCTTCATCCTTGAAGTCTTTTCTCTTGTAAAACCAAAAAATACTTCCCGTAAGATATAATTACTGACTTTGTTTGTTTTTGAACAAGGCAAAGAATACGCTTCACTCAAACTTTAGACAAGCCAAACAAAGATGAGATGTATGATTTATTGGAAGTGTTTCCAGACAATATTTTTTTATTTTTCCAAGAGAAAAGACTTGAAGAATGAGAACTAAGTGGTTTGTTTGTCAAATTTACGTCTGGTTAACCGCCCCACCTCCATTAACGAGCAGCTCACAAACTCTTCCCAGAGCTTTTCTATGGGAACCATCCACATCTGTCTCCCAAGCAGTGGGTAAAAAAGTCCTGAATGGGGCTAACAAGACACATGAGGGGAGAGATAGTTTCCCCTCTAGAAGTGAAAGACACATTTTTTTTTCACTTGAAAATAACCTCTTGTTAATGCCTTAATTGTTCCCCATATCAGCTAATTACTGTACAACATTCAAGACTGAAGGTTAAAAGGAGCTATGGAAACAGTGTGTGTATTATTTTACAGCCAACTGGATATTGGCCAGTGCCCAATGGGTTGAGTTCAATAAAAGTTTGTTTACTTTTTCCTTTTACTAAAGTGAATAACAAGCTCTTAAGAAAAGTATAATACTTAAAAGTATATTTGAATATTTAATGATCACATCATTTTTTTCTTTATTGTGCAAAACATTTCGGCTGCAGCTATTGATGCTCTGAGTAGGACTAGTGTCCATTCAGTTTTTTTAAAATGTTTGTGCGAGTTTTTCATTGTTTTTTTGTGTGTGTTTTTTTCTCTAACATGTGGAGTGTTTATTGTAACTGTTTTAAAAGAACCCACGTAACAAGAAATCACCGCTCTGCTTCTCTTTCTGCTGGTAGATGGTGATGATGCCAAATCAGACCTGCACACTGGCAGAAAGACTCAAAACTTCAACCAGTGCAATCCCCTTACCTTCTCGGAGATTGGTAACTCTGTACGTTAATCTTCCTCCTGTCAACATTTTGGTTGGACCTTTTGAATTTATTTATTAATGCATGTATTAATTTTGCATTTCTTGCAATTCAGGATGATCTAAAATAGCAATTTAGTCTTGTTGCCTATTTACCCACTACCAGCACCTCCTATAAACCAATCTAGGTTGAAGGCAGAAGTAATTTCAAACCTACACAATAATCCTGAAATATATAAAAGGATTTCACTTTTTAACTACTTTTGCAAAGTTTTTGCAAAGAAATATGATCAGGATCCTGTAGAACCTGTAACATGTCTTTGAAACACCATTCTTCATTAACTGCTTGAACAATATATAGTAAAAAAAAATCTAAATCAACAAGCCTCTCCTCTGTTAATGCTACTAGAGCATGAGACACAAACAAAACAGGGAACCGCTTATCAAAACCACAAGTGGTCAAAAACTACACAGAGCACCTTTAAGTTCAAACTGTCCTTCACTGGAATCAAGTCAGTCCTGTTTTTCAGATTTAGATGTCTCTAATGATCAACTCCTGCATGTAATAAACAAACTAACATGTTTCAAATTGTCTTTCTCTTGTATTTTCTTGTCTATATGTCGGATTGTCGACCTGTGTGTCTCTTTGGGCTACGTACCACCAACGCGAACATGCTTGACGCCTTTATCGCTTCATCTTCCATTTGTCGCATATCTTCAGCACTCAACCCAACCTGATGACAACTTGCTCCAACTTGAAACCGCTTGCCACGGTGACAATACTGTCAACGGGGATGATAACGGAGTAGAAGAGAGTTACAGGGGGAAAACCTGTGAGGATGATGATGAAGAGGGCCACCTGGTCTATCACATCGGCCTCGTGCTGAAAGAAAGATGTACGTGACTGTTACCTCTGTCTTTGGTGTCTTCTCTGTCCTTGTCATAGCTTTGATGTTCTAACATCGTGAAGGTCACTGTGCATTCACACCACCAGCAACGCCAGAAATTATTTTCTTTTCAAACATCTTTTTAAGATTTTCAATTTTTTTTGAAGTGAGCATATGGAAAATATCAAGACAGCACTACATAATACATAATCTATACATTATGTATTTGTAACATCCATGTCACAGCTTTTCTTCAATACATATAGGCTACTGGCAGATCAGAGCCATATAAGGACATAGTAAAAAGATACCAAACCCTACCAGAGGAATACATAAAGTAAATAGAGAAGGAATCATAATAATATAAAATTAAATTGATTGTTGGTGCAGTAAAGTTGGTTGGAGGTGAAGTTTGGAGCGACGTTTTACTCACATCCATCAGCATTTATCTCACACTTTTGTGAGATTTCTACAGTAAATAACTTCTCATGCAAACTGACGGGTAAAGCTCCAGGTGGTGTTGGATCAGTACCATTGAGTTTGCTGGTGGTGTGAACACAGAGCTTGCATTTACACCTGGTTGAAATCCTATGACAGTGTGAGCCACAGAACCTCCAGATGTGTTCTGAATTTGAAGGTAAATGTCTCTACACATCGGTCCCCAAATCTCTACACCTTCACTATCAACCGTGCTGTGTCAGTTGTTATCAGACTCTGCTGAGCCCACATCTTCCCTCCACATCTGGCCTCAAAAAGACAAAAACTAATGCAGTTTCAGATTTGCATTTCATCAAAAACTGCAGCGTCTTCTATGATTTCTGTGACACACAGTGGGGATCCTGACACAGGAAATAAGTCAAGGTCGTCTGGTGAATAAGTTCAGTGTTTGCCGCAGAAAAATGTGACATCATTTGGAAACGGAGTGCCTGTTAACACCATTAAACCACTGACTGTTCAGTGCACAATGGATCATGGTATACGAAAAAATGAAACAACTGTGACTGCATTTCCGAGCAACACATGAGGACGTCTTTGAAATGCGACAGGCCTTGTCGACATGTTATCGGTTTCAAAATCAAGACTCTGAAGGATGCAGCCATTGAATTAAGATGCAGTATATTTTCATGTACTTCCTGTTTATTTTTTTGGCCTATTTTTGCAATTATCTCTTATTTTTTTATATTGACAATTGCATTACCCTCTTAAGACATTCTGCTTATATTTCTGACCCTAATAAATATCTGTCTCTCCTTCCCAGATGAGGTGGTATCTACACTGGGAACAGGAGCCTTTGGAAACGTGGTGGAGTGTATTGATAGAGACAAGTAAGCATACATCTTAATCGATCATTGACCTTCTATTGAATGGCTTTACTGCTTGGATTTAATCTTCTTCAAACAGATCCAGAAATTTTTAAGGTTTCCATCCATCATGGCAACATCAAGAGTTATTAGCCAACAGCCAGAAACCAGAAACCATTTAATCATCATGCAAACTAATTGCACAATAATTCATCTTTGTGGCATTAATGCAGGAAATGTTCTTGTCTTTATCTGTGCATCTGTGTGCACCTGTCTGTATATTCAACAGAGCTGAGCATGTGGCCGTGAAGATTGTAAGGAACATCGACTGTTTCCGTGAAGTTGCAATGTCTGAGATCGCAGTGCTGGAGGAGATCAACAGCCTGGATGACAACAACAGATTGTGAGTATAGCTGCAGCAGATCAGCAGAGCAAATCCTGGAGGGCTAATTCATCCTCTAAAAGCATTAAATGTGACCTTTCATGCCCTTAATTTACCCATGTGCTATTGGTAAGGAAAGCTATTCATACATAATCATTTCCCTCATTTTAATTCTGCAGCTTTTCTGTTATTTAGATGTCTTGCCTCATGTTTATAGATCACTTCTTCTCTCTCGCCAGCGCTTGTGTCAGGATGCTGGACTGGTTCGACCACGAAGGTCACATCTGCATCGTGTTCGAGCTGCTGGGTCTCAGCACCTTCGAGTTCCTCCGACAGAACGACTTCCTGCCGTTCAGCGTGGAACAGATCAGACACATGGCCTTCCAGATCTTCAGAGCCGTCTGCTGTGAGTCGAGTGTCTGCTGCACCACCGCGGACAAAATATTCCACAGTTCACAGCAGAAATATCCAAATACACACAAGTGCTGAAACAAGTGGTTGACTAATCAATTAATTCATTAACTAAATATTAAATATAGTTTGGGTAATCAATTAAAGATATAATCCGTAAGATTTTAGTTTGGTGACACCAACTACATTTGCTGAAATACAACAGAAAAGCAACTGATGTATCTGTTTACAGTGCAACCAACCAAATTTGCGTTGTAAGTAGGAATTTGAATCCAGGGCGGGAATGGTGGACTCTGCCACTAATGATGAAAACTACTATATAGAAAGTTAATTGCAAAATGTAAATACAATACACATGTTGATAAAAGTTAAGGATTATAACTTAAATAGGTTTTGTTAAACCTATTAAAAATATCAAATATTTAAATTCAGCATGCTTTTCTTTGTTTTAGCTAATTCTGGATGCAAAATGAATACTTACTGCTGCTGTAAGAAGAAAATCAAGATAAATTTTGGGCTCTGATTTTGACATTTGACATTATTTATGATGGAAGTCTTTCAACCTATTAACAAAAAAAGCAGTTTGATCATTTGATCAATCAGTAGTGAAAACAATTATCACACAGACAAATATTTTGCAACCTGGAAACATTAAACCCAAACTATCTGCAAGGAGAGAGGAAGGTAAGTGAGATAAGTGTAAAACAACAGGGTTATAATTTCACCATCTCTTTTATACAAATTGCAGCATTGTGAGGAAAACCTGCTAACTGTGTGCTGTTCATCTCACCAAGACTACATGGAGCAACATGTCATCACAGTTATAGTGGACTGTTTGTGTTTTTCACAGTCCTGCATCGTAACAAGCTGACCCACACAGACCTGAAACCAGAAAACATCCTGTTTGTCTGCTCTGACTGTGACCTGGAGTTCAACAGCGAGACGGTAAAAGCAGACTTAATGAGCCGAAATGGCCAGAATGATTGTTTTTTTTTTGTTCTAGAGGTTTGTACTGCCAACAAAATACCAACTAAAATATCAAAATGTCATGCTGTCATTTCAAGGTTGTGCAAATAGTGAAGGGTGTTTAGCAATGTGTGTGTGTACGGTACACATATATATATATATATATGTGTGTGTGTGTGTGTGTGTGTGTCAGAATTGTGAGGAGAGGAAACTGAGGAGTCTGGATGTGAAGGTGGTGGATTTTGGCACCGCCACATTTGACCACGAACACCATGAATCCCTGGTGTCGACACGCCACTACCGAGCTCCAGAGGTCATACTGGGTACACACACACTCATGCACACGCACACACACATAGAGCTTCTAAATCGGACCAGTTTACCGTGACATTAATACATGTTTTTATTTTTAACCGTGTGCTCAGATCTGGGTTGGAACCAGTCGTGTGACGTTTGGAGCTTGGCCTGTGTTCTCATGGAGTACTACCTCGGACAGACACTCTTTCCGGTACACAATCACACATACACACACACACACAAACAAACAAACAAACTCACAAAGACATGTGTAAAGACTCTTACTGAATATACTACATCAATAGTCCCTAATATTGATCATCACAAGTCCAAAGATCGAAAGATAATTTTATTTCATCTTGGTTCTTACTTTCAGAAGTGTACAAGAGCACACAAACAAACACATACAAACACTAAAGAACAGTAATAAACGCTGTCGCCCTGTCTGTCTGTTGTTTCAGACCCACGACAGTAAAGAACATCTAGCCATGATGGAGAAAATCCTGGGACCGATCCCCCCCCACCTGCTGAAACAAACCAGGTAAGAACAAGAACTAAGCCTCTTATTGCTCATTGATTTTGTTCTCTGGCTGCACAGACTGTACGGCTGGTTCTCACTGGGATGAGTCACACTTTTACATAGAAGCATCCCACTGGATAATTAGTCTGAGTGCACACAAAAAATGTGCATTATCACATTTGTTTACAAAAAATGATAGAGTTAGATAAGTTTTATCAAAATGTACAATAAATTTTAACCTAATGTCCACAATATTGGCAAAACAAAATGTTTATGCATGTATTCATCCACTACTGTTATGCAAATATTAGGAGTTGGTCATTTTCCAGCCGGGTGCCATTAAACCATTTTGGGGAAAGATGGCGCAACAACATGATGTAATTAAAAGAGCAGTTGAACCTAAAACAGTGAAAAGCTTTGCTTGTGCAGCCTTAGCAATGTTATGTACCCTGGCGAGTCATGGTGTACATCAGTATCCATGGTGATAGATGTGTCTTGCTTATATCAAGAGTGGTAAGATCCACAGGTTAAAGGGGACGTATCGTGCACATTTCTGGGTCTGTATTTATATTCTGTTGCTCTACTGGAATATCTTTGCATGATTTACAGTTCAAAAAACTCCTTATTTATCTTAAACTGGCTCTTTATGGAGCCCCTCAGTTCAGCCTCTGTCTGAAACAGGCTATTTGAGCTCCTGTCTCTTTAAGGCCCCCCTCCTGATGACCCCACTCTGTTCTGATTGGTTAGCTTCCAGCTCTGGAGGCTAGCACAGTAGTAGTAGGATATCACTTCTTTTTCTCTCAAAAGTCAGCTTCTCAAATACATCTGTACATGTTTGGGCCAAAATCAGATCAGTATGAGAGTGGACAACAAGACCACAGAACGGATGGCCGTCGACGTCAGTTCAATGAGAACATCAGTGCGATGGAGAAGTAGAAGTTACATTGAAAGTCATGGTTTTTGACTTTCAGGGAGCATCTTTACATATATTCAGCCCAATTTTTGGAACTTTGACCATGTTAGAAAATAACAAACAAGGCATGATATATCCCCTTTAATGTCCTCTCCACGGCTGTGAAGAAAGAAAAAGTTTAACTTACCTGCAACAAACTACTGTATAATTTATGTGTATGTACTTTATTATGTTTGTAGAAAGCAGCACTACGTGCACAATGAGCATCTGGACTGGGACGAGCAGAGCTCCTCTGCTGATTATATCAGGGAACATTGTAAACCTCTGAAGGTAAACAGCATTCATATCAGCCAGCCGCTGTTGTGTGGTAGAGGTGCCACCAGCATGAGGTAACAGTTACTTTCGGTCTCTCAGCAGTACATGCAGAGGAAGAGTGAGGAAGAGAGGCAGCTGTTTGACCTGCTCAGCTGCATGTTGGAGTACGACGTCTGCAGACGGATCACCCTGGAGGAGGCGCTGTGGCACCCATTCTTCAGCTCGCTGAGGACGTAGAAGCAGCAGCGCAGCTAGCACTAGTTCAAACACACACACACACACACACACACACACACACACACAACATCTACCTCAGCCTGTAGTTTCAGTGTCATCATTGCTTAACTTTTTATAGTACACTTTCAGTTTAAAACTTTCAGTTTAATTTACAGTAATAACAGTTTTGGAGAGCATTCCTGTTTATTTGAGATGCATTTTTTTGTCATCCCATCATGATCTAACAATCCACATTTCATTGTAAAAAGTCAAGTGTAAGTTAGAGCAATTCTGTGTTTTCCTTTATTGATTGTAATGAATATTTGCCAGCAATTTGTTAATACATTGTTTGTTTTTGGTGTGTCTCAATTCTGTTTTATTAAAATTCAATGAAACGTTTTACTTACGTTGCTTTCACAACATCGGACGTGAGTTGGCAAAAATTGTATGAAAGTAAAGGTATTAACGCATTCACATGAATCCCTCTTAATGTTTGTATGTCAGCTAAATGCCTCAAAAAATGCAAAAAAAAAAAAAAAAAAAAAAAAGGTTTATTACAACCTTATTCTTAATTTAGTAATTTTGGCCATTATTTCTATTGCTCATGATAACATTATACTCACCAAAGACTTAATTTAGATCTGGGAACATGGCAACATTATTTTAACAGTCAAAAACAGGCAAGAAACAAGAGTGGCCAGTCAGCTGATCAACCAGGTAGTCAGGTTGCATACAAGGTCACATTTTAATTATGGGTTCAGGGAGGGGGACCCAAATGCACTTTACCAGGATTTAAACAGGCGAACAACTTTGAAAGGACAAAGGCAGGAAGGTAAATCAGACACATTTAACAACTACAATCCTGCCTGTGACCAGTAACCAGGCTGGTCTATACTGTAGAGCTAATGGGGTACTGAGAAGCGGGATCAGATGACTGGTCAAAGGGAAGGAAACTCTGAGGGCGTCTGGCGGAGAGATGGAACATCACAGGTCCAACAAAGAATATGAGATGTGCACTTTAATACTGGTTTATTAAGCTCTCACTCACTCTCGGGGGAGTCCCAGTCAGCATGTTTAGCGACATCCCTGCTCTCTGAAAACAGAAGTGGACGTGGTTTATGGTGCTACGTAATATCAAGGGCAGAGGGGAAATAAAGGAAGTCTGCGCACACAAGCACGTCAAAGTCATACTGAACTGAATAAACAAGGTCACGCAGACCAGCAGCAAAGATGTAAAACAGTGCAGCACTAAGAAAAGTGTTCATGTACCCAGAGCGTGATTTAACTTGATGGATATTTTTTTGTTTTTGTATCAATCCTATATCGATACTATAGTATTGATACTCAAAACAAGACTTCTGTCTGCAGTATTGATACCTTGAGGACAGATCCGATCACACTGTCTGATTTCTTTTAGCGATGTCCCTTCGTTCCAGATCTCAGCAATGACTTTGGTGGAACACAACTGTATTATTATTGATAGAAATGACAACTACAAAACTACAAAACTAAGACCAAGGTTCTATGTTGTCCCAACCTAACCTGGATATCGTGATGTGTCCTTTTTACAAAACAAAAAAACAACCTGCTAAAAGCTGACATGTAACAGCATGACATGACACAAGACAAACCATCCAAAGGTAAATTAGCCCTATTACAAGCTCAGCTGATTAGACTTTATGTAGACACTGCAGTCTATCACACTAAAGTAAACATTAGTTATCTAACCTTACCTAGAAATCATCTACATCAGCTGCTCTAACTGCTTTGTTGATACACGCAGCTGACACGTAAAGTGAACGATACTTATCAAGATTCAAGCAGGCGAGGAAGTTTCCATGACTGAATAGTTATCCAACTATAAAATATTACGTGTGCAATTGCAGCCCCTCAGATAAACAGCAGGCTCCTCTGCTATCTGGGAAACATCAGTTTAAAGCTACTAAATCACATGGACGTAATAAAGCAGTATAAAACAAAGCGGCTCTGAGGGCCAAAGCACCCAATTTATGTATAATGTCATGGGTTCCTTTCTGTCTCATGACCTTTGCTGCATGTTATCTATGATCTGTCCTGCCTGATTTATTTGGCATCACACATCATCATAAATCTAAGGCCGAAAAACAATGATGTTTAGAGAGAAGTTGGGACTAAAATTATGGGTAAGATAATATTCTATTTTTCTGATGGTAAATGTGGAAATTGATACGGCCGACATGAAAGCACTGTTAGATTTGGTCTCTGTGAGGTCGTGGTCTCGTTTAGAGATTAGGTGCAGAAGCATTTGACTCCTCAAAAAATGCTTCATATTTTAACCATGACACAGCAATGCAACTGAGCTGCTCTTAGACTGTATAACTTATTCTGTTTTTCAATATTTACATTTTACATTTTATTAGTTATTTCTATACATATGTCTGTTTTTTTTTAACTATTTTTTTGGGGTTGCATTTTCCACAAGTTTTTCTTTTATTAATGGACACACCAAAACAAATTACTGTCAATTCAACAATTGAATTTCTGCTGTAGTGTCTTGAGTAAGACGCTGGCCCAGTCGCAGCACAAGTTCTGAATGCTCAGAGGATCTAATTAATGCCACCTGGGTGCTCATGAACCAGTTCACATGATGGAGACACTGTCCTCCCAAGGGACATTGCAGTTATGCGGTATGTGTCTTAGCCATTACTCTCATTTTTAACCCAAACCATGTTTCCTTAACCTTAAGCAAGTTTTTGTATCCAAACCTAAACAAACCATATCCAAAATGTTAGATTAGAAAACGTTTCTATGTGTCGTTATGAACGGCAATTACAAACAATGCATTTTGTTGTAGTTTGGAAGACTTGTTGAGGCTTTTAGATAAATCTGAGTCGTAATTGGGACTTGGATGTTGATGTTAATGGTATTGATACAACAAAAGCTCGACATGCTGTATGTGTCTTTGTGGCAGTAAAAAAAAAAGGTACATATTTCATAAGTACTTTAATTAACTGGGAATGTTTTCTGTTTATTCTCATTTTAAGTGTGAAATATTATTGTAGTTTAATTAAATCAGATGAAAACTTTTTTGTAAGTCATCATCACCTCATTACAGCAGGACTAACAACAACACAGAGACTGTTGGTATGTATAAACATGTTCTTGTCAGTTTCCTCCCATGTCGTCCCTGTTTACATTACAACATTACAGCCCATTAATGTGGATTTTCCCTCAGGATAAACACAGGCAGTGTCTTCTGCAAGTCTCCGGGGATGGCAGACAGTGTGTATAAAGTCAGTAAGAGTCCCTCGTGCACCCTCTGATTCCACAGTAGGAGAGGCCCGAACTCTCATGGGCTGACAAAGTCTATGAAACTGGACCGTTGAACTCTTTCCTGCCTCCTGCTGCCACTGACCTTTGACCCCTCTGGTCTAACAGGGAACTACAATGGAGCAAATCTCTAAGTTCCTGTGGTGCTATAACTTAAATGAGTCTCTCTAATGTGTTCTGAAAGGAAGATTCTTGTTTGATAAAACTTGGAAATTATTTTTGTAGCTCACTTGAGGCTAGTTTGGTTAAAACATGTTTATTTTCTTTGACTTTTCATGTCCTGTCTGACTTATTTTTTTAGCAATAATTCTACAATTTTTAAAGAAATCAGTTCAAATCAATGAAATGATTCTGCTGCATGTGTGATGAAGTGAGAAAAGGATAGAATTATCTATAGGATTTATACCCAGGGTGCTGTTGTAATGTTACTATTGAAAGTAATACTGGTTACATGTTTAACAGTAATATTTTTATTTTAGATCCAGACATTTATTCTTTAAGCCACTCTGGAGCATCAATCAAGGTCCTCTTTCCCAAAAAAGATCTTAAAAATGGGTCCTAGGACAGTTAGGTCTGCTCTGGGCAGATGTAAAGGTAAAACGCTCTCTACTCTTAACTCCAGTATTTAAAAATAAATATATAAAGAGGTAGTCAAATACATGAATCAGTTTAAAGCAAAAGTTAAAGCTAATTCACACACCTGTTCAGGTCTTATTTAGAATTAGTTCTTATGTATAACATTTTTTTATTCTTATTTTCAGAGATATTCGCCTTTTGAAGGGGAAAAAGACACATAGCACACAGTCAAAGCCTCATGGGAGCTGTAATTGACTGACTGTTAAATAATTGTTTTATTTTGGTTAAAGTTTTGACAGGAACATGTTTTAGCTTTTCATAAAGAGTCATGATGGCGGAAGGGTGGAGAGTAGAACAAATTACTCTTAAGTTTGTCTGTTTCTTGGTCATTACTCTGCAGCTACAGTACCAAAACATCTAGAATATCACACTGATAATACATTTTGTCTATCTAAGTGTCTGTTGCCACTGTTTCTCTGGTTTCCTTGTTTCTTTCATAAGCTGGTCGTGACAGACAGTGGCTGAGTGTGAGCCTCTTCATTGCAGGTAACAGTAACTGGAGGCAACAGTGAAGGGTTCAGGGCATCTCCACCTGAAACACCAGCTTGAGTCTGCACAGGTGGCTGCGGGTTACATACGTCTGTTACACCTGATGATCCAGTAACCAAAAACCTGGCTGTAAAGCAGGAAAACATGGCTACCAGCTGCAGCCGCACCTCTCTCTGCCAAAAGGCGTACACCAGAGGGTTGATCAGTGAGTTGGACAGGCCCAGCAGCCACAGATAATTCTCCAACACCGCAATGAGTTTGCATATTTTACACAGAAGCTGCACAATGCACACCACAAAGAAGGGACACCAGAGGACCAAGAAGCAGCCCACAAGCACAGCCACTGTCCTCAGGGCCTTGACATGGCTCCAGTAACGGCTCCTCAGCTGCTGATTCTGGTGATGATGCTGGTAATGTTGATGGCTGTGGTTGTCAGCCGTCCTGGAGCCTGCTTGCCTAATTTGGCAGATCTGCTTCTGGTGGCTGCAGGCAATCTTCAGGATGTCCAGGTAGATGTAGACAAACACAGAGAGCACAGGGAAGAAGCATATGCTGAATAAGATGATGATGCCCCCGGGGTCAATGACGGAGAAGAAGGCACATAAGCCGCTGTAGTCCTCAGTCTGCAGCTGGCGCACCATGACTGAGGAACAGAGGACGTTGGTTATTTCCTATATGACAATACTGCTACATACAATCAGAGAAGAAAACAGTCCTCAAAGCCCATTTAAGGGGACGTATCATGCACATTTCCAGGTCTATATTTTTATTCTGGGGCTCTACTGGAATATCTTTGCATGATTTACAATTTAAAAAAGAAAAAAATGACAGTGTAGATCTCAAACTCAGGCTGGCAAAAACAACTTATAGTTAGATTTATGCCCTCTAGCGGGCATAGTAATTATGACACAGGGAAGTGACAGTTCAGATGACGTCAGTATAAGGTGACTTGATAAGATGATTTTTGTCTTCTTAGGAGGAGGTGGGTTGGGTGGATGGCTATAGATAGATTTGGACTTTGTGCAGGAGACCACTGTTCACTTCCTGTTTCCAACCACGAGCATCTTTTAAAAAAAAAAAAAAAAAAAAAAAGTAACTTTGTGGTGTTTGCTGTTGCCATGATGACAAAGGCTGTGTAACTTGAAGGAAATATAATCCACGTTTCAAATGATCATTTTAACCCAACCATGATCTTTCCCTAACCCTAACTAAGTGGTTTTTGTGCCTAAACCTTAACCACAACGTTGTTACATCATAAAGCATAATTACTTTTTAACAGTGATTTGTAACAGTTTTGGGAAGCCAGAGTGCTTTACTACAGCCGCTAGATGGCGTAAACGTATACTATCGTTTTTTTATGAGGATGTGTTGGGTGAGCCCTATCTGATTGGCCAGCTTCAGGAAGCTACCCCTCGGCAGACTCCTGCTGGCTCCGGAGGCTACGTAAACAAACGATAGTTGTCGGAATTCACATCTTTTTCTCGTTCTTTACTCTAAATGTCAACTTCTGAAATACATCTGTACATGTTCTGTTCACGTACATGAGACGAAGTCCGATCCAAAATATGCAAGTGGACAACGTGAACAACCCATGGAACAATGTTTGCAACAAAGACTACGTAACGGACGGTCATTTGTGGGAATGCCTGAACAATCTGACATCATCACAAGGAGGAAGTAGGCTCAAACAAAGTGTTCAGAGCAGGCTGAAGCCCTGGCTTTTGACCATGTTTCACATAGACACCTGAGGTTGTAACAGTATATAAATGACAGAAAATCACAAAAAGCATGATATAGTGTGTCCCCTTTAAAGAATAGGTTCTGTTTTTTTTCAAACTGCTGTATGTTGAAATCTTTGTCACTCTACCGATTTCTACTTTCTATATTGGCCCTGAGGTTGAATTTTTTTAAGTCTCACCTGGCAAGAATCCCATAATGAGGGAGCAAACCCACAGAGCCACAAGGGACCCGAATGCTGTCCCCTTTCCAGACAGCTGGGAGTACCGCAGGGGCATCTTGATGGCAACGTAGCGGTCAAGTGAGATCAGAAACATGGACAGGATGGATGCTGTGCAGGGTGATGTCACAAAGGCCATTCGCATCAAACAGCGGGTCTTTCCTTGAGCAGAAGATGTAGCGTTTGTAGGACAATCTTCAATATTATTATTTCTGATATTATTGATATTATTGCTGTTGTCATTGAAGTCCTCTGTGGCCAGGCCAGTGATGGCCACACCCACCAGGGCATCGGCCAGCGCCAAGTTGAGGACAAAGCACCAGCTCTGGCTGCTCTTCTTGAGGAGTAGCTTAAGTAGAGCAGCTGCCACCAGCAGGTTGGTGGAGATGATGAGGCAGGAGGCGATGCTCAGGATCATACCCATCACCCGAGGCTTCACGTCGCTTTGGGTTGTTGGCTCGTTAGAGTTCATGTTGTCAGGAGTCATGCTAACAGGGGGCTCAATGCTCACATGTGCAGTCAAATATGACATGTTAATAACAAAAAATCCAAATAAAATTCACAAAGCTTGTGTGCAGCAGGGGTGGGCAGACATTTCTGCAATCAAAATCCGTGTTTTATCCATTACAGCTGTTGTCCATCAGAACACAAAATATGACACTTGCAGTTAATCCCCATTAGAAAAAATAGAAACTTGCACAGATGAAACTTTAAGAAAAGTAGGCCTGTGAAAAATATAAAAATGAAAATATTTATTGAAAAGCTCCAACAGCTAAATGTGGAACTGCACTAATGTAGCAAAGATTTCAAGTGTCATACTGGTCTGATTACCAGAAGAAGAGGAATCTTATCAGCCAACATCGTCCATGTGGTTGTTCTCTGTTATGTTAATCCAGTGTCTCGTAATGACTCCACGCCGACTGATGTCAAATTTTCAGAACATTTAACTGTTTCTAAAACATCCATTCAATCTCACAGCTCTCATGGGTGTCCTTAAAAGCCACTCAACAAATGCAGAAAGCCAGAAAAACTCACAGCATTATCAGTACGTCTTGCTTGTCCCCTCCCCTCTGTCACACACACACACACACATGAAGATACAAATGCATACATATCCTTCCACTGCTGCTGTTGTTGCCTCGCTTCAATTGACTCTTGTCCCATCTGTGTGCCTGTTGCTCTCATCCAAGCATTGAGATCTCTGTTTTTATAATAACTTTACTGTATTTTCAATTCTTAATTATATATTTAAAAACTCAGTCTTTGTTAGGGTTGCTGTAATATGGAGTACCAAACCTTACATAATTAGAGAGTAAATAAATGAATGTAAATAAATGAAATTAGTATAGAATAAATTAATGAATTAACATCTAAATGGCCTTTTTCCTGGAAGACATGTCGACATATTCCAGTAGGAACAGCACAGGTGTAAGTAATCAAATCTGTGATGGCTGAATTCCATTTTGCTGCTTCAGTTTCAGGGTCCTGGCATTGTGCAAGCTGGCTCACTGTCACACTGTCATTGTTAATGTTATTTGTAATACCTGTGCTTTTCCTACAAACAAGTCAAAATGTCTGCTGTGATTTTTTTTGGTAAGCAAATTGAAAAAACAAGGAAACATACCTTGTGAGGCTTTGCTTGACAGCCAAAGAATTTACAGCCCCCTCCATAATTTACTCAAATTTAAAGTAAGTGTACATCTAACTACATTTAAATTGCATACATAGATATGCATATCAAAGAAAGAGACTGCCAACAACATTTTCATCTTCGTTTAGAGCAAAATCACACACAGGTAAATAAATACTATATAGTACTAAATAATAACGTAAGAAGATAAAACAAATAATGTGAAATTAATGGATTGACTTACTTCTAAACTTGTTTGGTCATTTTATTGATTGATTGATTCTTTTTTTTTTTTTTTAATCTGTCAGATTTTGTTCTCCAAGGCAGGCAAAACACAGTGTGTTATATTATTCAGTGCATTCAAGCAAGCAGTGTGCTCTGCAGGTTGCAGCTTTACTGTAGATGAGTGTCCAGCAGTGCATGAAGACAGTGGAGCTGAGCAGAGACCCATGAAGTGTGTTCTGACCCTTTATGGAGCATTGTTTAGAAATGTCCAGGGGCTCCCAGACTTTTACATGTTCAGAATCAACATACTCTCCATTTTCCTGGGGAGCCCCTGTACACCTCTTGACCCCTGTCCTTGAGTTCTTTAAGTACTGTACTGCTCATTAGTAGTGGACAGAAATGGCTCATTCAGTACAATACACAAGCAGCTAAAACAGTGTGTGTGTGTGTGTCTGTGTGTTTGTGTGCTGTACAGAGCTGGATGAGCTCTAAGTAAACTCTAACCCTGCTGGCTGCAGTCCTGCCCTGAGAGTCCCCAGGAGAGACATCTGGCCTGATGGGACCATTTTCCACTAGGATTCACACGCACAAATAGATCTGGCTAATGATGCTTTCTCGCTGCACACAGTCAAAACATCATCTGGCATCTCACCAGCTTCCCAAACTGTAGCGAGCAGTCTCCAAGAAAAGTACCAAAAAAAAAAATCATCTGGTTAATGATTAGCCTTGAAAGCATGTATGGCAGTGACCTATACTGTGCAGTTGTTTTTTGTCAATCATGTCTCGAGAAAACAGAATTTTACATTTGCTTCATAAGTCATTGTATTTCCAGCTAAAACAGGATGTTAGGTCTAAAAGGAGCAACTTGTGTGCAACTGAAATATCTCAACAACTACTAAATGGATAACCATAAAATTTGGTACAGACATTTGCGGTGCCCAGAGGATGAAACCTAACGACTTTGGTGTTCCTCTGACCTTTTCTCACCAGCAAGCCAAAGTTTCAATTTATTCAGTTGAGTAGCTTTCTTATGTTGATTGGCACAACGTTTTGTATGGACATTCATAGTTCCCAGACAATAAATTCCAATGACATGGGTGATCTCCTGAGTTTTCCTAGTGCCACTTTTGTCCAAAGTGAAATATCTTCAACTACTAAATAGATTGCCATTAAATTCACTACAGAGATAGATGTTCCCCTCAGGACAAGTTATAAAAACTGTTGATCCTCTGACTTTGTGAGGTCAAAATTTAAATTTGACTTTACTTTTGTTTATGGATAAATATTTGCAAAACTAATGACAATGTCATCAGCCTCAGTTGTAGCCTACTTTTTGTTTAGTGCTAATGAGCAAATGTTAGCATGATAAGACCATAGGCTGTATTTAAAGATTGACTTGGATGTGTGAAGACATCCATTGGTTTGCACTGGAGCCAGTTTGAAGACCAGAGCTGCAGTTTATGGTTGGCAATATCCTTTCGGTTTGGAGCCAGTACCTTCCATGTAAGGAGTGCGGCAGTTGCCTTTCACGCTCTGGAAACACCCTCCGCTACCTCAGACCCAAGCTTACACTAGCTCATTGAGAACACCAAGCAGTGCACACTTGGGCTAACGTTAGCTACTTTAGTTAATTGTACTAACAGGGCAGGCATCGTAATCAAGTAACATTAAAGTAACTGAAATATTGCAACAGTAGTCCCAACTCAGTGTGAATCCTGGAGACGGGGAAAGTAGTAGTAGTAGAATGAACCCACACTGCAGACCTCAAAGCTACTAGTCTTCTCATTAACAGAGCAATTATTTCCAAAATGACCACCAACACACTTATTAGAGGGCCTGAATTTAGAGATTGAGACCATGATGAGTCATTGAATAAAATGATTGACTAAAAATTTCTAGAGAGCAACTGAGGCTTTTAGAAAGGAAGTCAGCTGGAGCCAGCATCTAGCAGCTGTCGATGGCATTACACTTTAAGGTACTTCCACAATGGCTACAGCCTCAAGCTGTTCTTAAGCCATAAGACACTAAACTTAGATTGTGAACCACCTGGTAGACATTACTTGCAAAATATCCCCCAATGTTAACATTGTTATCACGCTGTAGCATTTAGCATTTAGCTCAAAGCACTGCTGTTCCTAAGTAGGCCTACAGGCTAACAGAGCAGCATGTGGCTGTAGATTCTTAGTCTTGTTAGACTGTCATTAAATCAGTATTTGATTCTATAAGCCACTGAGAAGAAAATATGTCAGGAGTTAAATATAACTTGACTTAAGTTTGAAAAAAAAATCCAAAGAGAAAAAAAACTGGTAAAAATCTAAAGGTGTTAGCTCAGCCAGTCTGAGTGTTTTCACACCTTGCTATTCAGTCACACACACCATCAAACTTCAACACTACAGTCCCAGCCGGCCCAGAACAGTTTCATCACATTTTATATGAGTCCACAGCAACCTGAGAGGAAAGATCCTCTTTTTATCACCTCTCAACCCCCCTCCCCTCCCGACAAACCAAAATAGCTCCAACAGACACACAATGAAGGAATGTTATTCACCACTGCTAGACCTTTCAGGACCTTTCAAAACAAAGTGTGGGTCAGCAGTAATTGTGCCCAGTGCCCAGCAGCACCCAGGGAGCCCAGATCCTGTTTACACCTCTGCCAACACCATCCTCCAACCGCTGTGACGGCTTCTTGTAACTCCACCTGGACCTGGGATCTGTTTCGAAGGAACTGCTGAGGGTTTTTTAACAGAAGCGAGGAGGTTTCAAGACAGGAATCTGACAGGAAAAAGTACATCTGGAGATTAAAACTGGGCAGGATTGTTAAGGTGATGATGATGATGATATGTGAGTGATGTTTTCAGGGTAACGTGTGGCCTTCAACAGGAGCTGCTGTTTTCCATTGTTGTTACACATCACTGTGCAGCAGAGTTTGAGTTGTGTCAGAGGTCTTAGCGTTGCCATTATTTAGTCACTCATGATGCAGCATCTCATATTTAATCTTAAACCTCTTTGCTCCAATTTATTTTTCACACAGACGACGGCCGTGAAAACTAAATAGTTCCATAAACTTGTAAGTCTGATGATGTGATCAAAATATAATTTAATATGAATGGTGAACAGAATTTTTTTTTTAATTTTCTTGTTGGTATTTTCAGTTAATACAGTACATCTTTTTGCCAGTTAAAAACAAATATCAGCCTTATTGTTATTAATAGACTGTTGGATAATATTGCAGGTTTTTAGCACTTTGTTCTTCTATTTAAAACTTTTCTGAGGAAGAAAAAAACTTCCAGGCCCTCATCAATCTTTCCTTATTCTAAATCTGGCCTTTGCTCTACCCGAATCATTTAAAAAGACAAACAGAGTAAGCAAAATGTTTCAAACTCAGTATTAAACGGTATTCGTACTTCAGAAACTTTGACTACTTTTGGCCAAGATCTTGAGGTAAAATGCCAGAAGTGAAAAATAAGAGTTCAAGAAAGAGTGTTATCAGTGTCTGTGTGTTAGCCACAGTCTCCACTGAACAAAAAGCAAAAAGTATTCTCAACTAGAGTTGTGTGTTTACACCAGTGTACATGTCCTGCTCATGTACGGTCTGTTGCAGACAATGTGAAACTGATTGTGTTTCTTTCAGACTGAAGATGTCTTTAAAGAGACGGCTGCTGTCTATGTTGTTGTGCTGTGTTTACTGTGTGGCCTCGCTCTTCTGCCTTCACCCAAACCGCGCCAATTGCTTCTCTGTCGGCGCTCGGTGAGTCTCTAGACACTTGTCATATTTTTCTTTATGAAAATAAGAGTTTTTGTAGATTAGGTATGTAGTAATCAATTAATTGAACAACACAGTAGCAGGCATGTTTGGGAATTTGTTTCCCAAATTCAACATTTCCTGCCCTCTGGTGTCCTCTCATGTTGCCTCACATGTTCTGTTGCACTTGAACACATAGCAAAGACTATAATGACCAGTTCACCATTTCTGTAGATGTTTGGATATTAGGATATTATTTTCATATTTTGATACTGTTCATGTGCAGTAATAAGCCGTGATTCAAAAAGAGCAAAAAATGTGATCAGCTGGTTAAAGATGATCATGGTTTTGTTCAGAGTGAAGTTAAAAGTAGAGCAAAAAAGATCTTTGGCTGTGTAACATGTAAAATATGTTTTTTGGCTTAAATTGAAAGACTTTAATGGATATGAAGAATGTCAATAAACCATCATACCCAGACTACATGATCTCCGCCCTTCCTTGGAGTTGTGAGATATTAACAAGAGAATTACTAGATATTTGAATTATGGTCCATTTGACTGGCAACCAAAGTTGATTTAATATTGATTTTGGCCCTACGGTCTGTGTGAGAAGCAACAAATCAGTAGCCTGTGTTCTTAATCAAAAATAGTTGCAGAGAGACAAACAAAACAAAGTAATCGATCATCTTCACTCCACTCTGAAAGGGTTGTCATCTGCTCAGAATACCAAATAATGCTTTGAAATGGCATTGCCAACTGGTAGTCTTTTACTTGAGGCCATGGACAGCTATGCAGATGACTGTATTTGGAAGTAGCTGCAAGCATGCAAGCTTGGTTTTGGTGGTTTTGACACAAAAATAGCTAAATATGAGCAATAATCATTTTAAACTCAGTAGCAGATATTTAGACTTGTCAAACACAGCATGCATAATTATTTGTATGCTGGCTCACTGATACAATTGTCCTTCTGGCTTCTTCTTCAGTATTTTTCCTTTTACGTCTTTCTTTATCTTTCTGTTAAGTCATTCTTTTTCCCACCATGCTTCCTCCATTTCTCTCTCTATCCACCACTCACTGTTCATCCCCTACTCCCAATTGTTCTCCCTTCCCACAGGAATCTGGTGTCGGTCATCCAGCAGCTTTACCAGCGTGTCATTCGGCTGCTGCGTACCACTCTGTGATCCGCAGCACTCCCTGTGTTTGAACCAATAACCCTGGACCTGTGCTGCCACCGTGGCCGCTGTGGCTGCTGTAAAGAATGCCATCCAGCAGTGCATTATCAGCTAAAAGGTGTCACTCCACTTTTGGACTGTGGGGTTTCTATCAACTCAGTATTATCTGAATTGAGCTCCACCCACCCTGCTGTGTTCACTACTGCAATTCTCTGACTATATTTTAGATGAGGGGGAGAAGTGAATCTAAATTTTTTGTTGTTTTTTTTACTGATTCATGTTGATCAAAATTGTGGATATTTGCTGTGTAAGATGTGAGTGAGGTGGATGGGACATCAGCAGTCTTCATTTTAAGGCTTTTTCATGTTTCACATGTTTCAAACTGTTTTTACAACAACAGAAGCCTAAAGCTCTCAGAAATACGCTTGTTACCAAGAGGTTGCTGGGTAACATTCCTGAACTGGCTAGGAGAAGAGGAACAAATCCTCTTCCCTCCAATAACAACCACCACAGAGTTATTCCTGAGGAGCTGCTTTGTGGCTTGTTTGGAGCAGAGTGAAGCTTGAAATATGCATTTGAGAGGTCTTCACAGGTCCAAAATTTGTGGAAACCTATATACCCAACCCGAGATGTATAAAGGAAGCAAGTAAAGGAACGGACCGCATTCGAAAGTGAACCCAGGACGGTCAGAACAGGTCCAAAATTGACCCGAGGATAGTAAGATCTGATCAGACAGACTCAAAAAGAAAGAGAACACCAACACTGGCAGCAGCATGATGCCAATTAACAAGTAGCCACAGTCAAAAGAGCAGCAATGCGTGCCATTTTTTTCTGACACAAAACATTATCAGAACTGATAGGAAGTCTGCTTCGATCCACTATCAGACATATTAACACAAGACCTGTGGCAATTCAACAAGACCCTACCCAGACCCAATTAGACTGACTATAAAGTGGACCCACCTTGATTAATAGAAACCAAGAGCACCTGTGAAGACCTCTACTTAAGTATACAAACATCATGACAGCATTTGGCTTGTGCTTCTCAAATACCTGGCACAGTTGTACATGATCAACATGCACCTTCACTTCCCTGTGATGGTGAAAGAGCAAGAAACATGCAAATTTACCATGGCAGGGAAGGAGAAAACATGATCATCAGACAAGACAGCTTGGCCTCATTGTTGCTATGATACCCTTCACTGCTGTTGTTTGTGTGAAACTTGTATTGTGTTAAGAATTTCCGGTGTCACATTTCTGAAGGCAACAATGTGTGAATTCATCTTAGCATAGCTTGACGCATCCTTGATTGTGTGTCCATGTATGATTGTACTGGGATTAAAAGGCAGCAGGTTGCCAAATTTCCACCAATGCAGCAACAAGCTGCAAGAGAATAAGCTGATAATTGACTTTTGACAGCTGTAGTAGTAATGTGTTGTGTAAGTCAGTGAGGTGATAATGCAAAGGGAATCAAGGGGAGACCTCACCAACTAATAGAGATTTTAGGCGATAGCTGACACTACTGGCCTAATTCTATAGTATATACACTCAGCTTTACTGCTGTGTAACTGCCTGTGTAACAAGTCCTCACTTATATAAGTTATAATATAACAAACTAAGTCAACGCATCTGAAAGTTTTGCTGATCTGAGGACACATCGGCAGGAAGAAGACACATCAGCAGCACTTTTTTTTAAAGTTTATGCAACTAAAACTACTTTTTTAAGGAGTTGGTTGACTTTTTTCACTTAATTATAGTGGTGGCATGCAGATGGTGTTGTTTCAGTTTTATTTATCCAGGTTTTGAGATATTTCAGAGATTTGTGCCTCTACGCTAAAGTCAATTGAATTTTGTTTGTGTGGCTCATTGAAAATTTACATTTAAAGAATTCAGCAGCAAAATGTGTACAATTTCAATGAAAGCTGTTCATTTTGAGATCACAGATGTTGCCTGTCAGGAAAACAAAAATGGGTCGTTTTAAGCCCTTTGAATGAAAAATCTGATGTTTTGTTTTGGTAAGGACAGTCTCCCATCTGTTGCCTTGGTGTCAAAAAAGATGAGCAATGCAGGAAAAAATCCGCATTTTTAGGTAGGAGGTCACCTGAAAGCTGAAAAGCTGTTGGTTTCAATTAGAATTTGTGTTTGTTAAATTGAGAAAGAGGACATAAGTCAGTAAAGACTGATTCAGACTGAGAAAGATGAGTATAAAAAAATATGAAAATTACTATAGTACATCTTAATGGAAAAAATACAATTGCTACCTTTTGGCTTAGAGATGAGAATATGAATGTGTAACCATACCCAGAGGAATAACTTCCCCACTTTGGAGACTAAAATTAAAAAAAAGAAAAAGAAAAAAAAGAGGTGTTCAAGGTGTTTGCTTAAATGCTTAAATAAAAAAATTAAGTTTAGAAAATATCCTGTGACTACTGAACAGTTGTGATTGGTGTGTTTAAACACTGGGCTACGACAGCTGTCCATTGAGGTGATATGATTGATGAGAAGTCCTATTTCGCGCTGCAATTAGTCCCTACACAATATGTAATAATAATTCATTATTAAAAACAATAATTAACTTCAATAAAACAAATCACTTTTCTTAAAAAGCTTGTGTCATTTTTCATTTTTACACTCCATCTATCTATCTATCTATCTATCTATCTATCTATCTATCTATCTATCTATCTATCTATGTAACTATCTGTCTATCTTTATATTGATAAATGATCTTTTGGTTAAAATGAATACTGGTGGTGATTGTACTAAACAGAACATGAATTTGTTGTTGAATTTAGTTTATATCATTATGATATGACACATGGAGTATAAGTAATGTTAGCCAAAGCACTTTCATACTGAGCCAATGCAAGTTAGGGGAAACATATGGTATTTTACTGGAAAACACAAAACTGTATTTGCTTTTACACACCCATTGTTAGGTACAATTAAAACTACTGCAGTCTAATGCTGCATCCTGGCAATAAACCATGCTTTCATGAAGATTATAGCCCCACATTGATATACAGTAAGTGGGGTGGACAAAATATTATTTACACCTTTTGGTATAACACAATACTCTTCAACAGCAGCAAAAACTACAGCCTAAAGATGACCGTAAAGTTCAGTCAACACCTCCATAAAACTAAAGTGAACATTATACTTTCATGTAGACTGCAGCATTTATTGCAGGGCCGCTGGATTAGACTGCATTTGTTTCAGCTATGTGTACCTAATAAACTGGCAACTGAGTGTGTATCTAAATGTTGGAGTGAAAAGTATTTTCAAACAGGACATTCCCGATATGTCCAAAACAAACTAACAAGTTACAGATTTATTTAAATTTATTTACTGTATCCCATTCACTAATGGGAAAGTGGTCTAAGACTTATGGACCCCACAGTAGTAGTATCAAATACCATTTGATTTAAAAAAAAATAATTTTCATATTTCTTTGATTCTAAAAGTAATCATTAGTTAAGATTTTTTTTGTCAAATTACCACTACAGAGGTCAAGAATACTTTTGAGTTCAATTATTTGATTCTAATTGAACATTGTCCCCAAATTAATTTATTTTCTTAGACTAGTTTCTCATATTTTACATACATTTGATTTAATTGTTATTACTGTTTTTATATAAAGTAGTCCGATTTAAGGACACATGACCTTACACTGAAAAATACAGCTCGTCAAAGGGGTTTTATTTTGAAAGTACTAACGGAAATCCTGTTTTTAACGTCTCTGGTTTACTTGACATTAGCTGAAATGGAAAGCTAACAGCGGGCGAGAACTTTTCTGCTTGCACTTTATTAAAGTCGAGCGACGTACATGTGTAAGGTCATGGAAAATCAAGTCAAATAGAAAGTTGCGGATTTTATCGACACCACAGGTGCGTGACCTTTGGCTTATATGTGACGGAAACTAGTTGCTAAGCAGTAACCTCGCTAACGAGCAGGCTAGTCGTTTCCAGAAGTGGTAGCTGACCAACCGTTAGCCTAGCACGAGCCATCTGCTTCGAGCTAACCGTTGGAAACAGTTGGGTGGGACGGACATCTCTGTTGTAGACACGAGTAAAATGCATGATTTTCTGATTTTTATATAAAGTTTTAACTGTTATATCTTAAAGAGTATGGTGTAGTTATGTCGTATTCCAAGTAGCATCTTGTTCAAGTGTCTGAGTAGCTTTTACGATATGAAATAACTTCATTCAATTCTCGTGACACTGTTGCTGTAAACACTCATGGTTTGCCCTTCCTGGCACACGAGCCAATTGAATCGCTGAATCATTTGATTGACATAACTCTCATCCAATAGCAACTCCGCAACAAATATGATGGCTCTCTCGACGGTGTTCGACACTGCGGGCGTCTCTTTCCGGCGCAGTACGCTGGGATGCTGATGCTGAGGACCCTAGCTGATCTGTAGCATCATTGCATCTCAATGTTTCTCGACATGTTGTGTTGTCTGAGATTGCAGCACTGTGTTGACCTCTGTCTGTGCGGCCTACTGTTGTTTTTAGCGGGGCTGCAGCAGGTGGAAGCAGCAGCCGCCGCCGCAGAGATGTCCAACTTGAACTGGAAGCCGTTCATCTACGGAGGGATGGCCTCGATTGTCGCAGAATTCGGTACGTGATGCACCACAACATGCAGACGTTAACCGTCATGTATACTGTTGGCTTTAGACGCTGATATGATATATCAATATATGTTTTTAGAGAAATAGCCTTTTAAATTCCCAGAATTTGCAGCTTTAGGGATATTTTCCTCCTTTGACTGCTGAGAGATGATAGCACTGGGTTTAAAAGGGCCATTGTGCATCCAGCTGAAATAGGAGAGCTCTTTAGTGCAAATTGTCCTGCAACTGTAGGTGTACCCAATTCACGAATTTTGAGTTTAGTCAGATTTTTGGCAGGCATCGTCACTGCTTACTTTGTAATTTGTATAATACACAATAGTCTGCTAGTTTTCATATTATTTATTAACTTGGCAGTTAGTCGCAGTTTGTACCTCTCACATAGTATCATTACATTAGAGTAATTGGAGTAATTACAGTGGAAAATTATATTTATGTAGATCATCTGCTACATGATAAAATAGAGATTTTAACCTATTTCCCAAGTTAATAATGATAATTAGAATAATAACTTTATTTGTATAGCACCTTTCATACAAAAAATGCAGCTCAGAGTGCTTTACAACCAAAGAAATTACATGCGCCAAGTGCTTCACATCAAAAAAAGACATAACGAACATAAAAATGTCTAAATGTACATAAGATGAAAAATAAAACCTATTTGATAATATTTATAAACATAAAATAAAATAAGTGAAAATATGATACACAGAATGCGTACTTGAGACTTAATAAGTGAAAACTCTGAAAGCATTTTGCCATGTGTACACAATCTGTAAATTGGCGCCTGGGTCTCTGAAGCCATAACCTTAACAGAGCCTCCCTTTTCCCAACAGAGACAGACTTACCACCGGTCTTGATTAACTTGATTAAATTAAGTTATGACTCTTTTTTTCTAATCGACAGCATGAGCTAAAATTATTTGGTGTTGTTTTTGAAATTATGTTGAATTTTTTCTTGTGTTGTACAAGATCGGGGAAGGAAATATGCCAGTTCTGGTACGTGAATAGGAAGCAGAGTTGTAACTTGAGAAATTATAAAACTATTGTATCATACTATATGACTTGAATACAATGATAATACATAAGAGACAGAAACTGGGGCCTCCTGACAGTATGAATTTATCTATATTCTTAGTATACCTGCAAAATATCCTCCTCTACTCAGTCATTGTCATCTCTTAACATTTATTTGACTTCACTACCTTAATTTTCTTCTTCTTCTTCTCAATATTGTTGTTATTATATTATTATATTATTATATTTTCAATCCTCAGGGACTTTCCCCATCGACCTGACTAAGACACGGCTACAGGTCCAGGGTCAGTCCCAGTATACAGAGGTGCGCTACAGAGGCATGTTCCACGCCCTCTTCAGGATCGGCAAGGAGGAGGGCATCCGGGCGCTCTACTCTGGGTATGGAACTGACTTTTTTTAGGCACCACAACAGATTTTTCAAGATCTTACCAAGTGCATGCTAGTTTGGAGCAGCCACAGTAAACAGATGTTTTTGTGACTTTCGGTGTCCATGTTCACAACCATTGTGACAATCTTAAATTCATCTAAAAGTTACCGTCACAGAGATTTAGCAGTGTTGTCAAAGCGCATTTTAACAAGACAAACATGAAGTCTTATCCCATTGTGAAAGTGTTGTTGACCCTTTCACTATTACACTTTATTTAAATTGTATTGGTTAAACAAGTAAAATCCCAGCATGTTACTTTTTAATTTCTCACAGAAAACCACTCCATAATCACAAAAATATTAAAGTGTGATTCACTGAAAATATAAAAATAATGATATGTGTGGTGCTTTTATTTGTGTGGCAATCATTTTGAGTTTTCTATCTGTTTAATGTTAAGTGGAGGTGAATTACTTCTGTAATTACTGAAATATTGCTGTTTTGGTAGATCCACATAAATAGATACACCAGTCAGCCACAACATTAAAACCACCTGCCTAACATCGTGTAGGTCTCTTTTGTGTCGCTAAAACAGTTCTGACCCATCAAGGATTTGACTTTTTTGAGCACATCCTTCAGATGCTTGATTGGATTGAGATCTTGGGACTTTGGAGGCCAAGGCACCAACTTGAACTCTTTGTTATGTTCCTCAAACCATTTCAGAACATTTTTTGCAGTGTGGCAGGGTGCATTACCGTTGCCATGAAGAAGGGGTTTACTTGGTTCACAACAATGTTTAGGTAGGTGGTACGTGCCAAAGGAACATCCACATGAATGCCAGGATCCAAAGTTTCCCAGCAGAACATTGCCCAGAGCATCACACTTCCTCCACCCGGCCATTTGCATGATGTAAAAGAAAATGTGGTTTGTAAAACCAGGCCACCTTCTTCCATTGCTCCATGGTTCTGTTCTGATGCACACATTCCCATTGTAGGCGCTTTCAGCATTGGACAGGGGTCAGCATGGTTACTCTGACCAGTCTACGGCTATGCAGCCCCATATGCAGCAAGCTGCGATGCACTGTGTGTTCTGACACGTGTCTGTCATAGCCAGCATTAACTATTTCAGCAGTTTGTGCTACATAACTCTTGGTAGGTACTGACCACTGCATACTGGGAACACCCCACAAGACCTGCCGTTTTGAAGATGCTCTGAGCCACTCGTCTAGCCATCACAATTTGGCCCTTGTCAAAGTTGTTCAGATTCTTATACCTGCCCATTTTTCCTGCTTCAACACATCAGCTTCAAGAACTGACTGTTCACTTGCTGCCTGGTATATCCCACCCTTTGACAGGTGCCACTGTAACAAGATAATCAATGTTATTCATTTCACCTGTGGTTTTGATGTTGTGGCTGATCGGTGTACATTTTAATAGGACCCATACATGGGTCTTATATCGATTAATGCTTTTCAGTTGGTATGCATTTTTGGTGGGGTTACATAAACAGAGGCTGTGATATAGCATTAATTGCGTAATGGTGTTAATTCATTCAGTCAACACGGGTCGTCCCTGCACAATCTATTCTGTAGCACTTTATCAGATAACTCCTGCCTCTGTTTAATACACATCTGCTAAAGAACACCTTAGCTACAGAAAAGGGGGCGGGGGTTCTTGGAAAATGCTGTAGGATTCCTCAGAATTTAAGCACCAGGACCGACTCTTAGTTCCAGGAAGTGTGAATACAGTCCCGGATCTCTTTGCCGTGCCGTTCCATGGGGAAAGCTTTCCGTCTAACTCAATGTGCTGCTAAGAAAATCTAGTTACTATTCTTTGAAACACACTTGTGAATATGCTCCATGCTGATGGAATGGAGACAGCTTGTGCTCAATTCAATATGCAGTAATATGCTTTGCACACAGAGCTGTTACACTTTGTGGGTGGTTGAACTGTGATATGGATGAAGCCAGCTGAAGCTTTGAAAGAAGCCCAGTGAGACAGGAAATTTATTCCATTTTGAAACAGGGTAAGAGGGAGCTTCTTTTTGATTTTTAGGCAGTGGCTGTGATTCAAGTTTTAAGATTCATTAAGGTTAATCTCTGCTTTTCGTCAATATACAGTAAGACTGGTTTTCACACTAGTCAATAAGACTGATTTTGACTCATTTTGCTAATATGCATCCTAAGTGAGGGAAAGTAAATAATAAGCACTCCCTCTACCTTCAGGGTACCCTTGCTTAACACAGTTAAAGGACCAGTGTGTAAGATTTAGTGGCATCTAGTGGTGAGGTTGCAGATTGCAACCAACTGAATACCCCTCCCCCTCCCCTTCCAAGCATGTAGGAAAACCTATGTAGATATAAAGGGCTGATTCTAAGGTAACGAAAACACAATAATTCTTATTTTCATGGGATTATACACTAATTAAAACATATTTAGAAATATTATATTCCATTTCTGCCAAGTCCGTTCCACTAGATGCCACTAAATCTTACACACTGGTCCTTTAACTCCCAGCGTAAAGATTAATAAACATATTTCACCTCTCCTTCCAGTATTTCTCCTGCCCTGTTGAGACAAGCTTCTTATGGGACAATCAAGATAGGAACCTACAATTCTCTGAAGAGGCTGTTTGTCAGTCGCCCAGAAGGTGGGTGTCACTATTTCTGCCTCTGAGATCCTATCTTCTACTTCTCTGCTCTGTCTTTTACACTCTTTTATCATCAGAGTCTTAAATTCAAGCCTGCATACAGGGAAAGAGACTAGCCTCACAATTCACTGGATTCAGTTCATTAGTGTCACAGAGGCCAGCCGAAAGCATTTCGACAACAAGATATTAGTCTAGAAAAACGGTCACAATTTGTTGAGCTCTGCAGCTGGAAGCCAGGCCAAACAAAGATCAATGGGAAATGACACTGACATCATGCAGGCTGTATATTAAATTTAGATATTTGCATTGGAGATCTGACCGGCTAAAGGCTGATGCAATCTCCTGCAAAGTAAGTTTGGTCTGTAAGGACTGATGATGACGCTAACTCGACCAAAACCGTAGTAAGCCCTCTAGGACCACAGTGAGAGAATCTTTTTACAAGCAGCTTCCCTTTAGAGTAAAAAAATAACCTTAAACTGCTGAAAAGCTGAAAGCCACAGCAAAAGAGTTTGTTAGTACGAGCACCTAAGTTATTTGATCAAATTTACATTCTAGCCAGTTAACTGATGCAATTATCCAAAGTGAAGTGTAACGAGAGATATTTCTTACAAGTAGCCAATACTGCAGTGTTGAAAGTTCAGAGCGTTTGATTGACGGCTCTAAAGTGCACTGAAGGTGGAAGTTAAGAAGAGCTCACACTGACAGAGTGACTGATTTGATAAGCTTCCAGAGGAATTAATGAAATCCAAACACGCAAATAAAAGAAATATTTTAAAAATTAATGGCAGTATTGGTATGAAAGTTTAGATAATTATACATGTTACATTATATACATACATAATATGGCTTCATGGAATAAAAAATATTATTTTACATTTTATCCTTGGGCATTGTTAGAATAGAAACAAGTTTGGAGCTACAGACTGACACTCAACAGGCCTCGAGCACAACGCAAGCTGAAGTCAATTATCTTACTGTGTGTTTCTGGCTTAAGTATTTTAAGTGGGTATATCGTGTTTTTATGCTCCAGATTTGTCATATCCAAGCTAATTTAAGCATTTAGGAGAACAATAAGAACAGATACAGTAAAAAAAAACCCTGCAAAAAATAGACAAGCAAAGTAGCATTAAGTCAAATGCAATTGATGAAAAGTGCCGTCACAAATGTAAGGATGTAATGTATCTTACTACACAATTATATATATATATATATATATATATATATATATATATATATAGAAAATTTAAAAACAACCTTAATGTAGTTTCTCAAATGTTTCAGCAAATCTTTGTTAGTATGTTTTTCTAAACTTTAAAAATCTCCTTGGCAGGTGAACAAAATGGTTTATTTCTAACCCTTCTCATATTACACTCTTCTTCTTCAGTCTCATTCTGGCGGTTTCTCATTCCTTTTCCTTCCGTCTGGACTGTAATCATCGTTGGTGCCTTAAACAGCACAAACCCCTTACAGACCCTCTCTCCTCTTTGTTTATTTTGGAGCACTTTGCTTGCATGTCTGGGGTTTTGGTGTCACTCAGTGGGTGGTTGGTTGCATGTCTGGTTGGATGAAAAGGAGTTAAATATTCTGTGTCATAATTAACCTCAAGTATGAAGTGTTTGGGCTTGACTGCAATTGTGGTGAATTCAGAAATGTAGAAATATAGAATTTGCCTCTTGGAATTAATATAGTCGCAAAAAGTAATTGCACTTAATTTTATCTGTGAAACATTATCAGAATTAGTAAATAATGTGATATAAATGCACAAACACATGACGTGTATGGCAGTTTACCCTGGTGATATTGGTGTTGTGACATTTCTGCTTACCAACAAAAACAGAATTGCAACGGTTAGTTCACTAATTGATGAGTAGATCGACAGAAAATTAATCAGCAACTATTTTGATAATCAATTTTTTTTAAGCAAATATGCCAAAAGTTTGCCAGTTTGAAGTTTCTCATATCTAAAGATTTCATGATTTTCTTTGTCATAAATGATAGTAAACTGAATATATTTAAACTGTTGTTTGGACAAAATAAGACATTTAAAGACTTTTTTTTATACACTAATTTATACACAAACAATTAATTGGTTTAAGGGGACGTATTATGCTTTTCCTTATTTTCAGACATATATATAATGTCAAAATGTCGGATGTTCGTGTTAAAAGTAGCCGATGTGTCAAATAAGTAATCCCTGTGCGCAAAAAGCACCAGCTTCAGACTGCTCTGAACTCTAAGTTTCCAACGGTGTTTTCTACTTTCAGCCCGAGCTACCGTCAGCTTGTGACAGATTTCTTTATATGGACATCTGCTACATGCACAGTGTGCACAGAAGGTGGCAGTAATGCACCTAATAAGCTGGTTGCCAACTGCTGTTATAAACCAAAAAGATTTTTTTTCCAAACAGAGTGGTACATCCTGTCAGCCGAGGAGTTTCCTATCTGTGCAGCTGAATTTAGCAGCTCCTTGACGGACTGTCTCTCTCTGACGGTCCCGATGCGTCCTCCTCAGGCTCCACTTAAGTCTAACTTAAGACTAGCTGGGAGGCTAGCAGAGGCTAGCTGGCTGTCCTTCCCTCCGGCCATGCTGCAGCTAATGCTCCGCTAGCCTCTCAGCTAACGTTAGCCCCGGCTCTCCATGTGGATCCAACCAGAGCACTGAGCCCTGGTTTGTTATTCAAGTTAAAGTGGGAAGAAGCAACGGGTCTGACGGGCAGAAAGAAAGAATGTTCTTCTGTGGATTTATTATTTAGGCCGTCTCAGGTGCTTCATGTAATCCCAGATTGACTCCATGATGTTGTGATCAGGGCTCTGTGGGGGCCAAACCATACCATCTGTTGTAGGACTCATCATTCTTCTTGTTGCTGAAAATAGTTCTTTATGACTCTAGCTGTATGCTTGGGGTCATTGTCATGTCATGAATAAATTTGGGACCAATCAGACACCTCCCTGATGGTATTGCATAATGGATAAGAATCTAAACATTTACAGTGCCTAAAACTTTTGCACAGTACTGTAAATAAGGAGTTTTTTGAACTGTGAATCATGCAAAGCTACTCTAGTGGAGTCCAAAAATAAAAATAGAGCTAAAATGAGCATAATAGGTCCTCTTTAATCAAGAAAAATAATCAGCAGATAGATTGATAATTGATCAATTGATAATGAAATATTCGTTAGCTTCAATCCTACAATAAATATATTTCCTTACACAGCAGTAATACTGAACTGTACCTTTAGTCGTATGGGTGTACACCCCCAACACCCCCTCCAAAAAAGGTTGGATATATTGGGACAATCTGTGTTGACCCTTCTGGAAGCAGAGTGAGTGTGTTAACCTGCCGGCACTAATTTGCAAACTAAATAAGAGGCAAAGAGCTTCCAGGAAGGAAGCAAGTAAGGATGGAAGGGACAGAAAAGCAGGGAAGAGTGGACAGGAAGAGTGAGAGAGTTGCTATGTTCACACTGTAAGTTCGATGTGTTTTCTCCCTCCTATCTGACATAGGTAGGATATATTAAGCAAACAACCAGCATGATTGATATTCAGGGAGATGCCTCAAATCAGTCAAGACGTATAGGAATGTTGCATAACAGAAATATGTGCAAAAGTATCCTTTGTAGAGATTAATCAATAAGTGGAGAAAATTAATTGGCAGCTACTCATAATCCATTTATACTTTTTTATGCAATAATGCTAAACATTCTCTGGTTTCAGCGTCTCAAATGTGAGGGTTTTCTGCGTTACTTTGCCATGTATCATTGCAAATTGAATATCTTGGGTTTTGTACTGTTGGTCAGACTAAACGATACCATACAACAACAAAATGATCAATCGTGAAAGTAAGCAATAGACTAATTGGCAATGGAAGTAACTGTTGCAGTCCTAAATTAGAGCAGTTAATTTTTGATAACTACTATGTGGTGTTTTGTTTCCATGAATAAGTAGTAGCTATGTAACTGGCAATATGTGGAGATTTTTGAGTTTCTGTGTTGTAAATCACACAACCTTTGTGTGTATACAACATGCACCGTAGGGCCAAAACAACTGTCAAGCTGAAGAAGAGACAGGAAAACCTCACATACACCACATTTGAAATAGAAAAAACATAGTCAACATACTGAAAGGTAAAGCGGACAGAAATAAACTGGGTTGGCATTAGAGACAGAAATCCAAAAAACCTGAAAGTGGATCAGTCTTTGTTGTCAGGCCCTCTGAGAGAGCCACTTTAGTTATCAGCGAAATGGGTTTGCGCTACATTTATCAGTCATTGGCTGGCGCCAGCATCTTTCTGTGGCTCACAGAAAATTTGTTGCCTCAGACTCTCTCTCTCTCTTCCTCTATTCCCTCTCTGTCTGCTTTTTATTTGACATTTCTCTTTTCCATTGACTGGTTCCTTCTTTATCTGGCATTAACCTTCATGACCTCAATTCTGATTTTTTTTCTTCTTTCTTTACCAGCTCGCTTTTTCCTCTTCTCCCTCCCTTCTTTACCTCTGCTCCTCTCAGGATTTAATGGTCAATTAGTGTACATAAGATATTTATAATAGAATAAAAGGTAGGAAAACAGAATGAAAGATTGGAGTTGTATTTTCTACTTCTGACATTTATGAGGACTATTCTTCAAGGAAAAGGTTTTTTTTCTAAAGGAATAGTTCAGCATTTTGGAAAATATGCATATTTGCTTGAGATGGGACAATTGATAGGAATCTCATTTCTGTGTGTTAAATACAGAGCTGGAGCTGGGATGTGGTTAGCCTAGCTTAGCATAAAGGCTAGAAGCAAAGGAAAACGAGTAGCCTGGTTCTGTCCAAACTGAAAAATATTGCTATCAACACTTCTAAGGTTGTCTAAATTACATATGTCTTGTTTATTTAACCTTTACATATTCAATAAAGAGTTATAAAATCAACAACTTCTGATTTTAGGAGAGCTGAATGTTGAATCTCCAGTATTTATTTTAGAAACAACAGTTCACCCATCCACCTAGTACATCTGTGCAGCATCTCCACCTACAGTGCAAGTTGCCAGATACAACAGTGAGAACAGGTTTTGCTTTTGGCATCTTCACTGTGATGACAGGACTTAGGGATGTGGTGCATAGTCAGCATGCCTGGGTGTTGTTTGCTAAGACTTACAGCACGCTACTCCCCCTAAAACCACAAATAGTTGTTTTTTACATTTTTTCTTCTCTATGGAGATGCAACACAGTAATAGAGCTGCAACTATTGTGACAATCGATTAATTATTTTAGGCAGTTTTTAAGCACAAATCCCAAACATTGGTTTCAGCCTAAGAAACATGTGGATTTGATACTTTTTTTATTGTACATTTAGTAAACTGAATATCTTTTCTTAATTTCTGACATTTTATAGACAAAACAATTAATCGAGAAAATAATCAGCAGATTAATCGATAATGGAAAAAATGTTGCTTTGTCTAAAGGGTTATGCTGTGCTACTTTAGACAAAGGAACAGTGGAACCTCACTATCATACACTACGGTAGCATCATCATTTCACTTCCAAAGTGAGTTCAGTTAAAATTGAAACAAAAACATACAATTTACAAATTTTTGCAGCACCGTCATACCCAGGAATTTTGATCCCTATTTATTCATCCATTGCTATTTATTGATGTAATTGTACAGTAGGCCTACATATCAAATGAGACCATCTAATTATTTGCTGCTACACTCATATAATCTTTATCTGAGTATGTAGTTGGGTCTGTTTGTACTATAGTCATGAACTGTAAAATTTGTATTAAACTCTGATTATATTGGCAGCACAAGTTCTGAACAATACATCAAGTTTTCTTCTGCATCTGCAGTAATAAATCAACTTTTTCAAATGTGTCAGCACCAATGAACCAGGGCAAATGTGTTGTTCATTCAGTGTACTTTCTTAATTATAATAAATCTCAATGCGAGGAGAAAATGGAGGGTTGGAGGGAAGGGAGCAGGGAAGGAGGCTAAAGAGGGAATTTTGAGTTTTAGTTACTGAGGCCTGACTTCACTTTTTCAATGTGTGTGTGTGTCTGTGTCCTTTTTTTTTTTTTTTGCCAAAATGCAAAGCACTTTTTTCCTGTTTATTGTTTGCCTTTCCACTCTGCATGCCCTCTGCCACAATAGTGCCACTGTGTTTTGAATGCTTGTTTTGATGCAGGCTTGGGTTTTCCCTGTGGTTGTGGTGGGATTCGAATGCCCGTTCTTCTGCCCAAAATATGAGCGGCGCGAGGACTGCCACACTAACTGTTGGTCAGATTGATCAAGGATCACTGTAACTATTGTTCTAAACACAATCCATTATTATTTTGTCTCCTCTTTCTTCTTCTTACTCCACTCTAGACACCACACTGGGTTACTACTAATGCGATCCACCACTTGCTAACACTGACAGACTCCAAGGCTAATTGCTAACAATTAGCCTTGGAGTTGTCTCTCCAACAGCAATGTCAAATAAATCTCAGTGTTTGTTTTGATCTGCTTGGAGTGCCAGGCAGGTGGGGTTTGACTTATCATTAGAAATAGACGAGTGCGAGAACATTTCGACTGTTTCTAGGTCCAGCAAGTGTAGCTTTGTGGTCAACTACTTACGTTGATGTATAGTTAACCCCATTTCCCCACTTTCCAAGTAAGTTTAAGCAAATATGGCACAAATTAGACGTAATGATTTCTTTGTGATTCCTAATCAACAGAAATCTTTTCTTAAAAGCTGATTTACATTCTTGTGTAAGATGCCTTTTTGTCTTTTCTGACTTTCTCTTATCGTTCGTATGTTCATAGCTCATTGCAATCAGAAGTTTTATCTCTTAACGTGTTATTTTCAACATACTCTAGTTGGTGTCTGGTTTGGGTCAGAGCAGACTGTGTTTTTAAAAAAATGATCATTATATTTGTCCTAAATAAGATCCAAAAAGTATATATCTGCCATGACCAAATATTTGAAACTACGAGCAGACCTGTATTAGACTTGATTAGAAGGGATTTTTAAGATTCTTGCCTGTGTGTAGTTACAGAAGTGCAGAACATGTTGAGTCCTGTTCTAGTAATTCAGAGGCTCTGTATGAAAATGCAAGGTCTGTACAGCAAAAAGGGCAAAAAAAATTGGGGCAAAAAAAAACTCATGCAGGACTTCAGTCTTCTAACTACACGTACCTGAATGACATTTCTGAAAAATAAGCGTGAATCTGCTTTAATCTTCAGAAAAAGCAGTCGTCTATAAAGTGCACTGTAGCTTTATAGAATGTAATTCACAGTGAGCTTTTTATCACAAAATAAACGCTGAGATGAGTCTTTCTTTGCTATTTCTAGTCATTAGCAGTAAGATAAGAAACAATTTTTATCACATTATAAAGTAACTTACAGCCCTCCAGAAACATCAGGTCTGTTGCTTTTATCAAGTATTGTATTGAATAATGACACAAATGTTTTGTCCCAAACAAGATCAACCAGTGTATTCGAAATGACACAATTTCAAAAAGTGGAGAGCATGCATGATTAACGTTATGATTTATGGGAATAACATACATCCCTCTAGACATCTATACATAGTAAAGTATAGGCTATTCTTTATGGCATTGCATTTGTATGTTTTTGTTTGCTGTGTTAATTAACAGCATTTCTCGTCTCTTTCCCGCTGACAGACGAGACCATGGTCATCAACGTCTTCTGCGGCGTCGTGTCTGGAGTCCTGTCCTCCTCCCTGGCCAATCCCACGGACGTCCTCAAGGTGATTCTTGATGCCAGGGGACTTGGCTAAGATTAAAGCAGTGTTTAGTTAGTGCTTATTGAAATAGTGGATATACACCAGCTGTTCCTACTTGAACAAAGTAGTAATTCAAAAGTCTAAAACATGCACTGAAATTTCATATTCTCTTCCGATTTTAACAATCATTTGAATTCTTAAATTATTTTTCAGTAATTTCTTACTCTAAAGGCTTAACGTTTCCCTGATTGTCATTACTACAGAACATGTGCTGTGGGGCTAGAATAATAATTCAACTTCTTGTAAATTGTTATGTGTAAATGGTTGGATTTACATTAAGATTGTGTCGAAATAATTAATCAATTAACAGAAAAATACTCATTGATTATCTTGGTAATCAATTCATTATTTCAAGTCATTTATCAAGTAAGAATAAAGAACATTTGCTGAGACTGTTGGCAATTTTAAGACCTAGTTTTGGCTCTGATCACTTGTAATGGACATTTTACATAATTTATCAGTTAAACAGATGATTCGTTAATTAATAAAAATAATATAAAAGTTAGTTCCTGCCTTAATTTATACTCTACTAGCTATAAGAGTGATTGGCAGTTTAATGATCGAACCCTGTCGATGACACTGATAAGATATCTGATGTAACTAAGCTACAGTAGAGAGCCAAGAAAATAATATCAGGCCTCATATAACAACACTAATCAGATCTACACTTACTCGCACTGAATGATTTACTCATTTCAACATTAACAGCAGAGTCACAGGATGACCACTCTGATTTTAAATGGCCTATCAGCATTGAAATGATTTGTGTATATATCCCATATTAAATAGTCAAATATTTTAATGATCTCTAAAATAAATAAATAAATAAATCAGACACTTGACTGTAGTACTGTGTTGGGAATTAGAGGAGAAAATGTTTGTTTGTTTTTTTGACCAGGTTTTTTGTTTGTATGTCTCTTTGTTTCAGATCAGAATGCAGGCGCAGGGCAGTCTGCTCCAAGGCAGCATGATGTCCAACTTCATCAACATCTACCAGACAGAGGGCACCAGAGGGCTGTGGAGAGTGAGTGCTGGATTACTGTGTATAGGGATGTGTGTGTATGTGCATTAGCCACAGTATGTAGTAAGATTTAAGACATTAAAAGTTCCTTTAAGTGCTGCGTACTACAACCACCTCTACTGATAAAGCAGCAAAACCAAACCGTGGACGAGTATTTTCCTGGTGTAAACAGTCACGGCAGTGTCATCAGAGACAGTATACAGTCATTACAGGGAAGTACACAGGATGGTTAATTATTAAAGAATCAAGGAAAGGTCAGTTCTCATGACATTTGATCATTTGATTATGATAATTGATTAAAGGCCACTGGCCCTAATTTTATTTTTAATTTTAGGGACTTTTGGGACTCCATTGTTCCCAGACCGAATCATAAGTTGAATCTTTGCCAAAGCGTAAAGGTCGTTAATGATGTCATTGTGGGAGGAGCCTACAAGGACGACTTAGCAACAATGGTAGAAAATTTCTGTAAAAAGGTGAAGAACGAGGTAGAGCCTAGAAACAGGTTATGAGAGGTACATCAGATGATGTTTTGTGGTTTTGCATCAGGTTTTTCATCCTGAGATCGAAGCCTCGGTTTGCTTTGTGTTGCAGGTGATACACAGTAAACCAGTTCACGTTGAACTCTGCCAGTTTCAAGTGTGTCTCTTTTGAGTCTGAACTTACTTGATTTTCGAGACTTATATGTTGTGGGAGACCTGAAGATCTATTGGCCCATCTGAAGATTTTCCACCACAAAACCAAACAGATCTTTAAGGGATACTCCAACATTTTGTGTGCTTACGTTTGTTTGATGTCTTTCCAAGAGTAATGCATTCAGTACACAGATTAGTGCAGGACGTGTTTGATCTAGCTTAGCTTGAATCAGAGGGAAACAAAGGCACCAACTGCTCCAAAGTTGTCTCATTTACATGTCATATCTTTTTATCTAGTACAGGGCTGCAACTAAGGCTTATTTTCATTATCGATTCATGTACCTGTGATTTTCTCTTTATGTATTTTGTGTATAAGATGTCAATAGATTATTTGACTAATAGACTAATCAACTAGTAATTGCAGCTCTAATCTAGTAATATGAGTTTGTTGAATGTCAAATCGAATCTGTCCACTGAGTTGTACTGTAATAGTGTGAAAATGAGACTTATTTTCCTCATCCTCCTCTTCCTCAGGGTGTCATTCCCACAGCACAGCGAGCAGCCATTGTCGTCGGGGTAGAACTTCCTGTCTATGACATAACGAAGAAGCACCTCCTTCGCTCTGGTGTCATGGGAGACACCATTTTGACACATTTCATGTAAGTTCATTTATTCTTCAACTCTCTTTTTCAAGTCAGGGGTGGTGATCCTTTATGATCACATTTCCTAAAACACTTTCAGGACCCTACTTTAGAAATTAACACTGGTCTGTAAAAACATATACTCTATAGTTTCTGAGTGTGTTTCACTCCAAATTCAAAAGGCTCATGTTTGAATTTGGAGTGAAACTCTTCAGCTTCGGACTCGTCTGTTAATCTCCTTCCATGTCGGATGTGTTTACAGTTCAAGTTTCACGTGTGGCTTGGCGGGGGCGCTGGCTTCCAACCCCGTAGATGTGGTTCGAACCCGTATGATGAACCAGCGAGTTTTGTCAGGAGGCCCCTTGTACAAAGGAACACTGGACGGCGTGATGCAGACGTGGAAGAACGAGGGCTTCTTCGCTCTCTATAAGGGATTCTGGCCTAACTGGCTGCGACTTGGGCCTTGGAACATCATCGTATCCTTTTAATATGTACAGGACTCCTTCACAGGTGAGGAAAAACACGGAAATCAGATTTCTGATCATTTCTGGTTCTCGGAAAGATTCAGGAATTCTGGAAAGAAACTTAAATAGGATTTTAAATGTCTGATCCAGATATTTTTGTCCTTTCTCTATTGTTATCCATAACATGTGGAGGTAAAATAATACTAATAATAGTTCTCATAATCAGTTATTTCTTTGTGAGGTCTGTAAATAGAACATGAATATACACATTAATAGCATCAAAGTGTTGCTTGATCTGGACTTTGATTTCCCCACATGGGTCCATGTAACACTGATGATGCAAGATGACAGTCATCAAAACTGTCTTATCAGTGAGTTACCCGTCTGTATAACCTCATGTTTACTCCTCTGGCTCTGTTTTGTAAAAAGTGTGTGAACTCAAATTGCACCAAGACTAGAAGGCAACAATGTATCATTTTTTCCTTTGAACCAGAACAAATGAACCGAACTACAGGTTTGAAAACACTCATAGAATAATTTGGACCTGGCCTGACTTGGTCCCTGATCTTTGATAGTTTATTCCAGTTAATCTAAAACCACATATTTAAAAGTAAAATGAAGCTGAATGCTCCGAAAATGTGCATTAGCTTGTAAAACTGTGCACACATTTATGTGAAGCCCGGTAGGAAAGGCATCTGCTCATATTTCAGAGCCTGTTGATCCGACGAGCAGCTACCACCTGTTGTGAAATTAATCATGAAATTTTTCCTTAACACAATTCTCAGTTCTTCATCACCTTCGAGCAGCTGAAGAAGCTCCCGTTTTAACGCGAGCAAGGAAGCGGGACTGCACCGATCTGCCAGACTGTGTCGGGCATAAGTGGGGTGTGAAGCACGGCAGCACCTGGAGTTTTGGCACCAGTATATTCACACTCCCTTCCAAATCCATACCAATGATACCATACAGTATCAGTCACCTGCCCATGCTTATCCAAATCTTTTTTTTTTTTTTGCATTGTGTTTTATTTATGGTCACTGATTCTGTTCAACCACCTTTGACTCTCCCCAGGCAGCTAAATGTTTGGTTGTAGCAGAAAACTGGAAGTTTGGATGAATTAGGTTTATGTCCTTGAGCAGGTGTGACAGGTGGAGTTTTCCACTGTGAATTGAATGAGTGGAATCTGAACTTAAAAGATAAACAAAGAAGACAAGAAACTTGTGATTGTATTATCAGGATTCCTACACAGATCTGGAAAAACATTGGGGAAAATTATTTATTAATAGGGCTGGAAAAATATAAATGGAAAAGCTTTTTGTGTGTGTGGGAACCCTGTCTTTTAAGCACATAGACATTGCATAAAAAGTGTTGGGAAAGCTATTACTGTAGATTTAACTGTTGAATGTTGAGGCTGTTACAGGTAGTTAATGTGCAGAGATAAGACTGGACAGGAATAATGCTCAACAGCACTCCACATGAATTATTGAAAATAATATTCAGCGATATGTTGTGATCTTTGGTTTAGTAAAGTGCCACAAAGCCTCTGAAATTTTACAAAACAGTTTCAATCTCAAAGTGGGTCAGTTGCCAGAAAATCATTCAACACATGAAGTTTCTGTATAAATTTAAAACTGAAGAAAAAATAGTGAAGAAAAAAATGTTTTTCCTTTTTTTAATTTATCGTTTGTTAGGATCAGATGTGATCTTAAAGATCCACTGAAGTTTTACTTGAAACAACCAGAGATCAGAACCAAAGCCTCTAATAAGAGAGCGGAGACACAACCAAAACCGAAATATTCAATCCAGATCAATAAATCCTAACGACGGTGTTTTTTGGTTTATTTTTTCCTGTTTTGTTTGCCTCCAGTCTGCTGCAGCCTCTAGAGTAAAGAGAGTCATTATTAACCCACAACGATGACTACATGATGTAAATGGCTGTACAGACTCATTCACACATAGAGGTGGATGTACTATTTTATCGCAGGCATGTCCGGCTCTACGTATGATGCCTTGTTCCGCTATTTTTAATGTTGTGCACCTGGTTTGAGGTCAAGTCATGGCATGAATAGAAAACAGGCAGCTGGTGTGGATAAAAAGAGGGAAAAGTGGGCCAAAATGTGTTTCTACCAAACTTGGTTTTGTTTGCAGCTACTTTTTAGTCCTTTTTAAATATTGATTTTACAGGAGAAAATCTTTGCTGGAAAGTATTTGAAAGTTAGTGAGAATACATCACCTGTTTGAGACTGAAAACAACAAATTGATTTTTTTGAATCATAACTCCACCCATGTAAAAACAAACAAACAAACAAAAACAGACTGAATGCATTTGTTATCTTTTATTCTTCACGGGAATCTGTAAATGATATCTCAACAGTAATCCTAAGAAATTCTAGGAATTATTTACAAATATTTATTTTCCCTTGTTTGATTTGCACAGTACAGTAGTACAGCTTCTTTTATGTCAAATATTTTATTTTTCATTTATAGTACTTTAGATTTGTTTTACAAGTTGAAGATATACTTTTTTTTGTCTTTTTTTTTTTTTAAGACAGTTGGCCAAAACTTTTCCATCCATGATCAGATGGATATCCCAAAATGATCTTGCGAGTCTCTCTTCTGTTGTAATGATGCAAACGTGCTGGATTCTATAACTGATGTCCATTATAGATATTTTATGATGTATAGCTTGAACAGCACTGACAACCTGCACTTCTACGTACACTGCTGTAGGCAACGTTTCTGTCTTGGCTCACCTTTAAGGGTCATATTTCATCCATACTTGTGTACAATCCCCTGCTACTCGCTACATTCCCCCCCTAGTGCTTTCACATACATGTAGGTATATTTTTATGATTTTGTGAATCAAGTTTTTCCCTCTGGCTTCCTCGTGCTTTTGATGGAAAAACACACGTATGGTGTCCTTTTGCCCTGAAATGAATCAGTGGTCATCGCAGCTGCAGAAATCTCACAAATGGCCTTTTATTTCATTGATCCTGCCGAATCCAAAATTAAACCCATAATCTGTCCTCATATAAACGCTATCTCTAGTATCCAAGTTGGAAAAAGTCACAAACAGCAAGTAAAATGTGTATTTCCAAGTTAATTTTTTCTTCTCCTTGAGCCAGAACTTTGGTTTCATCGTGGGGCGGTCGAGTTCATCAACACCACACTTAAAGAAACCGAGCAATCTCTGCATTTTTAAGTGTACTTCATTTTAACATTTTCAGCGTGAATGTGCGGAATATACTCAAAACACAGTTAGAATACAGTGTGCGCTTTGAGTCGAGCTGGTTTTAGAGGTCACTTTAGGTTTTGAGTGTGTGTTGGACTCCTGTTGTTGGAACATGTGTGTGTGTGTGTCTGGCGTTCCCGGTGTGCTTCTGCCTTTTTTTTTTTTTAAATGAGCTTTGTGTGAAGATATTTGAACACAGCCCCTGGAGTCCTGGGAGAGATGCACTGTTACAGCCTTATATTTATAATCTGTGATAATGTTGCACCTCTGCTGATACCTATGCCTCATTACCATACCGAGTGTGAGATATATTTTTTTTAGTTAAAGTCTACAGGTTGTGATACAGTTCTCGAGTTCATATTTCAGTTACATTTCAGTTACCTCAGCAGTCGTGCGTTCCTGAGCCATTTAAACTATCTGCTGACAGTGATGCGCAGTACTTGTGTACTGAAAAGCATCACAATATCAACCACTGTGATACACAATTCATCTTTAACACATTTACCTTCCTCTGAACTGTGCACCGAGGGATTCTGATCAGGTTTTTTTGGGGAGTTTAAGCTTGTCGAGTGACTACAGATTGTCAGCAAAGAGTTTCAAGTGAATTAATCACAATCTGAGTGTCGTATGGTTACTTTTAGGAATATGCCCCCGGCTCAGCTGAGGTCAGAGGTCAGATAGAGATAAAGCTTATGGTCCCGTGAGGCTGTTTTCATACTATTACGGATACATCTGAAAGTGTTTCCTTGTTTGGTTTGAGTCCATCCACACTGAGCTGACACACCGCCAGTGATGGCTCATTAGTACCAGATTATTTCAATTATCCAATATTTTGGAAGAATTTGAAGAATTTTTGGAAGAAAACAGATTTAACCAGTTTTGCGTTGGTTTTAGTTTTGAAGTGATTAGTCGACAAAAATAATCCACCAATAACATTCTCTGGTTCCAGCTTCTCACCTATCTGTGATTCATATCATAAGAAACTGAATACCTTTGAGTTTATATTGTTACGTATGTCTGACAAAACAAACACTCGTCTTTGGGTTCTGGGACATTCTGATGGGCGTTTTCTGACATTTTATAGACAAATTATTGATTGATTTTATCCAAAAAATTCGAATGAATGAAATGGAAAGATATGAAAATAATCATCCAGTGCAGCATGAATGACAAACCTTTAGAGAAGCGTGTGGATGGAAGCACGTTTGTTTTCAAATGGATCCACATTAGGATGGAGGTTATTGAACATGTAGTTTGTGTCTGACTGCCTGTTCATCATCACCGTGTTGACGTGTTACAGTATCACAACATGTTTTAAAGGAATAAAAAGTGAGATACACAGATTTTAAAATTGTTCATCAAGCTGTCTGTTAAAGGTTTCCAACTTTGTGCACTTATTTGCACGTTGTAGTGAATGTAATCGCTGTTGTGATACTCGGCCTGGTAAATGATGATAAGACTGAGCTTCTGTCATGTTTATATTCATGGAAACATTTCAAGTGTACGACAAAGTTAAGGCAGGAAGATCAGGACAGGAAGTGGCAGCAGCACATTTTTAAGGTGTCCGGTCACCCAAATTATTTACCTCTAATGCTATTTTTTAGTAATTTTGGTAAACTGACCCTTTAAAGTACTGAAAAATCATGTTCATGTAATTATGATCCATCATGTTCTTTAGAAGAAAGTGTTGTTTTCAGCTGCTCCTCTGCAAAGACATGTCTGTTCACATCATAGCGTGGTGTCTCCCATTTCTGTTTAATGTTACATGAACTGTCCAGCCTTTTTTAAAAACGTCCAAAAGATTTCTGTTTCTGCTCGTCACTGATCGTCCCGTAGTTCAACTTTGATTTGTTTGACTTTGACTGTGATTGTTTGTGTTGTAAAAGTTTTCATGCCGGCAAAATGATTTTAGAACCATATTTGGGATTTGTTCATGTTTTTAAGCTTATGCAAAGTTTTATCTATTTTCTAATTATCTGAAAGAGTCCTGCTTTTCATGTTGACCTGTTTTGACTTTAGAATGATTCATCTACAGTATTTATTTGACTCTGTTCAGTGAACCAGAATGCGCTTTGGCTGATGCTGCTTTCCATTGCTGCTTGAATTGAAAAAAAAAGACGAAAAAAAAAACATTTCATGCTCATGCTTGCATGCTTTTTTTTTTGTAAACAGTAGTAAGTTTGTGTTTTCATTTGAACTGTTACCAAGTGCTCTGAGTAAGCTACATTAAAACAACTCCACTTATTTGCCTAGTAATTAATTCCCTTCACCAGCATTTTATGTTCATGATGAACAACTTGAGCTCCGTTAATGAAACACACGGTCGTGTGTGTGAACAGCAGGCAGCAGAAAACAATCTGAAATAAAGGGAAATGTTTAAAAATTACAAACTTTACATTTATTTATGTGGCTACATTTTCTGAAATAGCAGTGACCAAGATTATTCTCAAAGGCGTAGTTGAACATTTTGGGAAATAAATACTTTGTGGTAACAGTATCTTGGTGAACAACAGCTGGGTGCAGTGATTTGTCATCACTGTGAGGAAACGCTGCACAGAATTACTGGGTGGTCAAATAAACTGTCCCACTAAAACTACAGATTCTAGTTTTTACATTTCTAATTCTGTGTGGATTAAACAAACAAGATAGAATGTGTTAATTCGTCAGATTTAGAGGTGTTTGTTAGCATATTTTTTAACTTTGGACAGAATCAGGCTAGCTGTTTCCCCCTACTTGCAGTCAATATGCTAAGCTAAGCTAACCAGCAGCTGGTTGTAGGTTCGTACTTAATGCAAAGATAGGAAAGTGAAATTGATCTTCTCATCTAACTCTTTGTAAATAAGCAAACAAGTGTTTCCCAAAATGTCTGAACTGTTCCTGTAATGATTTTGACTTGAATACCTGCATTTCCTCCATTTTGAAAGAAGGAACCTGCAGCCTAATTTTAGCAGAAACCTGAGAGTTTAAATTAGTTTTGTATTCATCCCTTCTCGTTAATTTTCCTGAGTCACACTCCACCTGTGTGTAAAAATGCATCGGCAGCTAAATAAAAATCTTAACTCAAGGTCCACTTACTAGCTTTTTCTGGAGCAACAGCATCTTACCGTCTTCATCAGTGGAGGGAGTTTGCTCAGTTGCATGGAACTTCAGTCAGGTGATAACAGGTGTCCTGTCTTTAGGGTAAACTGAGAGCTGCAACATTTAGTTGATTAGTTGATTGACAGAATTAATTAATGACTAGTTTGGTAATTTTGTAAGCAAAAATGCCAAATAGTCGATGGTTCCAGGTTCTCAAATGTACTCATGTAAGAATAAGTTGCATTTCTGGGTCTTCCATTACAGTAAAGTATACATTTTGGGGTTTTGGCCACTTCAAGATGTTACGATGTTTTGTAGACCAAACAATTAATCAGTGAATCAAGAAAATAATGAGCAGAGTAATCGATAATGAAAATAATTTTTAGTTGCGTACCAGTAAAGATCTTGAGGTGTGGAATAGTTTGTGAGTGCTGACTCCTTGTTTGACAATTCTATGCAACGGTGGAACTAAATTTTCTGATGAAGACTGAGATTCAGTTGAAAGGTCCAACAACAGCTTTTGACCTTAAGTTAAGATTATTTTGTCAAAGTCGTGGCTTTGACTAGTGGTTTTAACACCACTAGTCTGAATCAAAGAGCGTCACAGTGTTTCATGAACTCTGACAAGTCTCACGTTATCCTCACACTCCAAAAACTAAATAGATCTTTTGTTGTGACTGTGTAGCACTTCATGAGAGCTTGTGTTTGATAGGAAGAACATAAAATAGTTCCCTCCTGACGACCCCAAAGAACCACTGCAAAATGTTTTTTTTTTTTTTAAAGGTTCCCTCTTAAAACCTTTTGTTCAGTGGACTTTACAGTCTGATTTTTCACAATCCAAACTCACTTTCCCTACAGACATACAGTGTGTTTTTTATCCTAGCTAAAGCACCTTCCCCCTTTCTCATGTTGAACAAAATTAAAACACTGTTACATTGATTAAATTAAGATATTGGTGATTAGTTAATCGTTGGATTTTGGTGGGTTAGCATCATTTGTCCTGATCAAACAGCCTGAAAACCTGCAGGGAACTTTCTTGAGATATTTTATTGGTTTAATTCTTCATTTAAAGGCCAAATGTACAGTGCACCCTCTACTAAACTGATGTAGGTTTCTAAAGAAAGAGTTGAGAGGTTTTGTGTCCCACCTCTATTTAAATGCTGTCTGAGGCATCAGTCAAAATGTTTCAGATTTTAAAATACTTTGTGGAAATTGTTATTAACATGACAAATCTGCAGTCTGACAGGAGAAGAAAATCTATAAATATTTTTGTAAATTTTCTCTTCACTTCCACTGATCATTTGCACTTTGGTGTCCGTTCAGCTTGTATTATTGCTGTCTATAACCTTTTTTGCTTGTTCACTTGATGAATTTCTATGGTGGAAGTTTTAAGTGGAGAGTACTTTTTTATTTTTTTCTTTGACAGAGTGGGTTTGGCTTTATATACTGTTGTAAATTCAACGTACACTCAAATAAAATATATCCCGTGATTGTTTCTGCACCTGTGTATTTCTTATTGCATGTTCAGTTAAATTGTCGCCTTTATTTTACAGGTGCCTTCTTTTTATGTTGATTTCCTGAAAATTTGCAGGTATTTAAGAGTTATTTTTAGAGAAAGGGTGGTGCAATTTGTTAGAAATGATAAGAAAAAATGGAAAAAAATGTTAAGTTGGTTTAGTTGGTACAGTATGTACCCAGTCAATATGTTGACAGGGTAGAAAAAGGTAGAAGCAAGGTGGAAAAAAATGACAAAAAAAATGTTTGTTTTTAAATCTAAGCATTCAGAGCAGGTTGAAGGTTCTTAGCTAGCATGAGGCTGGTATTGCCATCATTCTGTTTGTCTCCTTCCTGGGGGCGAGGAGTTGGACATACAGGCCCTGAAGGGTTTCACAATAGCTCTGCCCACACAAGAGACGAACCTGACAATGGCACTTTTCTTTTTTTTGTTGTTCGGAGAGGGCACAATCAGGTGATCCCTCAGGGTTGTGGTAACAAAATCATCAGTGGTGGGATCCTGTGATGTCATGGCTTGCAGAAGCACCTCTGCAGAGCCAAAATGCTGACACAGGTCTTTGAACACAGCCTTGTAGATCTTCTCAACACTCTGAGGGTTGGAGCTCACAGCAATTTCATTGGCATGGATTTTCCCCAATGCCTTATCTCTCAGATTCTGGATGACCCTATTAAAAACCGTCTGGGGCAGTGATGTCCGGGCCCTCTTTGTAGTACACAATAGCAACTCGACAAGCACCAGGATGAGCAGCTGGTGCTTTGTGTCATCATATGTAACTGGTTGAAGACTACCAGTGTCAGAAGAAACAGCTATTGCATCTGTGGATCCATCAACCTGATCTTCATGCAGTGAGGCTGGACTGACAGAACTCCCTGCAGGAGTTGGTTGGGAAGTTGCTGTTTTTTGACAGACTGGTCCACTGTTGATAGTTTCAGCTGATTCCTGGCTGAACGAGTCCTCAGACTCATCATCTGAGTCCTGTGTATCTGTTTGATAAGATCTCTTATCAGTTGTTAGCACACTGTCGTCATCATATGTTGAGATACCCACATGATTCCCACTGCATCCAGAGACATCACCACTGTCAGTAGAAGTCCAGTCATCTGAGTCATGTGTATCTGTTGTTAGTGCACTGTCATCGTCATATGCTGAAATATCTGCATGATTCCCACTGCGTTCGGAGACATCAGTGCTGTCAGTGGACACCCAGTCATCTGAGTCCTCACACCAGGATCCTGCATGTGTGGTAACAATTGGACGCACACATTTAGGAATCTCCGTCATTATATCCATGACTTCATTGTTCGAAGTACAATAGGTGATTACACAGTTTTCCTGCTCTATGACCATACACAGCGGCCTTTTTTTCCTGTTGTCACGTATGGCTGGAATGGTGTTGGGCCTTTCCAAGTCTGTGGACAACGGTGTGCACTGGCAGTTCTGTTGGTACATGCATCTTAGCATCTGAGTGACCAAAGCAATCATGGTATGAAGAGTTGTGTAACAGATGCAGTTACAATCAAAAGTCTTGGGTTGCAGAGACAAATTGAAGAGGTCCATTACCACAGCTATCTGAGAGTTTATGCTTCTCGTCACCTCTCTTGCGACTAGCTGGATGAACTTGTCTAAACTCTCGCAGTGAACACTTGTAGGTAAGCTTAAACCATTGCAGACACACTGTGGGAGGATGTTCTTCAGGTTAGCGAGGACATCACTCTCATCTACACCAAAGAAACAATGTCGAGGGTACAGATACTGTTGTAACCGGAGGGATTTCCTGTGCCAGTCTGATATGACGGGCTTAATAGCCCTCAGGATAAACGAGGAAGTCAAATTAACAATGTGCTGACACATGTCCACCATCAAATTCGTGCTGTCAATGTTGAGGTTGCCAGATTCCACCGCACTCCAATGCCTTTTCAACAAACCTCTTATATACGGACTAATCCATACGTCGCATCCCTTGAATGAAGGGAATTTCACAAAAGCGGTCAGTAAGAGTTGCGATGGATCCATGATAGTTGTAGGCTTCCTCTTAGTTTGTGACGTTTGTTGTCCGCTGTCCAATACAGAAACGTAAACACATCAGTTTTAAGTTCATGCAGTATTGCTTTTAGTTTGTTGAGATAAAGTTCTGAAGCTGTCCATTCTAGAATGGTTACTAGAGATCGTTCTATTGTGACATCATCAAGAGTCTCTAAATTACTTATTTATGTATTTATTGGGATCATGTACAGTATTAAACATAAATGTTACCATTCGATGTGCTGTACCAGAGTTAGCTTACAGCTCATTTTCATCTGCAGTCCCTTACAATTAAAACGTTATAACAGCACAACAACAAACGGTACAAAGCAAAAAACACACAGGACACATTAATACAAAATACAAAGCTACATACAAAGCAATAGCATATCACATACATCCACAATGGCAACTAGAAATTAAAAATGTAAACTTGTCAAATTAAAAAAGCAAGATTATTTGCGTTTCATGAGAAGACGATGAGATTAAATTTAGAGTCAGTGGTTACAGAGCTGAGTAGTTTTTAGCAGATTTTTTAATTGGGGTTTTGAACGTACTGATGGAACTGCAGCTCTTCATATCATCATTCCACTGAGTTGTGGCTTTCACAGAGAAAGCTGACTGCCCACATGCAGTGTGACAAAATGGTCTGGTACAATCTTGTATAGAGGATATTCTGGAGGATCTAATAGAACTTACTGAGTGATTGTACAGTTGTATAGTGGAGGAAGGGGCCAAACCATTTAAAATTTTATAAACTAGGCAGTTCTCAAAGCTCAGTAAATTGTATTTCTCCAGTAAACTACAGTGATGGAAATGCATTGGCTTTTGTAGGCCTACATGCTTGTCTGCAACCTTTACATGTGATATTGCAATTATAATCCTATGATAGCCACTGTGTGCTTAAAATAGCAGCTGAAGTCGGGGTGAGGTCCATGCTGTCATTCTCTTGACATGATATCCTTGTAAAAAGCAACAGACAGCTGAGTGAGCCTCGAGAAGAGCAGGACGGCTTTCTGGGAGGAAAACACTTTTGTCCTTGCAGGAAGGAAACAAATGTTAAATAAAGTTATTGTAAAGAGTAATAAGACCACATATTATTTCTGTCTGTTTAACTATATTTATTTTCAAAAAGGTTAATTTCACAATGTCACGAGTGAGAAAAGCAATTACCTGTCTGCTTATATGATGCAGGACTCATCATATACATATATGTACATATTTGAGCCAAAATGTGAACTGAAATATGAGTGTACAGTGTGTACTACACGCAGAACCTTAGCAACAAAGGCTACAGAATGGACAGCTGTTTATGGGCATGCATGAACAAACTGATGCCAGTTCGATGGGGAAGTAGAGGTAACTATGCAAATGGTGTGGTAGAGCAGGCTGAAACCCTGGTTTATGACTTGCAGGAAGCATTTTTACAGACGTTCACCTCAAGTTTTGGAATTTGAACCATGTTTAACATAGACATCCAACATCATAACAGTATATAAATAACAGAAAATCACAAAAAGCATGATATGCCCCCTTTAAACTTTAAAGATTTAAAATCATGACAATCTCAAGGTGGCGCCATGCAGACAGCAACCTGTTGCAGCAGCTCCCGTCTATACGCTTTTCATTTGTTTGTTTGAGTAATTAAGGCTGGATCTGTCCTTGGATGCTCCCTGGACATGGTGAGTGAGTCCCTGCAGCAATCAGACTCTACAACACAAGTCATCACTGCTTACAGTGGTCACAACCATATCATATCCGATATGAATCATATTTCCTCACATTGAACCACCCAAGCCCTGGCCCTATGCTGACATACTTGTCATCTTTTATATATTGTTACTTTGAAGCAGTTATATCTCAGGTCTTACAATTGTGGCTGCTATTTGTTTGTGGTTTGTGTACATAGTTTATATAGACATTCATAAGTTGTGTTATGTTGTGTATGTTGTCTGATTCTTATTTGTGGTTTGCTGCTGTAACGCCAAAATTTCCCTTTGTGGGATCAATACAGTTTCATCTTATCTCATTAAAATATTAACTCTGACAGGAGTTCATTTACATAAAACAATGTTGACACAGTGTGTTCACACAAACTATTTATTGACAGAGTGTTCGCTGATTGCACTCAAACCTAAACCTAAATTAACTCTGGCCAATGCAAATCTACAGTCTGCTTTTGATACATTTCAGATCTCTCTCATCAAATTTTAAGTTTGTTTTTAATTCTGGCAAAACTAAATGTATGCTATTGTCAAGGTCACCTAAGAGTGTCCAGCCTACTGCCCGTATCCAAACTCTTCAGGTTTCCAAAATTGAAACTGTTGAATGTTATAAATACTTGGGACTGGATACCAAACTCACTTTTAAGACCCATGTGGAACAGCTATCAAGCAAACTGAAGGTCAAACTGAATTTTTGTATAGAAACAAAGTCAAAACACCATTGTACAATCCACAATTCTCTCTGCCCTTGGTGATGGTAATATTGTATATATGCATCCTTCTCCCTCCACCTTAAAGCCTCTTGACTCCGTGTATCACAGTGTGCTGCGCTTCATCACAGGTGATACATTTCTCACCATTGCATCTTATACGAAAAGGTGACATGGTGTCTCTCAACAAACAGAAGGGAGTAGCAGTGTATGTTTATTTATAAGAGTCTGCTGCAAAAACTGCTGTTACATTACATTTAAATACAGAACTTACAAAGTCAGGTCACAGAACATCTTAACATCCTCTTGTTCATACTGAACTTGGAAAAAGTGGCTTCAAACATTATATGCTGCATACAAATAGAATGAGGTCCAAAAAATATTACGTTACATTCTCTTATTTCATTTGAACTTTTTAAAAGATTATACTTATGTATTTGTAATCACACTTCTAACAGCTTTTCTTCATTGTGAAAACTGTATAATGTGAGTCTGTGAATTATATGTGTGTCTGTCTATGCTTTAACTGTATGTTTTGGGGTTTTTTTATACACTTGTACACTCTTGAAACATGAGACTACCTGTTTAAACAAAGGATAAAATAAAATAAAATAAAAATGTTTCCTTCTCTGGGACTCACTGTTCATCGCTGAAGTGCTGCAGAAAGTGGGACAGTGAATATTTGGTTTTCCAAGCCAATAGTTATTTTTATTTTGTCATAAGCATGTACTTTGGCAGAGGATTCAACCTTCTCATGTTGGAACACACACACACACACAGAGAGAGAGAGAGAGTCATTAAGTCAACCAGCTTCAGGTGTGTTAGCTTGTCACACAGCTGAACTTTGGTTTTATCAAACCACATGAGAGACTGGGGAGGGAATGACTCTTTTAGTATCTGATGCATGTGAGGTTTCCACTACTGAGCGAGCTGCTGCTTCATATACAGATTTAGATATATGTAGATGTATAAATGTGTGTTGTTATTTATTGGTGTAGCAGCGTTATAAATCAAAGCTGAGTTCTGTCTGGAGCTCCAGCAGCAAATATGTTTGCTTGAGTTGTTCTGGCTTCCAGTCTGTCTCGTTATTAGTTTTATTTGTTACTTTTCTAAAACGGTAGGATCATCCTACACATGTTTTATATTCTCTGAAGGGGTTTTTAACAGTACAGGGTTAAGTTTCTGGATTTGGTCAGGTTCATTGAGCCAGAGGTCAGAAAGCGTGTGTGTATTGTAGCCATGAAGGAGGAGATTGCTGCTGCTGTGTTCTTTGTGGCTCGGCTGGTGAAGAGATACGGCTGTCTGGATAATGACGGCAGGGAGCGTTTTGCTGCTGCCCTCACATCCGTTTTGTTCGAGAAGTACAAGAACCACTGGCACCCGAACGCACCCACCAAGGGGCAGGCCTACAGGTTAGTGAAACATTTTAGAAAATGTGATTTGTTGCTTTTTGTTCGGTTTGTCATTGATATAACGAGAAATTAGAGCTAACCTGTTGAACTTTGGAAGGAGGACATGACACATCCTTCCTCTGTCAACAAAAAAGTTGAATCTTAGGCCATAAAACAAACTCTTGCTCAACTCAAAACACTCAAGAGTTTTGCCAGTACAGCCCAACTTGGTCTGGTACGACCAGTTAGCCTCATGTTAGCAAACTTTATGACAATTCTCTAATCATGTTAAACCATATTTTACTGTTCACTATTACAGTCAGTTCACTCTATAGTGAGTATAAATTGAGATTATGGATATTTAAACATCATTTTGTGTCATAAGTCACAGCTTTAGGCAAGTTATTTTTGCATCTATAAAACATGACCCATTGCATTGTGGGATTGTTAGCAGAAAGTAGCAATGAACGCTACTTTTTTTTTGTTCCATTGAAGGGAAGTTTTGAGGGCTCTATATTATATAAATGTAGACACTTAGAAATCACAGCTGTAATTCTGTTTTAAAGTAACAATTGTGGAGAATTCTGCTTTTTGTGATTCTAGTCATTATTCTGATGTTTCTTCTTCTTCCTCTGGACAGTTGATCAAAGATCATTTCATATTTCCAGCTGCAAAGACTTCTTTTTATAGCTGCTATTTTGCCATGCTCTGTAATTGAAAAGAGGCAGAGACACTGAAAAAAATACACAGAAATAACAGTCAGTGAGAATGAAATACAGCCATAAAGCATGCTGGGTGGGTAAGGTGTGGGACGCTTCACTGTGACCAGCTCTTGTTGAAATGACTGCATTTTTCAAATATTCCTCATCTATGGATGTACTTTTGCTCTAATTTTCCCCGGTCTTGAAGTATTTGTCTTAATGATTTCCTCTATTACAATACAAGTGAATGAAATTCCGTTCATGGTGCCCACAGAAGTAAAAATTACATTTAAAAAGACTATAACTTCTTCCTCTTCCTCTTACAAATGAAAAGTTGAATATACAAGCAATAAAACGCACCATTTGTACAATTCAGTACACTTGGGTTATGTCTCACCAGTCTTACTTTTTTACATGGTGGCTACTATAAGCAAATTCAGCTCTGTTTTTAATCACTGAACACACAAATGAGATTTCGGAGTCACTGCTGTGTTTCAGGTGTCTGCGTATGAACCGCGTGCGGCTGCAGGACCCGGTGTTACAGCAGGCCTGCGAGCGGAGCGGGGTGCAGTACGACGACCTGGGGTTGCCCCAGGAGCTGACAGTGTGGGTCGACCCAGGAGAGGTGTCCTGCAGGTCAGCTTAGCTCAGCAGGATCAAGACTTAAGTTCAGAAGCCACCTAAAAACTGCAGCTTCTGCCCTCGACAGAACTGCTGCTTTGTTTCAGTTTGTACGCTTTTAAAATCCCTAATCAATTTAGGATTAGTAAAACCACAACTTGAGGTTTTTTACATTTCTTTGTGTATAGATTAAACAAATGAGATACACCGGATTAAAGGACCAGTGTGTAAGATTTAGGAGGATCTATTAGCAGAAATGGAATAATATAATAAGTATGTTTTAATGAGTGTATAATCACCTGAAAATAAGAATTGCTGTGTTTTTGTTACCTTAGAATGAGCCCTTTTTTATATCTACATAGGGAGCGGATCCTCTTCCACGGAGCCCGCCATGTTTCTACAGTAGCCCAGAACAGACAAACCAAACGCTGGCTCTAGAGAGGGCCTTTCATGTTTTTCACGAATTTCACGGCCACTGTAGGTTCTTACACGCACCTCACAGCTAGATGACACTAAATCTACACACTGGTCCTTTTAAAGGTGCTGGTAAATGAGTTTATTAAACTTTGGAGAGAACCAGGCCAGATGTTTCCTCCTGCCTTCAGTCTTAATGCAAAGCTAATCACCTGCTGGCAACAGCTTCATATTGAGAGTAAATACATTAGAATGGTATCAATCTTATCGAACTCTCTGTAAAAGAGTGACTATTTCCCAACATATGGAACCATTCCTATACAATTGACTCAAAGAACTTGTGTTGAATGAATGAAACACATGTTTGGTCAGAGATTCGGGTGTGTTACACTAATGTATCCTTGAGCTGCTAGCCTCAAGCAAACATGAGTCAGTTACAGAAGTCTTGTAATCTCATTTCTTTCTAACTCCACACCCCCAGATTTTTCTTTTTCTTTTTTTAATTTTCAAACTTGTAGCCTTCAATACCAACCAACATTTTCATACCTGTGCAGCTCCCTCTGGAGCCACTAAAAGCTTTGACTACTTTTTTTGTAACAACCATTAGTACTGCTCCACAGGACCAAACAGCCTTTCATGTGTAATCAGTGCAGTTCCTTTTTAAGCCCCTTTCAGATACAGAAAAGCATTTGCTGGCTTTGTCTGTTGAAGGTAATGACTTCCTGGAGACATAATGTCTGTTATGTCAATGTTTCATAAGACAAGACCATTACTGGAGCCAGACTGGTACAAAATATGGTAAAGTTTGTTGTGTTTTTCTTAGCCGAAGTTTCTTTTTCTTTCCTTTCCCTCCTTGCAGATACGGTGAACACAGTACTCCGTTCTGCGTCTCGGTGGTGGACAGTTGTCGGCGTGGAGACGGGGAATTTTCCCGCCGCATCCATGACGCCGTGGAGCGGGCCGGCCTTGACGTTCAATCAGGAAGCTCTTCAGACGAGGAGGAGGTGGCGGACAACAGCATGAGCAGCAGCAGCAGCAACAGCATCAATAATCTATCTGCTCTCTGCCCTGCTCCAGTCCCGCCCAGCAACCCTGAACCCAAAACCATCCCAACTGTCAGCAACCCCAACAGTGTCTACCGGGTAGGTTGGAAAGCTGAAAAGGGGGTTGTTAGTTCTTGAATTTGAAATTTTGACTGCTGTGTTCTCAAAGTCTCTTCTATCGCTGTCCTCTAACGTTTTACTCCTCCCCCCCCGTCATCAGTTCAGTGAGTTTGCTCCAGGCGCCCCTCACACCTGGCTAACTTACCCGAAGCGGAAGCCCTTTACTGGGGATGTTCTCCCACCTCACGCTCCTCCCCCTGGAGGTCCGACCTCACAGTTCTGCAGCCAGAAAGGCTTCAAGTCCTATCGAGCCACCTTCACCTTCACCGGGCCTCGTGTGGACAAGTACCACTGGGTCAGCAAATCCCGATCCTAGAGCGAGCCGCGCCTTCAACCTAGAACCAGAATCAGGTTACTGATTCTGATTCAGAGACCAGAGAGACCAGAGACTGCAGCCATGGAAAAAAAGAGAAAAGTTTCAGGACAGTTTATGTATCTTTAAAGGATAAGTTTATTATTCGTACATGGTTTAAAGTAATAATGATTTAAAGTATTGCTGTTTAAGCATGTTTTTAAAATTTCGAAATATTCGTGTTTTAAATTAAGTCTTTATAAATGTGTTTTTAAACTAAAAGTAACTTTGAATAAAGTAACATTGAACTGTCATTGAAAAGAAATAAATGTCTGTGTCAGCTGTGTCTTCATAACACATTCTCAGGGGCCTGAATTATTTCTAGAGCTATAATTACATAAATAAAGTGATGAATATTGAAATGTATTTGTTACATTCAGTTTGTGTGACTATTTGTGTGACTATCTGCTTTGCACAAAGCAGAAACTTATAAAATGTTTAAATTGCACAGATACACACGTTAGTTCAAGTGAAACTACATGTGATGAAATGGCTTTCATTTACAGTTCATAAGTCCAGCACCTCTTCTCATTGGCTCAGGCGCAGCCATCATAAATAGCCTAGTGTCCTACTTTGGAAACGGCAGGACGGGATATCAGACCCGCTGCACTGATGGACTCCACTATGGATTTGCATTCATTCTTATCATGGCCATAAGGGAATGGTATTGAACTTCTTTTAATATTGGTTGTAAAGCCATACACTGAATCTCACTGCTGGCCACGCTTTAAGCAATGCTTCACAGCTAAATATGCAGTTTCCCGCATCTAAAGTGCCAACAGGTTGGTAAACGCCAGTAAGTAGTCGGTTCCATCAAGTGAGATGAACTAAATTAGCTGCCAGCTAGCATTTACGCTATTTGAAAGTAAATTGCTCATTAACCTTCCTGTTGTCCTCGGGTTAATTCTGACCCGGGAGGACAACAGGTGTCATTATGTGCTGTCATCAAAAAAACTGAAATGGTTTCAAAACAGTGTCCTGACTAAGAAATTATGAATTATTTTAATTATGGTTGAGATCAGAGGAAAAAATGTTGATGGATTATGGCAGACTGGTATATGTAAAAGTTTAGTCAGGATACTAATGATAACACCTGTTATCCTCCCGGGTCAAAATTGACCCGAGGACAATGGGAGGGTTAAAACAGCCAATGTGGCGCCAGTCGCTTCCCTCCCACTCATCTTTGTCCTTTTAAAATCAGCAGGTTGAGCTCGAGCTAAGTGCAAATAAACATCCTCGTGGATACTTGGAAAAAAATCTTCACACACTTCAGCCTTTAGATGTCCTCAAATCCTCTCCATTTCACCTGGGAACCACCCCCAGCCCTTACCTTGAGAGGCAGCTGGATTCACGAGATCACGACGTCATGAGATCACTCAAGAATCCATCTTGTCAGGCATCAAGTTATTGCGCTTGTGTCGGAACAACCGATGGTTCGGACCAATCAGCGTCCTATGAGGATTCTCACGTGATCCATAGACAAACTTCATAAAAGACACAACTGTAAAACTATTAACAGGACACCTCGAATAGCACCCAAAGTCAAATATTATTCTGTTTTCTGTTTTTAAACAATTAAGACTTAATATCTGTAGAACTTTCCCAAAGTCTACAGAAGCCAGTTCTCTCAAAACACTGAAAATTTAGAAGACCCCCCTGAACAGGAAATGATGTCAGACTTAATAACGGCGTAGTAACAAAGTGGTAATATGACTCTTGATTACTTATTCAGAGTTCCTGGCCTCTGTTCATGCTTTTTTGTGCTTTTATGTTTTGCTTTTTTTGTTGAACAAAATCAAACATGCACTTAAATGTACTCTGAATACAGCTCTGTCTGATAGCTGGTGTGGCTGGGCGGCTGTGTGCGGTGGTGGTTGTACTGGTAGTGTAGTTAGTGATTGGTGTGTAGGACAATCAGCTAACAACACTGCCTACACAGCAACCCCAGTCACCATCGGAAATGAGAAACAGATTTAACATGACGTACTTTTGCATGAAGGTTTGAACTTGAAATTACACAAAGACAATCTGTAGAGGTGTTATGTAAAATATAAACATTGAACTTTAAAATAAAAGGATCACTTCTTGGAAACTATAAAAGGATGAATTCAGGTGTTCACTGTAACTGATGCAATGAGAATAAAATGCTAATCACTTAAGACACTGTTACAATTTTGAAAAACATGTAACCACATTATATACAATATCAATATCATCACATTTTTTCCATAAGGACAGCCACAAAAGATAATACAACTATAAATACTGACAAAAATAAGAACAACAGAAACAACAACCAAAGAAAAACAACAAAACCAAGTTTAAGTAACTCACCTAATACTCATTACAGAATATGTTGAGTGAGGAAAAAAAATATATCTGATTTATATTTGCTGAGTTGAAATCATCTCTTTTTCACAGCTCTGCCTTCACAGTCATGTTGTTTCACACTTAGAATAGGCCACATTTGTCTTTTAACTAGTTAAAATAGCTAGTAAAGACTGATTAGCAAACATTAATCAGGTGATACTAGTCAGAAATAATAGGAAACAATCAAATAACTCAAGAGTTTACCACTGATTGAGGCAGCCACGCTCAAATCAATTAATTTTAGATGATTATTCCTGTTTTTTACTTCTTCATTTTGATCTCTGTGAAGCTAAAATCACATCGAAAAGGAAGCAAGGAGGCAGAGACTCTGATTGGCTGTTAATGACGGGTTTGTCGTCCAAACATCGGTTGAGTTTCGAGGCCACTTGATGATCACGTTGCACACAATATGACCGCAGGCTGAAAGCTCTGCCCGCAGCAGTATGATTTGAATAAACAAACCTTGAAAAATGTTTGTTTTCAGCTAAACAGCAGCAATGTTGAAAGTGAAGCACTGTTGCTGTACTGTATAAAATGTGTGGATGAGTGAGTGCTGTGTTCCCCTACCTGTGGTCGCTGCAGTCCTCACCGCTCTGTTTACAAGAGACTACTGCTGGAGGAACACAACTGTCTCCACAGCTACACTAACTACACTTAACTCTGTGTGTGTGTGTGTGTATGTGTGTGTGTATGTGTGTGTGTGTGTGTGTGTCCATTGCCTCAGGTCATGCCTCAACTTGTCCCTGGCAGGCAGGTATAGTGGATGTTGCCAGGGTGAAGCGGTCAGTGGCAGCAGTAAACACTCACCCTGAGGAGGATTTGCCAGTTTCTCTCTGTTTCCTGTGACCAGAGGACTTTCATATGTTTTAACTACATTTATAAATTTCACATTACTCAGTGCATCCTCATCTCCGTCTCAAACCACAACAGCTCCGTGGAACCCACATCTTTTATTGTACTTAAGTTTTAGATATACCTTTACGAGAGACACATGATAACAGACGACCGTCAAAATCGATCGAATGGAGGCTGAGATATTCTGACTTTTAGTAAGTTTAGCCTCAATATTATTTTCTTAAACTTTAGAAAGATCTCTCCAGAGGCACAGAAAACATGCAACTGTTGTCTTTCAGAGTGAGTGAACTGATCTTTATGTGTAAAATTGGTGGAGGTCCCCTTTAAGATGTCTTGGTGCTTTTGTACTCTGGTCCTGAGAAAAACTAAACTAAATAAATCTGCATTTCGGATGGTTGAAGTGACAAAATTGAAATTTAAACTTCAAGCTTTATTACTGGAGGTCAGCATTTTAAACCCACAGCCACAATTTCTTTTCTTTTCTTTTCTTTTTTTGACATTTACTACACAACTCCATGAGTTTAATGCAGTAGAGGTCTGAATAAATACCTTTTGCTATCTAATCATTGAGTACCCCATTTACACCTGGCATTAACATGTGTTTTCTCTTATCGGGATACAGATTGCATGTTAACACCAGGTGTAAATGAGGTGTAAATGTCTCTGCACTGGAGGTGTGGCTAGATCAGGATACACAAACAGACTAATGGTATGTTTTAATATTTTATTGATTTATCTTATTTTGTGTTACACAACAAGAATATAAATAATATATAAAATAATGGAAAGTCTAGAGAAATGTAATTTACAATAAAACTTTTTGGTTCACTTCATGCAAATTGAACTGGGAACGCCTCGGCTACATGGTGACTCAACAACAGGACATCCCATCTGTGGCTTCCATCTTTGCTTGGAATAGGAAGTAGAGTCGCAAATTGGGAAACAAATTTAAAATCTTTTTTTTTTAGTGCAGCTGACTGGCTGACTCAGAAGAGTCTTTGAGGATTCTGGAAATACTTTAACATGATTTTTTGAATACAGTCAAAAACGTATTTTTCAGAAAGCTCTGAGACTTGAATGTAATATTGCTACATGAGGGGGCCAACAATGGGTGTAGGTGTGTGTCCAAATCCTTCAATCCATGGACCACAGCCATTTGTACAAACAGTAGGCCTATATTTAAATTTGGCTACTTTTAAGCCAAACAAATTAAGAAAAAAAATACAAGGTAAAGGAGTGAGTTTTTGGATGGTTTTGGAAACAATCTTAATCTGCTGCTCTACAGTCTGATGGACCCTCATTTTGTCCAGTACGACACTGTAATAAAGTTGGTCAACTGTTGTCCCATCTTACATTTATACATTCAGCACTTCTGTAAATTATTCTGCAAACCAGGTTTTCTATGTAATAATTGTAGGAAAAGTAAACCGAGCTAATCATTAAAAGTTAATCGATGTATGTTAAAGCACAGGTTCACAATTTTTCAAGTCTGTCTTAAACCAACAGTCAGGGACCCAAATGAATATTGAAACGTTTTTATTTTTGTAATCATTCCTCCTGTAATTGATCTGACCATTAGAAGATCCCTCTATAATGCACTTATAATGTAAGTGATGGGGGCCAAAATCCACAGTCCTAAAAATGTATTTAAAAGTCTATCTGAAGCTGATATGAAGCTTCAGCCGTACAAATGAGTCAAATCAAGTAGATATCTTTCAACGTTACAGTCTTTCTACTGCCAAAGCCCTTCTTTTTGTTACTATACTACTACTTTGTTTGTGCTGTGTCAGCTCCTTCACTGAGAGAGAATTTGCAGATGCTTTTGCAGCTTTTGACTCTAGTCAGCTACATGTAAAGAGACACAAAGTTTGTTTTATGGCTAAAAATAGATGCAAAGAAGGGCACAAAAAGTAGCCATGATTTATGGTGTGTAAATGTAAGCTGGGACAACTGTTGACCAACTTTGTTACAGGGTCCATCAGACCATAGAGCAGCAGAGTGTTTCCAAAACCATCCATGAATATCAACAGTCTGTTCCTGAACCTCATTAACTCTGCTAGGACACCAGCGTCCACTAGTCCTTCCTCTCTGCCTTTCTTGTGGTTTTGTTGGCTTCCTGCCATTGTGTTTATAGAAATATGGAGTCTCCAACTGTTCTTCTTGTAAATCTGTCCTGACCTTTTCATAAATAAAACACTAGAAGTGTCAGACTGCGTGCTGTCTTCTTCAAATGTAAGGCAGGTATTCACTGGTGTTTAGTTTACAACCCCACACTCTCTACAGACAAATCCACAGGCAGTTATTTAGGCTGAAAAAAAATATTCTAGACAAAATATTTAAATTTTGACTGACTTCAAAGACCTTCTGCTCTGTTCTGTAGCAGCTGCAGTGTTCCTGGCATTTTCACCTGAAGCTTTGGGAGGTTTCCTCTCTGTCAAATTTATGCAGATAGTCACTGTGGTTCAGGAGCTGCGGCTCTTTTATTTGCTCCAAATAAGGATGGAGTGGGAAAGGTTAAAGTAAATGTAATTTTCTCTGTGTGCATTTTATAATTGACAGACTAAAATCTCATGTCAGGTTACAATCATAGGTCATGAACCTGGCCTGTGATGATCTATCACAAAAAATGCTTTTTGTATATAACATTATAGTATGTTTATTACAACTGCAAACAATAGTAATATCTTGAACTAACAGTCACATTATCAAACAGCATAATCTCTCTTTCAATTCAGTTCAATTCAAATAGCTTTATTAGCATGAACAAAAACATGTTGTTGCCGAAGCAATTTACAGAAGATTACATATCACACCTCTCTCTCTTTCTCTCTCTCTCTCTCTCTCTGTGTGTGTGTGCGTGCGTGTGTGTGTGTGCCCGCAGGGCTGACTGTTATCTTTACTAAAATAGAAACTGCGCAGAGAAATGAAACCAGTGGGCAACTGTTTCACTTCTGAAGCTGCTTGAGGTTATTATTTTTTTTTATCCGCCGAGCAAAATACGAACATACACCGGTATACTAGCCTTTGTCAGAGCACGAAAACACCCAGCACATAATACTGTATTGATTAAACAGTCGTACTGGAGCAAACAACAGTCTAAAAAGTAGTGAGAGGACAGGAAACAGGAAGGACAATTGTTCTGTCGTACTTTTTTTTGTCGTCACTGCGTAAAATCAGCCAATAACGTAACGCCTTTATTCACGCGAATGACCTTATGTCCAATCACAGGCTTTGTTATTACGACGTCCGCTAGCCCTTGGTCACATCCGGTCGTATATATGTTGCCACGAGTTAGCGGCGAATTTGGAGAGTGTCCATTTTGAGTAGCGAGTCGGCGTCTCCGGTATTTTTCTCTTAAAGTAAGCACGCTTTCTTGTTTTTATTTGTGTATTTAAATGTAGGCGAACAGGTTCGCCTTCGCGTAGCGGCTCGTTTCATTCTGTTGTTTCCCATCGGACTACTTTTATTCATATATTGTCGTTTCATTAGCTGTAAATGCAGCCAACTGCCTTGTTAGCCGCAGCGGTGCTAATAAACGTTAACGCGGTTATTGCGCGGAGTCAACGGTCCGTTCACCATTTGTAGTGGGAATTAAGCTCTTGCACACTTTAGGGGTTTATTGATATTTTATTTATTGCATCGGCTATAAATACGTTGTTGTTTTTATTGAGGTCCAGCTGGCTAGCTGCTAGCCGGGCCTGCTCTTTGCTCCGAGCGGTAACGGAGTAAAGCGCGGTCCGCTTGAACGCTCAACATGGAGATTCGGTGTGGTTTATTACTACTTTTTGTTTGCTAACAACGCGTTTATATTCAAGTAAACACTCAGATGTACCTCTAATCCACTACCGGTGCAATACATACCTTTTTTTATCTAGTTTTATGGTAGCAAAATACGACTATTTTTAAAATTAAGCACATTTTAAATGAATTAACGTCAGGACTGGGACGTTGTGTTAGCATCGAGGTAGCCTCTGTTGTAGCTCTTTTACGGTGTTGCAATAAATTCTTAAACGTTAACTTAATTATTCAAGTTAACGTGTGACCGATGAAAATGCCAAATTCTACCATTTGGTTGAAGCTCCCGCTGCATTAAAAAAATGTATTGTGCAAGGCCGGATTATGTAGCGTGATGTGCAGAATGAACGCGTCTCAATGCATTCCTTTATTAAGATATTTGAGTTGTGGGCGGTCATCAGCCAGGCAATGAATTACCAGCCAAGAAAAGGGGGCAGCTACCCCGGGCCCCCACACCTTCAGGGGGCATAAAAGCTCGAGGGTCCACCTTGTTAGTTGCTTTTGTGTAACTTCACTACAATTACTATTTTCTTGGTTAGTCGTTTGGTCTAAAATGTTATAAAATTGTATAAAATCTTCAATCCCTGTTTCCCAGAGCCCAAGGTGCAACCTTAAATGTCTTCTTGTGTCCCAACCAACAGCCCACAACCCAAAGATATTCAATTTGTTATCAGAGAAGACCAAAGAAAGCAGGAAATGTTCATATTTTCCCCCTAGAAAATTACTAAAAGATTATCAAAATAGTTGGAGATTTAATTTCTGTAGATTGACTATATCTTGTGGCCCTTTCTTCTAGATGGACCCTGTGTCAATGTTAAGTTGAAGCACTTTATTGTTGTAGTTTCCACTTTGCTCACGTACTGCATTTTCCTAAACAAAGCCTGGATTGATCCAATCATAATAAATTGACATGCAAAAAACATGGGTCCTTGTAATATTCCATAAGAGGAGTGCTGATAGGTTTCTGTGTCTTTCAGTCCTTCATTGTTTCTCTTGTCATGTCTCAGTCTTTCAAAGAACCCACCGTTAGAATGGCAGACGCTGAGACTCTGCTCATGGAGACATCAGAGCAGAACGGTAACGAAGGTGAGGAAGACCAGAACGGAGCCGAGCAGGAGCTCATGGGTGGAGATGATTGCCAGGACGGTCAGGAAGACCAGGACGTCCAGGAAGTCCAGGAAGGTCAGGACAACGGCACAGATGGAGGCAAGATTGACGCCAGCAAAGGAGAGGAGGACGCTGGGTGAGTCACTTCCTCCGAAACCAATCACACTTGGCACATATGAGCACTTTTGGTTTTTGTCGGAGTTACACTTAAATATACAACGTTATGACACAAACTAAGGCTTCACCGGTGGCCTAATAAAACTAAATTCCAGGACCTTGTAGGCTCGATTACAGGATAATGACAGGTATGATAATACTAGGAATAGTCAGTCTTCAGTTGATCTTGTTCATGACTCTCCCAAGCAACTTGTGCATCAACTGTCTACAGAAATGACAGCAAGGATGTCAAGTGAAAAGCGGGAAAAAGAGAGCAAAGGGTAGAGGTTGCTTTTCCACCACACACAACTTAAAAGAAAATCCCACAAGGATTCTCCAGGTGTACTAAAGAATAAATAATGAGCTATGTGTTCTGTGTCAGCTAAGGCTACCTGTGTAATAACAGGGGATAAAGGGCAAGAAATGAACAAGACTGTGTCACTCTGTTTGCAGTAAAATGTTCGTGGGCGGCCTCAGCTGGGACACGAGTAAAAAAGACCTGAAGGATTACTTCAGTAAGTTCGGTGAAGTGTCAGACTGCACCATCAAGATGGACTCCAACACTGGCAGATCCCGAGGCTTTGGCTTTGTTCTCTTCAAAGACTCCTCCAGCGTGGACAAGGTGGGTCCCCTCTTCACTGCCTGAAACCTGCGTCATGTAGTTACATCACTCAAGTAGAGCTGCAACGATTAGTCGGATCATCAGAGGATGAAATGTCAACTATTTTCATAACTGATTAGTTGTTTTTTAAGATGAAAACTCTGGTTCCAGCTTCTTGTAAATGTGAACGTTTTCATTAACATTTTAAAGAACATCTGATCAATTGAGACGATAATTAACCGATTTTAATTGACAAATGAAAATAATTTAGTTGCAGTTCTAAACTCAAGTCAATCAACACAGTACTGTCATGATGCTGCTTGAGTATAAGCGTAAAACGATAAATACATGGATTTTTGTTCCAGTTGTATAAATTATTCGGGTAATTCTACTTGGCATGCACCATAAACATTACTGTAGTGAATGAGTGCAGGGCATAGACTGCAGGCTTTTGTGTTAGCACAATATGTTGCTAGCAGATAAGTCTGGGTAGCATGTTGTGACTAATGTCTAAATCAGTTTTTAATGAGGCATGCAGTGAACCACAAAGAGGCCACATGTTGCTCTATTATGTTGCTTAAAATAAAGTGCTGCACTTAAAAGGTGTGGCCAAATGCTGCCACACAGTTTTAATGTAGTCAATTCTGTAGACAATTACTTCATGTCACACAGTGCAAGGGGGTTATTTCCAGGCTCTTGATATCATTGGTCTAATTGCTGTGTGGTAACACTCATGCAAACGATGATTGTGTGTGTGCAGGTGCTGGAGCAGAAGGAACACAGACTGGACGGACGTCAGATTGACCCCAAGAGGGCGATGGCCATGAAGAAGGAGCCCGTCAAGAAGATCTTTGTTGGCGGTTTGAACCCAGAAGCAACTGAGGAAACCATCAGGGAATATTTCGGGGCCTTTGGAGAGGTCAGTGCACTATATGGAGCCACTTAAAAAATACACAAGATCTCCAGATGGAAGAGTAGACTCTAGTGTTGTCCTGTATGCTCAACCGTGTGTAGCTTAGAGTGCCGGCAGACTGACTTCAAGCTACTAATTGACACTTTGATCTGACGATGTGTCTGTAATTGAAAGTTGTCTATTATAATACATTTTGTAGCTTTGGCTCAGTGGGCAGGCACTTATTTCATTGATGCTGCTTTTGAATAGCCTTGCACATAGATGTACATATAATTCAATTAACAGAATGGGCTGCAAGGACAGTGGCAGTCATTTCTACAGAATTTAATTACAGTACAATGAAACTGGTCCTTGGAGACCCTTTCTTTTTAACTGCTCATGCTGTTCTCTACCACAGAAATCTGAATGAAGAATGTGTTGTTGAATTTTAATCCCGTGGCTGCTGTCCAGCAGTGTTTACTTGATCTAATCCTTGAGCCGGGCACAGGTGCCTTTTTTTCTAATTGAGGGATTGGCTAATGAACGAGTGGCCGTCTGAACCCAAGTTGAAGATTCATCTGACATGTGGCCGATGAAAAATAGATCATTCTTATTGGATGTTCTGGCACTTGTTGAATTTACCCCTGCCATTTTTGAATGACAGGGATACATTTCAACGTGGTTGTTTGGGAAATGTAAAAATCTGGTATGGTGAACCAGAAGAAGTTCAACCTAAATTTTTTGGACAGTCAGCTGGCAGACTTGTTTTGGTCTTGTGTTAGAGGCCTGTGGTGTTGCAAGTAGAAAACATCTGCAAAAATAAAATGTAGAAGTGTATCATGTTAACATTTTAACAGCAGTACCTCCACCTTCTTCCTCTTCTTCTCTAGATTGAAACCATTGAACTTCCCATTGACCCCAAATCAAAGAAAAGGAGGGGTTTCATCTTTATCACATACAAAGATGAAGCCAGCGTCAAGAAGTGCCTGGAGAAGAAATACCACAACATCGAGGGCGGCAGGGTATGCACAAACACACACAGTAGTGATCTACTGAATGCACTGCTAATTGAAGAATTTCAGGGCCTTTTCCGCCTGCTGGTTTGAAAGTGTATGTTTGACGTCTCCTCTGCAGTGTGAGCTGAAGATCGCTCAGCCAAAGGAGGTGTACCAGCAGCAGCAGTATGGAGCGGGACGTGGCGGTGGTTATGGAGGCCGGGGAGGAAGAGGCCGTGGAGGTGAGAGATTTTTAGGGCTAGCTGGCTCTAGTTGGCTGATAAAATATTAATGTCTGGACAGCAAATCGTAATGTATGAGTTTGATAATAAAAATAACTTTTCATGTCTCTTTTTAAAATGCTGAAATTGAAGCGTTATATAAAATGTAACATTAAATGTAATGTTTTTTAAAATCTGTAAATAAGTCAGTGATTTAGACATTTTAAACATTTCCAGAGAAGCATTTAAATAACCGCCACCGTTAACCTCAAAACCTCCATTTAGAGTTTTTGTGATTTCACCTGTTGGCATTCAGTTGTTGACCAATCAGCTGCAGCGGGGGAATTCTTGTAAATTTGTCCCATTGGTGTCACACCTGTCACTTCTGAGCAGAAATAGTCTGACTTGCTGTTAATGCATTTGTTATAAGCCTTAGATTCCTATGTAAATGCCTAAATGGGTTTCAGCTTTCTGTGCTTTGTGTTGCCAGGAAAGTTGTTTTCCGGGCTGTTTGAACTGGTTTTCATGTGAACTTGTCACTTTGTGTCCCAGGTCAGAGCCAGGGCTGGAACCAGGGCTACGGAAACTACTGGAACCAGGGATATGGTAACCAAGGCTATGGCTATGGTGGATACAGTGGCTATGGCAACTATGACTACTCTTCTGGTTACTATGGATATGGTCCTGGATATGATTACAGTAAGTTGACATACAAAAGACATTTTGCACAACATAGTTTATTGTAGTTGGGGATACAATAGTCTCAATTGTGAGTGTCCCCCCCACATTTCATCATAAGCTGTTTTGATAATCTATTTATTATTTTGAGGTGTTTTTTAAAGAGAAAATGCTAAAATTCTCTGGTTTCAGCTTCTTAAATGTCAATGTTTTTTATTTATTTAGTCCTATGATGGTAAACTTAATATTTTTGGGCTGTTGGGACAAAACAAGACATTTGAGGTTGCATCTTGGGCTTTAGGAAATAGTGATTGACATTTTTCAACATTTTCTGACATTTTATAGATTAATTGATTTAATCGAGAAAATCAATAAATAAAATCGATGATTGAAAGTTCGTGAGAAATGGTTGCACCGTGTAACGCCCTCTAAACAGTGAACGACAGCAGGACACAGTGACTGTGTGCAGCTTTCTGGAGGCTTTTTGTTGTTTTTTGCTGTACAGAGTCGTGTATCTGCTGCTCAATGACTGTATCTGGTCACCTGCATTATAGCTGGAAACACTGACCAGTTACAGCACCCAACTACCCCTAAACCCACAAATAGTGGTCTTTATGTTTGGGTTTGTATATGGACTACACAAACACTGTTTATAGAAAGTACATTTCCCGCAGACAGACAGTTCCCAAGATGCTGACTTATTCTTTGACTTTAAGTAGATTGAATGTAGGTGTCTTGCTATATGTTGGAAATGTGTTTGTTTTTCTCTGTCTAGCAGACCAGGGCAGTGCCAGCTACGGGAAAACCCCGAGACGGGGTGCACACCAGACCGGCTACAAGCCATACTGATGATCACATGGTAGGTCTGCCCTGGGTTTACCTGCCGTACCCTTATATACTGTCACCGTGCCCATAATCATTCCAAGTGATGCCGAGCTTCTCTGCAAAGTGTGTTCAGAGAATTAACCTTCAAGAGCAATTAGTTTTCTCCAATTGACCTTTTTTTTGTGAGTGTGTGTGCGCTGCTTTGTCTGGTGTCACTTACACGTGAGATGAAGAGAGTGTTACTCAACACAGTGTAACTAAGTTTGTGTGTCTCCTCTTTCTCTCTCTCTCTCTCTCTCTCTCAGGACTCTGGCGATCCAGTGAGACCGACAGCTGGACGGACATACTGGTCCTGACTCAACCTCTTTTATGACAGAAGACCATTTGTACAGAAAACAAAAGAAATGTAACTTTTCCATGTTTTTTTTTTTTTTTTTTTTTTTTTTTTTTTTTTTTTTTATCCTTTTCGTTTTTAGGTTTTACTTTTCCCTTTGGTGTTCTTTTTTTTTTTTTTTTTTTTTTTTCTTTCCCTCCACATTTCCATCGAAGGAAGTGTAATTTTTACTGTACTTTTTGGTACCTGTTTTGATTCTAATGTATTGTAAGGGTTGTATTTTACATGTTTGCTGGCTTTACAGGTTGGAAATCTTGGCGCTGTAAAGGAGCTTTTTTGACAAATAAAAGCCGTTTTCAGTAATAACTTTTTGTTCTGATGCTTCCAGGCTCTGGGGTGGAAGAATTTGACAACTGAACTTTAATACAAAACCCGTTCAACAGCTTTTTTTTTTGATGGATTTATTATGATTTTCTTGGTTTTTAATGATCTGTAGTAATGAAGAATGTTAGGCAGATAACTTTTGAAGTTATCTAGCTTAACTCAGGAATTGTGCTTCACATCCCTACGTTTGTGTTTTTTATTTGTTTTATTTTCTTTCTCCCTTTTTACTTGGAGTGCAGTGTACCATGAGGGAATTCAAACTTTCGAGGTTGTTGTTCCTTAAACCTAAAAGGACTGCCTGAAAGCTTCTGTCTTCCAGGATGTTCTGAGTTTACCAAGGAAGTTAACACCTCCAAGCATGCAGATGTGTGGGATGAAGTATATAATATAATATAGCCACGCAGCCACGTGTAACTGCGGACTTCCTACTATGTCCACATCTTTTTAAATAACAAGCAAACTGTTTAAGTTTCTATGCTGGTTTAGTTTGTGTTCGTCAAGTGCCGTTAGTTTTTAGAAATGACCTCTGAGATAAAATGTCTGCTTAGTTTTTCTGGATGGACTTCAGTGTCTCTTTCAATTTATTAGTAATAAACATTCTGGTTTGTAATCTGTGTATTTCTAATGCTTAATGTTACTGTTAATAATGAACTGAGTCATGAAGAATGGACAATAGTTTTGTTTTTCAATTGCGCCTGAAATTTTTTCCTGTCCTTTGTTGTTTCCCTAAATAATCCAGAATTTGATACATTTTGCCATTAAAATTTGTTTGTAGTTTGGCCAAAAATTCAAGTTTGAGGATCTGAGGATGTTTATTCAGAACAATTATAGATTTGACTAATTCTAAAGGCTTTTCCCTCTGGTTATCATTAATATTCTCAGCAGTCATGCCATTTATATGATGCATTATCTTGTAAAAGTGTTAAGTTTGCTCAAAAGGTATCAATTGAAGGGGAAAGGTCCCTTATGAAAATACTAAGTCATAAGGGTTCATACGCTTAAGACTAAACTAGGAAAAAACATAATGACCCAAGTAACTCATGATTCCCTTTGGGGGCAAGAAGTGTTGTTGAGGTGGAAATAGTTGCCTGAGGGAGGGCGGGCCAGCCACAGGTGGGTGTGACACAGTTACAGCCAATGAAATTGCAGCATTTTTCACGCTGTCCAGAGTGCTGAACTGCTCTGTAACGCAGCAGTTTTCACCTGAATATTTAATGCTGATTTTCTGGATGCAGGTTTGAATCCTGGTTGGGGCAAAGCCTGTCATACATTATCAAAGATAAACAGCTATTTTGAATCAACAAACATGAATATCACTTTGTTGTGCACCTTTTCTTCAGGTTATCATTAGATTGTAGTGGCAGTGAGGTTTATGTCACCTCATGTCAAAAATCATGTTTCTTCATTTAAGAAGTGATGTTTTATTAGGTCTTGTTATCTGTCTTTTGTCATGCAGATTTAGTACAGTGGTGATTTCTGTGGTACTTAAGCATTCAGTTGAACTCTGAACTGGGCCACACAACAGTACAGAATAATAGTAGTATGTAACAGAGTACTAATAATAATAAACAAAATCTAAATAATGAGAAAGCAGATCATGAGAAAAAAAGAGCAATAATGAGAAAAGAACAAAGACAAGCATTTGATTTATCTTTGAATTCCTCAAGAGCAAGAATAAGTCCGGGAAATAGAAGCAAATAAACAATATTTACTAATTACTATAAGGAAGACCTTAGTGGAGCAGTGAAAGTATTTCACCTCTCCTGTCTGACATAAAAAAAATGGATGGAGGAGTCATCCCAGAGGCACCAGGATTTTGGTGAGGCAGTTATATGTTCTCTTGGGGAGCTCCTGCATGGCTCCCTGCTGCTTCTCCAGGATCTCCCTCACCTTCTCCATTGCAGCCCGGGTCAGAGGGGGCTCCTATAGGCAGCCCTCAGCCGCTTGTGTGGCTGGCGCTGGTGGATTAACCAGGGCTGGAGGCAAAGTGATGATAGGGACACTGACAAACTCCCTGTAGTCAAACGCTGCCACAGCTGCTGGCACTTCTTAGGGCTGGTGTTAAGTGAAGTACTGGCATTGGTTTGTTTTGCCAAGTACTTTATGTAGCGTGAGATGTGCTGCTTTGTGGTTGGATGCAGGGGGCTATTGGGGTCACCACGGCAGCTGTGCATCAGGGCTGCATAATTAGTGTTAACCCGCCCCAGGAGGTCCTTCGTCCTCTGTGTTTAGCCAGCAGTTAATCGATGGCTGCTCTCATCGAGGCTGGCCATCTGTTGTGGTCCAATACAAAGACTGATTGGACCAGTGTGAGCAGCCCTGGGAGAAGCAGCCAGTGGCAGTGGTGGTGTCCTTTGGAGATCTTAGAAAAATAAAATAAGATTAAAAAAAAAAAAATCAGTTGTTATTGAGAAAGTAAACTTGTGAGAAACGTACAATAAAAAAGGAGGCATGCGTGTGAACAAGTATTAAGCTCTACATTAAGCGTGGGAGAGATGTCAACTACTAACTAAGTTATTTGTAGGAGTATGTTTGACTACACTATAATTAGAATTACCTGTGTTCATAAAAGAGCCAACTTGCTTTGCAGGGCAGTTTGTGCTGCTGTTGCTGAGACAGAGAATAGCTCACTGATGTCACAGCTCAACTGGAAAACAGGCCGAATTACTATCAGTGATTAGCTGGTAAACAGCTGGACAAACCCTGTTAGACAACATCAATTTGTAAAATTCAAGTTGAATGATGATTACCTGTGAAGTGTCTCCCTTTCTGGCATCTGATGCATGGCGGGCAGGAGGGAAGTGAAACACCACAGGAGGGCTAGACTATGGCTGGACGCAGGGCTGCTCTGTTTTTACATTAACAAGGGGAGGAGGAGGAAGAGGAAGGGTTGTCTTTATGGACTTGTGTTTGTCCCAGTCATGTGGAACTGGACCACAGCCTGGTTCAAGGTACTACAGTCCAAACCTCTTCCCTGTATCCCTCACAGAGAGGTGGAGTGCTGGGTATTTGATGGCCCCCATCACCCTTTCAGATGCCCTGTTTAAATCTGCTATTAAAACAGTGTCAAACACTTTTGGCAGCACCACGTCAGGCTACTTCAAATCCAGAAGCCACCTCACCACTTCTGTCATACCCTGGGCCTGGAAAAGACTGGTGGACACCTGGTTGCCTCTCACCCAGTGTAACATATGCCTCTTGCATGTTACATTAAATACATTAGTTGTGCTTTAAATGCATGATAAAGGCAGTTTGTAGATTTGTGTGTAGCCTCAACATGGACATTGAGTCCTTCCAGACAAATATGAACCCCAGGTCAAAGTAGTCTAACAAAGGTATTGAATTCTAAATGTTTGAACATATGTTATCACTATGTGTGTTTTAATAATTTCAAAGGTGCATTTGAGAATGTAGAAATGTGAATACGGGCACATTTTATCAATGTTGAGTAGAGTTACATGGCCAGTTTCTCTTACTCCTCTATTTGTTTAAGAATATCTTGACAAGTGAAACATCTGTATGAGTGAGTTATTCACACCTTTTTACTAATTTTGAGTCTCCTTACATGTAAATACAAGAGAAAAAAAAACAACCAAAAACATAGTTTTAAATGTGCTTTAAATGGTCACTATGTCTAACAGCAATAACTTTTAATATAGAATATAATTTTGTCAGTAATTTTACCTTTATTTAATAGTTGTAAGGTGTACATATTTGTGTTATTTTCATTATTTTATGCTGTTATCTTATATTTAATATTTAATACTTGGCTACATAGTATCCAAGGTAATGATGCAGCTATAAAGCCCATCACCGGGGGAACAAGTCAGACCGGGCTTGTATCCCTCAGGTGAGTGTGTGACTATTAAATGGAAACCTGTAAATAATAATGTATAGCTGACCTGAGATAGACTTTATAACTAATTATAATTATTAGACATTAGACATTCAGAGTGATTATCTATGTGAACTGATTCATCTGTATCAATAGTGTTTTTGTGTAATCTGTAATATAGTGAGTTTTTGATCCCGGTCAAGGTTAGACCGTTGGCCCTGTAATTTGTTATTTAACGGTTATTAAGCCTTGTCACAAAAGTAATTTATTAGTATTGTAAGTTTCCTTTGATTATGATTTTATTTATGTTAAATAGTTTTACTGAGACCGGGCTTGTATCCCCCAGATCCCGAAGTGCTTGTAAGCAATAAACAGACATCACTGAATCGACATCGGAGCTGTCTGGGTGTCTTCGTTGGAGTCAACTGATGTTACTAACTGTCAGCCGTTAGTCCACCATCATCATCACAACACAACGCAGAGACTGTAGGCTGTCACTATTATCAGCGATATAAAGGAAACTTAACGGGGGCATTATAAACTGTGAGGCTAATATAGTCCCCCGTTACACCAGCGGGCATGGTGAAAGTGGAAGCCCTCCTGCTGAGAGGTGCCCCTGACAGGGATCCAGATGGGCACAGTGGCTCTTGCACATAGTTGAGCTGCAGGGTGCCATCGTATGGGTCACTGAGGCAGCCTCTCAGGATGTGGACACACTGGATCCTCCACTCCTTCAGCATTGAGGGCTTGAACAGCAAGACACCATTGGGGTCCTTGGTCAGGGGGAAGTGGTGTTGGACATCCTCCACTCTTTTACCAACTCTTTCTGATGAGGCACCTTGGATTAGCAGGCACAATGAGAATGTGTAGGCTTCCTTCAGCTTCTGCAGGTCATCTTGATCCACCACACCGATTGCTGCAGACAGGAACTTGCAGAAGGTGCTATGAAGTGGATGGTGCTCAGTGCAGTGGAACAAATCCAGCTTTACGGTGGTGTCCTGGTTGAACTTGCTGTGTGACGCACACGTTGGCCAACTTCCTAGAGTTGGCCTCAGCCACAATGGCATCAGTGATCTTCCAGGCATCCCATTAATGGTGCGCGTGAGGCTCAGGGTCCGGGACTCATAAAGGAGCAGAGCAGTCTCTAATTATACAAAAAAGCAAAGAGAAATTGTATTGATAAGTGTGATGTGAAATTGGCTGATACACATTTTCATTAGATGTAAATACCCAATAAATGTAACATTTTAAAATGATTGATGATTCAAAAATTATATAAATGATGATGTTGTGTGAGTTACTTTTTCTAGTTATTCTATGTATGAAATGATTTAATCTAAACTGAATAAATATGTAATCTGACAACATGTTCAGGTTATGATTCATACTTGTCCACTCACTGGTGCTTGGCCTTCTGTACCCCAGCAGAGTTGTAGCAGTGGGCCAGCCCCTCAGACATTGGCTCTGACTGAAGCATCACCCAGGAGAGGAACATCCAGTTTTCATTCATGATGGCATATAATGACATGGTGCCAGATGATAAAGTGACCTGCAGGTGAGTCCTCATGGCATAGAAAAGGCTAGGCTGGCACGCTTATATTTGAGGTGGAGCAACTCAGTCACCTGGTTGGCCATGTCATGTGGAGACTGGCCTGTTCTCCTTAGCTCATCCATCGCTGTCTTGCATAAGGCCTCCTTGTAGCAGAAAAAAGCTGGGAGAATGCTGGAGCATTGGAGCATTTCTAGCCACTGAGGCTTGTCAACAAACCAGTACCATTTACATATCTTGCAGTTGGGACAGGAAGCAAAGATGTAATACTGGCCACTGGTGCCAACAATCACTCGAGGCCTTCCTACACCTGAAGACAAAACCTGGGGAGAAGGACATCCATAGAGACAAGGCAGGATGTAGTTGTTACTGAGTCACTCCATGATGGCATGCTCAGGCTTCCAGATAAAGAAAGGAGGGAGCTGGAAGTATTTGGGTGATGGCAGCTCAGAAATCGAGTCAATGAGTTCAGGCTGAGGTGGATGACGCCACAAGGATACCATATTCATTGGATGCCGGACTGGTTGGGACCCTGACCATAGACGCAAGGCCTCCAGCTCAGTCTTCATCCTGTTGCGCTGATGGAGAGAGCAGTTCCAGTGGCTGACATCCTCGTCATAACTGGGGGCAGAGGCAGGATGGGCTGGTGCAGAGGAGGATGCAGGTAGAGGTGCAGAGGAGGCTGCTGCAGGTAGAGATGCAGAGGAGGAGGAACAGCTGGTGCATTTTGTTGTTGGGAACGCAGCTTTTGTGCAGGATGAAAGAAGCAAAGGCATCAGCCCTACTTTTCCAAATGTCCCCCTTCGTTGCTTTGGCCCGGGCCCCAAAGCCCACCAAATTGTCATCCTCAATTTCCACAGCAGCTGGTTGCTGGTCTCTCTGCCAGGTACCTCTGGAGGTCTTCGAGCTGTTTAAATCCCCTGCAGTACTGCAGCGAGGACAAAAGGCCGTCCTTGCTGTGGCCCACAGGGTTGAAGTAGCCTGCTTCCTCCTCCTGTTCAGCCTTGTTGATGAGGTACAAGCTGTCCTGCTGTAAATGGCCTGATGGGCCTCGTCTGAAGGACTCTGTGATCCTCCTGAGACAGAAATTTCTTCATGCTCTCGGTCTGTTTAAAACAAATGTGTGAATTGATTAATACATTACTGTATACACTGAAACAGATATGTTTGGATTGATATTCATGGGCAATAATTTAGTTTTGTCCCTTATCTGTCACTCTCTAGTGTTATAAAAAATGTTTTATTCATACTACAATCAATATATTCATTATTTCCAAAGCATCTGGATCACACTTATTTCAGTTTTAGATAAGTCATTTGAATGATTATTTTAATTTCACATTTCCTCTTCCAGTAATGTGAAATTGCAGTAATTTCCTTGCCATGGAGCACTGTGACATTATAGAGGAAACATTGCTAAATTAAATCAGGTTGTGTGTTTGTATGTGTGTGCCAACATTTTATATAAATCATCCGGTGCAATAAAGCTAGCTGATAAAATGACCGTTTTAGCTAACGTTACCTTAGACGTCAATTAACTTACTGTAAACTAAGTTACAAACTACAGAGACGACAGGTTGCATGAAACAAAAACAAGGAAAGGTCTAGACGAGAGCAAATGCACTAGTACAAGTGTGCATTACAAATCAAATCTACTTTCATTCATAATTTGAGTGTCACGATAAGAGAAGAAAACATCGTTACGTTTCACCATTAACTCTGTTTACTTTCACTTCTTCTGTTTCTGTCAAATTAATTCGAAACAGCGCCACCCCTTTACCATTTAGTGGCCAAAGCGGGTATTGCAGCCGTAGTGTTAAAGGGATAGTTCGTGTTTTTTGAAGTAGGGTTGTATGAGGTACTTTATCCATGCAGTAGATGGGGGTCAGGAAGCTAATCAATGTGCTAATCCCCTCAGGGACAGCAGCAAAGTGTATTTTACGTCATCACAATGTGAAGTCAATGGGCCGGGCGGGAATTTGTGCGTGGGGTCAGAGGGAGAAACACTACTGCCCATATTCAGGGGGCTGCACAATGTGGAAGCAAACAGCTAGAAACTTTTTTTGGTGTGCATGGAAGCTGAGCCGTTTTTATTGGACTGAATGGGCGCCATTTTTGGTCCAGTATTCAGCTCTTACAACACATCCACGGTCTTGCCAAGAAAAGCAGCTCCTATTTAAGTGCTCAGTCAGTACCATGTCTGAGAAAAGCCACTAGATGGCGCCGTTTGATATCCTAGATTTGTTAATGTAAATGTTCATTATGTTTTCATATCATTGTGGTTGTATTATTATTAGCACCATAACCACTGTTATTCGCTTTATCAGTATAATTTGGGTAAAGTTGTGTGTCATTTTTTCTCTTTTCTTCCTCTCTGTTTTGTCCAAGGTGCTTAGAGAACATGGCCAATGTTTTATATGAAATGTGATAATGTTGATCAGGCAGCTAATGTTATTACAGGAGGTACGGCCTTGAATAAAGTAGATATAATGCCTGTTAATTTGAACTTTCTGTCCTCATTTAGTAATTGAATTGGTCTGTATGAGCAATCATATTGTAAGGAGTGTGATGGCTTTTTTTTTTTTAGCAATGGAGTCAACAGGAAGTGTCAGCTGAAATTTTGGAAAAATTAAAGTTGTCTAAAAGATGTTGTCATTCTCAGCAGAGGTGGTTTTAAAAAGTCAGTTTTTACACTGTAGGTAACAAAACTTGCATCTCAAGTTACAGTTACATTCCAGAAAGAGTTAGTAATGTGGTTAAGTTAAGCTGATCCTTTGATTGCAATGGCTGGATGACACAATTTAGGACATTAAAAAAACTTTGTGGGTAGAAAAAACAAAAATGTGTCTCAATCCTGATTATCCTGCACTCATAATGTTGTTTTTACAAGAACAGACCACCAACCCATAGTTACATTTGTACATAGTTGCATTTTAATGAACAAATCAACACATTACACCAAATATATACAGCTGTCCATTTAATCACAACAATAATATTCATGCCATCAATATCCTCCATGTAAAAGAGGGTTTGATGAAAGTCTGGATTCTAGTGCCCTTATTATAGCCAAGAAGAATCATAACCATATTTTTTAACTGCACCTTTCCGTAATTTATTGTTTCTTTAACAACTCACAGCTATGCTATATCTCAGCAATGACTGGTAGTATCGGAGCCTTAAATCTTCTGGACTGTCTGCATGTGGTGCGACAGCCAGACGCCCAGACATACACCACACCTGCCTGGCTGTAGATATCCATCTTTCTATCTGCCTGTCTGTTGGCTGAGGGTCTGTTGGCAGCTTCAGCTGCCTGTTTTGCTTCATCTGTCTTTTTTTCAGAGCCTGTCATGCCGTCCTCAGCTGTCTTTCTGCTGTTCGCATCAGTAACCCGCCCACTCCTGGGGTCCTTCTGGCAAATCTCAGCACGGTTTGGGCCCTGGTTTCCATCTGAACTGGAGAGAGCGGGTTGACGTGATGAGTAGCTGATATGGGAAAATTGCCACCCTGTCTTCTTCCTCTGCTCTCCCCATCCTCTGCGGACAAGCCGGGCTGCAGTGAGGATAGAATCCGCCTGGCTGTGCAGCTTCTCCAGGGGGTCAGAGAGTAGAGGTCCAGGTGTGACTGAGGTCCTTCCTAGACTAGAAGTCATGGTCTCTGGCTTACTGCTGCCCTCCATCACCCTGTAGTCTCAAGTTTCCAGCTCAGCTTCTGTATTACAGGAACAGCTGGTTTGAGGTAGAAAATCTTCAGTTGTTTTGAGGCACCTGTAAATCACATTGTTAAAGTAGTAGATTAGATGAAATGAGATTAGATCAGATTGGATCAGTGGTTCCCAACCTAAAGATCAGGACCCCCCAAAGGGTCACAAACTCTGAGGAATTGTGAAATTGTTAACTGGATCAAAAGCATCAAAAATTTAATTTTGCTTCACAAATTTATGCATATTTTTCAGACTTTTTCCTAATTTTTATGTTTTACTTGGCTAGTTTAATCTCTCCAGACAAGAGAAGCAAAAACCACAACTCACAGCCATTCTCAACCTGTGATGAGAGATAACAGGTTGTGGAAATTGCTTCATTTTAAGGGATAACAGGCCAAAAAAACCTGAAATGCATTTTTTTAAAGTAAAGGAAAAGCTGAAGAGGGCACAGAAGCCATGACTGTAGTTTTTAATCCTAAACACAGTCTGTTATTGTATGAAATTCACCAGCTAGTCGCTTACTTGGCCGTGTGATGCTGGGCATGTAGCATACAATGGGTTTATCATAACTTAACATAACTAACAGCTGCTTGCTGCTCCTGTAAAATGATGTTTGCAGTCTCAAAACAAAGGATTGAAAAATGCTAAAACACTGCAGAGTTGTGGGGAAACTGCAGAACTGATGATAATTTTCTGTGGGTTACTGGTGCTGCAGTGGCTGCAGCTGAGACAGTCCCTGTATGTTCAAGACAGTCTCCACTAGGTGGAGGCAAAGATTCAATGAAAGACCACAAGCTAGACTGGAAAGAAGCTGATATTTTCCTCTGTGTTTAGTCATGTTTCAATGAACTAACCTGTGGATGCTGAAGCTGTCGTTGCAGTGTTTTGGACAGGAGTACAAATCTGTCACGCTGTGGGTCTGGAGACCCTGACAGCCACCACAGAGCCCAGGCTGAGATGTCCTGGTCAGCTTCACCATATAAAAGAACAGGATGTCCCAGCTGAGGTAGACTGAAACCCAGAGCTCCTGGCTGCAGAGGTGCAGGAGGAAGAATATGAAAAATATGAATAATAACAAGATGAAGAAGACACAACAGTATGGCTGCAGTCTCACACTGATCATATTAAGTATTCTTTACAAATCAACACAGCTTTAACCTATTTTTAAGCATGGCTGCTTTACATATTAGTAAAATACTAGCATTATATACTTCAATGAGTGGCTGAAACAAGCTGATACATATATGATACTGTCAGACAATGTGCAAAAAGATCATGTTTCTGACCTGAAAGCTACTTAAAGGGAAATAAAAACAGGATGTGTGCAGCTTTCAGCACATTGTTGTGGTTCCCTGGCTGTACAGACAGAAACTGTCTCACTTCTCTCATATCCCCCCCCTAAATAAAAATATAACCACCCGATTCCAACAATCAAGGTCAGACTAGCAAAGTGTTCGCTACCTGTCCAGCACAAAACAAGAAGTTTCAAGCTACTACAGATACATGCATACATACATCTACAGTATATCTAAATATTAATGAAAATCATGCAGCAATCATGCAAACAGTTGCAGTGCATCTTTATATATTTTACAAAAATACATCACACATAACTGTTGATTCAGTAAATACCAGATTTCAGTATGAGGTCGTCATTTCCCTCTTCTCTCCTCTTCCTCCTGTCAGAACTGAATGCTTCGCCACTGCTCTCTCTCTCTCTCTCTTTAACCTCTCTCTTTTGGTTTCTCTCTCTCTCTCACTAACTCATACCCTCTCTCTCTCTGTCTCTGACCCTGTTTCAGTCCCCATTTAAGTGATCTGTACCGGTTACCGGTACAAAGTACAGTTCAGATTACGGGCAACATTTAGTATGGAATTGGTGATGAAATTCAAGGAAAAAGGGAAAATATGTTGGATAAAATCAACTATAGAACGGCAAAAGTAACTAAGAAGCAAGTAAGAATGAAAAACATCAAAATTGAGTTAAGGAGTGATTGTTTTCTACTGCCCTTGTCTCTTTATCTGAGGCCATGTCCAAACTAATGCAGATATGTTTTGTAGTCTACACTGATACACCAAAACAATCAAAAAAAATGTACAAAACAATCCCAAATAAAGGTCCACTCACTAGCGTTTTTTGGTGCAAGTTCAGTGGCTGTTTTCATTTCATCAATAGCAGTTGTAAGACTTCTCACCCAAACTGGCTTGAAGTTAAAGCTGCACGAATCAATATTTTGTAATAACAATGGATCAAATGACAATGTGTAATGTGAGAGGGGTCACTCGTAGTGATGAGCCTACAGAGAATCATCACACAACACGACGCATTTTAGCATCTTTCAGCGTATTGTTTTGGTTTTACGACCCACAACTTGACTGTTATGAGTCATTCGAGGTGCTCTCATTGACCTAATTTCCAGTTAACATTTTCAATATTTAACTATTTCCTAATCTTCACTGTGTGCTGTGAGTTGCCCCCACAGAAATAAAAAAAAAAAAAAAAACTTAATCATGCTCTGGTTTCACAATCGAGTATTGCAACAAAAACTGCTGGAATTCATTGTCAGTAAAGGTTTTTGCAGGTACGTTCAATATGAACATTTTGCAACTTTGCAGATATGTTCATAAAAAACATTTGCTCATAACATTAATAAAGAATATAATCTGGGCAGTGTTACTTTTCCCTCAACATATATGCTGTTGCACATTAGTAGTATATAAACATGTTTACAAGACAGGGTTGCTATAGCTGCTACATGCATCATTTCATTATAACAAATCTTATAATCTTCCTATTTTTTCTGTTTTCTCTGCACTCATTTTGCTTGCTGCTGAACTTGGGAAATTAAGAGATTTCAAACAGAAGTTCCAGATTATGTTGATAGAGGATAAACTTTAACGTCACTCCGCGAGGTTGCCGCTCTGCTATTTGTTTGCTCTGATCTGACATTTGCTGTCTGGTCTTCATCTCCTGAGTTCAGCAAGTTTATGTGATGTGGACAAAGCAGGAAGACCGTTGGACACTGGGGTTTGAAGTGTGTGTGTGTGTGTGTCTGTTGAGTGACCACATATTGAACCAGTTCTTGCAACAAAGTAGCAGGATTCAGGAAGTCATTGCCAAGAAACTTTGTACGAACAGATTTGCTTTTAATTGGCATGTACAAGTGAGTTAAGAAGGAGCTTTCACATTCTTCATCAGTTTTATCAATAATCTTGTTTTAGACTTCTCAGCTTTAGCAAGACGTTGTCTGGGAATGTCAAACATTCCCTCTTTATTTTTCTCACGGTCTAACTTTTTTTTTTGGCAACAGGACTTGAAACTCCACAAATTGAAGTTATTTTCACTCTTGGGTAAGATTTTTGTGAACGTATGCTACCCATAAACAAATAACAGTTATACTTACACGGTATAGCAATGTGGTGAATATGCTGAGGATCAAATCTCATGAACACGTGTCTACTGATGTACACGTGGCATTCATCAAGTTGAAATGAGCAAATTCATGACAGGTTTGTGCAGTTCAGAGATTTGGAAACCTTGTACAAGCATGCTGCGTTGGAAGGTTTAGGATAAGATTACGAAAATGCTCTTGTATGATTTGGGTCGTTTTGCTTGTTGCTTTCATATCAGATTTGGATCAGTTCCTATGTTTAATCAGTATATTTGTTTTATGTCAATGTGCAATGTACACCTGGGCGTTTTTACTACTTTTCTCCACTGTATTGTATTATTTCTGTTAACATGTGTGCAGCTGTGAACAAATATTAGGATACAAGTCAAGAACATGAGACTGTAGTAACCCTAACAGGTCTCAACTGTTCCAACTATCTGTGGCTTTCAGTAAATCATGTGATCGTCATGGCTTCATAAACTGCCTGTCACGTTTCTCCCTCCATCTATATAAGGCTATGGTTCGAAGTTCACATAGGGGAAAGCAAAGGTGTATCATAGTGCATCAGGGTCAGTTTGCCCGGTGTGTGCTGGCTCTTAGGCGCCATCGATCTGGGTTGAAGGTAATGGGAAAGCTGCTGAATCAGTAGTCCTAGCCTGAACCCAGAAACACGTGCAGTAATGCAATAGACCTAACATTAAAGTACAGTATCCCTTAATAAATGTATCCTACTAACAAGTATTGTCTGTGTATCTAAAATCTGATATATTTTATTCCTCTGTTCCATAGAGCTGCATTGTTTTCCAGAAACTATCAATGAGCCACACATCCTTCTTTACTATGAACACACACACTGCAGTTTATTTTGACTCATACACCATACTTCTGCATGAAATACTTATTAGGGCACCAAATGTGTGGTATGGAAGTCAGAAGATATTTGAAGATGTGTTGGCTTTGGTTTTATCTTGCGATTTGTTGATAATAGGAAAAATAAAGTATAAAACAGACTTATTCTCTAAGGTGTTATATTCAAACATGGAAGAAATTAATACAGAAATGAATGTTTTGTCTTATTTCATAAAATTCAAAAATCTTTTAATCTTTTTTGCAGAACATATCCAGATAATGTGCAGAGGTATCCTGGGATGTGATCCTCACTCTGACAATAATGTTGCAAACATTTCTCACATCAAGGATCTTTGAGGCTTTCGAAGAATCCGAGCAGTGATTATAAAAGATATTTCTTCTGCTGCAAGAGGCTGATGATCACCACAGTTTACAGTAAACTAGGTGGTCTGGCAGCGAGGACAGCTCTGAAACTATTCCAGTAATAGAAAGTAAACTGATGAGCTGCTGATAATGCATCTGACTCACTCTAAAAAAAAAAAAAAATCAATAAATAGTAAAACTAAAGTGTTTCCAATGCAAACTTTATTTTACAACTTTATTTCTACTGCACCTTTCAGTTACAAGGTACTTTACAGTTGTACATAAAACACAACAAGGGTTTTGGGGAATAACCAAACAAAGACAAATATAACAAAATATAAAAGAAAAACATAAAACCGTCAGAATAATAGGTTATAAAACTGCCAGCTGTGTTTTTAAAAAGCCATTCAAAATGTGGTACTGACTCATCTCATCTGAGACTGAGATGGTGTTTGTTCCACAGTAAAACCATGATTGCCTTTGGCCTGGATTGGTCTGGATTCTTGAACTTTTACTATTTGATTTGCAGATCTTAGGGGGATCTTTGGGGTCTTGGTGCAGAATAAGGAGTTTAATGATCCAAACTATATAGCAGACCCAAACCATGCAGGTCTTTAGAAGCAGTCAGAATCAACATCTTAAATTAAATTCAGTTAATTCAGCCAAACTGGAGAGATATATATTATCTTAGTCTAGTGCAACTGCTGCATCATAAAGTCAAATAAATAATGATTTGTAAAAGTCGATGTAAAAGGAAATGAAGGTGTGAATGGTGGTGCTAGATGGAAAGTCAGGGCGCCACCAAAATCAGTAGGTTTCAACCTCTGGACACCATGAACATCTGAGAATCCACCCAGTAGTCGTTAAGATATTTCAGTCTGGAACAAAGTGGCGGTCCGATTGACAGACTGAGATTACCATACTGGCACGGCTAAAAATCAGATTTTCACTTGGATTTTGGGTTGATTATTTTACGTCCAACTTTCACCCACTTTTTGACAAACAAACAAATGAAAAATTATATTATTATTTTTCATAAAAACAAAAATATAACATGAACTAGCTATAACATGCAAAATCCATAATGCCAAAGCTACAACACATGAGGAGGAGGCTGTGGAGGTGGAAGAAGTACACCTGCACACCTGCACACCTGCACCTCTGCATGAACATGAACGGAAGTTATTGTCAGTTGGCAGCTGATCAGCTGATGTATCAATGAGCCAATAATGCTGAAGAATTAAGGAAACACTGATAATTAATCAATTGATGCGTAGCTAACACAAATTTCCAGGTAATGTTCCAGTGGATAAGTGTGACTAAATGTGTCTCTGTATTGTAGATGATGATGACGATGATGATGTAAAACAGGTATAATAATCACTGTGGCATTCAGTTTTCTTTGTTAACTGATCAGGAATGCAGGGCTTGGCAGCTCAGTGTTAACAGATGAGTTTCTGTTTTGGTACACTAAAGTCAAATCAACTCCCTACCTTTTTGTTTTTTTAATTACATTACACAATATACTTTCTATTTGTAGAAGCATTGACACAACAATCTCACATCTTTACAAGGTTGGTAAAGAAAGAGAAATGTATCCACTTCAGTCAGGGAAGGTTTTCTGGGGATCCTTTTCACAATCGCGGCCCATTTACAGCCTTTACTTGCAGTTGCTGGTGTACAGTAATGGGAGAGGATATTTACTCATGACACATGTCCAGATTTACTAAAGGAGGCCAAACAGGTGACCTTTTGGTCCAAGACCCATCTATTGCATCACTTCTACCTGTTCTGGACTTGTTGGTTGTGTGACCTGAATTTCCCAGATTTGAGCTATGCCATTATTACTTAAAATAAATCATTTTAAGGATATCAACAAAGAACAAAAGCATTGTTCTTTGTTGATATCCTTAAAATGATTTATTTTTGCATCTTCCTGATAAGTATGCATATGAATACTGACTGTATGGTATCAAAGGTAGAAGTAGAAAAAACTCTTTTGGTGTGTTCATACAGAAAGCAAAGAAAATATTTTATACAAAATCAATGAAAAGACTGTAATGGGCACAAAAAGACACATCTGCACGAGTTGAAAATGTTGAACAAAAAATGTACGCTTTATGAATCTACTTCATAAACAAACAGAGACAAAAGGGGAAAAAAGGAGGCAGATGGGAGGAAAACACGAGAAAGGTCAGTTAAATTTTGAGCTGAACACAAACACAGCAGAGGCACCATCCACGCACATAAAGTCACTGAGTACCGAGCTAGTACAGCTACTGCCTGTACAGTCAGATGGCTGTTTTTGGGGGCAAACAAACAAACCATTTACTAAGTAGTTTTAGTTGTCTAAACTTCACCAGAATTTAAAGGAGTACAGCAGCAATTTAATAAAGCACTTTCATAAAATTGGAGGACTCACAAGAAACAAAGAACGGTCAAAATCGAAGCAGCAGAGGCCGAGATATCCTGACTAACTAATATTGCAATCGGATCACAATGCGGACAGAATTGAAATAACGCTTCGGATCAGATGTCATTATTCAGATAACGTATCCAGATAAAAATCACATGTTACCAGGTGCTGAAGTGACTGACATGTTGTATTTAAACATATTTTCATTGTTGTTTGTCCCTGTTTTTGAACATTTTGCAGTAAAAATAGAATACTGTGATAATATGCAAGGGTTTGTTTTTTTGGTAACACTTATTGTACCATTTAACGTTTGAGAAAAATGCCCCCGGTGATATAAATCACTATTTGTTCACATGAAATTAAAGTCAGATTGACTGATAGGCATGCTTGTTGGAAGTTATATAAGAACAGTGTCACACAATTTTTTGTACATTAGGCCATGACATGGGTTTTAAAGAGAGCATGCCAAGGCCACACCCTCACCTTTATGGTTCAATAAATAATAGTACAAAAGGATAATTAAGGAGTACAGGACAGACCAGTATGTCCAGTTTACTCTGTCAGGTGTTCTGGTGTCTGCAGGTATTTCTGAACTGACGGAGAAAGGACAGATTCTCAGTGCAGACATCCGCTGCAACGGGACGTTCGACTCAGAGCTCTCTCCTCAAAGACACAGGTGAGACATTAACTGTCCTATAATAAAGGTATGCTGGTTTATATACATATTTACTTTTATTATTTTTTACTTGTCTTAATTACTTAATGACTTAATGACTGTAGTCACTCAGACATTTAAGACCAAAATGTATATAATAATAAATAATTATTAAGAAATTACAATTAAAAAAATCCCTGTAAGTCAGTCCACTGTATTGAAGACTTGAGAGGGTTCTCCTCAAGCACTTGCTAATTTCACAGTGTAACAATCCTGAGATCTGGACTGTGGTTTTCATTCTTTAATTAGTTATTGATGATATTTCTGTGAGAAACATTTGATTTCAGGGCTATTTAGACCAATATGCTTTTTTGACCAGTGAATTGGTTGCTCTGCTAACGTGACAACTTATGAACTGGTATATCAGTACTCGAAAATTACAAAGAAGTCTCAACACAATGGCCTCAATTCACAATTTATATCAGATGTAGAGAAATAGAGAATAAGTGATCTTCCCAAGGCTTGTAGGGGAGGTAACACTGTTAACGCAATTAACAACATAGATAGATTTCATACAAACATCCAAAATCCCACCCAGAAACCACAACATCTTCTGTAAAATTGTGTTACGTTCCATAGTTTTACTCACTTAAATGACCAAATTGAGTGAATATTTTGTCATTTTGTCTCCATGTTGCAGCAGAGATATTACCAAATGGCAGCAATACATTTTAGGCACTTTGTGTATGCATATATATCTTATATGAGTGACATTATTAATCATATGCAACATGAACTCTACATTCTGGTTCCTCCTGTAGAAGCCACCATGTCCAAGATGGTCATCAAGCAGCCTCAGCCTGTGATGGAGGCCCAAGAGTCTGACGAGTGGGGATCCGGGATATGTGACTGCTGCGATGACGTGCCCGAGTGTAAGTGTCTGTACTATAGTGACCGATTATTACTCACACCAGTGGATGATCAACTCTGAGTAGATTTTTTATCTGTTTAGCTCAGATAATCATGCTATAACTTTGCAACAAAAGGACAGTGTTTGTTCACTTTCAGGCCATATCTTTGTTCCTTGTTTCTCTGTTGTTGTTGTTTTTGTTTTTTTCTAAAATATGTGTAAAACTCATATTTTGATAGAACCAACGACTGTACATAAAAATACAAGGGATTACGGTACCAGGTCATTTAGTTGTTTTCTCTCTAATTCCATTTGTAACTCACAACAAATCACTATATTTGTTGATTTTTAAGGTTTCAATTAGTTGTTTTGTCTATAAAATGTCAGAAAGTGGTGGAAAATGACGATTGCTGTTTTCCAAAGGCCAAGGTGACGTCTTTAAATGTCTTCTTTTGTCCCGACCAATAATCCATAACCCAAAGATATTCAGTTTACTGTCATAGAAGAATAAATAAACCTGAAAATATTCATATTTGAGAAGCTGGAATCAGAGAATTTTTACATTTTGTTACTTTAAAAATTACTCAAAACAATTCAATTGTCAAATTGTCAAATCAATTGTCAAAATAGCTGTCGATCAATTAATCAACTAATCGTTGCAGCTCTTATTTAAACACCAAAGAAACTTTTCAATATTGAACAGAATTATAATAATATGGACTGAACATGATGGTACATGAAAATACATCAGTGCTGTTGCAAAAAACTGTAGCCTGGTAAAGATTTCAGAGGTCACAGCACAGCATAAATATTTCATGAATGATGTGACGGAAAGTCATAAGAGCCAGAAAAAGCAGGTGATTAATTCACTTCATCATATCTTCATTGCATAATGTGTGTGTTTCCTTGTCTCTGAGTGTTTGTAGGTGTGTCTTTTCTTGGTACGGGTGTGTTAATCCTTTGCTTTTGTGTTTATTTGTTTCTTGGTTAAGGCTGTTTTGCTTTCTGGTGCTGTCCCTGCTTCGCCTGTAAAACCACCAAGGCCTACGGCCAGTGTCTCTGCCTCCCTCTGCTGGACATCTACGGCTGCATCCCGCCCATCACCATGTCCATGAGGGTCTCCATGCGGCAGCGCTACGGCATCAAAGTAAGGACACAATTCTGTGGTAGTGTCTTTTTCACTTGGCAGGTGGAAAACTTTAAGCTCTGGTAGCTTTAAAGCCTAAATCTGAAATTTTTTTGACCTCATACTTTCAGTGTAATTTTGATCAATTTGGGCTAAATCAATCGCTACTTTTCATTTTACAATTAAGTTTCTCTTTAAATTTTAGTCTTTACAAATGTGAAAAGATTCATTATTTTCCTTGTTTTTTCTTCACCTTACCTACTTAACAAAACCTGTGTAAGTCCTCTGAACAATTTATTAGTTTTATTCCACTGCAAACTTTAAGTCAGTCAGATCTTAAAAAGCTAGGAAGGTTGGTTTTCAAAAACTTAATAAAAGATGATGGTAGTGGCGGTAGTATTACAGACTTATTCTCAAATAATTAATATGATTTCCCAATGACTGCTTTTTCTGGGCTGCAAAAATATTTATATTGGGAATATTTTTTGACAGTAAAAATCACAACCCATACGAGAGGGTGGGTTCACATGAAAGCAGTTAATCTCTCTTTAAATCAAAATATTTAATCAAATTAATTCGTTCTTGCATTTCACACTTAAGTGACACACAGAAAACCTTTCACGAGAAACCTTTTCAAGAGAAACCTGTGTACAAGAATAGATATGTGCGGTTTAAGCATGAACGGACATACACAAAAGACATTAAATTCACATTAAGAAAAGCAATTACAAGTAGAATTTCAAGTACTTCAGTAAAGTTTTTTGAAATCTTTTAGTGAGATGAGAGGTTTTGCGAGCTCAGTTTGAATGTGTACAGCTGATGTTAAAATCAGTGAAGTTGATCTGACATTGTAAGTTCTGTATTAATATGTGACCAACGTGTGAGTACAGAGCTAATGAGGCAATTTTTGCAATAACGTTTTATAGATAAATAACACACAATAAAACAAAAAAACATGCTATACAGCCTGGAGGGTCGCAGTAGGAACATTTTTTATGAGTATGATTTACCACGGTAGATTAAATCTGAGTGTAAGAATTACGACTTTGAGGGAAGCAACAAGTATAGCAAGTGCAGAACCCTACCAGACTCTGTTACTGAGAGACGTCACTGCATTTCATCCTCAGGGCACCATGTGTGACGATTGCATGTGTGCGACCTGTTGTACACCCTGCGCCTGGTGTCAGATGTCCAGAGAGATGAAGAGAAGAAAAATCCAAATCCTCCTGGTCGGCGCCAAGCACACATGACCTCTGTCGTCTCTCATCATCACCAACAGGGCTGTCGCATATTTCAATAAACCTCAACCTGCCTCAGATGTTACTATAATAACATGTTGTAAGACTGAAGCGATTTGAGAAAGACTTAAAGCCTTAAGTGCTTTTGTAGTCGAATGAAAATTTGTAGCCTTACATTTGTACTATATAGTCATAATAATTTACTGAGGTTAACTGAGAAGAACCCTCCAGCATCATGCGTCAAAGCTCTTGCCACAAGAAATTTATGTAAATAAGTTTTCAATTTATTGTTATTAGAATCCTCTCTTCTGTATTTCCCATAACCCCTTTCTTACCCCAAAACTCCTACTTTCAACTGTTCTAGATGTATATTCTCTTAACCTGGGATTTAGTATCGAAAGTTTGTTTCATAGTTTGATGCTTAATTTTCTTACACGTTCTATAATCACATAATCACATTGTATTTTTTTAATTGATATCTTATGATATTATCATTTATTGTACTGGTATTTAGCAATTTTAAATTAAATTGTTACATAAAAATACAGTAATTGATAGTTTTATCAATTTTATTTTTGCTTTGTTACACTTCACAGTATACTGTCTGTACTGCATTTTGTGTTTAAATATATATCTGTTATAGCTCATGTTTGGCACTGTCATATTTAAAAAGATGGCTTTTATTAATTATTGATTTATTGTCACCAAAATTATTTACTGTAAAATGACAACAGTTTGCTGTTTCTTCTTTGCAGTGGTGGAAAACATATTCAGAGCCTTCACTTCACAAGTACAGAACTATTTTTGGTAAAATGTACTTAAAGCAAGCAGCATTTTACTACTGTAGGCTAACCGGTTGAGGTGAACTAGTTTTAACGACTTTATATATAGTTAGGTAGTTTAGTGCAGTGGTTCCCAACCTGGGGGTCAGGCCCCTCCAAAGGGTCTTCAGGCCTATGACTTGTCTAGAGGGGAAATGAAATTTGAAAATGACAAGGGGCCCTAACTAGACACTTCTCATAAGCCAAAACTATTGGGAAACACTGGTTTAATCTTTACCAATGCATTGTATTTTATATGCTTATCATGTGTTTTTAATGTCAAATAAATGCGCTGGAGTTAAAAGTAAAGAGTTTTCCTCTGGAAAGTGGTGGAGAAGAAATAGGAAGCAGTAGAAAATGGAAATGTTCAAGTAAAGTACAAGTACCTCAAAACTGTATTTGTAAGTATACAGTTCTTGAATAAAAATGTACTTTCCATTGCTTCTTTGTATGTTCAAGCAAAACATTTTAAATCAACACATCTGACAGAATGCTGTACAGATAAGGTCAAAATAATTTAAATAAATATATAAATTAATCAGCGTATGTGTAAAGCAAAAAAGGCCCATTGCTCAAAAAGCATATGATTCTGCAACTTTAAATATTAACTTAAATTCACCTTAAATATGAATGTAAAACATAAGACGTCCACCAGATGGAACCACACTCTTCACAATGAGCCAACATGCTTTTAGTAAAGTTTGAGGTCATGTGGGGTCACAGGGGATCAGACCAATGATCTGCATGTCATGTCTCACCTTACTGGACCTGTCGCCCACCCAAACAGAAGGTGGACAAAATTACAAAAACACCATATAACACCCCAATACCATAAATGAACTCCACATCATGTTGCAGTGTTTGAGACTGATGCTCCAGCAGCTCACGCAGTGAATATCTGTCTTCTTTTACCAGACATTCAGACCTCTATTAAAGCTGACATGTATCTCTAAATGAGACTCATCTTAGCATAACTCACTTTCATTGCTTCTTTTGTAATTATCTTTATGTCTTATCCTGGAAAAAAACTATGCATGTATGCAGTGTTCAATTGGTATACTTCGCATCAATTAATTCCAAATTAATTGTAAGTGTGACAGAAATGTGAATTTTTTCTACAGGCAAACGTACAATTCAACATATATGGAGAATAACGTTTCCAGTAATAAATTAATAATGAATCAATATTTAGTTTGGTTTCTTAATTAGCTTTTCTCTCTGCAAATTCCTGCATTATCAAGAATTAATAATAAAATATAATAAAATAAAATAAAAGCTTTACTAATTCAATTACTTCAACATTAATGTCCTTTTTGATGCCATGTTTCTGTTATTTTGTCCACATCCTGTAAATCCAGAGTTGAATCATGTCCAACAGTCTCAACAAAAAAATATGAGGACATGACATGAACTTCATGAGATTTATTGCAGGGCTGTTATATTAGATTGCAAAATGTTGTATCTGTTATTTTTCCCACCCTCTATTTATTGGCAATTTATTAAAAAAAAAGAAGTTATGCTACTGTAAAATAAAATTATGAGGTACTAAGTCATACTGTCTCATAATGCTATCTTATAATTTTGACTTTTGACTTTGAGCTTTATTTATTTATTTATTTATTTATTTTTATCAAGTCTAACATCTCTTGTTGTTTTTTCTTTTCTTGGCAGAATTGGTCTTCCATACTACACTGTACACTGACTGTACATAACTTGGTATTTTGTTAGCCTCAGGTGTAGACTCACCAAAACTAAATGCTAATATTAAAAGTTGCAGTTGTGTTTTCTTATGACTTTGAAGCCCCACAGAGCTTTTTAGCCTCTTTTAGCACATTGTTTTGGTTTTACAATCTGTGTGGGAGTTTGAGCCAACTCATCTATCTCAACATGTAGCAACTTCCAATAAAAATGTCTGAAAGTCCATTTAAAGCATTTAAAGAGCCAGAAATGTGTCTCAAGAGTTGGTGGAGATGAAAACAGAGCTAAAAGGAGGGTGAATATTAGGTTCATCAGGTGAACACTTTAACAACTATATAAGCACTGGCTATGTATTTATTGGCTCTTTTTTTTGGTGTTTTTCTGCCCTCTAGTGGCCAAAATGTGATAAATGCAGCTTTAAATGACAACATCTGCACTGTGTGGTCAGCTAGATCTTTGCCAAAATCTCAAATTACCCAAATAAATTTAAAAGAGGCAGGAGAAGAAGAGATTTAACCTCATTTACTGTTGTTCAGTTTGGATGGTGGATTTATGGAGTCACTATCATGTCATATTTTGTCAAATTACTCCCAATAAACTTTCCCATTTGTTTAGTCCGGTTCACATTCCAGCTAAGGCAATCCCTTCCCTCTGCCAGCAAACTTGGCCCTGGTGTTCACTGTAAATTGCTCAGTGGGTTGTTTTTAATGGGATTATAATGACAGTTATAGTTTGCAAGAATTGATGTTTGTGACTTTTATGGGGTGTGATTGAAGGGGCGGGTCCAGGCGGCTCATAAAGGCTGCAGGAATGTTAATTGGTCGAGGCCACTGCTGCCCTCTTTGTTCTGCTCTCTCATACTGGGCTTCTGTTGTGCCCGTTAAAGGCCAAAGAACTGATTTAAAATCTGTGACTTTAACCCCGCACACCCTCAACCCCCCACACACACACGTACACAACTTATCCCACCTACAACCCCCCCCCCGTCCGCCCACCCCCCTACCCCCACCTCGTTCATCCCCTCCCATTCTTTCTTCTGGGTTTTTCCTTCCTACTCTTGAAGAAAATGGACCCCTTTGCTTCTCTCATTTCCTCCATGTTGCTTAATCAGGTGGTTGGCGCTCCCCTCCCCGCTGGGTTTGATCCAGTGTTGGGGGAGTAATTTCATCACAGGTTTGCTTTTTTTCCTCTTTTCTTTCTCTCCTGTGGCCACACGGACGGCTGCACTTCCAGCCAGAATCAGCCAGATGACTCTGTGCTGAGGAGAAGGAGGTTTCTGAGAGCCCAACGGGGATTTGTGTCAGAGTAATCTGTCATTGTTTGGAGATAAATGAGCATTTTGTTCAGTCTAAGTGAAAAATAAATACAATTTCAACATTTTTGAAGAAAGTTATTGTCATTGTTTTGGTACAGCCAAACAATAACAATAAACTGTGCATTATCCAGTGTTTCCATCATCGTCAGTCATTCTTGTGTATTCTTTTTAAAACATCCTCCTTCATTCCAGGTTTTATTCTGTAATATTGTACTTCCAGATACACAAACAAGACCTTCATTAGAGTGACTTTTTTTAACACTACATTACAATAAGACAACAATTACTGTGTGCAACCATAATGGTCGCTCTATGTTCATATGTAGAAATATACAAACATGACCATTACATTTTATGGTGTCTGATTGTAAACATGGTGTTGTGTAACAGAATATGCATGCATATTTACATGCAACAAAAAAGTTTTGAGAGAAATGCCACCTGAATTACATTAGTTTTATCAACATAATAAGGAAATGGTTTTATGGATGTATATGCAGGTCTGTTGATTGGTCAATCCACCACTTTGGTCCAGACTGAAACTGAAATATCTCAGCAACTGTTGGATGGATTACCATGACATTCGGTTCACGCTCAAGATGGCACTGTGGATGGTTGCCTCTGCTCTTCACTCTCTAGTATTTTCACTATTTATTTGTTCGGTCATTTAGAACAGTTATCTGAACATATTACTTATCTCTGTTAGCTTACTGTCTTTGTTTTAGCTGCATATCACCTGTACATGTATCTTTACTGTAAATTTGTATGGAAGCATATTGGGGGTAAAATTTCAAGTGTGTCCAAACATAATTTACTGATTCTGATTCTGACATGCGTGTCCCCCTCTGGATGAATTCAGCACAAGAGGACCTTGTTTTCTATTTACTATTCTGAATAATCTTCAGCCACAAACACAACGCTTTGGATTTGTGGGGAAATAAATCACAGTGAAAATCAGCTTTAAAAAAAAGCCCAAAAGGATGAGCCTTAATTATATTTGATGAGTAAATCCTGCAGCCAGGGCCTGAAATGGGAATCAAAGGCCACGAGATGGATTTGAACCTGCAGTTCATGAAATCTGTCTGAGTGTCATCCTGTCTGTTCTGAGGTTTCCACCATGACAGATAGAGACAGCGTCTATCTGCCCGAGTCTCTCCATAATTTCCTGGGGAAATGTTCCTTTTAAAAGACAAGGTTGGAGTTGCCGGGGGAGTCGGCTGATAACGGCTCAGGTTAAGATGAGGCGGGAGGGGGAGGCGTAGTCCGACACACTCTATCAGACGATGGGCCTCCGAGCAAACAAACAGCTCTGACCTCTAAAAACAACGGCAGCAGGGAGCTGCTGATAGCGAGAGACGGATAGGTAGAGGTTGGTGATGGTGCAATGAGTGTGTGTATGTGTGTGTGTGTGTGTGTGTCAGTGTGTGTGTGTGTGTGTGTGTGTCAGTGTGTGTATAGGGAGGTAGAGAGCTGGGGCCAAAGGGGCATGCAGGGCGAGACTTATTTGATCCCTCAGTGATCTTTGTGTCTCAGTGTCTATTAAAATCAGAAGGCTGTGGGTGTATGTGTGGGTGTGCTTATGTGTGAGAGTTTTGGTGTTTGGTGACTCACTGACTCACAGGAGCTTTTAGTCCGAAAAGAATTTCAACTGTGGTTTCAGTGGTGAGTTTTTGTGGCCCAGAATGCTCTAAAATACTGACATCCATGTAAGTGGCCATGTCGATGCAAGTAATATTTAACATCTTTACCATTATGTCACATCCTGTTCTAAAGGTTTCTCATCTGCACTGAGATCTTGAAACAGTAGAAAAGCCTTTAAAGGGTCAGTTTACTCAAATTGCAAAACAAAAAAACCCAAAAAACATAAATTCTTACCTTTAGTTATATAGACATTTCAGTTTCTGAGATTTGCTGCCATCCTGATAACATGAAGGTCAATGGAAATGAAAAGTAATGAAAACTGACATTTGAAGAACAGTACAATCCACACTCATCAGATATTTAACAACATTCAGTGATAAATGCAGGAACTGTTGTGATGATCATAGAGCGAAGTGAAAAGAAATGTGAGTGTTTTTCTATGATTTTGTTGTCCCAGGTGCACATCCCTTTTCATACCAGCAGTCACTATTTATATTTTTGGCTGGACCGCAACAGTGGAGCCATTCCTGTAACCACGAATGTCTGTGACTGACCGAGTCAGTTACACCATTGGTTGGCTGAAGCCGGCGGAGATATTGTAATTTCTGCTGTAGGACTGTTAATATGTAAATATATTAAGCTTGGCGAGAAAGTAACAATTTAGATTCCCAATATGTGGTCAGTTTATCCAAATAACGCCTATTTGGAAATTGGCCCGACGTTTTCGGAGATGTGAGAGGAGATGGCTGGGTGAGACCGGCCGGTCATCTCAGCAGCATCTAGCAGCCCGACTCCTGAGATGATCGGCCGGTCAACGTCCATCATCATCCCGGGGGGGAACATGATCCATTGAACTGATATGTGCAGCTCTTTGGTGATTTACATCTGGCTCTAATATCTCTGTAACATTTTCATATATGATACAGTTCCTTTTGTAAGATAAATGTTGGACTCACAGGTGAAATCTAACAATCGTAGCTGCCATGTTAGTTTGTCTGAATGTAAAGTGAAGCTTCATGTTTTTACTGGACAGAACAACAGCTCTGGGGCTGGGGCTGTACAGATCAGTCTATTTTAAATTTTGTTTTATTTTATTAAGCTACATTACAGTCTGGACTTTTATTATAGCTACATTACAGACTGAATAACATAATTTACTCTCCATCAATGAGGTTATATTTTGAGAGAAAAATAAGTGCAAGTGGAGCTTTGAGTTGAGATTGTTTTGTCACAGTACAGTCAGGTAGTTGTGTTGAAGCTGAGCTGCTGCTGTCAGCAAGTACGCTGCTGTTCCAGTTGCAGAATGATTGTACTGGGTCCTCCCGTCCTCAGAAGTTTGTACTCCCGAGTTGAACTTGCCAAGTCCGAACTAGCAAGTATGCAAGTCCTAACTTGATATACTATGTCAAACTGGCTTTAGTCAAAGCCCAGCACACTTCCTGGGGGCTTGGTCGCCACGTGTTGCCACATCCTGTATCCGTCGTTTCATACACAGTCCAGCCATATACTAGGTTTTAGTCTTGTTATTATTATTTAATCAAGACCACAATCCTACTCTGACAGTAACTAAGTGGATTTAGTTGTCTGACCTTAACTACACATTAACTGCCAGGCACATATGTTGATAACAGTATTCATCTGAAAAACATTTGCATAAAGTTCTTGTAGATTTGTTGCACTCAAACATATGATGTAACTTTATAGTTAATAAATAAATAAAAATAAAATTAATAGTTCTGGAGTGTGTTGATGTTTAAACAGAATATTGTAACCAACAGATATTCAAAGTGCCTTCAAAAAGTGACTGAATTTACAGTCACAAAAACCTCATGAGTGAGTGTTTCCTGATCTGCCACTTAGACAGTCTCCTGTGTTTTCATCTTTTAAAAGAATTTGTTGCATTTTTGCCTTTCCTGGTTAGATGATAGTAGAGAGTAGAGTAGACAGGAAACGAGGACAGAGAGAGAGAGGTAAGGCGATCGACAAAGTACCTGGCAGGGTATGTTGGGTATGCAGTGTTCGGCGTGTTTGGAGTTTCCCGTGTTTTTACACCCAACACCTCCTCCCTGACCAGGCATTCAGGCTGGAAATAGCACTATGTTATGACGACGCAAAGAGTTACACTGGTGGGACATGTTGTTGTTGTACATCTGATAATAATACTGAGATTTTGCTGCACTAAAACAAGGTCATGCTACTTCTGCATATGCTTCTCTGCAGTCATTTTTCACAAGACAAAGGTTTTAGTTGCCTAATCTTAACCAAACCTTTGCCATGCAGAGATATTGTGGGGACAACAAGTTAAAAACACTAGCAGTGAATATTTTGGAGAAACATTTTCACATTTAGTATTGTGTTTGGACTTTGGCCTTTAGTATGTGTGTGCTTGTACATGCACGTATTCATCTGTGACACATACAGACAAATTAAAAAGAAGAGAAGGATGGGAGGTGCAGCAGCTGAAGAGAGTTCAGTGAAGAGGAGGGAGGGTCAACAAATTCTTTGATTACTGAACCTTGTCATTCAGATAGCAGAGAGCTTGAACACTTGGCGAACACACCGAAGGGGAACATAAGAAATAAGAGATGAAAAACTGAACTCTGGTTTCTGGAGGAGTTTTTTCTCTTACCAGTTGAATCCAATTACAGCCTTTAATCACTTGCTTGTCTCAGTGTTTACATGCTTCCTGGTCTCATTAGAGGTTTTTTGTCATTTGTTTTTGGTCTTATTGTCATTAGGGCTTAAATAATGATTTGATTAATAAATTAAGAATTACTTGCCAACAATTCTGATAATCAATTGATTGTTAGTCATCTATTAAAGACAAATTCCAATCATCGTCTGGTTCCCACTTCTAAAATGTGAGTATTTGCTGCTTTTCTCTGTTTTATATCGTTGTTTAAAACTGAATATCCTTTGACTTTGGACTATTGATCAGGCAAAGCAAGCAAACTGAAGATGTCATGTAATTTGTGAGGGGCATTATTCAAGATTTTCTGACATTTTATAGATCAATTACTTAATTAATCAAAACATACAGCAAATTACACATTGCTAAAAGTTTGGAACAGAAGTATTTATAGCTGTAATAGGAGTCTAGATTTACAAATGTCTCCTCTATCACAGTATTTTTAAGTTTTATGAAGCCTCAGTTGCTCTTTCATGTATTCATATATAAACCTTTCTTCCACTAGGGGTCAGTACTGGGAGTTAAAGCCATGCCAGGCTCCTCTGGAGAGGATCTCCACTGTTGTTAGCCGTGATATACGGCTGCTGCAAACAACCTCTAAGTGCATCTCAAGGTTCATTGAAAGGGTGAATAAGATCTATAACTCTTGTGTGGATGTCGTGTTGTTTTTTTTTTTTTTGGGTTGGACAGCGACTTTACAAGCTCGTTAAGTTTTAGGGGGGAAAAAATGACTTTAATTGGTCTAACAAAATACATCTAATTTGCATTGAGTTGCACATGGTATTGAATGATACAACTGACATCAGTACACAGGTCCATATTTTGTATGTTTTCAACATTCAAAGACTATTATAGTAGCTGTATGTTTTAATTAATTTAAAAATGAATTGATTAGTAAAAAATGCAAATATGTTGTGGTCTAAAAATGTGATCTAATCTGATCTAAATCTTTAGTTAAAGGAATAAAAACATCAGAAGGAATTCCATTCAGAAATGTTTAAATTTTAATCTTCATGCACAGCTTTTGACCATTTACAACCTGAACACTTAGACTTTGATACTGTCAGTCAATGTAATACTACAAATGATCATCAGTATGCATCCACATTTGATATTGTTATAAAACAAAATGAACACTTGTACTGTCAGAGGATTGATTTACAAATGTTTTAGAGAGCTTCCTGAATCCAAATGAACATGCACAAAAATTCTCAGGTTTTATATTGATTACACCAACTATATCCAGTGTTGGAGAAAGTTAATTTATTAATAGTGTAGTGATTGATTAATAATATACAGATAACTTTTAAAGAGCTTAGCAGTTTCTGACATCTCACCTCTTCTCCTCAGCCTGTTGCCATCGTTGTCTGTACTGTGTGTACAACATAAACTTTTGATGCAAATGAACATAACGCAAATTTAAAAAAAAAGTAGCCAAACAAACCAAATCCAAGCATTTAAACATCCCACGAGATTTCCCAAATATGTTACATCCCCTAGTGACACCAACTGTTGCAGACAGATGAGAATTAATGTGTCTTACGGTAAGAGTGCAGCCGCAGGAATTACCTTCCACAGACAGCAGCAGTTTAAACTGTCCAGAGCAGCTCTGGGGGTGCTGGAGGTGTGTGTGTGTGTGTGTGTGTTTGTGTGTATGTGTATGGAGGGTTTTGGTGGCACTGCACAGTCACTGTTGCCTTTTCTCACTGCTTGCATCTCTGGAATTGTTTCAGGAAATTTTTAGAATTTTTTATCTTACTTCTGACAGGTTTGGTTTAAATAATGTCTTAATCCTAGATTTTACCATACAATGTACACTTAATTAGCTTTAAAATGTTTGATAAAGCATTGTTTGACAATGACATTATCAAATACACATGTTGTACATTTTCTTGTTAACACTTAATTGTAGCCAGAGGTGCAACTAAGGCATTGTTTAGGAATTCATAAGTCAGTAGAGAAATGGTTTTCTTGATTCAAAGACCAAGAAGTCCCAAACTTTGTGATTTTTCTAGTCCTAAACAAAGTCCCCAAATATAAAGTCATTATAATCTGTTAAACAGAGTAACATTTAGTGTGTATTTATTACTTTTCAGGAAACTTAATAACATTTAAAAAGCAAAATGCTGAGGTGTGCCTTTATATGTTATTCCTGTGACACCATCACAATGCTCGGTCATTTCTGAGCTGAATATTTCGCATGTCGACGTCTGTTTTTTGCGTCTTTCAGAGCTGCAACGATTAATGGATTAGTTAATCGACAGAAAATTAATTGGCAACTATTTTGAAAATCATTTAATTGTTTTGATCGTTCCCTAGTTGTTATATCTGACTTTGAGAGAGGTATCATAAGGAAAGATTTGGCATTTGGCAGTTGTCTATCTGCCAAATGCACCTTTCCCTCCTGTTTTTGCAACATGATTTGCTGCTGTCTGGTTGTCAGGAAAAATGAAGAATTGATTCGCTGCACAATGTTTTAGATTATTTTTAATCTTTAGGTTTGGGAAGGATATCCAGTGATTTCAAGTCAAACAGCTTAAGTCCAAGAGAAGTCACGATTCATTGGTATTAATGCGAGTTGAGGTACAAGTCAGTCAAGTCAGTTTTATTTTATAGCCCAAAATCTTCATTATGATTCATGACTCACGTCTGACTCAAGGCCAAATCATGTAAGTTAAGTCCAAACCTCTGATTGAAGCTATATGGTGCGTACACTGGGGGTGACTGTGGCTCAAGAGGTATAATTTGATCCCAGGCTCTTCCTGTCAATGTGTGGAAGTGTCCTTGGGCAAGACACCGAACCCCAAGTTGCTCCTGATGGTCAGGCCACCATCGGTGTGTCAGTGTGTGTGTGTGAATGGGTGAAAATTGTTAAGTGCTTTGTCCGTTAAGTTAAAAAGGCGCTATATAAGTGCAGTCCATTTAGCAAAATATTCAAAAACAATTAGAGAAACCATCTTTTCATGGCTTTGTAACAATGTTTAATGCATCATTTTGAACAAATTTCATAACAGTTCATACAGTTATGTGGATTTGAAGAACTAATACAAACATGTATTTTGTAATAACAGGTTTAAGAGGTTTAAAAATACATGTTTATAGATAGAAATATTAGGTATCTATAGGTAGAAATCTTACAATATCTTTTCAGTAACCTAACCTATTGTATGCTCAGCTCTCTGTGATGCTTTGCAGCTCTGTATGCAGCGCTTAGTCGCTGGCGTTTAAGAAAATGGTTTGTTATTGTTTCCCTCTTAATTTGAAATTTGTCATTTCCTGTAGCCAAAGAAGTCCTCCAGCCCTAAAATTACTTTTAGACCAATAAAGCAAAACCTGCAATGTCACAATTAGAGGAGAACCTGAATCTGTTGCAGCTTTTTCTGTGTATTTTTACATATGGGTTTTTTTATTTTCCAGAGCAGTCTTTCCTGACCCACAACACCACTAACTACTCCGACCCCCACCTCCACCTCCACCTCCGCCCCTTCAAACCTAGACTCTTTGTCACCGTGGTGATTGGTAGACTAAACAGCGTGCAATATTCACCAGATCCACAGCCCATTGGATCATTACAAACATTAAGACGAAAAAAAAGGAAACAAAACTCGTGACTCCGCCCCACCCATGTGTCCCCCTGGCCTCCTCGCACTCTCTATTTTAAGTGCGCAATCACACGGACATGCAAGCACGCACACACACACACACACACACACAGACTGAAGCCTATATTCTTAACATTCTTCGGCCAGTAAACAAACGGGCTGGACTGATGCATCACCCCCGGCAGACAGACAGATTCGGAGGGCTGGGAATGTTTACACGGTGCTGTCGCCCTCTGAGGCCTCATCCACAGCCGGCGAGGTCTCAGACAGAGAGGAGAGAAGAGACAACGTTCACCAAGTCATGGACTGGAACTGATACAGCTTCTGATAAGACTACAGGGAAATACAAGGCAACTGTAAAAATAGCACTTTTGCATCGTTTGCAATATTGATGTGTTGAGATTTTTTTTTTACCATCTCAAAATTTTTTCCTAACCAGGTTGGATGGAAACCACAGACTGCACATCTCTGACCAACCCTGTCTCTGGGAAATTATGTTTATTTATTCAACTAAATTACGACAGAAAAGATAATGCTGTCAGAGTTACGTTTTCTGTCAACTTAAACGACAAACACTGTTAATAAATGGATTTGACAAGTGGCAAATATGTTGATACTGAACGTATGACTGAAATGTTCAATGACAAAATATTTCTTTTTTTTCCCTGCACTGTTCACCTGCATGAATATGATTGGACGTTACAGGCGTCAAAGCTGCGAATGAGCCAATGATTGTGAAACACATTGGAAACAGTTCAATAAAGAGAGATTAAATGGAACAACATTTATTGAGGTTAGCAACAGAGAAAGATTTTGTGAAACATAAGCCTATATGAAGATAGGAGATAGGAAAGGATCGCCGACGGGTTGGAACCAGTAAGTGGTTGATGGAAACCTTCGGACGATTCTCCCTGGATATCACGGAGGTCATGGTGGTGATGGGGAGAAGGTGGGTTGCGCAATAGTAGGTCTGACAGACAGAATGACAGAATTGCTCTGACTTTTACCAAACCACATCTGGGGACTGATTGACTTGAGGAAAGTGGGCAGAAAGATCATTGGTCGATACGGTAATGGAGTTGTGAATACTGGGATTTTGACAGGGGAAAATGGAAGTGATGGAGAGAAATAGAACAGGAGGAAATATGACACATGCATCTATAGTGGAATACAGGCAGAATATGAGGGAAGAGATTTTCCTTATTGAATTTTTGGCGTCATTTGATGTCAATCAGCCAATACAAGCGTGACTTGACACTTTTTGTTGTATATGTTCTCTGCACTGTATAATGACAATAAACTTGAACTGAATTCGGTTCTCTGCCTGAACTAACGCTGAGTTTCATAGATTTAGTTTAGTGCCTGAACTTAAAACCACATCAGATCAGAAAACATTACCACTAATTGTTTTTGTAAGTGTCATACAGGTTTTTTGAAAAAATAATCTCAACTCAAAGTCCGTTTACCAGCATTTTCCAGAACTTTCAACCACATCGTACATCAGTGGATGGAATTTGCTCAGTATTCATGGAGATGGCTCGGTTTTTATTAATACGTGACCCAAGAATGGAGCTTCGATCAAATGTGAGGGGAGATGGCGAACCCTGCCGCTGGTATCGGATGTGAACGGTCTCCTTGATCTGCATCCTGGTTGATGATTTTGACGCCTCTCCTGGTTGATGCTCTGACTGTTGTGGGTTGAAAATACAACCATCTGTTATCATGTGACCAAACTTCTGTATGTGCAGTACCAGTTAAAAGTTTGGACACACCTTCCAAACTTTTGACTGGTACTGTATGTCACATTATGACAACTGAGCAATGTACATTTGCTGATGATGCCTATGAGATCCAATTGAAATATTGTGGAAATAGCTCCTAATTAGACCTTAAATATCGATTATTAGATACAGATTGTTTTGCAAGGCAATGACACATAACTTATTTTACTGTGTGGGTAGAAGGACTTATTGTCTGGACTTCAGAAGAGACGGTTTTGCTGCCCCCCTGTGGATGACATAAGATAAAATAACACTTAATTGATCTCCAGGGTGAAATTCTATTAGTAAACTTTCTTTGTCATATCTGATTCATGCTTTCAATAAGCACCGAACTTAACACTTTTATTTTTCTGCCTAAAATGTAGATTTCAGGTTCAGTTTGACCCCGAGCAAACAACGGATTTGTGTGCAGCACTTAGGCAAGTCATGTGACTGAATGAGAACCAGCCAGCAGACATTTTGGAGTCCCCGCGGTCCTGGATACGAATGAACTGACCGCATTCTACCGTGACTCCACATCAGTCAAAAAGATATACGCCACTTCCTCCACACACACACACACACACACACACACATGCACACGCACACAGAAAAAGCTTCCATCCCCGCCTCCATCAGTCAAGTCCTGTGGCCGATGAACTTCCATCGTCTCCAAGGTTGATAACAAGCCTCTTAAGCTTGGCGGCTAATCAAGCTCAAAGGAGGGAGCGAAGGAGAGATAGTGGAGGAGAACAAGAGGTCTGGCTGTGGATGTGGTGATGTCTCTCTCTCCCTCTCTTTCCTCTTCATTTTCAATTTTCCCTTATCTTCCTCTCTCTGCAGGGGGAGGCGGAGGGAGGCCTAATAGCCAGCGAGGGGGGCTGTGGACTCTCCAGAGTCTCTACATACCAGTCATTTACTTTAACTGGAAAGGAGAAAAAAGAAGAGAAATGTCTTGATAAATCATCCAGGGTCACACAGCTTCCATGTTTCCCCCGAGTTACGGAGATAGGGAGCACAGAAAGAAAAATGACAGAAGGAAAACCCAACAACGTCTGTCTCCTCTTTGATGTGTGTCCCATCAGACAAACAACACGAAGCTGAAATAAACAGAAACAAGTGGCTGCTGTTGCGGTTTGCACTCCGATTCAACTCTTTCACTTCCGTTCACTTCCTCTACTCGCTCTAATGAGTTCTGCTTAGCTTGGAAATATGAGGAGTTTATTTCACATATCTATCTACCTTGTTGACATGTTTGTAGTCTTGTAAAATTAGCCTTTAAGAAGTTTACGTCAGTCTCTTTCATGATTACTCAATTCATATCTCTGCATCTCAAGGAGATGAATTCAGTCATTGCTGGAGATATTTAGTCCTTTTAGACCAATGACTCAAGGCTTTTTTATTCATTGCTGGTTTATCTCTCTCAAAGCTTCCCTTGTCTTGTGCTTTTTCTTATTCTTTCACAACTCTTATTTGCTGACATTTCACTCCTTTATTTTTTTAGCAATTTTCACTAAACAAGTATATGATATGATAATGGAGCCGATCCACTTGATAACCCTCAACCCGAGCTGGTAAAACTATGTAAAAACTCACTGATCAAATATGATACAATGACAGTCCAGTAATAGGACATTACCAAGTTACATGAACATCACAAGGAACCGGAAAACTATAATCTCACAGACAGACGCTAAGGACACATGAAGCTTACACACACACACACACACACACCTAAAAGAACAAAGCCAACATTACACATCACATATGGCTCACAGACTTTAGATACACTAGATGGACACTGATGCGCAGAGCAGGATGGAAATATATCAAATATGTTGGCAATGTTGTTTCTTTTATAGCCAAATGTTCAAGGGACATATCATGCACATTTCCAGGACTATATTTATATTTATATTATGTGGCTCTACTGAAATATCTTTGCATGATTCACAGTTAAAAAAAAAAACTCCTTATTTATCTTCTACTGGCCCTTTCTGCAGCCCTTTAGTTCAGCCTCTATCTGAAACAGGCCAATTTAGCTCCTGTCTCTTTAAGGCCCGCCCTCATGACGAGCCCACTCTGTTTTGATTGGTTAGCTCCCGGAAGCTGCCCCTAAACAGTCATTCGCCAGCTTGGGAGGTTACGTAAACAAATATTCGGATTTCACTTTTTCTTGTTCTTTACTCGAATATAAACTTCTCACATACATGCGTACATATTTGAGCCTGAATCCGATTCGAAATATGCGAGTGGACAACACGAACAACCCATGGAACAACCTTAGCAACAAAGACTATGGGATGGCCGGCCATTTGTGGGCATGTGTGAACAATCTGACGTCAGTTCGATGAGGAAGTAGAGGTAATATTGCAAACTGAGCAGTCAGAACAAACTGAAGCCCTGGCTTTTGACTTGAAGGCAGAAAACCAAAAAAAAAAAAACGTTATGTCCCCTTTAACCCCTGCAATTAGACCATTGCAATGAGTTTTTTGAATGACGTCCATATTGAACCATTCTGATCTTCACGATTTACGTCCAAGGCCAACATTCAGTGCCAATTCGGGAAGCAGTGTACAGTGCCCTAAATATGGCTTGATTGATTGAGATTGAGAATAAGGGTGTGGAGGTGGTCTCATGCAGGAGACAGAATTTACATCCTGTCACAGTTCTGCAACCGTTATATTAACCGACACCACAATCTTGTGTTTAAGTTGCCTAATCCTAGCCATACGTCAGTCATAATTTATTTTGCCATAACCACAATTTCCCTAACTTTAACCATAACATAGTTGCCATGTGCAAATATTGGATTACGTTCAATAACAAAGTTATTGAACATAATCCAAGGTTTTGTAGAATCATCCAATAGCTACACTCTTCTCTATTGAGAGGGTTTCCAAAAACATTCCTGTGTCTTTTAAAAACAAATAGTCTCTTGCGAGAACATTTTTGTATTCTTAACCTAAAACTCTCTTAACTGCCCAAACTTGTCCTAAACTGCTTGTACAGTACTTTCCCCATGAGGAGAAAGTACTGAGTGGTTCTTGCATGAGGCTCAATGTCTTTAATCTCTCTGAGAACACACAAACCATCTAGTGGGCATCAAGTTTAAGTGTGTGAGTTATTGAATGCTTTGTTCAACTTAGTCAACTCATAACTAAGCGAGACGCCACGCGCCACTTAAAACTGTCGTGCACGAGAAGGACCGGTTATTCATCGTTATTGTGAAAACGTGACTTTTGCTGTTTATGAGGTCATCATAGCTGCATGAGGTGCAGGAGGGACGAGCATGACAGGAGACATTGTTTTTGTAATTCAACCGGGTTACCTGTAGAGGCTCACAGAGGTAAAGATTTGTTCTGTCTCTCCCTCTTTCATCACCCTTCCTCTTCTTCCTCGTCACTCTCTCTCTCATCTCTTTCCCACGACTCTCTTACCTCATCTCCTCTCCTCCCTCCTCCTCTCTCCTCCCCAGCTCTTGTCATCTCTCCGTCTTAAATCACCTCCTCTAACCCTCATCCCATTCAGCCTCTTTACCGTCTCTGCTCACTCTCGTCTTTCCGTTAACTATTTTTTTCCCATAACCAGGAAGACATTCTTTTTGTTTTTTGAGTGATGTTGTCAAATTGTAGAGAATGCAACAGGTACAACAGGAGACAAGGGCATTCATGTATCTGAATACATGTCAGTCCTGCTTGTTTTTGGAGCTTGAAGTGAGGATTTTTGTTAGAAATGGCTACTCTGCTGTTCATATCTGACCAACCAGATCTCACTGAAATTGTTTCATGAGAATTACATCTCATATTTTCTGTCTGAATGGCCTCAATCACACAACCCTAATCAATTTAACCTCACACTAACCAGCCAAAACAAAAACAAAAACAAAACAATTAAAAAAACAGAGTATATTAGTATATTCATAATTTGTACTTCTACTCCACTACAATTCAGTGGGAAATATTTTTTGTACTTTTTACTCCACTACTTTTTTTGGCAGCTGTAGTTATTTTTCTGATTAAAATTTTACTTTGAATAATATATGATTAGCTTATAAAATATAAAAAAAAAATTGTTATAGATTAGACCAGTAGTTACCAAACTATTTGATTTGTACACCTTGTTTGTACTTGTGGCTCTTTGTCACATTGCAGTTTCACCAAATAAGTAATTGTTTGAGGCCCAAAGAGGTAAAACTTCACAATATTTCACAAAAAAAGGAAAGTTTAGATGAAAAATTTATCAAACTTTATGTGGCAGAACTTTGCTTTTTCTTCTTTCTGTCTTTGTTCTTTATCTGTCACAGGGCTCGATTTTCTGCCAAACAAGCACCTTTTAGTAAATTTAGCTCATAATACTTCTGTACTTTCACTTAAAGGGACCTATTATGCTCATTTCCAGCTCTATATTTTTTATTCTGGGACTCCATTAGAGTAGCTTTGCATGTTTCAAAAAACTCCTTATTTATCTTATACTGGCCCTTCATGAAGCTACTCAGTTCAGCCTCTGTCATTAACAGACAGTCTTAGCTCCTGTCTCTTTAAGGGCCCCCTCCCAATGAGCCCACTCTGTTCTGATTGGTTAGTTTTTCAGAAGCCTGCTGGAGGGCAGCCGTATCAGAGTCGTGTTATATTACTGGTGATGAAAACCCAACATTTCCCATGATACTGCTTCATATTTTATTGTGAAGGAAACGTATTCCTCACTGAATTAGCAGAGCTTCATTAGCTGACTAATAACCGGGGCGACACAACAACATATGAAGATATTTGGAGCTGTTTGTTCAGTGGATCAGTTAGAAATATTGCAGGGAGGAACAGTACAAGCATAAACAGCCACAGTGATGATGATGTTTGATGAGGAGCTGCAGACGAACAGCACACCTCCAACAGGTAAACAACTTATTTTACTTTGCCCTGCTGTGTAATGGAAAAACACTCACAGCGTGCCAGCTCGACTCGAGTCATGGCTCAGCATGACTAGACCCAAAACAACGGAAAAATGCCATAATGTTAATAGAACAGAGCAGTGAACTGGTGCACTGTGAGTGGAGCAGATGACCATATAAAGAAATCTGTCACCAGCCGACGTCAACTCAGGCTGAAAGTAGAAAAAAACGTTGGAAACTGAGCGTTCAAAGCAGTCTGAAGCTCACAGGGATTACGTCTACCTACGTTTACCTCATTATTTGACACTTTGGCCACATTTAATATGAACATCTGACATTGTAACATTATATATATAGGTCCCCTTTAAGTAGGATTTTAAATGCAGGAATTTTACTTGTAATGGAGTAATTTTACATTGTAGTATTGCTACTTTTACTTAAGTAAAGGATTTGAGTACTTCTTCCACCACAGGTTGTTACTTTTCACAGTGTATTATGTGAAAAATAGTGGTTTTCAGTTTTTTAAAAATAAAAAATGTAATCAAGAAAACACTGATCCAAATGTATGTCACTGCGTATGTGAATAATAATAATTATATTGGTGTGTGGATATGATGACTGATGAGTTTAAGGCTCTTGTTGCCTCTTCAGCAAACAAAAGCTCATGCAATCACAATAAAAATGATTTAATGTGCAGGGTAAACACATCCCTGATGAGTTTTATCTGCCACTAGATGACATGATTGTTGATCATTAGACAAATATTCTCTCTTTAAAACTCATATAAAACCTTTTCCAACTCCCTCGTGCTTTTTAGGCATTGAGTTCACATTATTTTCCAAGGTGACTCACAGCTACAGACCATGGTTACAAAACACCAACAGCGAGGAGTTGAAGAGGTCATGGTGTCAGAAAGCGGCATTAGAAGAGGAGAAATAAAAGTGAAGAGCACTGTGAGTGTGTGTTGAAAAGAGAAACACACACCCACTCCTCCCTCCTCCCTCCTCCCTCCTCCCCCTCCTGGCCGGTTCTCTAACGTCACTCCTGCAGTGCAGATAAGGCTGAGCGCACACACACACACACACACACCAAACACACACACACACAAGCACACAGAAGGCCTGGCACTGACAGTCATGGAGGAAGGCTTGGATTAATATATCAGTTCATCAATTATGGGGCTAAAATTGTCCTCTTGATTGGAGTGTGATCAGATAGCTCCTATCAATACAGTTAGAAATGCCCCCAAGATGCACTTAGAAAGGACTGCAGTCTGATTATCCAAACCACTCTTGACCATATTAGCTGCAAAGCACAGGACTGACACGGGAGCCGGTGATTAGCATCTTGTGTCCTGATCTTGTGCCAAGACTTGAGGCTGAAACCAGTGAAGAAGCAACTTTAAAGTGCGACGCCACTGACGGCTGCTAGATGCAGGCTCCAAAAAATCCCTGTCAACAATTAACTCCCCTTGAAAAAGCGTCAACTTCTCTCTAGAGATACTAACGAGCCAATGAGTCATTATGGTCTCAATCGCTAAATTCAGGTCCTCTGATAAGTATCCTGGTGGTCATTTTTGAAATTATTGCTCCGTTAATAAGATTTGAAGAATTATAGTAGGTTTGATGTCTGCCGTGTGTGCGTTGATTGACAGTTTTGATTGACAGTTCATTCACCTGCTGCTGAGTCAGACTATTGTCGCAATAGTTCTGTAAGTTTAACGTTACTTGATTATGATTTAGTTAGCACAATTTAGCCATGTCATTTATTTATTTTATTTTATTTATTTGACAAGGACGATGCTCAGTTAGCCTAAAAAGCAAATTTTCATCTTTTGTCATTGCCAGATGTTAAAAAGGCAAACCTCAGCGTGTCATCATTGTCATTGTGAGCATATAGTTTTATCACCATGACTGCTTTTATCCATCTTAAAGTTTCCTTTACAGTGATGTAAATGAGCTGTTCTTTTAGTCATAAACTAACCTAAATAAACTTCCAACCTTTACTAACAGCTGTCACAGCATTAACATGTAACAAGTGTTACAAAACAGGCTTTCATTTTCATAGATGACACAAAATTTCATAGAATATGTGCAAGTTGGAGTTAGTGGTTGTAAGGATTCATTGCACGCACACACATTCTTGTCCATGTATGCATTCCCCTAGGACACACACACATACCATTATACCATTAGGGTGGTCACTAATCATGCTCGGCTACTTTCCTCCACACATCTTAATGTGTCTCAGCCAAAACCCTATTAGTGGGAACCCCAAACACACACACACACACACACACACACAGTTATTTGAAAGTTATTTAAGCTTTCTGTGACTGGAAATATATCAAAATGTATCTGTTTATCTTTATTTTATAGTTAAATAAACCCAAATGACACTCCCAAATGATTTAAAACAATCTCTAATAATTCATTACAAATTTGACCTTGTTCTGGCCCTACATCAGTCCCCTCCTGCATGCAACCCCCGTGTCCCGATCTTTAAGAGAGTCGAGGAAAACCGGCTGTCCCTTCAGAAACACACCTCTGCATTTAGCATCCAGCAGCGTCTCTGGAGTAATTTCTCTAAAACTGCAGCCTCCTAAAAAGCTCAAGGTGTTGCATATTATCAAAGCTTAACACAGGAGAGGTGGAGGGGTGCAAGGGGTGAGAGAAGGGAGGGGGGTGTGACACGCATGAGGGGGAGTGAAGCCAGAGAATTTTTAAAATGAAACAAAAAAGCGAAAGAAGCAATAAAACGACCGAGAAGTCGTGAAGAATCTCAGAAGAACATAAAAAGGTGAAGGTTCAAGGTACGCAGAGAAATGTTCATTTATTTATTCTCTATCCTCCAGCATAAACTGATAATAAGTCACTCAGCAGGGGCCTTTGGATCTCCTTCCAGCCGTTTTACAGTAAAGGATTATGGGTCATTAAAAAGAAGAACTGGATCAAAACAATGTGTTGCGATGAAAAATGGAGACGCCTCCCAGACGCAGTGTAGCAATCAAGATCGAATGTACTTCCGTGAGTGACCTTACAAAACACACACACATGCACACACTCGGATGCTCTGACAGCCAGCCATGTATCCCATGATTCCTTGGGTGCCATCGCAAGTTGCTTGTCTTGTAAACGTCAGCAGCGTGTAGGGGGGAGAGACCATGTTAAATCCTCCAGAGGTTGAACCCCGCAGGGAGACATTTTTCTTCCCAGCTTCACCTTGTGCTGAAAAGTAAATGTTTAAGCGAGTGGCGATAAACACCCCTAAATCATCGCCGTGAGCCACGAGCGCACACCTTATGGGGGGAATTCTGGGAAATAAAAGTTGTCCCTTGGCTGTATCTCTGGGTGTATCAAGTGTAACAGAGCTGAGGTGCGTGTGGAGAGAATTTATGTCACGCATAAAGACAAAGACAGGAGGACACACACTTTTCAAAACTGTTTGAGGTTGCAGCTGCCAGCTTCCTGGCTGCCGTCCTTGTCGATGTTTCTGATAGTGCCAAGATACGACGGCAGGTCAGCTCGCAGACTTTGCACCCTTAATCCTGGCGGCACACATGCTTGTGGAACATTAGTAGAGTTTTATTTTTAAAAAGCACGTCTGTGGGAAACGCTATCTTGTCTGATTCATAATGAAAACAAATGCCTGTCTTTGCTTGGGATGTAAACAGGGATTAGGCTTTTTATTTAACATTATATTTGCTTGACTTTCCTCCTCTGTCTTCCTGAAACCCAAACAAATCATTAACCTAATCGCTGTTTTCCAGCAGAACGGCGCTGTGTGGCCGGGAGGTTACACGCTACAGTTACAGTAGGAGATAGAGAGCCACTGCTGCTGCAGAGACCGGACATATTTTTTGGTCAAATAACTTTCCACAAACAAGGGATCTGACCTGATGGTGCTTCTGCAGGTCACACCAAACAGAAAATCAAAAACAGAGTACATAACAAAATAAAATGTAGGCAGAGCATTGGTTTTGGAGGGATTATTTAAGGAAACAAATGTGTAAAAATTAATATTTTAATACAAAAAAAAAAGTGAAAAACAAAACTCCTGAAAGTTCATTTAATCTATTTGCACATTTGCACACGTTTGGGTCTGACTCAATGACAAACTGCATTGATGGGAAGCTGTTGAAATTTGATTTAATAAAGAAATCGATGTGCTGCTCCAGAGAATAAGTAGTAAGAGGTTTTTAATCATATTCTGCCATGTTTGTCTGGGAGCAAAGGAGGCCTTTTGAAAATGAAAGCATTTGCTCCTCATGTGTAGACTTTATGATGGGTCTTTATAAGGAGGCAAAAAGGCTCTAATTGATACCAATTTAACCAAAAAGATGCAACATACATGACGTCCCCCCAAGCGCCTACTAGTGCTCCATCTCCCATGTTCCCTTTTTGTACCAGGGAGGAGTCCTGATCTGTTTTTTTTTTTTGCCTCTCACTGGCAGCAAACACAAGAAAGAACTTCGTCAGACTATAATGGACTGACTTTGACTGCACACAAGCTTTAATCTGCATGGTGGAGAATACGGTGGTCCTAAAGGGCAAAACACAACATTTCAGAAAACACAAGAAGTGCTGATGTTTTTATTAAGCAGGTTAAATTAATTTCCCATTGTTGAGAACATGTGTTATGTTATACCTCAACTTGGTTAAAGAACATCATGCATTCACCGTGCTTTGAGAAAATCCTGCCATGCACTGGCTCACAAGAACACTCTGAAAACTCCTCTGATTAAACTCATTAAATCATGGCTGGTTAAGGAAAATAAGGCTGCTTTCACCTCGCCAAAAGCAAGTGATGTGCAGCTATTATGGATTTATTTTATTTGGCTGTCCTATTGGTAACACAGGGTGCTGGCAAGCAACCCCCCTCCAACCCCTACCAAACACACCGCCGCCACCTCCCCCTCAGTATCTCTCAGCCCCCAGGAAGCTGCCGGGCTTGGCTGGAGCCAGAGTTCTGCCCCATCCATCATCCTTATCAGGGGGGGATTCTGGCTGTACTGAGGAGAGGAGAGGAGAGGAGAGGAGAGGAGAGGAGAGGAGAGGAGAAGAGAAGAGAGGAGAGGAGAGGAGGAAAAGATGGAGACTGACTTTAAGTAAAGTTTACTAAATGTGACAAATAATGTGCAAAAGCAGTACAAAACATGATGCCGCTGACTTTTTCTGATGCATTGACAGCAGTGTGTGTGTGCATGTGTGTTGGTTGTTTGAGGGTGGGTGGGGGGGGGGGGGGGGGGGGGTGGGATGGGGGTGAGGTCAGGCAGTGATAAGCTCTGATACAAACAATAACAACAGGCACCATCCAGCCACATCAAAGCCCCCCATTTAGATTTGGGGTTCAGGGTGGTTCAGTTGGGGGGGAGAGGAGGTGTACACATGGGGTTGGGGGGGCTGTTCTGCAGTTACAGTTGCTCATCAAAGCCTCTGCAGCAGTCTGGTCCTGCACCAGGACAGTTTAGAACATCTTTTACAACTCAAATAAACAAAACACAGAGAACAACACAAAAGACAGAGAGGAGGAATGTCCAAAGCGGCTTCTTTGGTCCTGATAAAGAGTTTACGGTCGGAGCAGATGGTGCTGTCACTGACTGAGCTGAATGCCATAACTGTCAGCGTGTCCTCAGATGTCCGACAGAGCGTTTCAAACCGGACACACTTTCACTATCAAAGCACAGAAGATGAAGATGAGGACTTGTTGTCTATTTCTTTGTCTTGAACCCTTGAATGCATACCTCAAATTAAACCCAGTCTAATTTATTCATTTAATACAATGAAGCCCTCAGCTCTCTGCTATCCCTCAATCTGTTATTAACAGTGCCAAATGTCAAAATTCTTCACTAAAAAGTGTATAGGGTTAGGTTTTCAATAGTCTTACATTTTTTAATAACATTTATCAGGTTGGTATAATATTGTGTTTTCCTGCTTGGCTTCATGGTGACTCTGTTGTCTGTTACTTTGAATAAATTCAGGAACAAGGATGAAGAAGTTTGTTTTATATTAGTTTATTGTCACAGTAACATGATGGTACACTATCTGAGGTGTCAAGTACACTGCAGAGAAAGGTTTTGATGACAGTAACTCATAATGAAATGAAACTGAGGGAACTGATGATGTTTTTTGTGCAAAATGATGAAACAAATCATTCAGAGACAGAACCAGAGCGGGAGGGTGACGACACTAGCTCTGATGATGTTGGCTCACGATGATGTTGGCTCACGATGAGGGCCAAGATGCATTTTTTTTGTCATCTTTAAATGACTAGGAAAAATTATATTTTCAATTATATGTTCTGAAAAGTTTACAAGCAATATCATTTTAATATGTAGCTCAATCTGCATCATATATGTAAACACCCAAAGTATGTAAGAGTGTTTGAAAAAAAACTAATGTATTTAAGGGTTAAAAGTGACTTGACAAGTCTCTACATGCAAATATCTTGGAATATGTCTGGATGACAATCTATCTTTCCACACTCACACTGATAAACTTGTTAAGAAACTGAAACTCAAACTAGCTTTTTATTTTCATTTTAAGAAATATTTCCTTTTCCTCTTGTTCCTTTCACATTTGTATGAGATTATGGTGACATGACTCACCACTGTAATTTATACATGGTAATTGGATGGACCTCACTAAAAATACAGAGGAAGGTTTATATGTACCTTTTCATTGATAAACTTCCTGGTTTTCTTTTGTGAGCTTCTTTCTCCTGTATCTAACAGCTGTCAGACCAGATCTGGATGGATCATCTTCAGTGTCTCTGGAGTCTGCTCTGAAATTTACAAGATAAACTTCCTCTGGAAACACTATCTTTCTATCAGACATTCAAGCATCACAAAAAATGCTTCATGAGGAATGTAATAGTTTTAGTCAAGTTTCATCTCACTCATATTTCTCAGATCCTGTTTTGTTGTGTTGGATGTGATTGTTGTAAACTAAAGGATACTCTGAAAGAGGTTTTCCTCACTGTAATCATTCCTCCTGATCATACTGGCTATTAAAAGATCCCCCTTCAAATGTGCTTTCAAAGTAAGTGAAGGAGGCCAAAATCCACAGTCATTTTCTGCAAAAATGCATTTAAAAGTTTATCTGAAGCTTATATGAGACTTCAGCTGTCTAAGTTAATCATATCAAGTGGATATCTGCCACATTTACAGTCTTTTTAGCATCAAATTCCCTCTTTGTGTTTCCTCAGACAGTGTTTCCCTGTTGAGCTGCTGTAGAAGTATAGTAACAAAAAGAGGGACTTTGGCACTAAAGACACTGTAACATTGGACTCATTTGGATGGCTTCATATTAAAATTATACATAAAAAATCATTAAGCCTGAGATTCACTTTACTGACATGAATGAATTACTTTCATCTTTTAATCATAAAGTGAAAAAGGAGAGAACTGCCTATATTTCCAACCTGATTGACTGTAATAAGAAAAATCCCAGAGCTTTATTTAGCACAATCGATAGCCTGGTGAACCCTGCCCCTCCCCCCTGTACTGTCTTCAAATGACAGCTGAAATATTTCTATCATTCTTTGTGGATAAGATCACTGACATAAGGTCTAAGATACTGCCTTCCTGTACCCTTGGGGCTGACTGTCTAGCCCATATTTCTCTAGTGAGCTGGTTTAGCCCATTTTTTTTGGAAGAACTCACAGCCATTGTCTCCCAAATGTGTCCCTCCTCTAGTCCTCTTGACATTGTTCCAACCTCTCTTTTTTAAGATTTTTTTGGCTGCTTATGCCCATTCATATTTGTGAATAGCTCTCTTAGCTCTGGCTGTATGCCTGATTACTTTAAACATGCTATTATTCAAACACTCTAAAAAAAAACCCCAAGACTTGACCCATTACTTCCCAGTAACCATAGACGTATATCCAAACTTCCTTTCATTTTCAAAGTCTTGGAGAAAGTAGTTTGTAAGCAACTCCTACATATCCCGGACAACAATGACATCTTTGATAAGTTCCAGTCTGGTTTTCGTCTGGGGCATAGAACTGAAACTGCAAATGATATCCTAATGCTTGCTGATGCTGGAGAGTGTTCAGTTCTGTTGCTGCTTGACCTAAGCGAAGCCTTTCACACTGCTGACCACTCTATTCTCCTTAGTAGGCTTCAGCAATGGGTGGGTATAACTGGGACTGTCCTTGACTGGTTTGCCTCCTATTTGTCAGATAGGAGTTTTTCTGTGGCTATTGTCTCCGTGATTATGTCTCCTCATCTGCTCTGTTGACTGGTGGTGTGCCCCAGGGTTCAATCCTCGGTCCTATTCTGTTTTCCCTGTACATGCTTCCCCTTAGTTTCTTAATTAATCATGTTAAGTGCATTTCTTATCATTTTGATGCGGACGATACACAGCTGTACCTCTCATTCAAACCTTGTTAAGCTCTATACCTCGCAAGACTGCTTAACAGCTATCAAGGACTGGATGTAATGCAACTTCCTGCAGCTTAACCCTGACAAAACAGATGTTTTTATTATAGGACCTGAGAGCATTTCTGATAAAATACAGCAGTGTATTGGTCCTTTTAGCAGCAAATGTTAAGCGAGCCTCAAAAAACCGAGGCCTCTTGTTTGACCAACACATGAACTTTGAGTTGCATGTAAAGAAAGTGGCCCAATTCTGTTTATTTCAACTGTGATACATTGCCAAAATCAAATCGGTATGATCCTTTCAAGATCTGGAAGAAATCATTCATGTTTTTGTCTCCTCCTGTCTTGATTATTGCAATGCACTGTTCAGTCACTCAGGAGTCACTCTTCTATGTCTCGGCTCCAGTCGGTCCAAAATGCTGCTGCTAGACTTTTAACCAAGACACAATGTAAGTCACACGACACCAGTGTTGGCCACTTAACACTGGTCACCCACTGACCGCAGAATTGATTTTAAAATTCTCTTAATCACTTATAAAGCACTATATGGGCTGGCTCCACTTTACATTTCTGAATTATTGTGTTCCTTGGCCACAGCGAGACCACTGAAATCCCTCAGGACATCTGATCAAGGCCTTCTGGCTGTCCAGAAATCTACGCTAAAAACTGAGGGTGACAGAGCTTTAGCAGTTGTAGCTCCCACTCTCTGGAACCGTCGTCCCTTAGTTTATAAGAAACGCAGAGTCAGTGGAGAGTTTTAAGAAGCTGTTAAAAACTCACTTGTTTTATAATGCGTGTTTGTCTTCTGTGCAGTTTTAATGTCTTTATGTTGTTATTTTCTGTTTATTACTATTTTTCTTTTCTTTAATGTTTTTATTGTACAGCACCTTGTAGTTCTTGTTTTGAAAGGTGCTTTATAAATAAAATTTACCTACTTACTAAATTTACAATTTTACATATTAGCTTCAGATAACTTTTAAATACATTTTTACACAGAAAGAGGACTGAGAATTTTGTCCTCCATCACTTACATTGTAAGTGTATTATGAAGGGATCTTCTAATGGCCAATATGAACAGGAGGGATGATTATGGCAAGTAAAGCATATTTCAATGTTCATTTGGGTACCTGACTTGTTTTAAGGCTTGAAAAAATGTAAACCCGTCCTCTAATGTGTTCATATATAACTTTGTGACACCTATTGTACGCTGCCATTTTGGCTAGGTCTCCCTGTCGAAGAGATAATGAATCTCCTGAGACTTCCTAGTTAAATAAAGGTTAAATAAAAAAAGTAATATAATAATAAATGAAGAAAGATCATGATAATAATCTAAAATCTCCGATTTCAGATACAGAGGTAACAGAATGACGTTGAATTCTACTGTGGTTAAATACGTTTTCAGAGATACAAAATATGTAGAGCTGAGGTGAACAAGGGTGTACAAAATTATGCAAATTATATAAAAATAGTTCAATTTTTGTAATAATGTAGCCATAAAAAAATGGTATCTGATAAAGATAATATTTGTATTATTTCACTCACTACTAGATCTTGATAAAGTTTCAGGTCGAACCAGCAGATTGTACAGTGTTTGTACAAAACTTTGAACCTACTCGAGGGGAAGGTCAAGGGAAGTACTGGTGCTCGAGAGATCCATATTCAAACATTTTACCTTTTTATATTTCACATTATCCTTTTTTGTACCAGCTGATGGAGCCTTGTGTTAGTTCAGGCAGGCACAGAAATCATTTAATAGTCATGTATTCCATACACCTTCCAATCATGTATGTCCACAACCTATTATCTCTCACAATTTTCGGACATTTGGTGCTCATTCAGTCTGCATACAACACTTCAGAAATTTAACTTCCTCCACCTCCCCAGCCTCTTCAGTTATTTGTGAAATTTTTTAGATATTTCTTTTTTAATATGTGTTCATGTTCATCAAATGTTGTGTATCTCAGGCTCTTCCTGCCGGGGGAGGTTTGTGAGCCCAGGGACAGTCTGAAGCTTGCTCATATTTGTTTCAGAGCATCACATACGCCGACTAAATAACATATTAAACTAAAATGCATGTTGTTGAAATAAATGATTAAAAGCCTGATGTGAGTGTCCTGACTGAGGAAAGTCAAGACAAAGTGATTGTCCTCAGCGGGCTTTATATGTCATGTTTAATTTGCATGAAAAACAGTATTCACATTGTTGTGTGCCAAAATATTTATGCAAAAAAGCCAAGTTTCACAATGTATAAGCAACATATATTTAGATTTATATTGGTTTCAAATGAGTATTCACCCTGGACAATGTTTACCAGAGGCCACATTCAGCTCACATACAGTCATAAACAGTAGCAAAGAGACTTGGACATCAGAAATGACCCAACAGACATAGATAACAATCAAGCTCTCTCTAGTAAATGGGGTAAAGTGATTTAAGCTCTTTTTTTTAAACAAATACATAAAAGATAATCTATGTTTTGTGGCCTTCTGATTCTGCCCAGAGATGCTCAGAGCCATGCAGACATCATCTACCCCCCCCACTCCCCACCCCCCCCAACCAACGCTAGAGGGAAACATAAACTCATTCATCTTGATAATCACAAAAAACAAGAGTAATCCATCTAGCTGGAGATGAATGGGCTACTCCAGGGCTGGAAACGTAATAAAAGTGGCTCTCTAATGGTGTATAGTTGTATTAGGGGCCGCTTATAAAAGCCATAAGGTCATTGTCAGACAGGCAGGGAAATACAGCATCATTACAGCGCTGTACACACGTGGATCAGTCTCTGATAACATTAAAGCAAAGCTTCCTTTGTGTGGCGGCAGTCTGCTCTTCACCACTGTAACTGGTTTTGGCGTGAGCCAGACGAGCAGCAGCTTTGAAGCTGCAGTGTGTTACAGCGGCCGAGGCTCAGCTGATGTCGCAGGATGATCGTGTGCTGTTTGAACTGGAAGTGCTGCTTGCTGCGTGATGCAATTAAAGCTACATCTACAGCAAGGAGCACCATAGCAAAGTAAAGGGTCTCTCAAGGACCACACCAGAGTTCATGCATGTTTTACTAATTTACTAATGAGTTAAAGTCTTTGCTGAATGTGTTTCACTATGTAGAGACATGAAACTTGTTGCAGAGAGGAAGTGTGTCACATTATGTTCATCAAAGTTGGTAATTCTGTGCAAACACCTCCAAAGCATCCAGATCAGAGGTAATGTTTATCAGATGTTGTTAGATACGAGTTTGTTACAAGAATGGAGATTGCCGGATATCATCCAGTAGGCCTGTACAGCCATGCTAGCAGCTCTGTGAGCCTGTACTTAGGCACAGTTGTGCTTTGAGCTCCATGCTAATGTTGGCATGGCAACATGCTCACAATGACAGTATTAACATGCTGATGTGTAGAAGCTGTAATGTTTACAATGTTCACCATCATGTTTTGCAGGTTTTTGGCTTTACTGTAAACCAAAGTGTTTGATATATATAAAAATTGACCTAAAGATGGTACTACATAAAAAGTCGCCCAAGTTATTACAATTCATTCTGAGGGGAACATGAATGTCTGTAGTCAACCAGATTTCATAGAAATTCATCCAAAATAGTCAGAGGATCACCAAAATCAATAGGATACATCTTTTGGAGAACATGAATATTTATATAAAAAGTGATGGTAATCCATCCAAAGAGATATTTCAGTCTGGACCAAAGTGCTGACCAACAATGACATCCATAGAGCGCATGCCCCTAGTATGGCTAAACTCCAATTTTTTAAAGTTATTTTTAAAAATTGGTTTTAGAGCTGTTAAAGGACAGGTTCGCAGTTCTTCAGTCAGGCACCCAAGTGAACATTGAAATAGGTTTTCTTGCCATAATCATTCCTCCTGTTCATACTGGACATTAGAAGATCTCTTCATAATGCACTTACAATAGAGGTGATTGGGGGCAAAATCCACAGAAAATGTATTTAAAAGTTTATCTGAAGCTAATATGAAGCTTCAGCATCCAAATGAGCCAAATCAAGTAGATATCAATCAACGTTACAGTCTTTTTAGTGTCAAAGTCCCTCTTTTTGTTTCTATACTTCCACTGCAGCTCAACTGTCTGAGGAAACACAAAGAGGGAATTTGATGCTAAAAAGACTGTAAATGTAGCAGATATCCACTTGATATGACTAACTCAGACTGCCGAAGCCTCATATAAGCTTCAGATAAACCTTTAAATGTATTTTTGCAAAAAATGACTGACTGTGTGGACACGCTGTGGATTTTGGCCCCCATCACTTACACTGAAAGCACATTTGAAGGGGATCTTTTAATATCCTTTAATAGAAGTTCAACCAGGGCACTAGCTAGGATTTTCCCCCCGCTTGTTAAATTATTGTAAATTCTATCTCCATACACAAAAGTCTTAATGCTGTTTCAAAGCCTACAATGGTAGGAATGTTGTTGCGTAATCACTTTATTTTAATTTAGTTTTATTTAGGTTTTGGCCTAAAAGAGCAAAGAGAGAGAGAAATTCCTCCGAAGGTCATTAAACCCCCTAAATACCCAGAGATAATACTGAGGACATGACCTCAGTCTCCTCAGTGGTAGCTGTGGCCATGAGTATAAATCTTTTTAACATAACACCTGCGTGGGGTCATGCAGTAATTATTTGAGCATTATGGTTTGTGATTTGGGATTTTAAAAACACACAAACTCAAGAAAACAATAAGAAAAGCTTGCAATTGCAACATTTTATTGAAGAGACAACACTTCGTTACAGCGAGGATCTTGAACGGGTCAGGTAACACAAACCAACATTTTGAAGATTCCCCCGTGCTGCTTCATAATACTGGACGTAATTTAAGACAGAAGAAGCTGAGCCGTGATCAGCCCCTGGACGAGCGCAAAAAGCTGCTCCCGGCTCCAAACAGCCAAGCGGATCTCTGCCGTCCAGACCGCAGCGGCCTCGCGTGCTCTTGCGCCGCTTGTTGTTTTCATAAAGGGCAAAGCTCGGAGGCCCCCTGACAGATACAGAGATGTAATTGGAAGCGTCTGGCGTTGCGTGTCAGGCTACGGCCTCAGTGCTTCTGTCTACACGTACAGAGAGATTCCGACCTGTACACACACTTAAAGTCGAGTCACAGTATATCATGACCCGACGTCACTGGTTTGCTTTTACACTGATGTATTGGCTGTGAGAGACCGTGAGAGAAGGGAGTGGATGCCTGTCTGCCCAAAAGGCTCGTCCACATTTGGTTATCAAGTAGTAAAAAAGACACAGAGAGAAAAAAATATATAGGTGAAGCACTGAGATTCAGGAGCCAAACAAAACCAGGATTTTAGATTTTAGAAAGTCAAATCTCTTGATTTAGACTGTGAGGCAGAAAATGAAAGTAAAAGTCTAAATAGAGAATCTTAAGAGGTCGATGAGGAAAAATCATGTTTGCTAAGAGCCAAAATGCATTAACTACACTGTCTATGTATGACAGAGCCTGATCTCATTGGAAATTTTGAATGAAATAAATGAAATTTTTTCATCATTACTCATAAAATATTGTAGAGTCGGTTGGTTGAGGTCACATATTTTACTGATTTTAGTGCTTAGCTGTGAATGTGTTTGCTTTCAAAAGATTAGCAGTGAGTTGAGGGTAGATTTGTGGTGTTGGGGGGTGGCGGGGGGGGGGGGGGGGGGTTACCATCAAGGACTCAGTATGCTTGAAACAAACCAGGTTGTATAACTTCCAAAGGCAGATGTAGATATACCTGTTCTTTGCTTTCAAGGTGTCCTCGTAGTCTTCGCATGATGAATCGTATTCAAGGGGGGTAACGGCGCACTTTCAAACTGTCTCTCCTCACAGACATTTATGGTGTTGCAGTCGGTTGTTCACATGAAAAGTGACAGAGGTAGTTGTGTGAAAGCAAGAGGTTGAGCAAGACGTTCGAACCCCCGCACACCTGTCAAGTCGCTGCGTAACATGGGCGTGTTTGTCCAACTGTGTGTTTCAGAAAGTTACATAAAAGTTTTTGGAAGTGGCCCCTTCATCATGATATTGAAAAGATATGCTGTTAGACAATCTGAAGCATGTTGAGACCAAGTGTCTCACAGATGGTATCTTTGAAAAAATTAAACCCAAATTGAACTTATATGAATAATATGAGCTTTTAAACTACATAATTTAGTCCAATTTTATTGCTAAACAGCTGAGACCAAACCAAAATATTGTAGTATAGTATTTAGTTTTACTTTTATTGACAACACGCTATTCAAAATACAACATATCAGACTTTGTCAGGGATAGAACAATAAAGTCCTGGAGTGTTTTCAGTCCATCAACCATTTAACTGGATCGGGACAGGAGTTCACTGTCTGACATGAATAAATATTACAAAATTATTGTTATAATAAACAGTCAGATGTTTTATGGAAATTTGAGGTTTCCATATGATGTTTGCAAACCAAAAATAATGTCTAAGAGAATATGCTGGTGTACAATATCTAAATTTGGAGCATTATGTATTACTACCTGATATATTTATTAATTGAGTTTTGCTTTGCTTGCATGCTCTCTACAAAAAGAAATAAAGAAAAAATAAAAGACATCCTATATTGTGAAGACAAAATGCCCCAACATCTTATTTGACAAATAAATACAATGTTGTCTTTAAAGAGTAGTCACACCCTGCAAAAGATGCCAAGAATCACATTTTATTTTTCATTTGAACATTTATTCATCCAGATATCTTCCTGGTTATCTCTGGAGAAGAATCACTGAAGACAGCAGCAGTTAACACCGTCAGTTACGGAGCTACAGTAAGCACATTTCACAAGTGACAGACTTAGACTATCTTGATACAGAGAGCATTACACTTTGGCAAAAATCCCAAACATCAGACGGGACGGTACCAGCATGAGATCGCTGATAGGGAAGCGGGACTAAACAACATGTGACACAAGCAGAATGGACCATAAATCCCATCCGGGGCTCAGCGAGAATGAGCAACAATGAGTGGCTGGAACGAACGGCCAGATGTGGAGCGGTGCTGCTGAGGAGGGAGACAGATTTATGGCCTCTTCTTTAATGAGGTAACATCCTTTTCACTCATAAGACTTTTAAGAACTTTTTTTTTCTCCCACATGCAAGAAAAAAGCAATTCCTCTGGAAGCAAGGCGAAGATGCAGAAGGGAAAGCACATGGGAGGGAGAGAAAAAAAAAGAAACTCAAATGTTAAATTCAGCTACTTTTTCTTCTTACGTCAATGAAGAAGCCGGTGCAGAAGGGAGTGAGAGGGAGGAAACTGTCAGATAGTTACTTTAACAGCAGTATAAACAGCACAATGATATACAACGCCTTAATTTCTTATGAAAATGGAATGATTTGCAGTTTTAATCTTTGCAGTTGGTGGGAACAATACAAAGTTTAATCCTATTGCACCTTTCCAGACAAACTTACAGAGTGTGCTTTAAAGAAAGTAAGAGGAAATTTATACTTTGACTACATCAGGCCTCATTTAACCCATTGCTTACTCTGACTTAGCATAATTCAGACACCATAAATGTATGTTAAAGTCATGATTTCCACAAGAGCCATCATCATGTTCTTTTCTTATTTCTTTTAGCCTTATTTTGTTGTGGTCCAACATATGTTTGTGTATAAATACAATATATTGTTTAAATGTCTAATAACTCACAAGTAGCCTAAAGGTGTTTTCACTGAGCTGCTAATCATTGTTAAGCTTACTAAAAAAAAAGCACCTCTGCACACTATAAACTCTGACTTTCCCAGTGTCAGTTCTGCTAAGATGCTAAAAACAGGGCTGTGGGCCTTGATGTCAATTTAAAAAGGAAAAACAAGATTCATTTTTATGTCTCGTCCAAGAAAAGGTAAAAAACAGATTTGACGAAGGAGCTAGCTAGCAGCTAGCGAGCAGCTTTTGGCTATCTTTTGTTTGTTGCAGTTTATTAACGAGTGAAACCAGATTCAAACAGTGTGTAGTTTCTTTTTAAACAGCAGAATTGATTATATTAGTGTTAACACTGGATTATTTATTTGTCCGCCAGCATTAGTTGCTTCGCAGCCATTTTGTCACTACTTTGTCAGAAATTCCTGATATCTCGGACGCAGAATTACATCTAGGGGGCTGATGTGAATGTTCTCTCTTATTTATGGTCTGTATGATGTGACGATATGACGTACAAGAACCTGAGTGAATAAACACTTCCTGTGAAGGTGTGATTGTGACTCATTGTGACGTCTTTAAAATCAATATTTTGGCCTCTCCTTTGCATTTTTCAGAGGGATTTTTGAGGCTCTGTTAATGACATGAATAACTGAGACCTTTCACTCTGCAACCAGAAATGTTAATAAGAGTCACTTCACAAAGAGGTTCTGGGTTTGGGGCTCCCTGACTCTCTCGGGCCCCTGGACCTGTTCTCATCATTATAATAAAAGGAAGACATATCACTTTCAACTTTATTAAAATTATAATCTAATCATGTTGCTCTGACAACAACATACAGCTGTTTTCTCTTCCAGCTGCAACATTACATGAACAAAGCCCTGCCTTCAGTATCACCTCTTATCAAACTAAAGCCTCCACTATTAAAAAAATCCAGAGGGGTGATTAAGGCCCTGCAGCAGATTGCATCGTATAAAACTGAAGGGCCTCAACTTGTTTTTGCTGAGACGGTGGGCGGCCATTTATGAGCTGCTAACATGAATGAAACAAGGTTTTAAAACAGAGTAGGTAACAGAGGATTTGTGTGGCTGCACTCGAGGGCCTTCGCCTGAAACACAAGCACAGATTGTGCTCGGCCCCTGAATGGCAGAGTCATCACCCTCTAACTCCTCTGCTCATTATACAGCCTCTCCACCTTCACTCAGCGGTGTTTGAACAGCACTGAAGTACCCTATGAGAATGAGAAAACATGCCACCAATTTCATGAATGGGCAGTGGTCCCCTCTCTAAATAAATCTGAGGGAAAACACAAGGTGGGTAAATACTCCCAGGTCCAATGGTGACTGAGAGTGACATGAGCTGAAATTGAATTTCCGTGGAAGTGATGTAATCTGCCGGCCAGGGTCAAACCGAGATGTTATTATCTTAATTTGGGGTTCATTAATCGCAGGTAGAGTGGGCTGATGACAAGGTTTCCACCCTGTCCCAGCTGCACGGAGCTGCCAGCTGATTTAGGACGGCTCCCTGCCTCGGTATGTAAACCATTTGCAGTAGGAATGTATAAGCAAGCCGTAAAAATAGGATTTGGCCTGAGACATACAAGACAGATCACGCCGTAAAACAACGCATCCCATCTCCACCACAGCCTGGCAGGGGCGGTCGAGGTGTTTTTCGGGGGGGGGGGGGTGTGAGTGGTGGGTTAGTTCTCACAATTGGAGGGAAGCCCACAGGTTCTGAGTTCTGGCCTTGGCGACAGGCCGTAGATTTGAGGAGGAGAGGTGGGTGTGTTTAAAACTGAGAATGGATTATAGGATCCAGAATGCTGTAATCCTCCTCACAAATAAACAATATATAATGTCCGACTCTCACGAGGGGGCTTATGGAGGAGGCAAAGGTACACTCACGTCTGCACACACATGCATGCACATATCGCAGAAAGTGCTGAAGAAGAGACCAAGAGATGAGGTCCCTGCACTAAATCTGAGCAAGTAAAAAGACAGCCTGTTATCTGAGAGAACAAATCATAATCCAGAGTGAAATAAAGCACAGGATGAAGAGAAATATTCACAGCATGCTACAAGGTGGCAGTGCAGCTTACTGCTCTCACATCCATCAGTTCTCTGAATCACTTATAATTGCGTTTCAAGGCACACAAGAGTGGGAAAATTCACAGGTAGATTTATAGATTCATCACAGTTCTGAAGGTGGACAGAGACTCAACACTGGAAGAGAATAATAATCTACCTCTCTGTAATTTCCCAGTCATGACAGAAAAATACGGGACTGATATCCTAATTGATTTCAAATTTAGTGATTTAAGAAATAATTTGAATGAGACAGCAGTCTTTCTGACAGATGGAAGAGAAATATACGAGCAGACATCGTGCACAGATCACAGTTATGTCTGCACAAGAATGTTTAAGAAACAGTGACTTAACCTTAATCCTAAACCAAACAACCCAATGCAAACTTCAGGCTTCTTCTTCTGGGCTTCTTCTACATTTAAGGAGTAAAACCCTGTCTTTAATAGTTTTCTTTGACAAAACCAAAAAAAAAAAAAAAAAGATTAAAAGTCAGAACAAACTTAAAGATGACTTTGATGTTAAAAATGGAAAATGGTTTGTAGCAGACTGAGAAGTGGAAGCAGTTACGGAGTCACAGAAGACATGAAATCACCCTCTTGGTTTATGTGGTTCAGCCCACAACATCTACAACTTTTCATACTTTCAACTTGTCATATAGTGACAAAAAGATTTATTCTTACACAGATGTGCAAAAGTTTGCAGTGAGGTCTGCCTCTGAAATCATTATGTACTATAGAGAGCCTTTGCATGAATATATGATGCAAAAAAGTCCAAACGTTTAAGTTCTCTCTGCACCTTTTATTTGTCGAGGTTGACTTTTGCTTCTACAAAAGTTGTATGTTTCATAGCAGTTGATACGGAGCAGCAGGTTTTTAAGAACCAAATTTTTCTCATAAAAAATCACAATATTGAAAATTTCATTTAATTGTTGAACTGCTCTGCTAAGTATGTTATTCTTATGGGGAATATTAAATCCCTATCATTCAAATATATTCAGTTTTTCACTTAAAAACTGATCATTAAGATACTCAGTCTAAAAATACATGAGTCAGCCTTGAAAAAAAAACCCAACATGTGTAATTGTGGCATGCAAACTCCTCTTCATGTCATTAAACTCCCAGTATTCCCAGAAATTTCACCAAGGACGACCTCTGTGTCGTCAATGGTGGCCACAGCTCTGCTGAGCAGCAGCTTTATGAAAACAACATAGGTTTAGATAATCTATGAAGTTTTGCAGTTGTGCAATTGGATTATAGTCCTTTTTTTTAAGTTGCAGCTATTTAATACAATTAAACAAACAGATAATTGTCTGCATATTGATGCATGATGAAAGATACAGCTTGAAAGTATCTCCCTAATAAGTATCTACTTGAGCTGTTTATTAGGCATCATGTCATCTTTCATGTCATAACAATCCCAGAAAGCAAAACCAGCTCAAGCAAGGGGTGGTTTAAAAAACACACAAAAACTGTTACACTGGGGCAAAGTTTAGTTTAGATTTTAAAGTATACCAGACATATTTGAGGTTCAAAAATGTCAGGACTTGAGCATCTATCATATTGCTGTGTTTCGTGTGCGCCCTCTGATAGACGATATCCAAGAAGTCTTTACACTGACATGGGTGGTCTCATAAACAGGTTGGGTTCTGGTGTGCACACTAATGAAGAGCATCTACCCAAAAGCAACATTATAAACATAATAAATATTTTGGTACCACTTTCTGATAAGATAACGGATTTATAAGCATTAATTAAAGGCTTTATCAATGGTTAATAAATAATTTACTTCTATAAGCCCTTAATAAGAATAATTTTGGGTTGCCAGGTTGTGGAAAATCCTCCTCGCGCATCAAACTTGCTTTGACTTTTAGCTCTTAAGTTCTTACTTATCAGAAAGGAGTCCCATATCTTTTTCTTTTTTGAGACTGAGCAACATAATAAGAGATTATAGAAATGGTACAGAATGATTTAACTGGAGTGGTCTTGCTGATGTTTATCTCTTCACTGACTTAAAAATGTCTTACTTGTCTTAGATACTGTAGTCTCAACATCCAGTTAGTAACAGGTGCACACCACTATTTCATAAAATAATAACCAAGTACCAAATCAACTACCTGTCATATGTTATGTGGTTGGCTGTAATAATGTAAGGATGGAGGAGGGGTTTTATTTCTAGATGTAATCTTGCTTGCACTCCTCTGTCTTGTCAGGCTCATAGAGGTCTGGAGAAATTCAAGTGCAAAATTTGGTTAGAAAAGGGCTGGAGACACAGCAGACTGTTGTTATAATTCAAAACAATAAAATTATACTACAGAGAAGTTTGTAAAGCCAAAGATAAGTTCTGTTTCCGTTTCTCGATTTCTCTTTTCTTTTGTTTCGGACAAAATTTTTTACCAGACCTCTATCTTGATTAGGATGTCTGCTATACAAGATTAATAGAGGTGGAATATAATAATAACAATTTCTAAACGTAACTATATTTAATAATTGTATTATCATTTCTGTCGACTCTTTATGTGCAACACACCTTAACCTTTTAATATTGACAGGAAAACTTTGTCTGTTTACACTCACACAGTTACATCTATTGCATGTCTCTCCATCATGGAAGTGGGATCTCTCCTCCTCCATGTTCATTTTATAACCTGAAACCAATGAATATTCAGAAAAAATTAAAAGGAAAGGTGGTGCTTTCAAAGTTGGTTAAATACATCAAAAGATCGTCTGCAAATAAACAAAGTTTGTATTGATATTTACCTTTATTAACACCTTGGATCTTTTCTAAATTTTCTGCAAGAGGTTCTATTGCTGGTACAAGGGGAGTGGGTAAAGAGGACATCCCTGGCTTGTACCTCTTTCCAAAATAAACAGCTTTTACTTTAAACATATCAGGCCATTAAAGCGACTGATTCTACAGAATCACTGATAAATCTATATCATGCTGTCCTTGTATTTGTTTGCAGGAGTCTTTTTTAATAATCTTTGTTCAATTCATATGTACCAACTCTGGTAGTAACTTATATAAGTTTATTTAATTATTTATTTTTTTGTTTGTTTGTTTGTTTCATAATCACAAAGCATTAACTTATTAGTATTGGCATTAAACGTATTGGTCTAAAATCTGAAGGAGTTCTGTTGCTCTTTTTTTTTTTTCTTTTTTTTGTGGAGTAGTTTTTCCTTATTTGAATTGAGAGTCTAAAGATAGAGAGTCTCATATGTTGTACAGATTGTAAAGCCTTTAGATGCATATTTACCAGTTCTGATTTTCGTCTTGGCTATATGAATAAAACTGAAGACTTGAGTTGACTCATCCTGAAGTGAAACAACAAATTGCATCAATAATTGTGTTGCTTAAAGGTTTGAAAGAGTTTTGAAGATAAAATCAGAAATTCTTTACACAGCAGTATAATTCAATTGGACACTAGTCAAACAGGAAATAGAAAGGAATCAAAAATGAAGAAGAGGCACATTAAGATTCTCAGCTTTGGACCTACTTAAAGGGTGTTTATTTAAACATTTTCTGCAAGTGTGTTGACAAGAAGGCCGGAGGTTTTCTGCACATAATGTTGGGGGTCAAGCCGAAGTGTCTTTCCTTTTCTCTCACTTAACTTTTTCTTGTTCATAGTTGCTTGTCATCTGGTGTGTGGTTATGATGATGAGACTGTTTTGGAGTCAAAATGGCAGTAACAACAAATCACTAATGTCACTCACCTGCAAGTCATGGACAGAAAGACAACGGACGCCATAACTTAACAAAAAGCTGCTCTGCTGTAATGAGCTACTCCCTCACTTCCCAGCATCGCTCATAATTTAGCCTCCGTTATTTAGATTGAGAATAACCGCCGGGGTAATTCGTTCAGCTCGGTGGCAGGCAGCACAAATGCTTCTCATGCAAATGAGGTAAATGTGTACACCAAATTACAGCTTGTCATTCTGCATAACACAGCGGCATGCCGGACGATCCACAGAGGCGATTGTACAGACAAGGCAGCACGGGCAGAATCAGAAAAGAGCTGAATGCAAATCTCCATGAGGCAAAGATGATTTCTTACTCTCTGAGGCTGCTGTTTGAGTGGATTAAAGTACAAATGTGTTTTGCACAGGATAAATCAAAACGCTGTTACTGCTGCTGAAAACTGGCAGAAACGAGGATTTAGGGAGCAGGACTCACCTCACAGAGAGATTTGAGGAACAATATACGCATTCAAAAACTCATTCTCATACTTTATCACGTACTGTTCGTGTTTTATTTTGCTGTGTATGGATGTGTACATGCACTCTAATGCATGGCAGAGGTCATTGTGTTAGAAGCCCTGCCATAAAAAAAGCCCAAGGGGCAAAGGGGGGAAGAGAAGAAAGCCGGCAGTGGAGGAGGAGGGTGAGGAGGAGGGGAAGGGCGGCAGCAGAGGAGGCGTCTGTTTTTCCTCAGGAACGAGGCTGCAGAGCGAAGTCGACATGGAAAAGCCGGAGAATGGGAAAATGGTGCAGAGAGCAGCCGGATCGCGCCTCGGCCGAGCTCACAAAAACCTTGCACTCGATTTTACTAGACTCAGTTCTGTTAAGTTCGCTCCACTTTCCGATCCGTTGTGTTCAGGTTGACTACCTCCATTCTGGTCTCGAAACAGGTTTTTCAAAATTTCATGAGAGGAGCATTAACTGTCAATTCTCTCTCAACATCCTGCCAAGTGGTCATCACATAAAGTGGTCAGTTTTATCTTTCTCCACTATGGACTACAAGTCTGAAAGAGATTAAACTTATATTTCATACATTATGAAGTTTGCAGTATGACCTCATGAGTTACCAGTTTCCTCACAAGCTGCTCTGTTTACTTCAGCAAACTGCAGGATATAAAAGGTCAAAAGTCATTCTGGGAAATGCAGGAAATCACACACTGGAGTACAACATGTTGCTGCAGTAGCGATAGCAGTGGCCACAAAAGAGACATTTTCCAATTAGTATTAAGCTGGAGTTGCCCCCTGGCTACATCATGTCCGTTTCCTGCATCTGTGGGTATACATAATAGTATAAGGCTGCAACTAACACAAGAAACTGACGTTTCCTTGATTAACTGATTAATCTTTTGGTCTATGAAATGTCAGAAAATATGGAAAAACACACGTTGCAATTTCCTAAAATGTCTTCATATTGCTTTTTCTGTTGATAAACAGTCTAAAACCCCAAAATATTTAGTTTACTGTCACATAAGAGAAAGAAAAGCAGAAATTCTCACAATGGAGACACTGTAACCAATGAACGCCCGGCATTTTTACTGGAAACAAATTTCAGCTCCATAATGGACACCGTGTTTCTTCTACTTTGAATTATTGATACTTCAGTTTAACTTTGCTTTTAAGAAACAAAGCCCTCAGTCTTACTTGGTTCTGACGAACTGACAACACAACTTTAGACCCCTGGAACATTTTTTCCACCCAAAACGTGGGTGAATTAGTTTTTATTTTCATGTTTTCATACCACTGTGAAATATCAAACATCAAAAATATAACAAGACATCTTCCAGTGACACATAAACAAAATCAAAAGCAAACTCCATCATAGCTGCTGAAAATGTCTGCGTGTGATGTGACGTCATCTTTTCGGACAGTTAACCACAGGAAGAAGATAAAACACACGGCCGAACCACTAAACTCGGGCTAGGAGGAATACATGTTACATAATATGTTCATGTTTAGTAATGTGATTGTTTTATGTTGAAATCCTATTACATTCAAATTATTATAATTTACAAATAGTATATTCTTGTGACATCACAAATGTTTGTATTCTGATGCAACAATAAGTAACAGAATCTAAATATTTATACATGTAAAAATATTTTGTGTCACAATGTGTTGTGTACATGTGCTAAATGAATTAATTTCGGGAAAGAACAACAGAGAGGTTTAACGGATTTTGAAAAAAATCTGTTAAAATTTTTTGACACAATTTGGTGATATAAATTGTAAAACCTTGATCAACTCTATTTTCTTGTCAGGTTCACCTGCTTTCCTACTTTTCTGTTTCAGCTCTTTTTTCAGCTATTTTAAAGTCAATTTGATAAGTGTTCACACAATATGAGGACTTACCTGATGGCTGAAACAAACAAGAAGTCATTTTCTTAGACAGCATTTGACCTGGGTCTGATGTCAACACTGTCCCAGGGACTGTCAGGGGAACCAGGGGGTCCACTGGCACCAGCAGGGCTTAGCCCAGATTGACCCTGAGCCTCTCATCTCTCTTTTCCCACAGGAGGACTGACCTGGGCAGCCACAAAGCACTCATGGTCAGATTTATGTCCCAGCCACAGAATTACACCCTTCACTTCTGCAGTCTGCTGCATCTTAGGTGTAATTTAAAGTAGTAATTGTTATCTTTTATAGTATTTTAACATAATAATCCATGCCATTTTACACATAACATTATCAGTGTAGAACATACAGTACAGATGTTTATTTCAACACAAAGCTTACAGGAAGTCTTTCCTTGGAAAATCCCTCCTTTCCATTTCAGGCTGCAGCAAAAGCATTTAGTCAGGAATAAACAGAAAGTAGTTGGCAGGAGCAGCGTCAGCCACTATGGCTGACACCTGCATTCACATATCCTTGTATGGGTGACAAGTTTATAGTAAATCAAGTTTCCAAATTCCCTTTTAACATTATAATCAAATGGCAGTCGACAAGGCTGAATTGTAAAAGCTGGTGAAGTGCCTTAAGCCGTAGTTCCTTTAATGGCCACTAGAAAACTCAAGAGTGTAGTGAAGTGGCTGAAATGAGAGCCAGCAAAAACAATTTCTCCAGAAGTTCAGACCTCAATTGGTAATTTTGCTTCTCATTTAATTTGTGTTTTGGTGACAATTTTGAGAATCGTTGTCCTGTTAAGAAAATACAAAAGTGGCACGCCCTGGTGACGCACCGGTTGAGACACAAGCCACGTAAGGGGCGCTCTCTGGTCGATCTGAACTGGTTTGTTTCCAACCACGTCAGAAATCAAATGTGTTTATAGTTGTTCCAAATGGCAACACTCCAAGGTGAAGCGTAAAGCGGATCGCCATAGAGAAGGAAGGGGTGCGGGGGTATTGTTTAAATGTGAGGCTAACTGTGCATATTTTCAAATTCAAATAAGCTTTATTGGCATGACAGATCAGAAACCTGTATTGCCAAAGTAGTACAGAAAATTATTAACATTGACGGATGATTAGCAATAAATATACAATAATATCCAAGTATCAACAATCATATCAAACACAATATAATAAAAGGCATTAAATAACAATTACACTCAATTCAACTCATGACCATACAGCACAGAAAAGTTGTCTCGTAGATAGAATAACAGCTGTAATACTTTTACAGATGTGATCACTCAGAGCTTGTTTCTCTTATGACAGCGGTCCTCATATTTTGTAGACTGCACACTGGCTTTTCTTCCCACATAGATATGTAAGAGCGGTTTCTGTGGATCGAGTGAGATGGATAAACTCAGGATACGTATTATTTATTTTTTCAAAGAAAACCCCTCTCAAATCCTTATATTTCTCACAGTATAATAGGAAGTGAGATTCTGTCTCAACCACTCTTTTATGACAAAGTGAACACAGCCTGGCCTCCCTGAATAGCCTGTTCTGCCTGTGACGGCCTGTTTCTATGGCCGGACTGTGTCAACTCAGTCTGTACATTGTCAACGTTTTCTTGAGTTTTCTGTCAGGTACTCTGCCACCACGTACTCTCTGTTTAAGGTTAAATAGAATTCTAATTTACTGTGTGATTTGGTAGTTTCGTTCCGATATTTGACATAATCTTCTTTTTGTTTTGAAATGATTTATTTGAGCCAGATTGTTTGATGTCTGTCCTGAAGCCCTGGTGTGTGTGTGTTTGGGCAGAGCTTCAGGACAAGCTGACAGAGGGAACTCTTTGTTTTTCAGTGTCTCCTGGATGGCAGTCATAGCACAAAAAGTCACAAAAGTCATAGCACTCGCTTTTTCACTAAAGAAGTGACATAAAGTACATAGTTGTGTCATGAATGAAAAAGGAGAGCTAGAGAGAGAAGTTAAAACCCTGACTCCTCTGCACAGCTGGCCAATCACTGCGTGAAGTGGGTGTGAATGTCGGATCGTCGGGTTCGGGTGCATGTTGCACCTCATCTCTCTCTCTCTCCTCATTTCCTGTCATCTCTCACCTGTTGCTATCTAATAAAAGCATAAAGCGCTTCCTCCCAAAAAAGAATAAAAAGAAAATTTTTACTCCACCCAAATTCTATATCTTTCAAAGATCAAACAGTTTGTAGTTTTCACAGAGAGCTAAGAATGCATTCACCTTTATTTCATGTTAGTTAGACTGATTTCCAGGATAATCCACTTCTCCGCTGTCAATTTGTATCCTCAGTAGGTTTTGCCAAAATATGTCAATACACAGCTTTTGTGTTGGTGCTATCACTCTCCTCAAAGCTTTGAAGCTCTGCTGGAGCTCGACTCCAACCTCAAAACCTTTACTTGTACTGAATGTCACACAAAATGTTGCATTAGCAGTAAATGCTCTGGGCATCATTGTGTTTTCCTAAAATGTAAAGTCTCTAATGTAGAATCCTTGCACATGAGTGTAACTCAGTTGTCTTCACGTCTGCACAGCAAGATACTTTGACGTAGTACAACTGAAAATTCCTTCACCTGGAGGACGGAGGACCTTCACAGACAAATGTCATGACAAAGCCGCAGAAACAGACAAACAGCACACAGAGGTTGAATTTAATTAATGTCACCGTAGAGGCAGTTTGTCTGTAAGAAGAGGCTCAACCAATCGGAGGATAATAAATACAACACAGGTTTTTATAAAATAAACACGGGTCACTCTTACAGTCAGGCAATGCTGCATATTCCTGGTAGCTACACACATGCACACATACATAAAGTACACACACAGAAAGTAAGTGCTGACATCACTCAGATTCTTTTCTGCAGGACAAAAGAGAATTTGAAGAAATCCAGAAAGTGTTGACTTGCGAGTACAATGTGAGCGTTACTTATCTCTGTAAGGTTAATGAACACATACCATGCTATAACTCGACGTGCATTTCAGTTCAGCCTGGTGAGTAGATCTGTTACTACCATAGTGACTGTCCAATCTTTAAAGTGTTACGAATCATTATTTTTCATTTAAACAATGAATAAAATGACTGCAATGAATGAACCCACAGAAAATGACTCTACAGAGCTTTTTAGTCTCTCTTAGATGATTGTTTTGGTTTAATCCACATGTACTGTGTGGTTCAGTGTCTGTTTTCTCATCAACTATGTTTCCAGAAGCAGCAGGCAGCTGTTTTCAGCAAACAAGCTCTGATTACCCCAAACAGTAGACGAAATTAGCAAATAGCTGGTCAAGAAAGTGGAACATCTTGCAGCTAAAGAGCCAGATGTTTTTCTCAGGAGTTGATGAAAACCAAACCAGAGAAAAAAGCAGAATGAATATTGGACCTACATTCACTAGGTGGCTAAAAACACAACTCCAAATGAAAGATAGTTTTGCTCTGCATCTGCTAAATGTGTTGATAGGCGATAACAACTTTATAATGTGATAATTTGTTCAGATTGTGTGTCTGTTGCTTTGTTTTGGAGTTCTTTATCCCCTGAGTGGCCCAATATTAATAGAGCTTAAAGCTATGAACTCCATTAAACACTCCTGGAGCATAATCCACTTCTCCTGGATCCATTCTTATGTTTTGCATGTTTCATAAAAAGGTGTTTATATCTGTTGCTTGCAACCAGTGTATTTGTAAGTGTATTTGAGAACAGATGTAAACAACTAACCATGCTAGTGACAAATGAAAGGTGTTTATTTAGGTGCCACATTTTGGAAAAAAATATCAGTCCTCATGTACATAGAGGGAAGATAATAAAGAGCTTAAATAACCTCCACAACAATTGCGTCTTAGATGAAAATGAAATATGCCATCCATTTCGACATCAAGATCATCTTGCATCAATCAATTATACATTTTTCTAGACCAAAAGCACAACATAGTGAGGACTTTAGAGTTGCAATGAGTAGTCTATTAATTGATTAGTCAATCTGCAGAAAATTCGTCAACTATTTTGATAATCCATTAATTGTTTTGAGTCATTTATTTTAAAGAAAGAATGTTAAAATTCTCTTTCTCCAGCTTCTTAAATGTGAGTATGTTTTAATTTATTTAGTCCTCTATGACATTAACCTGAATATCTTTTTAAGTTATGGACTATTGGTCAGAACAAAACATTTAAGGGTTGCATCTTGGGCTTTTTTCACAATTTTAAAGACCACACAACTAATCTATTAACTGACACTCTGATTGACAGATTAATCGATGAAGAAAATAATCAAGTAGTTGCAGCCATAGAGGACTTATAAAGCAGGCTTGTTTCAAATCTCTGACACATCCTCAGCAAAAACAGAAAAAGACATTTTAATATTTTAGCTGCCACCGATCACTTCAAGATAATTCTAGCATGTTTGTTGTTTTATTTTCTTTGTTTTGTATTTTTGCAATACATTTGCATACAAATCTCCAGTCAAATGTCCATGATGTGATGCAGCTGCAAAGCCTTTTCTTCACACTTGATATTATCTTTCAGTGCACAGCAGGCAGGTCTGCAGAAGGAGACTAAAGGTGTGAGAAACCTTGTGAGGAAAATGTCAGGGAAAGTCCAATCGCTGCCGCCTCGCCCCGCGATGGCATCCCATGCCTGATACTGTAAAGGTCATCAGCCAACAACAGGATATAGTTATGATAAGCATCCAATCAGAGCTCACGTTGCTGTGATAAGCATCCAATCTGAGTCTGAGAGCTTGTCACTGCATTCCAGAGGCTGATCTGACTCTATCATGAGGCCTGATGCTGGCAGGGACACTGAGCTGCGAGGCTATTTTAAGGGTCTTTAAAGATAGGAGGGAGTTCCAACACGGCTCACACAAACGGAAAGAAATCTGACTGACTAAGCTCGACTGACTCGAAACAAATATGTTCCTTTAAGCCCCAGAACTAACCTGTTTGAGACTTTTTACATGACCAGTTCTCCACTGTTAAGGGATTATGTGACAGCAATAAGACAATTTTTCATCGCGTGTTCACATTAATAAACTGACAGGTGAAGGTTGAAATTAGCTCATGAGTAATTTAAGCTATTTTTAATTCATAAAACCACTTTGACAGAAAATTAAATCTTCACTGAGGTTATAAACATTCTTGTTAATGCATCATCCACATCCAGTTACGCTCCACTGCACTCTAATCTTTTGTATTTCTTTTGTGTAATCATGTCCTGGTAGGAAAACAAGATTTGATTAAATTTATTAAATCAAGTTTGGGACTTGTTTATATATCACACTGCACTGCAATTTTTATTCTCTTCTTTTATCTGTCTTATTCTACACTGTTATTTGTAGTTACTATTTTATTTAACTCTCTTAAATCCTATTTAAATGGGGCAGCAGAAACAAGTTGTGAACACAACACTGACATATCACCACCAATGAAGTTGATATGTTGAACTTGTTAGCAAACAGTTGCTTATTTTCCACATCCAGCAGTTACGGAGCAACGTTATCATCCAACTCCTGAAGGAAAATATCTGGCTATTTAGCCGCTAAACGCATCAGCTAAATATTTGTCTGGCCAAAAACGATGCTATGTGAGCACTGAGAGTGAACCAAAACAGAACATTTGGAGCTACACAGCTAAACAATGAGCTGACACTCGCTATAAAACTCTGTAAAGGCCAAGGGGAGCCGCAGAGTCGCTGATAATTCTCTATAGGTTCATCACTACGAGCCACGGCCAAAACATTACCCTGCCATTTGATTCATTAGTTTAAAAATACTGATTATGGATGCTTTAAAGCTACACTCTCTAATGGAGTCATTAGTAAATAATCAATATTCAATATTCTCACTTGATCTTACAGAAGATTCATACTTCTTTATTATGAAAAAGAACTAAATCCATGACTGTAAACCGTGTTGATTTTCAAAATGTTAAAGCTGTTTGAATCCCTTTTTGGCCACTAGGGGGCAGGAACACATCCAGAGCCATGTCACTGGCTTATAAGGTTAATGTATTAGTTTACGTATCAGGCATGAATCGTGTTTGTGTTCACCTGATAATCGAAAGTCCAATATTCACTCACCCTTTACTACTAGTTTGGTTTCCATCATCTTTGGAGGAAGAAACCTGTCTCTTTAGCTGCAAAATGTTTTCTTCACCAGCTAAGTTTGTCTGATTGCTGTTTGATGCCTGGCAGGTAGAGCACAGTGGGTTTATCAAAGCCTTTTTTGGGCTGAAAACAGCTGCCTGGAAACAAGATTGATGAGAGTGCTAAGACTGAACCAAACAGTAAATGTGCCGTAAAAGCAATAAGAAGCTAAAAAGTTCCAAAAAGCTGACGTAGTAAGTTGGAGATAATTCTTTGTGAGTGTGTCACTATGAATAACCTTTCAGCATTACAGAGACTCATTTGATTGATATCAAAAATGTTGAATGATTAATGCAGGTTCAGCAGTGAGGTTCAAAGATGTTTTGGCATTCAGTTGTATGGGTGTATGGGACTATTTAAAACAAAATCTGGTAGTGTATCTTTAAGACGTATTGTGATTTTGTGTCTTCCTTCAATATACATCACATGCCTAAAGGTATGTGGACACCCGGACATTACAGCCACGAGCATTAGTCTGCTGCTATAACAGCCTCCGCTCTTCTGGTTTCAGGCTTTCCATCAGATTTTAGATCCTGGCTGCAGAGATTTGCTGCTTTTCAGCCACGACAGCATTAGCGAGGTCCAACACCGATGTAGGGAAATAAAGGCCTGGCTCACGGTCGGCGTTCAACTCATACCAAAGGTTTTGGATGAGGTGGGGGTCAGGACTCTGTGCCAGTCCAGTTCTTTCACACCAATTTGGGAAAAACATTTCTTTACAGAGCTGGCTTTGTGCAGGGGGGGGCATTGTCACGTTGAAAAAAGAAAGGTTCAAACACAAACTGTTGCCACAAAGTCGGAGGAACAAACCACGAAAAACAGACCCAGACCAAAAGAGGTATTTGGACGGGAGGGCTGTATAGTGTATAAACTTTGGTATGGATAAAATGACTTTACCAACATCCAGTAACTACTTTCTTTAAGGATTTGTGGTTCTTTGGCCAAAAAACCTGTTAAAACAATGAATAACCTCCGCTGAGGATTAGGACTGAAGACGATGCTCTTCATATTGATCCTGTAAGCAGAACCAGGTTTAGAGGATCAGTTTGTCAGCCAAAGATTGATGCAAGACTTTGGAAACAGAACCAGCGGATGCTCCAGATTCGAGTAATTATTTTAGTGTGTTGTAAAAATTCCCTCAAGCCTGTCTTTGAGGGCATCTTGAGCTCTCTTGTCTCTATACCGTGCAGCAGGTAACATCACATCTGTCAGTGGACCAACACGTCTCCAACCAGCCTTACAGCAGACATTTTTTAGCTTGGGTGGCCCCGTTGGGGAAACGAAACCCTCACCCTAGTGTTTAACTTCACTTCCTAGCCTCACCTCTCCCAAAGCTCCGTCCAGGTGAAACTAATGGGCGACTCCACATCTGTGGCCCATTCACTGTTTTTAATGAGTGGGAGAACGACGTGGAGAGAGCGGAGTATGAATGGACAAGCAGGGACTTTAACTAGCTGTCTCTGCCATTAAGAGCCTGTGGGGCAATTATGTTAGCAAGCACAATGACCTCAACACCACTACAGTGTTATTACACACAACAGCTCCGTCTGATGCATTTCTTTATATTTTTATGATGATTAAAGGATTAAAAGATGTCCTACTTTATGAGCTTAATAACCGTGAGGACACTTAGTTTCCTCATAAATCCTCCTTTATTTTATTTAGTTGAATTCACTTTATTTCAGACATGTAGACTATGTGAGGGAACATTAAGAGAGACGATCTTCTCCAAAACCAGGGTACTTTGTTATTGAGAAATCCCAAAAAATGTTTCCATAATTGTATGACGAGATCAGCATGTATGTTCTTTATCAGCTTTTTGTGTACTTTAATACATGATGTTTTTTTTTACCGTGAGAAATATTTAGTGTTTTTATGGCTGCATCAACAAATACTGCAGATGATTTGCTCATAATTTTATGCACATCTTTGCAAACTTTGGGATATACAGTAGAATTTAAATAAACATGTGGGTTTCAACATTTTGTAAGAATGAGAACATTGAGATATTGTATTAAATTAGCATCGTCTGGATGCTAATTAAGTCTTTCATATAAATTAATGAAAAAAAAAACATCAGTCATTTGATGGTAATGTTTATCCAAAGGCCCTTACAATAATTCAACTGACCTCGTTCTGCAACTGTCGAAAATATTAAAATATAAAATATATTAAAATATAAGATAAAAAAAGACGTTCTTGGAATTCAGTAGGAAAGAAACTGATTTAACATTGAAAATGAGCAACTAAAACAGTAAGATTTAACCAAACAAATAAGTCAATAAGATCAGGAATATTAAATTAAACTTGAAAGGGGAAAAATATTGATTAATAACAATGTCCATGGTTTAAAAATCTGCACATACGTGTGTTCATATAAGCTCATTAAACTACATAAAACTCACTGTCTCAGAGTTTAAATTCATCACACGATGCTGTTCGTCTGACAGGAACTCATTCATGCTATGAAACTGATTTCCCACTCTGTTAAATAGTCAGTGGAGTACTGCAGCCTCTTAAGTGTTAAAATGCTTTCAGAGAAGTTGGTCCCTGAACCGTCTCCACCTCTAGATTTCTCAGGGTCAAGCTTTTATGCTGATATTTTGACTGTCAGCCTCTCTAAACCCTCTGGGGTCGTCTGACACAGAGCAGCCACCCTCTGTTAAATCTGCTGCTGTGAAATCATTAGAGCCGACCTGCCGGTGGTCCACAAGCCCAGAGCTCAGGACCTGGATGTGTGTGTGTGTGCGTGTAAGTGTGTGTGTGTGCGTGTGCGTGTGTGTGTGTGTGTGTGCGCGTGTGTGCATGTGTGTCTGGAGGGGGAGGCTTGGTTTAATGGTTCTGATCAGTGTAAGTATAAAATAAGGGCCAGCGTGGATAAGTGCAGCATGTAACCGACATGTGCTCTGCTGGAGCAACTCATACTTTATAAATAATCATCTGCAACAACAGATCACTGTCAACTATTTTGATAACTGATGGACTATTTTAAGTAATTTCTTAAGAAAAAAATGCAAAAATGATCTGGTTCCAGCTTCTTAAATGTGAATATTTTCAGGTTTCTTTAGTCCTCTGTGACAGTAAACTGAATATCTTTGTGTTGTGGACTGTTGGTCGGGACTAAACAGTCTTTATGTTGCGTTTTGTGCTTTTGGGAAACAGTGATCTGTTTTGTCAACATTTTCTGACCTTTGGTCTATAGACCACACAACTAATCAATTAAACAAGAGAATAATACACAGATTAAATGAAAACAATCAATAGTTGCAGCATTACTTTCATTAATCTTTTCATTATTCATCGTCTATTATTATTTATTTCAATGAATTATTCTTTTATTAGCAATGAACAAATGCTCCTTATTTTCCTCTTTGTGCTCACAAGTCAAGTTAAAGTTAAAATTCTTCAGTTATTTTCTTTGAACAAATATACAAAAACCCAAAAAGGATTTAAATTGGAGATATTTTGTATATTGTTATTCATAGTAAAGCAAGCAAATCCTCACATTTGAACTGTAACTGGCACTTTGACTTGACATATGACTTAATAATTAGACATTTTACTAATTAGTTGACTAATAATATGTGTAAAAAATAGGCAAATTCTGACTCATTACAGTAAAAAATGAAACAGTATAATCCTGATTGGTGACCATAAGGCCAAAACATCAATCAGACCATTAATGTTTCTTCTTGACATGGTAAGAATGGAGATCTATTTTTGTAGAGCTGAAACAATTAGTCCGTTAATGAATTTGTTGATTGTCAGAAAATTAAAAAAAACAGAACAAAACAAAACAAAACATCAAACATTCTCCGGTTCCAGTTCCTCAAATATAAGGATTTTCATTAGGAAATTCAGATGTACGACTGATTGACTAATTTTAAAAAAATATCAGCAGATTCATTGATAATGAAAATATTTGTTAGTTGCAGCCCTATGTGATGACGTTGCTTGTTTATGTGTGAACTTTGTTTCTCAGCGTCACTTTCCCAAAAATCACCTGTCAGTCAAACAGCATGTTGTCTTTTCTCTTTGATTTTCTGTTGATGCTATTTAAGTATTTGATTCTTTTCTTTCTGCCGCTGCTGACAAAGTAAGACACTTTCTGTGCAGTAAAGGACATTTTCTTCCCAGGAAAGACCTGGCAAATAGTGATCCCTCCTCTGTTGCTGCATTTTTTCCCCTGTTAGTGGGTTTTTGGGGAGTTTTTCCTCATTTGAATTGAGAGTCTAAGGACAGAGGATGTTATATTGCTGTACAAACTGTAAAGCCCCCTGAGATAAATTTGTAATTTGTGATATAAAAATGACTTGACAAGCTACCATGAACTGTTTATAGGTTGAGATATAACAGTCTAAGTACAACTGACATTAATTTATATAAAACATTCCCGATCATTACTGTTAAAATCAGTGGTGGAGGAACTATTCAGATTGTTTACTCAAGTAAAAGTAGCAATACCATACAATAAAAATACTCCAAAGTAAAAGTCCTGTATCAAAAATGCTACTTGAAGTGAAAGTATGCAAGTATCATTAGCAAAATACACTTAAAGTAAAAGTATTGTAATGCTGGAAAAAGGCCTGTGAGTAGGATTTTACTGCAGTTGTTTGTCAATGTAGAGCTTGTTTTAAGTATTTTAAATACTGTTGGGTAGATTATTGATCATATTTTATAAGCTTATCATGCATTAAATTTTAATTTGTAAGTAGTAACTATAACTGGCAAATAAATGTAGTAAAAAGTACAATATTTGCCTCTGAACTGTAGCGGAGTACAAGTACAAAGTGGTAAGAAATTAAAATAAGTGAAGTACCTCAAATATGTCTTTAGGTGTAATTATTGAGTAAATGTACTTATTTCACCACTGGTTAAATACAGTGCACAAATGACTTGACAAACAAACAAAAAAAGGGTAAAAGGTAGTTACAGAAAGTGTTTATGTGAGTTTACGTCCCTTCAGCCCGTCACTGTCACCTTTCCGCTCCACATTCCAGCCGTCCTGCTCTTATCTTTATTGGCTGAGGACGGGCAGAATTACGGGAGTTAGAGGACAATTTCTGGAGCTTTGAGACACAGATGACCAAAGAGACCAGAGAGCAGACGTTCAACGGAGACGATAATTACTTATCAATGGACAGAGATGAGCAGAAGAGAGCAGCTTCTGCCATTGAGGAGACTTTTTCCACTGGAGAATTTCCTGTGTGGAGATAATGAGAGGGACTAGAAAGTGAGAGACAACTGGAAAAAAACAGTTGTGGAGTGGCTGTAGTAAAAGTAAATGGTCTGGTAAAGCTCCCCAGTGACAATCATTTAAGTGTCTTTAATCTGAGCTTGAGGAGAGTCAAAGAAAACATCTGTGCATGAAACTTAAGATTTTTTTTTTTTAATTAAAAACTAATCCAAACCACTAAAACATTATTCTGCCTTAAACCACAATAACTTACATGAGCCTTAACCAGAATTATTTACCAAAAATGGACAAAATACTGATGTCTGAGCAGTTTTTTCTCACTAACCACATCATATTATACGTATTCTAGTTAGTGTTTGGCATCTAATACTGTCCATCAAGCTGATCGCTGGATGTGAGCCGTCTATATGACATCAAGAGCAGTTAGATCATATTTCACCAAAACACATTTGCAAAAAACAGACATGGCTCATGAAGGAAAAAAAATCAGTGTTTATTGCATTATTTTAACATCATCAGCTGCATAAGAGCTCAAGAGCTTATTAACATCAGAGGAGCAGACTTCTGCAGAGGGATATTAGCTTGAATATGAGAGCCTGTCAGTGATTGATTGATTGATTAAAGCCAATTTTACAGACGGATCCAGAAAAAAAAAATGTAAACAAGTAATTTTTACATGATAAAACACAATATTGCAGCTGAAAGTTATATAAATATACAAACATTAAAAATGAAAGAATTCTGAAGGTTATTTCATTTATTTATACCTTTTATTTAAGGTGCAAAGTAATTAAAAACTTATTTCCTGAGGGTAATTTTAAAGGGCTGGTTCACCCAAACAGACCTGATTCACTCACTTCTCACTTTGCTTCATGGTATATTGTAAATTTATATTAAAATGTATAATATATGTGCTCACAGCATTAAAAAAATCACCACTTTACAACAAAACGTCTCTTTCCAGGGACAATGCCCTATTTGAACTGTGTAATCTACAGTTGACAGTTTTCATTGGGGAAAATAGTTGCTATAAAAACTGTTAACAGTGTCTTCTTTCATTTATCCAGACTCAGTTGAATGTTTTATGTGCCCTTTTTTCAGTGCTTTACTTACCTACATTAAATTGTGGTGGAGGCAAAAATATCAGTGACAGATAAGTCAGAACATGGGAACATAAAACCCAAACTATGTTTGCATGGTTACATACCACTAGACAGAAATGTAGAAATATATTTGTTGTTTTTGTAATTTGGGTGAACCAAACCTTTAATTCTAGGAATGTGTGAATGAGGACTGCACATGTGTGGTTTACTGAGTTTCACAACCAGCAAAACTCCAGTCGGTGCCGTTTGAGAGTTTAAATTTCTCTTGAAGTCAGATGTGGGTGAGGGTGAGCTGCTTTTCCAAGGATTGATCCTATCATCTCAATTTCTGATTAGATTTTTTCCAACTGTGCTGTGTTAGCTTGACGAGATCTGATATCAATATGACCTCAATTAGAATAAAGCAAAAATGGTAATTTTAGCATGTTTTTTACTGTATCTTACTTCGCTTTAGCCGGGCCCACAAAAGGACACTGAGTGTGTTTCCATCCACCTGTTTTTATGAGAATTTTTTGTTTGTTTTTTTTATGAGAATTTTCAATTTTCAATTTGTGCATGAAGAGGAAACACAGGAAATTTAATCACAAAAGAAGTTTTTACACTCAGCTGAGGAACTGTTGATGGGACACCTCCGACTGCAGACAAAGCCAATTGTTTCTCTTTGTATAATGAGTTTTTAATCGATGAAGGCTTTATATTTGTAAAACTTTCCCAGGAAATAGAAAAGTGGTTTTAAAGCATAATGGCTGGCAATTTTCAACATTTTTCTTAGTGTCAACAAATCTCATGAGCAAAGCCAAACCAAAAATGAACTGATCTAGTTACAAGTATTGTGTGTGTATCCACAGTTGATATATCTTATTACCTCCATTGTTGTCCAAAGACTATTAAAAACATGTCGATGAGCCGCACAGTTGGGTGTCATATGACATGTTCCTTTGCCACGAAAGATTATAGTCATGTTAGCTTTAGAAATGGCTCGCTAGCCACATCCTTTAAAGTCTGTGGTGTAATCTCAATGTGAAGTCTAGTCTGAGCAAGAACACGTGGGTGGACCAGCGAGAAAAACAAGACTGTCCTCCCAAGAAAAACAATATAATCAGTCAATAGGTTGTAATGTCAGTCATCCAAAAATGACCTATAGTTACGTTTAAGTGGCAGATGCCATTTAGCGGCCGTAGAAATTATGACAGAGAGGTGGTGTAGTTCAGATGACGTCTATATAAGTTGACAAATTTCCTTTTTGGTGGCGGGTTGGGCGGATGACTTAACCCAAACAGGGGACTTTGCAACAGGAAGCCGCTGCTCATTTTCCGTTTCCAACCTCGAGTTGGGACAGTTTTTTAAAGAGCGTAACTACGATCATCCCCTAACCTTAACCCCCGCGGTTATTATTGTTGCCATGATGACAAAAGTCACCTAACTTTAACCCACACTACGTGTTTCTCTAACCTTAACAAAGCGATCATTTTAACTCAAACTATTCAAGTCAATTCAATTTTATATATATAGCGCCAAATCACAACAAAAGTCATCTCAGGGCACTTTTCACACAGAGCATGTCAGCAATTCCCCCATGAGCAAGCACTTGGCAACAGCGGCAAGGTAAAAACTCCCCTTTAACAGGAAGAAACCTCAAGCAGGACCGGGCTTTAGGTGGGCGGCCATCTGCCTTGACCGGTTGGATTGAGAAACCATGATCTTTCCCTAACCCTAACCAAGTGTTTTTTGTGCCTAAACCTAACCAGCCCTTAACCACAGCGCTGTCACTTTATAACACATCATCATTTTTAAACTGTGATCTGTAATAGTTTTGGAAAGCACGGACAGAAGATGCTGTCCTGTCAATTACTGCCAATAGGGACACCAACGCTCCTATGTGTCATTCTGGTGTGCAGAGTTTCCCCTATATTCATGCTGCAGAATTATGAGCACTGCTGCTAAAATTTCACGCAATTTTTAATATCAATGGGCTACTAATGATTTTCACTCTCACACTGTGCAAGCACGATAACACCCCAGTTATCATGGAAATGTGTAAGACATCGACTAGTGCATCAAATCCCAGAATCCTCAAAATCTTCTCCTCATTCTTCGAATGACTTCTACATGAAAGGTACAGCTATAAGAGTAGCACAGCTGCTTTAAGGAATAGAGCAGTGCGTAATGTGTGTGTGTAGCGAGTGTGTGGTTGAGTGAGCGTAAGAGAACAAGCGGCAGAAAAGTGACGGTGAATGCGAGCGGAGCAGAGAAAAAGATTAGCAGTGTGTTGTCATTCTGGCAGTAAATGTACAGTACAGACTACAGTGTGTCAGTTAATAAATGCTACAGCTTCTCAAGACCGAGAAAAATCTCGTCTGTTGTTTCCCCAATCACTGGAAGAATGAAGAGGGTTAGCCCCGATGTTAGCGATAATGGGTTAGCCTAGCCTGAACAAGCTCACTGACGGTGGACTGACCTTTAAGGTGGACCAGCTATTTTCATTTTAGTGTCAATATCAACCAGAACTAAACAGAGAACAGAGAAACATCTGGCTGCTGAGTCTCTTCCAAGTTTCGCCCCCACCCCCAAGCAGTCAACCTAGGGAAACACTGGGAGGTCAAAAGACCTGTTTGGTCATTTAATTTGGAGGACTTGTTTAGAAAAACATTTCTGCGCATATTCAGTCGGTCACACTACACAGAAACTAAAAAACGTCTTTGGCTCATGTGCCAGGTGAGTAGTTTTCAATCAAGTAAATAGGCGCCATCTTTAAGTCCGGTATCCAGTTCCTAAAATACATCCCTGCCCCGGACTGGAGAATTAGCATCGCCAATGGCCTTGAAATGGATGGAGACGCGCATTAATTCACATTTTTGTTTTTCGAGTGTTCTGCAAAGTTCAGTTAAAATTTGTGCTACATTTGGAAACTCGGTCACTAAGGAGGGACTTTCTTCTCCCATGAGGACGTTGGGCCTCTGAGGGACTCTCAAACTGTCACGACATGACCCAGTTTGCCCACATTTCCCAGAATGATGTCTAATTGTACCCATTGGGTTTAATTAGCTTTGCGTGTCGCCGTCGATGCACGCCAGAGGTGGAGATACTGTAAGAGCCCCCTGTATGATAAACACTAAGAGCTGAGCGTGCTCCGCAGCGTTTTCCATGCAGAGCGTGCTCGGCTTTGAATCAGGGGGAATATTTGTTTGGAAATGTAGAGTTGAGGGTAAGCACTCTGAAGAGGAGGGAAGCAGTGTCTATTGAAAAATCTACATGATGACACAAACAATTATGAAGAGAATTCATAACACGGCCAAGATGGCTCCTTATGACCTATTTTGGATGTTTCCCCTGGCAAAGCAGCAAGAAGAGAGAGAGAGCGAGAGAGAGAGATGACTGAAGTCTATTGGGGTTGAAAGCAAAATATGAAGAGACTATTACCGCTGCCCAAGTCCTTCAGCACCTCCAGCGATATCAAGTAAAGAGAAAAAAAGGGGGGAAAAGGAGATCAAAAAGAGGAAAGGTTCTGGTTAAAGGTTTTGGGGGGGAAGTGATGCATTGAGACAAAGAATAGAGACAGATTTAAAAAAAAAAAAAAAAAAAAAAAAAGGAAATTAGAAGGAGAGGAGAAAGTGATACAGAAAAGGAGAAAGATGGAGAAAAAGAGTAAGAGAGGGGGGGTGGTGGGAGTATGACCAGTATTGTATTTCATCTCTGTGTAGTGGACGTCTTAATCAACAGTGTCAGGTTTTCTTTCTGGAGGCTGCATGGTGTTTTTCATGCTGACAGCGGAGGTAACATGTGAGTGGCAAACAGGACAGAGAGGAGGATGTACCTTCATTCTGCTCATAAGCAGCACCAGCTTTTGCATAAAAATATGTAAAAAAAATAAAAAGTATAATGCTTTGTGCAGTTATTCTTGTGTTGAAGTTGTTGTCAGTCACCTGTAAAGCACCTTAAACTGCAATAACCTGTATGAGGTTTATTATATAAAAAGTTTGATTGATTGTAGATCTACTGGGGTTTTCTCAGATTTGTCCTCCTGTCTTATTAGCTCCTATCTGATTGATTAAGCAATTCTTTTTTACATAAACATAAACAAAACTTTTTGCATGTTTTTCTCACAGAAACTCGCAGAGACTCACCGACCTGATGTGTTTGTTAAAGGAGAAAAGCTCAAGGTGATTTTTTTGATTTTAAATACCTTGCAATCATTCGAGATTCAAACCAGTCGTGTTATAAAAAGGTGGCCACTGCTATCAAATTCAACCCGGCTAATTTTAGACTTATAAGACTCATACCTAACAATAGATGCAGCCAACCTCTTAATGCATGCTATGATCTTCTCTCACATAACATACTGACTCACAAGCTGGTCACAAGCAAGCATGACAACTCTAAAACCGTTGAGTCCTTTTACAAACAGACACTAAAAACACTTGACCGGAAGGCCAATAGCTATCACCGTTGCCATACGCTGTAGCGCAAAAGTACAATTTATTTAATTTAGATTTTGCAGATGCTTGCCTCAACTTGAAGATCTTACATGAGCTTGCACCTCCCCCCACTGAACCACTTCATAATGCAGAAGGATAGTAACAGCAGGGCAACGAGGGCAACTACCAGATAGGATTGTGTTGTACAATACAGATGTAGCATGTTTAGGCAAACGGTCTTCTCAGTCAGAGCCACCCACTACTAGAACAGCCTGCATATTGATTTAAGAGACAGCACTAATTGCATGACCTTTAAACATAAACTTAAGATATGGCTTAAAGCAAACCAAACTTGCAATCACGTGTAATCATACTAACTCATTTCTGGCATTACATTTCATACTTTCATTGTTATTATATATCTCTGTTACCTCTGTAATCTATGTATGTATTGTATTGTATTGTAGCACTTGTTGAAGCATTGTATTGATGACACTAGGTCACTAATTTGGTTTAACCCGTCCAGGGACTACAGATGAAAATTTACATTTACATTGATGTGGAAACTGGAATGTGGTTTCACGTGCACTGTCCCTGGTAAATAAATAAATAAAATTTAAAACATTTAGTACTATATTACAGTTTTGCACATTTGGTTTCCAGTCTTATAAAAATCACTTCATTATGGTGTTTTATAGGAAAATTATACCAGAGAATGAGCACTGATAAGATTAATAAAACCAAAAGCTGTTAAAGCACCACAGACAAACTGTACATCACTTAATGGATGTTGTAGAAATACTATATGTAACCCAGACATTTTCAGATCATCTCCTTTAAGAAGTAGAGATGTTTAATACATCTCCACCAAAACACATTTCTGCACTATTTGGCCTTTCTGTGTCTCATCATTTCTGTTATTTTTTTTTTAATTTGGGCTTTTTATTTTTGTTCAGTTCCTCTGTGCAGCACTTTTAAAAGTCCTAATCAAATAAAGACCATCAATAAAAGACTATTATAATAACAGTTCATTACAAAATGCTCCATTACAAATATAAGCAGCAACATTTTTTTTACTGAACTAAAAGTCCTGCTTGTGGATTTCAGCATCAAAAAGTAAAAGTGCTCATTATGAAGAATGGCTCCCCTCAGAGTGTTAAATTAATGACACATTCAAGTGAAAGCAGTATTTAGTGCATTAGCATTAGTGGTGTCCAGTGAGGTGTTTAAGTGTTGTACTGTTGGGTAGTTTACACTGCAGCACAACAACAAACAGAATTTTATGAGCTGATCGATATGTTTGGATGTGAGATCTGAATCTAAATCTGCAAAATAACTCATAACTTCAGGTCAGATGAACGCAGTTTTGATCTCTGATAGTGGAAATAAACTATAATTAATAGCACATAATTTACAACCATGTACTTTATATTTACATTCAAACATAGACAGTGTAGACTAGACTGGCATAGAAGATTGTAAGAAATAACTACAGCAAAGTGTAACGGATTTTATTTGTTGAATATTAAGGGAATATTTAAGTAATATCATAAGAAACCCATATGAAATATTATAGATGTAGTAAATGAATTAAAAAAGAACAACGTATTACAAGATGTTTAAAACTACACGCAGCACTTTATGCGCATATAAGAATATCTTTGGAATATTTCCCCGCATACTTCTGTACATCCGTGTAAAATAAGGGACATAAAGTTGTGACTGATGATTATTTATTGTAACACGGGGGGACGGTGAAATATGCTGCAAACCGCCGTGCTGTAAACAGTGAGCAGGCCAGGAGAGCTTTTATGGAATACATGTAACCCTTCTGGAGGGTGACACCTCTTGATTTATGGCTGTATTTAGATAAGACGCGGCCGTAAATGGTTTCTAAATAGCGTCAAGGTCATGTAATGTAATGGGATAATGTTTTTAGGCGATAGAGATAAGATGGTGTGTTTAGTGTGTGAGGAGCTGTGGGGAATTAATTCGGAGATAAAGAGGCGCTACAGGCCTGGGAGTTCCTTATACTGCTGAGGTATGACAACAGGGCACAGACTGTGTCTGTCCCAAAAGTATCAGATAATTCATCAAACTTTTCGTCTTCTCAAAGCGCTCTGAAATATACCTCATGTTATTACTGGAAAGGGAGAGGTGGATAAAATCTCCTCAGGCCTATCCACTCTGATAATGTCTAAATGCGGTCATTTGACGCACAAAAAAAGACCATTACGCTTTTAAGAAAATATGAAAAATCGTAGAAAACAAGCACTGACCTCAGGAGACAGAAAATAACAGGTTGAATCTGACAAATAATTTAATATTTCTGGAGTTAAATAATGGCATGTGGCAGCATATTGAAGTATGATGAAGATTTAACGAGATAAAAATGAAATATTTTAATAGGAACAACATGTTGGCCTCCATTATCGTCATTCTTTGAAAATAAATTTGTTTTATGCCAAAAGAGACAACTAATCCCCTGAAAAGTGAAGATTTTAAAGCCAGGGGGGGCTTAATCTCAATATATAAGATGTCCTATAATGTATGTGGATTAAAAAAATATTTGAATTGTCAGTTAAAGCTGAAGACATTTTATCTTTTTTATCTTTCTCTTTGAATTTCATGTGCGCATCTTCAGAATCAAACGATGTTCCTGATTTTAAATCCCTGCTGTGTTCATCCCAGACATGATACAACACGAGTTTGTAAATGAAATAACACAGAATAATTATTTTTCCACTGAATTACACAGATAAATCACATCTTATCAGCAGGCCTAGTCTAACAGAGGGTGCGTAAATGCTGTGCGTAAACCTCTCCAAAACTAATGAGGACATTCTAACTGACAAAACCCTTATTTTTACAAAACCTGAGAGAGCTGAACAACTTTTTTTTCTCATATGTGCTCGTCTGCGTAGCCAGCAACCAATTCCAACAAGCAGATTGTTGCTCCTTGTGTAGTGCTGTGAGATTGTGGCACCATGGCGCATGTTATTGCGAACCTCTCCAGACTCTCCTCCCATCCAGGCGCTCTCCTCTATTGGCTGCTTCCTTTCCACGCTGACATCCAAATCATATAAACCTGGGGGCCTCACACCTTCACCGGGGTCAAATTTCTTGGGCAAATCAGAGCAGCCTCTTCGGGAAACGATCGCAAGAAAGAAAGAAAGTGGAGCTCAACAGATCACCGAGATTTGTTTTCTGGAATTATAAACTTTTTTCCGGCCTGTTTCACCTCGGCTGAAGTTACTTCCAGACTGACAACGATGTAAAAGTTGGTGGCTACGTTTTTGCTTGAGTCGTTAACGCATTCAAGGGAATACATGCTTAAGTCTTGAATGAGTTCTGTTGGCTGTAGATCCCCGAGCAGAGACCGTTTTGGGGCAGCAGCAGAGCGAGACAGAGGGCGACGGAAAACACCCCAACTACCGTATTTGCTATCCCGCTCAACATGAACCTCATCGGGGGCTACCAGCATCACCACCACCTGATGCACGAACCCTTCCCGTTCGTCCAGCGATGTCATCAGGATGCGCCGTACTTCCAGAGCTGGGTGGTGAACCACGGCGAGGTGCCCCCGGACTTCCAGATCCAAGCGCCCTACCCGGCCGTGGACCTCGCGCCTGGAGCGACGCACGATGCCCGGCTGGAGAGCCTTCAAGTGGGGATGGGGAAGAGGAGAGCGTCGGGGCCGAAAAAGGAGCGCCGGAGGACGGAGAGCATCAACACAGCTTTCGCCGAGTTGCGGGAGTGCATCCCCAACGTCCCCGCAGACACAAAACTGTCTAAAATTAAAACGTTACGCCTGGCGACCAGTTACATCGCCTACCTGATGGACGTCCTGGCCAAAGACTCCGGGGAGACAGAAGGCTTTAAGGCCGAAATTAAGAAATTTGAAAGCCGAGATCTGAAAAGGAAACGGGATCTGGTAAGTTCAGACTGTCTGTAGGAGCCTCCTGTTGCTTCATGAGTAAAATAGTTTTCTATAATTCAGCAGCTCATTCATTTAAGTTTGAGTCACTCTAAAATTAACTAGAGGCCTGGGAACTAAGTTGGAACGGAAAGATTATATTATAAGGCGGCCTTAAACCATTTGGTGTGATTTATCAAACTGCAGCAACATTAATTATAGTTTACGTTTAAATATAAAGCGTAAATATGAAACATAATTTCCAGTTTTACTTGCTTTCAGTCTGTAAATAACCCATGTGAATTATGACAACAACTCCCATCAAAATGTGGTTAAAATATATTTTTAGCTGATAGATCTGAGGTTTAATAGTCAGTCTGTTATATTTAATGGTATTTTATGTCAGTTATAGTCCACAGTAACGACAATTCATGGTGGGACTCTCACAGTTCCCCCTGAAAAACAGCACTTTATTTAAAAAAATATGGCCTTTAACAGTTATGTTATGATCCAGATAATATTTAGACCCTTTATATCTTTATACACACCGAGTTCACTCAGTCACGTTATTGATATGTTTGTTTTGTATCAGTAAAACTTTGCATGCTTAAAATATCTCCAGCTACTGATTACCGTAATGACAACTAGCTTTCATCAGTTATTAGTATTATTTTTTTCACTTTGAAACATCACTTCACACACTATAGAGGTTCATAACGTTTATGCTTAGTGTAATACACAATACACAACACCTATAAAGGTCTCGTGTTCACTCTTAAATTCACCAAAAAAATGCTGTTTTAGTCAACACTGAAGTTAGCACCACGTGTAAAACCTAGTTTAAGTTTTAAAATATAGCTACAATTATATTTTATATGACAATATGTAACATAGGCTATATTGTGTTTAATATTTGGTGAATTATTTTGTTTGTTTGTTATGTTTTGGTCATGGTTTCACTTACTTTCACTAAATGAAAGCCTGTGATGTCATGGCCCTGATTGCGTCGAGGCCCCCAAATTTTCGCATTATGGCTGTAGAGTGACGAAAACCAGCATGCGCCACATGTTCCCAGGACCTTCCCGTGTAATCAGACTCTCAGACTATACAGACGAATACACTCGTAGTAATAATATCCCAGGAAAAGATGCAGTGACACTATTTTAAAGTCCAGGTCCTCTCACTAAGCTGAGCTGAGCAAACTGAGGTTTATGTCCGTGTGTTTCAGCCTCCTCTGCTGATAATGATGATGATGATGATGATGATGATGATTATGATGTGGTGTTTTTTGGTGTTTTGGTCTCCCTCCTCTTACAGACTGACGGCCTGCCAGAGTCTTTAGGAGCCGAGAAGAAGGTGAAAGGCCGGACCGGTTGGCCGCAGCAGGTCTGGGCTCTGGAGCTCAACCAGTGACCCTCCTCTCCTCACCCCCCCCCCCCCCCCCCCAAACCTTCGACCCCCTGCCAGCCAAAAAAAAAAACAACAACAAAAACCAAAAAACTTTCTCACAGACTCTGGATTCAAAAGGCCACTGACTGATTGAACGTGCGCACACCGCTGTGCACGTGCAATGATGCGCAAAAAAAGAGAGAATGAAAGGACAACATGTAAACACAGTGAACGCGCGGCTGAGGAAAACACCAACATGAACACTTGTTGAGCTCCTTTCCTCCTGATGTGGTTTCTAACTCCACACACACACACACACACACACACACACACACACACACACACACACACACACACATCTGGCTCTATGTGTTTGATATTTGTGGTGTTTTTTTTTTCTTTTTTTGATGTTTCCACCCCTCCATTACTGCAGATGTTGCCATGGTGTCAAGAAAACATCTGTCTCCCCTAAAAAATGGGTTTATCTGCTGCGTTTTCCACTTATAATGGCGCTGAAAATAAATAATTATGACACATAATAAGTGGAGCACATGTAGAGTGAGAAGAAAGGGCAAAGATACAATGATTTTTTTATTATATTAACTGAATTTTTATCTTCTAAAACTGTGCTTTCTTCTCTCTTTTTTTTGGCGCGGAATTATTTCGATATGATGCCAAATCACAGTCATGCAGGCGGTAGCTACAACATATTTAAGTATTTATTTTCAGTGTGGGTTTTTGAGTGTGAGTTACCTGGACGTGACAGGTATGGATTGATATATTTTAATCCAATCACAAAGCAGTTATGACGCTCAATTCTTTGAAGTCGTGACTGCGTTGAGAAACAGCTCCGGTTAAACACAGAAGTGACATTAGATTATCATAAAGAGAAACGTTTGATGCAGAAATAGTGATACTATGTTTTATTTTATCACTCAGGCTCGGAAGTGTTTATTATCTTCTATCAATTTGCACATTTTCAACTGCAAAAACTTAACGAAACATAAAATAAGCATCACATCATGTTAAATTTAATTAAAGATAATATTGTAATTTTAAAACATGAATCAATTAAGCAACATATCAAGTTATAAATGACAAGAAGCTTCATTTATAGCCTGGTAATTTGGGATTTGTATTTCTGGATTGCTTATGTCTTTGTAATTTAATATCATGTTTTGTAAAAAAAAAAAAATTGCTGGGAAAAATAGGAAATAAAACAAATATACGAACTAGATTCAGTAATCATTTCTGTGAGCTGGTGGGAAGCCGAGACCAGAAGAAACACGTTTTTTGGGGGAAACAAATGTTAGTAATGTTAATGTCACACAGTTTCCGCCTGATGGATTTTGGCGCAGTCAGAATATTTAAACTCTTATTAATCCAGTATTCTTTGTCAGATATCTTACAACAAACTCAGATGGAGCCCTGACTGTAAACTCTTCAGGCTGTTGTTGATGTTTCTTGTAGAAAAATGAATTAAATATACTGAATCTACCTCAAAATTGTCACTGTCCGTTTGAGAAGACACCGAATGTTCAGTTAACGCACAGCTTTCACTCCCACATGTAAAACACAAAAAGGAAAAAAAAAAGGGATAAAAAATGTTTATTACTGTGCGAAATGTTGATAGAAGTGTATAGATGTGAAGTTATATATAGTTCCGTAAATAAATGAATTATTTTAAGACACTCCAGCCGTAGTGAAGGTGTTTTTGCTTGTGTAAATGTCTTTCTTCAACAGGAAATCAACGTCTTATTAAACAGATATTATTGTCCAGAAATCAGGCGACGTCTTCGTTTTTTTTTTTTTTTTTTTTTTTTTTTTTAAAAAAAAGACGTTTTGTTTTACATGTTTTTTGGGGAGAATAGCGGTTATAATCAATGGAAAAGGAAAAATAGTTCTGAAATTAATCTAAGAAGACTCACATAATTTAATAATAATTTTAGAAGCAGTTAATAAAGATTGTTTTTGTCTTTTTTTAAAAAAATTTAATCCGAACATATGGCTTTTTTTTCACAATTTCTGCACAATTCTAATTATTTCCAGGGAACTTTTTTCAAATTCAGATTTATAACTTTAATTTCTTTGCACATTTCTAAGATTGAAGTTGAATGTTCATTTAAAATGGATGTCACGTTATTCAATGTCCCCTCTTACTATATTCAGAGCATTAAAATAGTCAGAAGGTCAGAAGACTTGTATGCTTTTTAAATCCTATACATAAAAATAATTATAATAATCAATCATTTCTAATCATTCTGTGTTGATTAATCATGCAAACATTTTATTGACTCTTGAATGACTCTTAACCTAACTCTTTCATTGGCTCAATCACCTCCAGTAGGCTCCACTAAAAGTTTTTTGAAAAGAGTTAGTGATAGCATTAAAAAAAAAAAAAAAAAAAGTTTGGCTTAAAAAATAACAATTCAGCCCGGTGAAAAAGTGCCATCTCAACAAAATCTTGTAATATATTTAAATGCTTGGTGGAGGAAACGTTTTAAAAGTGTGGGGCAACTCTCTGTGAACAGTCTCCAGGAGGGTAAAACACACCACACATGCTGACTGACCTCCATTCAAAAGGAGAATCTGTGGTGACATCTAGTGGTTGAAAGCTACAACTGCAACAACACGGCTTTGAAGGAGTAGTTAGGAGAGTTAGGGGACCTGTGAGGGACAATTTTTAAAAAGAAAAAATTGATGCAACTGAGGCTGAGATATCCTGATTTTCAGTCCCTTGAGCAGATTGAGCTCCAACTAACTGTTTCTACCTGTTTCCAGTCTCTATGCTAAGCTAACAGTCTCTTGGCTCTATTAAGCACCTAGACATGAGAGTGGCCTCAGTTTTCTTAACTAAGTCTGTGCAACAGTGTATTTAGGTGTATTAAGCTAACCGTTATTACTTAGCTTTGATACAGTTTGTTGGGAAATTATGCTAGAATTTGATTTTTGTTTGTTATTTTGGTTGGATTGGTGTGTTTTGATTTGTAAAGCAAATACAGGTAACGATACAGGTGACACAGTGATGGTTTGACTACTGAATGATGTAATTATCCAATAGGATGTCTCGCATGATGTTTGAAATTGTATAAAAAGGGGTTTTCAGTCCATTATTCCTGTTTGGCTCCTGATAAAGGCAAAAGCTGAAAGGTTAGACTTTGATTCAGCACAAGTCTGTTTGAACTCTTAACTGCTTGAAGGAGGAGGACCGCACACAGACTAGCTCATTTCATCAACTTCTTCTTTATTCAGAATCTACAAGCTCCAGCATAAATTTGATGGGGTTGAGGTGCTTCTTTATTTGATATCCGAAAATGTTTAACTGACTGAGGCTAGTTTTTGACACAGAAGCTTCTACAGGACAGAGCCACGAGATTAATGGAGGCCCCATCTGAGTTGATATTACACTTAACTGATTCAATGGTGAAAATTAATCAAATTTCCACAAAATAAACAGACACACGGTGAATCAGAGGCAGTTGCCCTCTTTGCCTGGTTGGTAATCAGGTCTTTGATCACATCTGTGATTTTGTTAAAGGACAGGTTCACGATTTTTCAAGTCTTTCTTAAAACAACAGTCAGGTGCCCGAATGAAAACTGGAAGAGGTTTTATTCGCTGTAAACATTCCTCCTTTTCATACTGGCAGTTGAAATATTCCCATTAAATGTGCTTTCAATGTAAGTGATGGAGGCCAAAATCCACAGTCAAACAAGGGTAACTAAAAACACCGCCTCTCAGTCGTACGCCTCCGCAAACCAGTCAATTTACATCCATGTCTGTCCAGACTCATATAATATTTGTAGTGAAGACTTTGAAGGGATTTAATAAAAGCTATTAAGTGTATTTTCCCTGTATAAGTTCACATGCTCGGCCACAACACAAAGTTATAGCCATGACAGTAAACAATGCTTCAGATATGGATGTTGCAGCAAAGCACTTTTGTGAGGTCACAGTGAAAGTGACCTTGACCTTTGACCTTTAATTACCAAATTTTAATCAGTCTATCCTTGAGTCCAAGTAGACATTTGTGCCAGATGAAATTTAATTCCCTCCAGGCGTTCCTGAGATAACGCGTTCACGAGAATGGGACAACCCAAAAACACGATGCCTCCGGGCACGGCTGTCGCCGACGCAGAGACATATAAAGTGTTTAGAAGTCAATCTGAAGATAATAGGAGGCTTCAGCTGTCTGTGTTAGTCAACTAAAGTGGATATCTAATCTTTTTAGCATAAAATCTTCTTTGTGTCTCGACAGACGGTGTTTTCCTGTTCAGCTACAGTGGAAGAATCATAACAAAAAGAGGGAATTTTGGCACTGAAAGACAGTGACTTTCCAAGAATTGAGTGGCTTTGACTCATTTAGACGACTTCATATTAGCTTCAGATTAACTTTTAAATACATTTTGTATGGAAGGAGGACTGTGGATTTTGTTCCTCCATCACTTCCATTGTAAATGCATTATGAAGAGATCTTCTAATGGTCAGTATGAACAGGAGGAACGATTATAGCAAGAAAAACATGTCAGTGTTCATTTGGGCACCTGACTTGTAAAATTGTGAGTCTTTATTTTCCTCGTACAGTGAAAAATGCTGCTGCTGAAAAAGACCACAACATATGTGACAGCTGAACAATCTGTGAATGAACAGAGGAGACGAGACGGTTGCTTCTGCCTGTACAATACATTTATTATTATTTTTATTCTTATTAGAGGAGCAATAAGCAGCCATATTTATATATGTATTTTCTAATACAACAATTAGGTTAATGTGGCGTGGCCTATATGTTAATAAAGATGGATGTTATCTACATGACGCTAACAAACCTACAAGCAAAACTGAAAATATGTCAGACAATAGAAAGAAAGAAAAAAAAAAAACCCTGTCAAGACAAACTCAGTGTGGTGGACAAACTTAAATATGACATGTGACAGAAGATGCAGATAAAAATAAAAAAAACAACAACAACAAAAACCCCAAACTGTGTGTAGCCTACAATCCATGTAGTCACCACCATAAAAAAAAAAACACAGAATAGGAGTTGAAGAGGAGTATGGTTTTGAAAACTATGAGTTTTTCTGGCAGTGCATTAAGAATTTGAATAAACTTGTATCAGCATGTTGGATTCATCATATTACATGTTTCATATTTAAGAGGTGTTGCTGGTGGATACCTGCCAAAAGGGCTACAGGTCAACACAGCTTGTGGCTTAACACTGAAATATAAAAAGAACGTGATCAAAGAAATGACATCTTCAATTCTGCTTCCTCTGCTTCGTATCACTGCAAACTGAAAACCGTTAAAATAAGCTGTTTGCAGACTTCACTTTGGACTCTGGGAGCTGCAGTCACGTCATGCATTTCACAAACTAGACCATAAATCGATTGAGCATAAATCAATTAACAAATGACAAAAAGGAAATCACCGTGCTTCAATGTTTACATACAAATGTAAATCATTTTAAAGGTGCAGTGTGTTGGATTTAGTGCCATCTGGTGGTGAGGTTGCAGATTGCAACAAACTGAATACCCCTCCCCCTCCCTTCCAAGTGTGTAGGAGAACCCACGGTGGCCACGAAACTCATGAAAAACACCAAAGGCCCCTCGCTAGAACCGGCGTTTGGTTTGTCCATTGTGGGCTACTGTAGAAACATGCTGGTGCAACATGGCGGCCTCTGTAAAGAGGATCCCTATGTAGATATAACGGGCTCATTCTAAGGTAACAAAAACAGTTCTTATTTTCAGGTGATCAGACACTAATGACAACATACTTATGAATATTATATTCCTGCCAAGTCTGTTCCGTTAGATGCCACTAAATTCAACACACTGCACCTTTAAAAGAGTGAAGATGGACATGAGTTCAATCCGAGTGTAAAAAATAAAATACCATAAAATACAAAACAAATCCAGTGATGCCACTTTTGGTGCCAAATTAAGATTCATGTTGGACCTTTTATGACATTCTAGTACATGAAGGAGCTGGATTGTTTCAATTGGGCATATAAATGTAAAACTTTTAAGACTTCATTAGCCAACATTCACTAAAGTTGAAAGGTGTAGTAAGTATCAAATCAAGAATTGAGATGTCCACTATAAACACTGCTCTTAAATATTAAAATGACGCTAATAATTACTCTTACACCCCTCTATCTCACACACACACACACACACAAGAAAAAAAATTGAGAAATCTAAAATCAACAGACACAACTTTATACAACTTGTTAAGGCTGAACTAAAGAGAAAGAAAGGATTACAAAGAAAAAAAAAAAGAAAGTAGCTACCACACCTGCGAAGCACTGAGAAAATAAATCTGTATGTGTGTTTGTGTGTACATAAAACAACTAGCAAGAGGGAAAAGTTTGCTTCATAGCCGAATGCTACATCATTCACCGCCACCAGTCTTTACATGCATCACATCCAAATGAAAAAGGGGCGACGGGGTGAGTTTTTAAACATTATTGAGAATTTGGGTTGCTTCCTGTGTGTGAATTTTGTGCCGTTTATAGTTTTGAAGGGAGGAAATTGACCTGGAGCACTGACAAACGAGTCTTCAGCAAAGGCGACGCCCCTTTCCAACAATTCATTCATTCACAAAAAAGTAAAGAAAAACCCACTCAGCATTCAATATCAGTTTGGCACATGCATTCCTGATGGTGAACATGTTAACAGTCAACTCGGCAAAGAAAAAAAAATACCCCAAATTACCAAAAATGTTGTTTTTACTCTTAAGGCAGCTATATTGTACATTGCATTCAACCAAGTACGCTGTTCCTTTTGTACATATCGACAGTTACGTTACAGCATGACGACGTAAAAACCCTGCGGAGCGAGTCCTGGTCCTTCACAGTCTTTAAGGACTTGGCATTTGCAGAGGACAGGAAGAGGAAATGCCTTGGAGAAAGATTGTGATTACTACATGCTCAGAGACTGAGTAAACTCATCCCAACCTGAATTCTCTCCAATTTTCCATTCAGTGTCCATTCGAGGACAGCCAGAGTAAGTGTGTGTGTTCTGGTCTTGCAGAGGAGCGGGACGGTGGAGTTGCTTTTGGTTGTTGTCGCTGTTGTTTTTGTTGTTAGTGGCGTCCAGGTTTTGTGAAGGGTTGCTGTTGCTGTAAATGGTGCCGTTTGTCACTGTGGATTATTGTTGATTTTGTTGTAGCTACTGCCGTGGTGGTGGTTGTTTAGAAGTCTAGTCCAGTGGTTTGCCACCGTCTCCTTTCTGGTCCAAACGGCTCTTGCTGCTCTTCACCATGTAAATAAAGTAGGTCAGTGTTTCCTTCTCGTTTACTGGAATATTTCTGAAGTGACGACTCACCGTCTACAGAAGAGGAGAAAAGACAAGATGTTTTTTTTTTTTAAAGAAACAAAACAGTATACATCTCCCATATTTATCTACACAGAATGTGTTAGTCGTCCAGAACTTTGTGGTTCTGGTATTAAGGCAGCAACTAACAAGTGACTGGGTGGCTGTGGTTCAAATGGTAGAGAGGTCAAAACCCAGCTGACTCCTGTTCACATATCTATGAGGCCCTGTTTTAAATTGTGCAAGCACAGTGATAAACACAAAGCAGTGGGTCTCGGGAGCAGAGAACATGCTGTTTTACTTCATATATGTGCAGAAGTACAAAATCCATACGGATTAGATGAAGTGGAAAATAAATCAGAGGGTGCGGTGATAAATAAATACACTCTCAGCACATCGCTCGTTTCATAGCTCTGACGAAGTTGTGTCAAGTGAAGCATGACAATAGTTCAACAAATGGAAGGTGCAGAGTGTCACGATGTGATCACACAGCATCACAAATCTGTAGCCAAAGGCAGAAGGTGTCCCAGTTTATTATGGTACAAAGATAATAGATTAATAACTAAAAGCTGTTCTTTGATATCATGAATGCAACGCAATGTTGGTTTTAATTCTGCTGAATATAATGCTATAAATAGGCACATCATATTTCAAGGTCGGGAAAATACCCAACTGTCACAACAGTCAACAGTCAGTGTGTTTGTTGCTACACCGCCATAAAAATAGGACCCTAAGTGTGCTTGAGCAACACACTGAATCCCAAACTGCTCCCAGTGTTTGGTGAATGGAAAACAAGTAAGTTGCTTTGGACTAAACGTGCCAAACAAATGTAATATATATAAAAGTATATATGTCCCGTCTCATCCTGTATGTGCACTGAAAACATCTTGACACGAACTCATTGCACCTGCGTTTGGACAGTTATCCACATTTGAGACTGCACCCCCCTGAAAATGTTTGGTGTTTCTACTTCAAAAATAATTGAATTTTTAATAGATTATCACATTTGTCATTGAATAATTTTCTGGTTAGCAACTAAACGATTTGTTTCGGCGCTACTTGTCGATGCTCAGATCTGTTCTCTTGACACCGACGACGGCTCCTTTTTCCAAAGTATCTCCTATCACATGCTTCAGGTCCATTCTTGGTAATCTGTGTACAAAGTATGAGGTGCCGCTTCATTGACTAGTTTATGTAGTAGCACATATTCAGTATCTATCACTTTCCATTACATAGATGCAAATTGAGACGGATGACTGGCTCCGTTTGCACAGGCATGGTTTCCATTTTTCTGCTCACTGAGTGAATATATGAATCAAACACTCAGGCTAAAAAACATCTTTCATTCTACCTTGCTCTATCAAGGATTGCTCAAGGATCTTTTGCTGGTTATGGCCAGTTAACAAAAATTTACACAAAAGAACATGAATTTAATCCATCTTGTAGTCACTCTTCAAGTGCTTTATTGTGGATTTTTTCTTGTCTAGTTTTTAAAAAGTAGCCCAAAAGATGATTATAACTCAGTATTATTACCGTCCATAAGACAACTAAAATAAACATAAAATCTTTGAGGACATTTAACCATCACCTGAAGCCAAATTTAAGGTAGTTTAGATCAATAAATCAACCATTGGCTGAAGAAAACAAACCTCCTCTCACTGGATCTCCTGAATGAGGCTGAACACTGGGACAGCTGTGACTGGTTGTGGGCTGTTGACTGGTGCTTTATTAATGATGTGGGAGGCTCATTAATAGGAGGGCTTGAACCTGTCTAAAAGCCTGGGGAAACATTCAACTTACAGCCCGGTTTCAGTCACTCCCACTGTTCACATCCGACCCCCCCCCCTCCCCAAACACAAGCCGACTGAGAGGCTCTAGATACAGGAGGTATTTGTAAGGATGAGGGCCGAGCCAGCTGCATGAAGTCCACCTGTCGATTTGGCGAATTAGTCTAACAATCTCTCCATGACCAATTACTGTGGAATAGGACCTGCAACACTACGTATATCACGGTAAATGAGTAATACGGATCCGGGGGGTTGAGGAGAAAGAGGTCAGGAACACCTAATGAGGGCGGCTCAATGGCCTTCAATGTAACTGAACATCAACTACGAGGCTGATGATGCCAAAAGAAATCCATAAAAAGGAGTAAAGAGTTCCTCCCAAGGTGCTGCTTAATATGTTGTTTCTATAGGAATGATGTTATGGAGTAATGATCCTACAGGGGCAAAACTTTTATTACAAATATCTATAACAATAGATTTCTAATTCCTCTAAGATGTACTGTTAGTCCAAGTACAAGTCACCCAGCATGTAGTGGACAACGTGTCATTCTGTTATCAGTGTGTTGTTACCTCTGCCAGCTGGGCCTTGTTGAGGCCGGGTCTGGTCTGCAGCTTGTAATGTCGCTTGTAGCGTCTCAACGTGTTCACCTGCAGCTGGAAAAGGTCGACCTGAAAACACAACAGAGGCAGGGATGCAGTCAGTTCACGTCTGAGAGTCGGTACCTTCTCGACCTGATTCCATCCTGGAAATAATTCAACGATTAACTCGAGACTGCTTCAGTCTCTTCTTCAGCTTTTAAAGAGAATGAAACTTCATGGAAAGGAATCTCTGTGGAGAAATTGGACACATGCACAACTAAATAATACAGGATGATGGACATTTCTTCAAACAGAGTAATGGCGGCTATGAAAGCATATTCTTGTCACAGTTCCTCCGTGAGAATATAATAAACTATGTATAATAGAATCTTGTGTTATACATGTTCCAGAGTCCAAGAACAGCCAGTCCTCAAAACTTTCTTCTTTAAAATTTTAATAGCAGCTGTGTCATAATTTAGTGGTTTTATTAATTTAAGGCTGATAGTTTCTGTGTCCTGCTTTTGTCTTTTCCTGTGTTCGTCTGCAAAGCAACTGGAAGGGCTTCTTGCTCCAAAATGCCCCGACTATGATGTCTGTGTTCAACATTGTGAGTGACGAGGACATCTTGTAACTGATCGCTAATTCAGACCGTCTATAAGTCTGAAGTCGCCTCCTGTTTCTAGTTGATTTACATTTGTTGTTTATATGTTCCTTATTTGATAGTTTTGTGTTTTGAATCGGACGGCTCATCCTGCGTAGTTACCTGCATTTCCCTCAAGGTGGCAGACTATCCCCTCCCTGAGTTGCCCGCGCTAAGTCGACTAGGTGAGCCCGAGTATATTAGATCTACTCACCTGCTGGGTAGCGTTCATTAGCCCGGCGTGCTCATGCAGAGACACACGTGGAAAGAGTTGGAGTGATGCTAATGCTATCCAGACAAGGAGATGTATGCGGGGTCGAGACGAGCGAAAACTATCTGAAATTCTCAGTTAACACCCTCGGTGAGCGGAGTGAGGTATGTGAAGTAGTTAATTGCCTTTACTGCAGGTACAGAGGGTTTGAGTTGTTCATTCTAATTGTTTGAAACGTTTTGTTTGTTTACATTATTAGCGTGCAGCGCTATCTTGTTAGATTATTATTAGAGTAGCAGTGGTTTGCTTCTTTGCGTGAATTTAAATGTGTTTGTTTATTTGAGGGAAAGGTTATTTGGAGTTTGATTGAATGAGGGTAATATATTCAGTATTGTGATGTTTAGGATTTGTCTGTTTATTCACTGCTTGTGGTATGAATTGAATTTAAATGCAGTTTAGTCAGCTCTGTATGAGGCTTTGAATTTAGTAGATAATGTTTGCTGACTGGATATTAGTATCAGTGAGGTAAGCTAATTATTAATTTTTATTGTTATTTAATTCAATTTATCATCCTCTGTTCTGTATTTCAATATTAATGACTGTAAATAAATGTGGATTCTAATTTTTGTATATTCTCTATAGTCTTCACGGTGCTTTCCATGGTGCATGAGATGATGACTGATAGTGAGAAATAAAACACAATGTGAAGCATCAGTTTGGGGCTTTCCGCGTCTTTCTCAACTAAGCCTGTTACAAATCTTTCTTTTTTAAACAAATGTTATGTCGTTACCTCAGGAACCTCCACGTCATGATCCGGGGACTCTCCTCCGTCGTCGCTGGTCTTCCTCTTCCTCTTGTTGCGGACGCTCTGGATGAAGTTCTTGTGGAAGTCGCAGATGTAGAGGTGTCGCACCTACAAAACATATTGATGAGCATTAAAGGAATAGTTTACCGTGTGCAAAATATGTTTAGTTTAGACTGTTTTAGGATCTTATCTATATTCACTACACTACTACTGGGAGGAATATAAAAAAAACACCTTTTCCAGAACTTTTAAACCTTAAAAATCAAACAAACCAAACTTCAGCAGTGTTCAAATCAAAACCAAACGCAGCAGTGTTTACTGCTGTCTTTAGAGAAGTAGTCATACAAGAGCCCTCGCCAAAATAAACTTGTGAAACTGGCAACGTTATAATTTAAAACAGGAAGTATCTGATCAAAATCACTGCGTACAGTGCATAGATAGTTGGCTGTTTATGATAATTGATGCTACAGACACATTTTGGTTGTAACTCAGAAAGTATTGAAGTAATAATAATAATAATAATAATAATAACCAAACGAGCGAGGCTTGCTGTTTTAATGCCTGTGCTGCCACGGCTGAATGCCTAAAACGCTGCATTAATTCTGTCCTCTAGTGAACTCCTGTGTCATTCCTCTGAGCCACGCTCACAACATGGGACTTATCACATGAGTCACTATAGCCTGGAAAACAGTGAAACCAGTGGGCAAAGAGCAGAACACACACGCACACACACTAAAGGATAGTCAGTTCGCTCCTCAGGCTGCACTGCTTGAGTCACTACACATCGAGCTTTTCATGAAAGAGATGAAATTTCCTGGATGGCTTACTGCAGCGACACCACATTCGTTAAACATTCTTCCATTCGAGGATTACACTGCTGTGCGCTACGAGGCCCAGGGCCCTAACGGTGACCCCCTCCCTCTCTCTTGGTGCACTGTCATTGCATTCTGTTGCTTTAAGGGGCTTATCAGGTGAAGGGACACGGCAGAGTACACATGGCGGGAATATTTCCCTGCCTCCAGGTCTGTTGTGTTTGTGGTAAAATGATTAAAGATTTTATTTGGGAATATGCACCATGTGAGTATAACTGAATTAAATAAAAGTCATTACAACTAGATTTTTACACATGGTCTCTCCACTACAGAAAGTATTTTTCTATCATTTTCAGTGTTTTGTATTGTTATGTGTGTATATGTATAACGGTTTACCTAAAGATGGGCACTGCAAATGCTTAAGAATAACCACAGGAACCACCCAAAGACCCTTGTCATTTTACTGTGTGTTGTGGGGCTGAAACGATGAGTCCATAAACTGTATAGTTCATCAACAGAAAGTTAATCTGAAACTATTGATTAAATTAATAAATTGCTTATTGGGCTTTAGGAAACTGTGATGAAATTTGTTTTTTGTTTTGCTATTTTCCTCACAGTTAATAGACCAAATAGTTGATTCATTGAGAAAGTAACCGCAAGATTAAACAATAATGAAGATCCTCTTTAGTTGCAGCTCTACTATATTGTGCTTAAGCTGTGCATATCCCTAAACAACACTGGAATAGATAAAAATGACCACAAACTAATTGTCGCATGGTGAACCTAAAAAGGACCCTGGGGCCTAACAGTAACAGCTGCCTGGTTGGTGATACAGCTTTGGTTTCTAATAACTGTATAACTCGACAAGTTTCTCTCATCGTGGTCTGACGAGGCATACTGACACTTTAAGTAGGCCACTGTGAAATGTGAATATGACTGTCATTAAAATGCAAAAAAACAAAAAAAACAAAAACAGAAGCAAAACTGCTAACCAGCTAGTGGTTTCTGCCACATTGTGAGGAGCAGTGGTGGAAAGTAACTTAGTACATATACTCAAATACTGCATTTAAGTACAGTTTTGAGGTACTTGTATTTTACTTGAGTATTTCCATTTTATGCTACTCCACTACATTTATTTGACAGCTTTAGTTATTTTCAGATGAAGATTTGACACAATGGATAATATTACAAGCTTTTAAAATACAACACATTGTTAGAGATGAAACCAGTGGTTTCCAACCTTTTTGGCGTCTTACATAAAGCAGTGTGTAGTCGGGGTCACATTTCAGATGTCTATGAGTTGCTCCACCAAATAGTGATTTTTCTCTCTAAACTTCTCACATGCTTTCATTTCAATAAATGTTAAAAGGATCCAATATTTCACCAAAAAGATTTGAGAAAAAGTCCAAAAACTGAAAACAGATATATGTATCATAACTTTGTTTTTTTTTTCTTTCCTCTCCCATTAATCATCTCACGAACCCTCAGATTTACCCGGTGACCTTTTGGAGGGTCCTGACCCCTAGGTTGGGAACCACTAGACTAAACTATCTAACTGTATATAAAAGTAGTTGAAACTAGCTCCACCTCCACCAGCTACAACAGTAACATGCTGCTCTAACACCGATGCTTCAGTATTAATAATTTAATGATGTCATATATAATAATATATCAGTCAGAGGGACCAAACCACGACTTTTACTGCAATACTTTAACTACATCAAACTCATTATACTTATGTACTTTTACTTAAGTAGGATTTTTCATGCGGGACTTTTACTTGTAATGGAATATTTTTACATTGTTGCATTTTACTTGAATAAAGGATCAGAATACTTCTTCCACAACTTTATGAGGAAGCCGGTGACTGTGAGAGAAGTTGAGCAACACGGTTAACTAGCTTCCTTGGCAACAGCCATTTTATGAAGAGCAGCGGAGGCGTGTTTTGAGGAAACTGTTGCAATGAGAGAAAGCTCTAAGTTGATGTGGGAAGAACCCTGCTGCCCTGCACGTCCTCCTGACAGCCAAAACAGCAGAGATTATTTAAACAGGGGGTGTAAAACAAGACATGGCCACAAACACGACAGCCATTCCCTGACATGTTTACACCAGCAACAACAGGAGGGGGGGAAGTTCTGAATCCGCTCTTTTGTTTATTCACGTCAACCGACGCCAACCGGCTAACTAGCATTAGCTGACAGCTGGAGAGCGAGCAGCTAACTTCCAGTCATCACCTTGCAGTCACAATCACTGATTTAAGTGTCAAAACTGAATATCACGTTGTTATAAAGTTGACTTACACTCTTGTCAATGTCCAGTTTGAGCTTCTTCTGTGATATGCTCTTCTGAATCCTCTTGCTGAAGGAGGCGTTTCCAGCGGAGCGGCCGCAGCGCTCACCGTCCTCGATCAGGCAGCAGCTTTGACCGTAAAACGGCGGAGCCGGCGGTCCGTCGTGGCTGTCTTCCTCTGTGCTGAATCCATTCATTCTGCCCTGATGTAATGCTCTTTGTGTATTAGCCCACACAATACAAGAAAAAAGAATAAAAAGCCAGCGTTATGTTGGCTACCAAGTCTGTTGTTCACGCGGTGCCCTTTTGTGAAAGACACTCCGGTAGCTAGCTTCCTCGGCTAAGTTAAGTGGCTAGTTTCCGAGCTAACAACCGTTGCTGTTTAATCCTGACTCTGGCGACTTATTCCGAACTGTGATGGCTTTGCGTTACATACATATTCCTGCACATCTCCGTCAGATTCACGCCACAAACACAACAGTAGCAGCTACCGTTTGCTAGCTCCAGAGCTAGCAGGACCGCAGGGTGGCTGAGTCGCCGCTAAACGAGCAGATTCCTGCAGTGATACTCGCTCCTGTAACAGCCCGCTTCTACTCCGTAAGAGTCACAGATGACAACAATCTCACACGATTACGAACTAAAAGGAGACAACCGGCAATAACAAACGGAATAGCGTTCACGATGTCACGTACTTAACACCCACACCGCAACAATCGCGGCACACTTTCGGAACAGTTGGTACAATGGACATGCTCAGGCTGTGTGGCGGAAGTTCCCGTCCCAGACGGTGATTGGCCAATTTTACATAAAGGCGGTTTAAGCATGCAAACATAGCTATTCTATTGGCTGTTAAGACACATCAATCATCTGATGGTTTCCTTCCTGGATCACCCGGCGTCATGTTTACGACTGTGAGCAGAAGTTAAAGGTGGCGTCTTTTAAATGTTTTAAGGGGAAATGGAAATCACCCTGCACTGTCAGCTGCAACTGAAAACTTGTTTTTCATGGCAACCTAAGAATAAAATTAAGGCAACCCATCATCTTTTTCAACAAGACATAAGTACACCCTAATCATATCGGTCCACCTTTCTCGGAGATATTTGTTCGGAGAGAGTTTGGCTATTGTCGCAGTCGAATTTTTTGACCAACAAAGTCATAGAGATATCCTTTAAAATGCTTCACAGGTTTTATCCAACTAATCGTTATTTGCAGAAACTCAAGAAAGACATTGATGTAAGCTGTGTGAAGAGTTTAGAGACACGCTGGTACATTTATTCTGGTCTTGGCCGCACACAAAACAACTGTGGAGTAAATTTCCACGATTTGTTGCCGATCACATCCACCCTCAATTTACATTACTTAATCAATTTGCTCTCTATTTTATATTCACAAATCCAGATTCTTAAGCAAAAAGACAAACTTTTCAGAGCTGACTGTACTGCACTTCTTCAATATCTGAATGTAAGAACAAAAAAAAAAAACATTAAAACGTATAACCACTGTAAGCTTTACAAGATATTTAGCTATTTTATTTTTTATTTGTATCACAACCTTTAGTTTCCCCTGTTTGTAGACACAAGTTGTATAAGATGCTGTAATGCTTCATAATAAATATGTTTTAATGAATCATAACAGCTCGGCCACCTGATAAACTGATCAAAATGCACATGGATTAACGAGTCTGACACTGCACTGCGAGGGTGGCTCTTTATCGGGCTGGTGACACAACAGAGACATTGTAGATATGTATATGTTTAAGTTACTTATTTACTTGTTTTAAAGACTCTTACATAACAACGAATTGGTGCATTGGTTTGTGTTCTCACTGCAGGATTTTTGACTAACAGGACACATCTGTTGACATCACCACGGTGTGATTGCACCTTTAACCGCACGGGGGAGACAGAGGTTCACAGATGAATATAAATCAGGGGAAGGCTGACATTAAAATTCCTTCACACACTCACACACACACACACACACTGCATACTGCCAGTCAAATGGTTTAAGCACAATGTACTCCAGCAATTTTAGTTATATCTCAACCACTGTAATTATAATTTAAGGGGGTATTCCAGGAATTTAGTATTGCACTTCCATCAAGACAGATTCATTAGTTAATTAATTGCAGTAAAAATAGTGGTTTGGTCCCTCTGACTGATACATTATTATATATGACATCATTAGATTATTAATACTGAATCATCAGTGTTAGAGCAGCATGTTACTGTTGTAGCTGCTGGAGGTGGAGCTAGTTTCAACTACTTTATATACAGTTAGCTAGTTTAGTCCAGTGGTTCCCAACCTAGGGGTCGGGTCCCTCCAAAGGGTCATCAGATAAATCTGAGGGGTCGTGAGATGATTAATGGGAGAGGAAAGAAGTTCTGATACACAAATCTGTTTTCAGTTTTTGAACTTTTTCTCTAATCTTTCATTTTTGCTGAAATATTGGATGATTTGAACATTCACTGAAATTAAGCCATGTGAGAAGTTTAGAGGGAAAAATCACTATTTGGTGGAGCTGTTAACAACTCATAGACATCTGAAATGTGACCCCGACTACACACTGCTTTATGTAAGAGGTCAATGTTGGAAACCACTGGTTTCATCTTTAACAATGTGTTGTATTTTAAAAGCTTGTTATATTATCCATTGTGTCAAATCTTCATCTGAAAATAACTAAAGCTGTTAAATAAATGTAGTGGAGTAGAAAGTACAATATTTCTCTCCGAAATGTAGTGGAGTAGCATAAAGTAGCATAAAATGGAAATACTCAAGTAAAGAACAAGTACCTCAAAATTATACTTAAGTACAGCACTTGAGTAAATGTACTTAGTCACTTTCCACCACTTCTTTCAGTCTCTAGTAAGGGCTGGACTTCAAAAATGCTCCTACAGTTCCTACAATGCATGTGAATCATTAGACCTTCTGTCTGTTAAGTGCCCTTATCTTTCAAACTTGACACACCCAGTTTATAACACAGGTTTTCTGGAAAAATATTTGACAGAAATTATATAATCAGGTTTATTTTCATAACCCTAAAGTCCTCCTCCTCTCAAAAATGTGTTTTGTGTATATTTACCTCACTGTAATGTTTGTGCTTCACTGTGCAGAATAATGTATGTGCAGCGTTTGTTTTCACATTCATTTGCTGAAGGGGAAAAGTTTCTCTGCAATCACCTTAAATCTGAGTAAAGGTATGTACCCATTAGCATGATTTCTGACATCACAATTAGTTTGGGGCCAGTCAATGCTCAATATACATATTTTTCAGTGAAGTAGGACACATCTTGCCTTCCAGCAGTTTAGCTTTTGAGATGAAAAATATTTGCATATTCTTAGATTTTGTATTGTTGAATGAAAGAAAAGGAAAACATGTCTGGATTGGATCTTTCATAAAACCCCCTTGAGAGCAACACAACACCTTACACAACTGTTTCCACAGGCTGAGAGTGACCCTTTAATGGTACGTATCCCCAAAATAACAGTTTGTATATGAGAACAGAATTATGTGTTTATGTCACGTGAATTTTATTGGATTGGAAATGGGCTGGATCGAATTGGCAGTGGATTAGATCAAGCTGATTGGATCCGTGTAGTAGAGGAAGAAGTTCAGGTCCTTGTAAAAGTAGCAATATCACATTATAAAATCAAAATTTCACATTTTATTATTAAGTATTATCAGCAAAATCTACTTTAGTATCAAAAGTAAAACTACTCATTACACACTAGACACACATGGCCTCTGTCTGTGATAGATTATTGAATATCATATTACTGGATTTTTATTACTAATATCAAATGTATGTAACATCGGTGGTGGTGCAGTTGATTGTAACTATTTTTTATATTGTTTGGTAGTTGAATCTACAACAATGCATCATATTCTATATACTTATCATAGGGTTTAAATGTAAAATATAATCTCCAAAGTAACTAGAAAGCATATAATGTAGTAAAAAGTATAATATTTGCCTCTAAACTGTGATGGTGAGGAGTAGAAATGTTTCATCTTTTGGTAATAAAAAACATGGGCATAATTTTTCATTATAATGCAATTCAATACAATCGCCTTGCAACAAATAAAAAGAACACCTTAAAACATATTGTGGTGCTTGTACTTTGGGGCATTTATGTTTTGATGACAGTTGTTTGTTCAAAAGTTTCCAAACAGAATTAAGTTGCTAATTTATAGAGCAAGAAAGGTGCGATATAGGTTTAATAGGGCATCAATTCATAATCCTACAGCATGCAGTGATATTTCAGGGGATAGTGTTCTTCCAACTTTATGGTAACAGTTTGCAGAAGCTCCTTTCCTGTTTCCTCCATGCACAAAACCAGCTCCAAAGAAATGCTTTTCCTAGTTTGGTGTAGAAGAACCTGATTGGCTTGCACAGAGCCCTGACCTCAACCTCATCCAACACCTTTGGATGAAATGGAAAGCTGACTACAAGCCAGGCTTTATCGCCCAACATCAGTGGCCGACCTCACTAATTCCTTTTGTGTCTGAATGGGAGGAAATCTCTGCAGCCACAATCTTGTGCAAAGCGTTCCCATAAGGCTGTTCCAGCAGACAGGACTGGCCACATTATGAGTTGTGAGAGTTAATTTGGAGAAGCAGCCAGTCAGCAAATCCAGACAACGAGAGAGAGAGCTTTAAAAGCCCACCTATATGTGAAGCCGTCCGTATTATGCAGGTTTGCTAATGATGCTCTTTGTTTGTTGTCATTTGTCTAATGTGATATTTGCTCTCATGTGCAAACTCTCTGCCTCATCATGCTCGCCTAATAGCTGAGAGCGGACGTGGATGTAATACAGAAGGGAGAAAAAACGTGGAAAGATAGGACACCATGAAAAGTATCGAAGGAGAGTAAAGACAAAAAGGATTACCTTTTCTGTTGGTAATGTTCCTGAGCCCAATAAAGACTCTTTAATGGATATCTTTGACAGGAGACTGTGGGAATGTAATAGCCTGGTCTCTCTCCTCACCCATGTATGGCTCATGAGTGGAGGGGAATGCTGATTGTGTGCTGACTGACTTTAAAAGTGGCAGATGATGGAGCGCCAAAACATTAACAGGTTTTTCACTTTGCAATTTCGGGGTTTATATCATCGGGGAAATGCCTCTAAGAGGCAATAACATGGAAAGTGGTCTCTCAATGTATTCAAAGTTATCCCTGCACGTCTTGCGCTCTCCCTCTCAGAGCTTGTGTGACAAGTTGAGTGTTATATGACATCCCATGAGACTGAAGGAAATGGGCCACACTGAAGAGCAATATTACTTCTGGAATGAATAAATCACTGCTGGCTAAAAGCTATCCAAGCTTGTGTGTTGTCAGATGAAATGGTTATGAGATTAACATTTAGTAAAAGTATGTTTTAGTACCATCAGTCACAAAGACAATTAAAGTACTAAAATAAAAACCACTTGAGGTGACGAGGGAGGCAAATCAAAGAGCTCTGGGCAGGGAATGTTCTGAAGGAATTTATTTAGAAAGGAGAAAATCTTCTGGAGTAGAGATACACAGTTGGGATGATAAAGAAATAGAAAATTGCGTTTAAGTGAAAGAGTGATAGAGACACTATCAAATAGTTGCATCTAGATTGTAGTGCAGCAAGGGGAAGATACAATTCAGTGGAGAGTCAAAAGTAGATTATGGTTGCTTTCTGGAAGTTAACAACTAGAAAAGAAAAAACTAAACTGTTCCTTAGTTCAAAACACCAACTACAGGAGTGAGAGGAGTGTTAAAGTGTTTTTATTTTAAATTTCTCTATAACATTATAGAATCCTTGCCACACTCCACTGAATGATTTCCATTCAATAATTGCATGATTCATGGTAAACTGACCCACTCAACCTCTCTTTGGCCTTATGAACCAACACCTTTTTCATAAGACTGTTTCTTTTTGCTAATTTGTGTTTATTGGGTAGCATTTTTGATATACGCTTCAGATATTACATATATTTTTCTTCAAAATCTAGGATAAGAAAGATCTATGCTCCTCACCAAGTCGCTCCTATCATCCAACACTTCCCGCTTTAGTCTCTCAGGGCTATCCAAATGGAACTGATATCTGAATGAATTATCTTAATACAGACCCAGAACCAGAGAAAATAATGACAGAAAAATTAAAATTAAATATGAACAAGATCAAACACAGCAGGGATAAATCTGCAACAGTCAATTTGTATAATTACTTTGATACACACAACCTCGCCACTCTCAAGTGTACAGGCCTATCATGTAAGCCTATCTAGAACCAATCTTCATAAATCTTCGGCTGAAAATTTTTGTATTTTTACACTAAAAAACAGTGCCATCATGAATATTAACAACTAGGTGAAAAACAGCCGTCTGCAGCACAAGTACACATAAAAACATCAGTGTAAAACAATTCACTCATTCCCAAATGCTCTGGTGTGCTGGTGGCTGATTTTGCAGCCTCGATCATTGATTGGGGTGGCTTCCACTTGAAGTATGGCTCCAAGTCTGCCATCTTAAATGTCATTAGAGATGTCAGTGATCCCTCCAGGGCCAGGTTGTGTCTAGTTTTTGTTTTGTTCATTCCCACCAAAGAAAATACCCAGTCTGCATCAGCATTGGAGTGTGGCAGGACTAACACCAGTTTAGCAATGGCGGAGAGTCTCTCAAACCTGCCCACCCCTGACACCTGTGAAACATGAACAACAGGGATAAGATGCACCATTAATACATTTAGACAAGTCAATGAAAATTAATTGAAGTTTTCAAATGAGACATAGATTTCTGACCTTGTGTTTTAAGCTTGCCATGTTGGCCCAGAAGCCCTCAGTGTCTGGGTCTGCTGGCAAGCGAGGCATAGACATTGTCTGATAGTCCAGGAACTCCTTCCCCAATGCATCATGTTCCTGTGAGCTGTGGTTGGGGAGACGGTGCACATACCTTTTTTGACGAGAAACAAGTGTTGAGTTATAAACTTCTACTCACTCCATATGAGATATACGTAAGGTGAAAATGAGTAGTTGTTAAGAACAGCTATCTTTGTTTTTATTTGTTATTAATTTCTGAAGAAATCAATATATACATTTTACCTGTCCACAAAGTAAAGGGCTTCCTCCACCCCACATTCTGCCCTCTGCCTCACATCTGGCATGCCTCAGCAAGGAGTCTCTCAGAGGCAGCCTTTGTCATCCGATTTGACTCTTATCAGCCTATTCAATAGGTGTTATCAGTGTGGGTGCATCGGATCCCAAAACTCATGGTTCGGATCATATCACGGATTTGAGTCACAGATTGGATCATTTTTTGGAAAAAAAAAAAAAAAAAAAAAAAAAAAGAAAGGGGGGGAATGAATAAAACTTTTGCTTTCCATATATTCTGTAAAACACTTTGCCTATGGTCTTAAATTAAAACAACATTCAAGATGTCCAATGTTTATAAAAAAATTAAATATATAAAATATTCAAAGCTCAATTGTTAAATTAAATTGTTGTTATTGTTTGTTCATGCACCTTGAAATGAGTCTTTACATTTATTGCCAAAGCACAAGTTATTATAGTTCAACAGAACAATATAGAGAACATTTTTCTACAGAAAAATATCAAGGTAGCATATCAGAAAAGTTTCATAAGAGTTGTTTTGTACTAGTCTAATGGTTGTTGTGGAAAGCACTAAAAACTCTTTGGTAGTTTATTTTAGGAATTCAACACAAACCTGATTATATTTTTGACAAGAAATACATCAAAGATCTTACTAAATTTGCAGAGAGACAGTCTACTAAATATTTGACAGCTTTGGGATGATCATTACTAAAATGTGTGTGTTCCTGCTGAAGTGCAATCCTATTTGCTGACAAAGAATGTTTTAAGTAAAGGACTACTCGAGATGCACTTTGTTGTGAGAAGTGTATTTCTGATTGCAAAATATGAGAGCAAGATTATTGAATGCTCCTAATTTTTTTTCCAGGGACTATGAAAGATATAAAAGGGTGGTCAACTTTTGGTCAAGAACACAGGGAGAAATACGAGCATGAGGCTTCCAAGGCATAGGACCTTAGTCCAGAAATGAGGGCCAAAAAAATAAAGAAGCATGTACAGCAGCTTAAGTTAGAGTTTTGTTAGAGCTACTGTATTTCTTTAAAGTGCCCAAGGAGTTGTATAAAGCGAAGTTTTACCTCAGTGAGTTGACATGATCTTGTTTAGGTATAATACCAAGCAGGACTACATTCAAGTGTTAATGAAGTTTAATGGTAAAATGAGCCATGAAAGTGAGTTAGTCAAAATTTCATTGTTGAATATAAAAAAGGTATAATGGTTTCATTGCACTCACCTCACCAGTTTTTTGGAGTAAACTTTATTACAGATCTGCATGAAAGCATAAGAAAATTGTTTAGTTTTAACTTAACTTCTTGGGCACTTGGCAAAAACGCTGCAGCCTTTCTGGAGTCGACTGACACCACAAACAAGTTTCCTCTTCATTTTGCAAGTGATATCTTTAAAAGAGTCGAACACCTTATTTACATGTCTTTCAGCTGAGCAGCATTTATACATATTGGGTACATCTCAAGTCACTTATTTGATCTTTCTTCGCTCCTCGCCTGAAGTTGTTCCTGGTGCGCCATTTTGACGGGCGTCCCAAGTCTCTTATTTCTGCTCTGAGGAATGAGGATCGAGAAGTGAGGAGGGATCTCTGAGGAGCGAGGAGACATGAGAGCAGCCTTTTACCAGCTGACATGCCCCCTTATTGGATATCAGTTATTGATTTGATGCTGCAGCTTATCGGACTGATCTGATACATCACAACATCACTGCAGTTTCATACCGAAATAGAGACAGATTACAGATTAAATTTAAATTTAAGTGTATCACACCCAAGTTTTATGTTTTGTTTTCTGATTCATCATCTAGTTAAAAAATCTGTTAATTGTCGGTCTGATCAACAAAAGAACCATAAACAACGTTCTTCATTTATTAGATTTTTCTTTTCATGATCCATTATTTCCCCCATTTAACTGTTTCTTGCTGACAGACAGACTCTTCCTGACTTTAATTTTATCCAAAATGACAGTTGAACACATTTTTTACACCATTCATCATCATTTCCATTCAGTCACATGTGAGGCTGACCACTCCTGAGCCTCAGGTTCGATATGAGTTACATAATTTCCATTTTCCCTGAAACATTTAGCCAAATACTTATTTTCCAGTGTTCAAAAGACACCCTTATCATATTCTCATTATTAAATAATGAATTCATAATCAGAATATCAAAAAATGCAGATGCAAATAATCAATAAATAATATAAACGCATTCTGCGAGTAGACATGGCTCCTGTGCCTCTGAGCAGGACACAGTACACAGTATAAATACAGAATGCAGGTTTTTATTCATGTTTATGTTTTATTTGTGTTTATGAGGAGGTACACTTCAGTCAAAGGCTCCCCATAGCCTCTTCAATCTTGGTTGATTGTCTGTGAGAGAAAACAAAGATACAACTTACACACAGTGTTATGCAAGTCATGTTAGACCAGTTAACTGCTTAAAATTTCATTTCAATCATTTATGTAGAACTGGCTGAAAAGTGGATACCTGCCAGAAAGCCCTTGTGATCGGTGCTACCTTTAAACCAAAAGCCCACATCAACCACAACGTCCTCTATATCAAAATTTGACACCTGCAATTAAACATTTTTAGTAAATTCATCCCCTGCACATCACCTAAATATTAAACATATATTCAACCTACACTTACCTCAGCAAAGGCAAGACCTGCTTGCTTTGAAATGTTGTGTAAAACATGCCAACAATTCTTGATGCAATTAAATTGCGTTGTCTGATGTCGACGGCTTCATTGCCTACAGAGAGGCCGACACAGTTGCACCATGAACCATCTGTCTTTTGGAAGATGAACTCTCCTGTGGCAGATCTGATTCCAGTTGTGGTGCACATGCCAAGGAACCGATGGGCCCCCTTGTTCACATCGAACACACACACACACACAGTAAGTGGGTTCACCTTTTCTCTTCCTGCAATGACAAAAGAATTAGCCCATTACCTTAAGGAGAATTAAACAAATATAGTAAAAACAGAATCCTATGTGGTTTCTTGCTCCAGCTTCTCCTTGCTCATCTGGGGCTCCTGCAGGACAACATTTCATCCCACTTTTGGTCCTCCGGATATGGGGGAAAGAGGCTCCTGCTGTTTTTTTTTTGCCACCAACTTTCATCACTACCTACTGTTAGAACAGCAAATTAAAGTCAATTTCAGTAACACCCAGTCCTGACAGCCAGTGCTACAAGTTTGAAGGGACATCCTGTGTCAGCTTTGATATAGAACAAGAACCTTAAGGACTTAACGCTGGTGTATACTTGAAGCAAATTGATTTGTACAAAGTGTTGTCTGAATCTGCTTGAAGGCAAAAGTGTTTAGAGCTGTTAAAAATGGCTGCACTCAAAGGAAAGGGAAAAAAAAGCTTGCCGTCGTAGAGAGGGGGGAGATGTAAAGAATGACAAGGTTTCTTCAAAGGTGTTGATAGTGTTGCACTTGTTTGTACACATGAAAGTGACAGAAGTGATCGTGTGAAGAGTGAAAACTTTCTCACTTCATCACACCTGGCCAATCGCTGATTGTAGTGCTTGATTGTGAATTGTTGTTTTCGGACACTGTCAAAAGTTGTCAGATGCACTCATCCAGAAGGGGAACTTTTTTATTGAAGTGCAATGTTGTCTTACTGTCATGGTTGCAGTTTCATTTTCTGTATTTCTCTTACTGTCAACGAATCTCATGCTAAGAGCCAAACCAACTGATCAATTTGATCTATTGATCTACACAAGTATTGTGTGTGTATCCAAAGCCGGATGTATCTTATTCCTCTGTGCTGTTGACCTCAGTTGTTACCCAAAAATGTGCTGAGATGTATAATATCACAATCTCTTAACTGCAGTACACTGTACATTTTAAAAAACGTATGTATAAAGTCAAGAGGTTGTGATATATAGCACAACAAGCTAGTTGTAAATGGAAATGTGTTCCTGTGCATGCACAGTGGCATCTGCCTTATACATAACTACTCTCTGGAGACTGAAAACATGATCACTATTATTAGTCTTTGGAGCTGTTTTAGCGTGATCAAACTGTTCATAATGAGGGAACATGTCACTCAGTGAAGACTTATGGTAGCTTTGATTTCTTCTGTGTGGGCGTTGATTGACCGCTGTGATTGACAGTTCACTCACCTGCTGCTCTCCCTGGCTGCGAGACTCACTCTGAGTCAGACTATTGTTGCAATATTTATTAGATTAATGTTACTTGATTATGATACCTGCCCTGTAAGCACAATTTAGCTAACAGGGCAGGTATTGTCTCTGAATTCTTTTCATAAATACCTCAGCTCAGGTTGAGAGACGATCTAAAATCCTATCTGCAGTTTTCATGAAACCGTATAAACTAATGTTTGCTCAAGTGTGCACCACTCGGTGTTCCCAGTAAGCTAGCATTAGCTTTGGTCTGAGGTAGCAGGACATGTTTCCAGAGCAAGAAAGACACCCTGCACTCCTTATTTGGAAGGTCCTGGCTCCAAACGGAAAAGATGGCACCGACTATAAGCAGCAACTCTGGGCTTCAAACCAGCTCCAATGCAAACTAATGGGTGACGTCACACCTCGCTATGTCCATCTTTATATACAGTCTATTGTCTGGAGTGTGTGAATAGAAAATCAAATTCTTTTCATTTCTGTGCTGCTACTTTCAGATTATCATACAGATTAATGTTGTGATATGCTCAAAATGTGAGGAATCTATCCAAATGTGTTAAAATCTGATACAATTCATAAAAAAAAAAAAAAAAAAGGATAGGAGTTAACTTTAGTTACTCAGCAACTATGGATTTTGGTAACAAAACGCTTCGTTGTGTTTTCCAGCAGCCAGGCCTTCAGTTTGACTTGTGGTGCTTCATTAGGAAGCAATCATGCTCTCACTGCCGACTTCATCACTCAAAAAGAAACACTGTTTTTGTATTGATTCATATAAAAACACACACACAAGAAAAAAAAACAAGAACAAGCATCAATATTTGTGTGTAACCTTCCCGAATGTTTCTGACCCCTTTGCAGCTCAAAGTGCTGTACATTAAAATGTGGAAGCGTGCAGGAGCAGCACATGTCCGGGCTCTTAAATTAAACCAGTGACAAGAAACACCAAGTGACTTAATGATTCATTCCAGATCAATTTCTCTGTTATGTTCACTGTTTTCTGCCAAACACAATGATGCATAAGAATGAAAATCAGTCACTCTCGCCAAGCACAGCACCACTGTGACTTTTTGCTTTCTGACCTTTCATGGCATTTGGAAAGGGCAACACTGCACACAGATGGTGCATACGCATATGCAAATTGATAATGTTAGGTGATGGAGGTGGTGGGATGTATCAGTGATTCAAATAATTTGCTCTGCGCCTTGATAATGCCTCTCGATGACAGCAGTGGCACTGATATTTGATTTTTGGAGTTATTTTCATGGTGTTACAAAAACACACATTACTGTTTACTGTTAATTATCTAAAATACAATACATATCCAATCAGTCTGAAGTGAAATGATACAAAAATCTCAAACTGAAGGTGCCCTTTGAGGGGGAGAGAAGACCAGACTAAAATTTTAATGGTTTTGACTTTTGACCTTACTGTCATTAGATATTTGTCTCCAGCTGAAGTTAATTCCACATGCCATAAATCACTGAACTACACACTGAATAAATGCTCTTTTTTTCCAGCGAGACCCTTGACCTCCACTAACATTTTTATTGGAGAGGCAGACATGAAGGCGGTCAGTGGGGGTTCAATAAATATTAGCTTCTATCAGTATATTTATATGCAAACTACCTGATAATGAGGCCATCAAGGTCATTTTGACATGAGGTCACATTATTATCTTATTAGAGACTCAACATTAAAAAAAAACAAAACATACAAAGGCTCCATTTATGTTGTAAAAAAGTTACACATTTCATTCATAATATAATATCATGATAACATATTTTCCACTACTGCTGGTTGACTCCATTACCTTGGAATCCACATAGAAAGTGAGACGTGAGCGGCATGTAAGCACTATTAAAGCATTCTGTCTGTTCAATCCACACCGACTCCGGCCTGCGATGGCCGTCTCTGTCCACAGAACCAGCCTTCTGTCAGCAGCAGCTCCTGACAAGCTGGGAGGACAGTGGCCGGCCAAACCGTCTTCACCAGACTGACTGACAGGAGAAATACAATGAACCAAAAAAGTTTTCATGTAGGCTCTAGGGGAAGAAATCAACACTGTTTTCATTTATTGATTCATTGATTTCCTCACCCACCACAGCGGGCGAGGGGAAGCTCATATAGCCTCACCAGGAGACTTAAGTCAATATTAATACTGTTAACAAGTTCAGAACATATAAACAGCAGATTTCTGTGATTTAAACAGCTGTCTGGAGGTAACAGTTCACTAAACGCACCAGAGGAGAAAAAAAAAAGGACATGTGAAAAGATGCAGGGGGTCCCAGGGTGTCTAGGAGTCTGTTTGGATTGCTAGTTTTGATAAAATGGAAGCATATCTGACATGAAAAACTGGCTGTAAGATTTAAAACAGAAGGAAACCAGATTAAAGTGTTTATATGCCACAGCACACTAACTTGTGCGAATGCTTATTATTCCATTTTGGGGATAACGCTATTCATACTTTGATTTCAATATCTATTTGACCAAGAAAATCTGGCAAAAATATGTTAATTTCAACACATGCATCCTACTAAGGACAAGTGTAACTCAACAAGACATTTCTCAACAAAAGACATGGAGAGTGTCTCTAATCACAATAATTTCAACCACTTTGTGTTTTATGACACAAAATCTTCGATAAGAGATCATTTTGACACAATATTTACAAGTATTAGACTATTGCTGCCTGAATCTGGTTATTCCTTGTTTGGGTCCTTTAGTTCCAATAATGGGAAATCTTAATGCTGCAGCATACAATGGTATTTTAGACAACAGTGTGCTTCCACCTTTGTGGAAATAGCTTGGTACAAAGCCAGGCATATAAATAAATGTTTTTTCCTAGTTTAGTGTGGAAGAACTTGATCGGCCTGCACAGAGCCCTGACCTCAACCCCATCCAACGTGTTTGGGATGAGCTGGAACACCAACATCACTAATGCTCTTATGGCTGAATGGGAGCAAATCCCAGCAGGTAGGTTCCAAAATCTCGTGGAAAGCTTTCCCAGAAGTGAGGAGGATCATCTGAGTTACCTGTCAGATTAGAAAATTACTTCAGCTGCAACATGAAGCCTGTGCCATTGAGACTTCAAGCTATTACAACAGAAACTAGACAAAATTCTAGGCAGAAAACTTACTTGTGTTTTAACAACTTTTAATCATTCAGGGAACCACAAAATCAATGATTTGACCTAGTTTAACCCTGTTTTAAGAAGACAGAGCTCTATTTATTGTCTAAAATGTCAGTCCTGAAATTTGACAAAACACACTGTGAAAGTCACTCAAAAGTAATTCTGAAGTTACCAGCAAAATTGTTTGAGAATCATTTTCTCTGAGCTTTAAACCTTGGCTCCCTTCTCTCCTTCTAGGCTCTCTCTGTCTTGTTGATATTCAAATAAACAAGAAGGCTGAATAAGAGTTCATCCTCGGGTCTGAGAAAATCTCATTTTGCCTGGCTGACATTTATGTGAAAGAGAAGAAATAATAGCTCAGGGTTTGTGACTGTCAGTAAGCTTTGGGGAGGAGAGAAGTATGTGTATATGTGTGTGTGTGTGTATGGAGGGGGGGGGGGGGGGGGGGGGGGGGGGGGGGTATTTAGAAACTGGAATTGATTGGTCAGTCAAATCAGTGACTCAACAACATGACTCCCTCCTCTTATAATTTGAAACTTTTCATGCACTTGAGGGTAAACATGCAGGGAATTGGAAGTGAAATATTGAAACAAAGTTGAAACCAATGTACCAAATCTGTTTTTGAATGCACAATGTGGGCAAAAAATAATTTAGTAAATTAATTTAAAAAAGTGCCAGGTTGCATCGAAACTCCTGCAATGAGTACATTAGTGGACATTTAACTCCTTACCGTCCAAAAAGCGTCTTAGATCAGCTGGGTTAGACCTGTTAGTTGTTCCAGAATCCAAGTTAAGGTCAAAGGGTGATCCACCTTTTGCTGCACTGGCACCTCAGAGAGCACTTTGTGCACAAAGCTTCATTTTAAAATGAAAATCTCTCATGTTTAAAACCACAGTTTTTTGACAATGTACAGATTGCGTTGGATAACCACTAAATGTCGATGTCAGATGTAATACATCAAGCGAGCAGTGAGCATGGAGCTAAGAAAAACAGACTAGTGGGAAAATTAACATTTCATTTTTTACAACCCAACCAAGTTTATTACTGGGAAAAGTTTGGCATTTATTTACATGAAATTATGGGGGTGGGTGGCCAATAATCCAGAGACAGAGTGCCATCATTGTGCCAGATTGTATGGTTTGATCATGGCTAGGAGGTAGGAAGGAGCAGTTCCCCTCACTGCCCTGTAAATTAGCACCAGAGTCTTTGAACTGGGTTTGAGCTGCAACAGGAAGCAAGTGTAGTGAATGGAAAAGTCAGGTGGTGAAGGGAAAACTTAAGGAACACCCGATGGGCAGCAGGATTCTGGACTAGTTGCAGAGGTTTGGTGACAGATGCTGGGGCTCCAGTGTGAAGGGAGTTACAGTAGTCCAGAGAGATGGGAGATGACAAGCACCTGGATGAGCAGCTGGGCTGGATCCTTCTAATGTTGTCCAGGAAGAATCAACAGCTAATAATGCAATGTTTGCAGAGAATGACTGCATTGTTCAGGATCGCTGTGGGTTCCTTGCTGACCAAGATGGTACCACCACAATGTTGTCAATGGTGATGGATAGGCCTCTGCACGGGTATTCTTTCCCCTGAAGGAACACAAGCTCACACTTATCAACATTGAGCTTTAGGTGGCGACTCAACATCCACTTCAAGGTATCTGCCAGGTAAACAGTGATGTTAGTCAGGTCGGAGGAATGAGTAGAATAGATGGGTGTTGTCAGCATAGCAAGTAGAAGTCATGTGAGTGTATGACAGTGCCAAGTGTCCTTATGTAGAATTTTTTGAGAAGTCTGAGATTTCTTCATACAATGGAGAACTGGAATTCATTGAAACAATAATATAAAAATAATAACAGCAACATATCCTTCCAGAAACATTGTCCCTGTCACTCTAGATAATCCACAGATTTTATGAAAGTAGTTTTCATTGGAACTACTTTCTACCAAATAAATATGGGCCAAGATTTTGGTAGTACCAATGGCCCAAACCAACTAGGTCATAGGACAACAATGACAACATGGATGGCAAGGGCTCATATTCCCTTTTCAACCAGCAAATAAAGCAATGTATCCCCATATGTACTGTATCTATTCTCTGGCTGAAGAATGAATCTCCTAAATTATACCAATTTGGCCATAAAATACTCAACAGAAGACACTTTTGACAGATTTTTGTGCTCAGCGGAGCTTCTGGAAAAATAAAAAAGTCAAAAGAAGCCTCTGTGCGTGTGTACAGCCTTGCTATGTCTGCAGAATGGAAAACTAGATTAAGTTTCTGGAGGTTTAGTGAGAAAAGTGTGAAAGCCAGTTACAATAAGAAGCTCAGTCAGTCATTTATAAAAGCCCAAAATTGCATTTCATCACCAGAGAGAAAGTGAGGCGGGGATAAAACACCTCAGGAGAGAAAAGGAGAGAAATTCAGACTTTGTTGGAGATTGTTTTTTTCCCAGGTTCATAACACAGACTGCAGCTACGACTGAGTGTGTGCAGAAGCTGCTCTGTTTGTCTGTCAGGCATCTGTTGGGGTCAAAAACAAGATATTATACATATTATACACAACACATGTCACATGAAACTCGCTCTGGCCAACAAGCTGTCATACACTAACGGCAGAATAGACTGTTTGTCTGTGACTAAATGACCTTTCCAAAAACAAATCATTTCCTGATCTGGCCTGGTTTAAGCTTAGGCAACTTAAATGACTTGTTTCAAGGTTAGAGAGAGGTTGCCATCATAGTTAAAACAACAACTGTTACTGAGGGCGTTTCCAGACCTGCGCTGTTTCATCCAGTTGAATTGGACTCTCTCGGACAGCAATTGTACTGGTGTGCAGACCAAAACAACAGAGACCCTTTGAGGATGTGGTCTCAGTATGACTTTGTGTCTCTACACTGTAGTTTGTCAGTAAATAATTTTCTTGTTTATTGTCAAACTAGATAAGACTATTTAGATTAGACCACAGTGTTGCGTTTACATCACAATATAGTCTTCCACCCTTGAGGCAATCAGATAGGAGATGGCCAACAACTTTACTGTTTTGGTTGAGTCTCTTCAATAATCAGAGAAAAGACAATAGAGAATTTAACAGATAAAGAGACAGATATTTTCCTTAGGAATTGGTGAAGACCAAAAAGAGCTAAAAGAGTGAATATGCACTTAAATTTATCAGGTCTGCTGGATGTGTGGATCTGTCACCTGTGGTGAGGATCGGTTCTCAGCCCCATCCTGTTTACCCTCTATAGGCTCCCCCTTGAACGTGTTATCAGCAGACATGAGATGTCTTTTCATTGCTATGCTGATGATACCCAGCTGTACATCAAAACTGCCCCAAGCCCTTCGGCAGCCATGTCACGCCTCACCTGTCTTAAGGAGATAAAGGACTGGATAAACACAAATTTCCCCCAGTTAAACAGCAGCAAAACTGAATCTCTCCTTATTGGCACTCCACAAACATCAGACATCAGATTCAGTCATGCCCCATACCTCATCTCACCTTTGATGGCCAGGACATCCCCCTTTTCCTCCTTAGTCACTAATCTGGGTGTTAGGTTTGACCCTCACCTGACTTTTGATGACCATATAAGAAACTGGTCCATGCCTTTATCTCCTCAAGACTGGACTACTGCAATTTGCTCTTCACAGGGATCCCTGGCAGGAGCATCCAGGAGCAACCAGTACATTCAAAACAGCACTGCCAGGATCCTGATGAGAGTGAAACATATAACACCAATTCTGTTTTCATTGTACTGGCTCCTTCTCTCCTTCAGGGTTGACTACAAAGTCCTGCTGCTCATATGCAAATCCATAAATGTGCCTCTCTACCTACAGGAACTGATCACACCACAAACCTCCACCCACACTCTCAGATCTGCCAGCATCTTGCTCCTCCAGGCCCCCAGTACTACGCTCCGCAGCACGGGGGAACGAGCCTTCTGCTCTGCTGCACCACGCTTGTGGAACAGCCTTCCAAACCATCTGAGTGCAGCACAGACCTTAATCTCTTTTGAAAAAGGCCTAAAAACCTTTCTATTGAGGAAGGCTTTTTCATCTTAACTCTTATTATTTTCTTAAGGTTGTGTGTGTGTATGTTTTTTTTAATGCTGTAGCACTTTAAGATTCACTATGAATAAAAAAAGTACATATTAAATGTATTATTATCTATTATGATCTCTCTAGTGCAGAAATTATGAAGTTGAGGATCTGCTTCTTTTGTAAATTGAATGTATTTGGGTTTTAGACTGCTGGTCAGACAAGACAAGCGATTTGAAGACATCACTTTGGTCTCTGGGAAGTTGTGAGGGGGATTTTTCATTTTTCTGAAATTTTATAGACGTAGTAATTCAGCATATAATCACAATCTAGTTGCACCCATGTATCTCTGATAAGCCAATATCAACCTCTCATTTTTTTTGGAGTTCATTTATTTGTTAACTGAACTTTTAAAGCTATTGTCATGACTAGATTATGAAAATCTCACATTAAAATCCCCCCCATCAACCCACACACTCAACCTGACTGACCAAAATTGTGAGCGGCAGTTTTGCAATTATCAGCCATCCCATGAAAAGACCATTAACAGACTGCGTTAAAGTTAATTAACGATCAGTCAGTCAGGTAAAATTCCTCCACATCTTTCTGCTTCATTAAAGCTGAATTTCAATCGTGGTCTGTCACTTACAACACATCACAAGGCTCGTCAGCTAGTGATTGCTGGGCTGATGGAAACACACCCAGGCTCGCTGTGTGGTACCTCTGATGTCCCATCAGTATGTTTTAGTTGCATCCTGAATATTAATAGAGCCAAAAAGTGCCCAGAGTGGAATGAGTTTGCTTCAGCATGGAGCCTTGATAAGAGGTGATTAGCAAAGTAGAGACAGGCGATACAATGCAACATGGAGACAAAACCCAGATGGTCATGTTTGCTGATTAGAGAGTAAAAGCCTTCTCTATGAGAGTATAATGTGGTTCATTATACAGCAAAAAGCCTGTACTTGGCTCTAAAAAAGGTGTTGACTTAGCACTCCTAGTCTGAGAAACAGACCTCAAACACAGCCTCAGTCCAACACATAGTCCTATTTTTGCTCTGGCTACCACAGCAGAGGAAAATTAGACCTGTGGTACCCAGTTGACCTATCTCCCCATTTCTCTCTTCCCTCATTTCCTACCAAATCTCAATGTGTCTCTCTACTAATGGCTAAATGCTATTAAAAGAGAGATAAGCCTAGAGCTGCCATATATTGTTAAAATGCCAGTTTAGATTGAGATTAAATGTTTCAGCATCTTGAACTTACATTTGAGAATTTGAGTGACTTTAAATTGCATTTGATGGTTTGGAAAAGAGATTGTTTCTAAGGAAACTGTCCTCCCAAGAAAAAACAACAGCATCAGTCATTTCAGCAAATGCTGTTAAATGAATGTTGGAATTATTATCTTGTCAGTAGGTCACCTCACATTTCCAGACAGTCAGCATTGTTTTCTTTTAACCATGCCCTTTAACTAGCCAAGCATTTATTTTAACGCAAACCATGATTTTTCCCTAACTAAAGTTGTGTTTGTGCCTATACCTTATTTATAGTGTTGGGAGATCAGAAAACAATTTTATTTTTGCAACTATAAAATTTTTGAAACACTGGTGGAATTGTTTCTATAAGGCAAGGTGTCTCAATCTTCTTTCTGTTATATATTATATATGTCTGTTGTTATCTGTTGTACGGCCCTGTAACATGTTTGTCATAGTTTTGCAGTGGCAGTGGAGTTTTATAGCATGGAAGTATAGGCTATGCAATCAGGCTATGCACAGATAATGGGTGACATCTACTGAACCCCTTCTTTTTAGTGTTACATTTTGCCAGATCTGTCCCATGCTGCAGTAGTATGGAGTCAAATAATGGTCATAAATATTTTGAGCTTGTGAAATGGTTTGTGACTGTGTAAGAAAGTTTTGCAGCTGTAGATATATTTTGTGCATGTGGGAAAAAGTTTTGTGCACAAAGATATAATATGCACATGTGTAAAAAGATTTTGTAGCTGTAGAAATATTTTGTGTGTGTGTACTTAAAATTTCTGCAGGAATTTTTTCCAACAGTGAGGTTTCACAAAGTCTGAGAGACAGACACACACTCCTGTATGTGCTATTACGTTACATATCTCCATTCTTGCTTTGCCTTCAGTTTGAAAAGTTCCTGCCAGTGTTGATGCTGCTACTTTGGTAACACTAGCAGACATTTGCTGACAGAAAGCTACATTACTGTTCTATTCTGGGTATATAAAGCGTCCTTCCTTAACTTGAAACTATGCATTTGGACAACTGCATTGCCTTTCAATAACAGCAAACTGACTGCAAGCTAAATACACAACACATTAAATATTTACCAGTAATATCTACAGCATCCTCAAGTACAATTAGAGAGTTTGCACTGTTGTTCATCTTTCAAGACCTGCAAGGGGATGAACGCAACAGAACCATTTGCCCTCTGATTGGACCGATTGACTCTACGTTTGACCAATCAGATTCGGATGTAAAAAACAGAGTCAAAATTCATACTCGTAACTTGCAGTTTGTAGTTGTAACTTGAGTGTCACACACAAAAAGGTAGGAAATGTGTGTGTCCGTCTCTCAGACTTTGTGAAACCTCACTGTTGAAAAAAATTCCTGCAGAAATTTTAATTACACATACACAAAATATTTCACAGGCTCAAAATATTTATGACCATTATTTGATTCCATAGAGTAGTAGCTGCTGTTTTCAATGTAACCATGGATGTACACACAAAAATCAATTTACTGTTGTCATTAAAGACGATGTCTACTACTTCTCTGTTCATCTTCAGCTCCACACGTTTCCTCGACTCGAATTATGAAATTTGGATTTTCTGTCTTCAGTAACTGATAAAAGTTATAGTGAGCAATTAACATAAATCTAGGCTTTTGAGTGATGACATCTACCATGATTGTTTCAGCCTGGGCAGCAGCACATGCAAATATAGTGTTTACAAAATGCCCACTTCTTGTTGTCTTCATTTTTAATCCCTGTTGACATTCTGACAATGTCAAAAGGAATTAAAATGACACAATAAACCAATATGTCACACAAAAGCTGATAATACTTGCTGGGAAGTCTTGTGCTGGATTCTGGCTCGAACATGTACAGATGTATTTCGGAAGTTTGATGATTCAAGTAAAGAACAGCAAAAAGAAGCAAAATCTGACTGCTATTGTTTGTTTACATAGCCTCTGGATTTGCTGGAAGACAGCCAAGGGGCAGCTCCTCTAAGTTACCAGTCAGAACAGAGTGGGCTCATCTGGAGGGGGCCTTAAAGAGACAGGAGAAGCTGAACTCAGGGGCTGCATAAAGGGCCAATATAAGAAAAATAAGAGGTTTTTTGAATTGTAAATTATATAGAAGATATTCCAGTAGAGCCCCAGAATAAAAATATAGACCAGGAAATGTGCATGATAGTCCCCTTTTAGCTCACAGAGGGGAGATTTTGTTGCAAAATGTCTGTACAAAAGTTTCAGGGAAATCCATCCAATAGTTTGTGGGGGATTTCAGTCAGGAACAAAGGGATGGTCCAACCGACTATTGCTGTCATTGCCGTTCCAAGGAAACCATAAGTATTGCTTAATTTACCAAAAAAAAAAAAAAAATCTAGATAAATTGGTTTTCGCCTAAATAATTCAGAAGATGCTTCCTGTGATTGAAAACCAGATCAAACTGCACCAAATCCTTCAGGTAATACAATAAACAATTCATGATTTAATTAGGATGTGCTGCAAAATTTTAATCTACACTTTCTGCTTCACTGTATCCAATTTCCACCTTTTTTAAAATATAAAGAAGCCTCACTGTTTCGTGATTTTGCCATTATATCCATGACATTTTGCTACATGGACAACATGCTTTTAGCCTTAGAGGAACCATAGCGGAATGTAAAGTAAAAAAAAAAAAAACAACATGTTAATAAACTGAAACAATTTTTGATGGGTTTTAAAGTAACATTTTAAGCTCCATAAAAGACAACATTAATTGTTGGGCTGATATGTTGGATTCCATCACAACACACCACAGGTGTTGGTGATATTGAATCCAGGTTGAGGGCTGAATCCGAGCAGAATGCTCCATGACCATTAGGACTAATGTGGTAATTTGACAGAGAGCAAGTGAACGTTCCACTGCAGGGCTGGGTTAATGTGGTGTCCAGTTTAATTTCCTGGTTATTAGTGTTGAATGACTTCGACAGCTTTTCTGGGAGTTAAATTGCCACTGCTGTTTGTTCTCAGCTGTGTGTGAAAGCTTCCACAGTGAGAGACTTTCCTTTTTCTTCATGATTTATCCTCGTTTCACACTTTGTTTTATCATCTCTTTGCTTTTATTTCCAACCCCAGAGAATAGTATGCACAGGGAAACAAAGAGAAGAGTAATGAAAAGGGACAAAACAGGTGCTATGAGCAATTACAGTAATGTTGACACATAGTACACACACGTCATATTTAAATTAAAAATGAAAATGCAGTAATTTTAAGTAATGCGAGCGATGCAGCTCTACGGGTGGCAATGTTGGTCTGTCAGTCAGTTCACCACTTTGGTCCAGACTGAAATATCAACTATTGGATGGATTGCCGTGAAATTTGATACACATATTCAAAATCTCTAGTGCATAAATTCAACACTTTTCATCTAGTGCCAGTAGCAGGTCAGAGTTTCAGTTTGCCTCATTCCTTGGTTGATGACCAGATTCGTGCAAATGTAATGACGTTCCAGTCAGCCTCAGCTGCACTTTGTGTTTAGTGCAAATTAGCAGATAGAAGAAGTTTTGCCCAAAAAGTTTGGAGAAAATTGGAGAAGAGCTGTGCAACTTAATGTTGATGGACTCATACTGCATGTTCCTCATAAACATGTCATCTTTATAACCTTGTGTGTGATACTGATTGCAGTCTGCTGGTGGACAGAACAGGTCGTTATGCATCATTGGCTGCAGGTGCTGTTAGTTTATATGACACCTGTCAGTGTGTTTGTGCTGGTTGGCCATTCTGGGTTGTAAAGTGTTGACTTATACTGTCTCTGATTCAATTTATTTCTTGCCATTATACACCAGTGTCACTGTTTCGGGTTTTGAATTTTTGCTCTCTGGGTTTTAGTCGGTTTCATTTTGAAGTCAGTGTTAGTGAGAATTGTAAAAGAAAACTGAATAATAGGTTATCATTTGATGTATTTCTTGAATATATCATACATGTTTCAGATAGTGTTTAAGTTCAGTTTAGTGTTAGTTTGTGTTTCACACATGTTTTAAATTCCTCTGTGCTATGTCTGTTCTAAACTTAGTTCTTTGTTGTGTAAGATGAGGCAGTTGTGTGTTTAGCAGTTAAATTTATTCTATTATACCCTTACCTGAGCCAGTGATAAGATAAACTATAGTTATGTAGATGTTTATGTGTAAAACTGATAAGTTTTTAGAGGATAGTGTGGTTTGTCCTTAATTTAATATAGTAGTAATGTTATTTTGTGATGCTACTTGGTGCATGCTTATGTACTGTCATATATGGTCGTGGAGAAAGACTGTTCCTATGTTAGCTGAACTTTTGACTTGTGTTTCTATCTGAGGGTTGGTTGCTGACCTGTAAGGTTAGTAAACAGATGTCTTAAATTCTGTATGAGTAGTATTTAAGGGACTGGTTAAGTGCCAACTTTTCAGACAAAGAAAAGATAGCTAGGTGGTATCTTTGTCTCCAGAACTATGATGCATTATACTTCTGATTGTATTATTTGATTACATTATTTCATAACCTGACAATGCTCTCTTTGTGTGTTTATTGAGTGATCAGCAATTTCCCATTACAGAATCTCGAGGAGAGCACATTTAGAGATTTGTAACTTTTTTCAGTAATCTTTCATAAAATTTTTTTGTAAATAATCTTGTGTCCAAATCACAAGTGTTGTCCAATCATGCTTCATCCATGGTAGTGTAGTATTCAGCTCAAAACATAATTCAAAGCATTACAGCCTCATACAGTAGACACTGTTGGTGTAGACTTATCTCAGAAAACTATAAATCCCTTAGTCATTATCTGCAGCTGTAATCATGTTTAAAAAAAAAAATTTGCATTTTGCTTTGTTATTGATGTGAATTTGACTACTGAGTGTTTTTCTCCTTCTTTGCGTCTTGTTTCTGTACATTCATGAAGTGGATAATACAGTTTTGGGCAACATTTTCATCATGCATCTTCACCCGATTTGAGCTGCCCAGAGCAAATCTGCATCTGTGTGCATCCAGTTTGCACTTTTGCATTGACTTTTTAGGCTTTACTGCTTTAAAAATTTGCTTCGCATTCAGCCTGAACACAGTCCCACATTTGATTATTAAAAAAGTACATTTTTCATCACTCAATACTTGCAAAACAGCTGCCTTTGTACTTTGGAGTCCACTTTTTGGGTTGTGGAATATTTTATCGCCATTGTTCCCTACCCAAAGTTGAATGTATGCAGCTATAAATCGAGTCTTAACAGCAGAGGAAGTTTGCAGCAATCTAAAAACATAAAAACTAAACATCAGTATTTGTCACTTAGTATCTCTCCATTTTGCACAGAGGCTCAGTAGTCATATACAGGAAGTAATCCACCAGTGACAAGGCAAAAATACTGATTATTGAAGCACAAAAAGGTAGAAACCACAATGTAATGCAGCTACAAATGCTGTGTCCCTTTTTTAAGACTCAAAATACATGAAAATGGACCAAAAATTCCAGCTTTTTATTTAAATTTGGAGGAAACAATTGTATCTGTTGTGGTCCTGATAACTGCAAAATATCACCTTTTTTAATTGACAAAAAATGTATTATTGTTATGGTAATTTTCCAAAGCCAGTCTGGTAAATGGAGGAACTCACTAATGTGCAAATACACAGCACACACAGTTTACCATTTGTATATTGTAGGTGAGCGTCTCTGTATCACACTGCTACACTCACAACCTCATGTCCAGTCTCCATGTTGGCCACATGCCATGATTTCTGTTTGATATTTTGTAGATTCATTCATGCGGCCTGATGATAAATTCCTTTCATGCAGTCAGTGGTGCCATTTGTATTTAAGATGTTTCACTAATTGCCTCCTCCCATCAAGCTAATTATTTCTCCATTGTGCTGTGATGCTGCAATTCACGTCGCTGAGTCACTGAAAGTCATTCAGTGTGTAGAATGACTAGGCGGAAGAAATAAAAACCTCTGCTTTGTGATGCTAAACACCAGCACTACCAATTCTGAGTCGTCAGTTACAGACACACGAGCGTCCTTAAAAGCGGCGTGTAGAGGAATTTAGATGTTTTTTTCTGTCTGTTTGTTGGATTATACAAACACCGCTACGCATAATGATTTTGTTTATCTTGTTTTAAAAAGATTACGTTCTGCATCTCTCTTCATTCACACAAACACACAACACTCCAAATTCCAATTTTCTGAAACAAATACAGAAAATACAGTGAGGAAAATCCTCAGAGAAAAAAACATGACTCCAAGAAACTTATCGAAATGAATCTTAAAATCCATTTTATTCTTCAAAAATATGAGGCTTTGAGTGGATTAATGTCTGCAGGGGTCGTTCATTCTGTGTGGGTAAGTATGTGTACGATTAATCAATGTTTAATGATTTATGGTTCATATTGTACTCAAAGGTTTGAGTGAAGAGCTAGACTTCAAACCTCTTTTGTTAAGTTCAGCAGATTTTACTGTTTGCTAAAAAAATAAAATACACACTTTTAATATGAATTTATTTAATGCAGGGTTTGTGTGTGTCTCTGCCATCTACTTATATTTTTTTCTAAAAAGCCACAAAGAAATTACTGTAATCTGATCCCTAAAAAGTCCGGCTAAATGTTAATTTGCCCAGTCTATGTCAGATAGTGAACGAAAAAGCAAAATCTCTGCGATCAAATAACACAAAGGCAACAAGTATATGAACATGTTGGCTTGTACACTGCCACACTTTACGAACTGTCACCATTTTACAATTTAAGATGAGGAAAAACTCCCTCCATATATTACATAAATGTTAGTAACCAGAGTTGGTGTTAGTGCAGTAACCCTGAACATTATTACCACTCTGAGCTCCAGACACAAAATTTTCACAAGCCAGTTTGATGTCAAAAGTTGGTCTCCACAAGAATTAGTAAAGAAGCCAAAACACTGCATCTTGTAATTTACCGTCCTCCTGTTTCTCGTTTTGCTCTCCAGCAGCAGTATGAATCAATGCTTTGATTGCAGCTCTGCTGTCATAAATAAACACAGCTAATCTGCTGCAATATACATTATTATATATACCTTCTGTTCAAGGAAATCTGCTTCTTTCCAAACCTTTTTAAATAAGAGTTTATCCCTGAAATTTTCCACAGAAAAGGGAGATCATTTCTGGCTAATAGAACAAAGCTTTTATGCTGTGTGTGTGTGTGTGTGTGTGTGTGTGTGTGTGTGTAGGTGTGTAGGTGTAAAAACCTTAGACCAATATATCAGCCTGCCACATTTGTTTACTGACATCCAAACAAAGTTGCTTCTTCTTGTGTGTTTGCTTTTCTTCACAATTCAATCACAATTCGTTTTCATGTTGATGTTCACTGATATGTTAATTCCTTGGATGGAAATCCATAACTGCAGCAAAACTTCCAAATGTTGGAATTGTAAGAACCGCAGGAGAAAGAGAAGACATTTGATGCAAGATTGTATAATTGAAACCCAAACAGTGCTTTCTGAGCTACATAATTATCTGAATTTATTTTAATTACAGAAAATGTTTACACATTTTAATATCTATTTGGATCTACATCAGAAATACTCTTGAGGAGGGCTATTCTTAATGACTGAATCAACATGTGTCCACAATCAGACGGGGTGATTTCTGTTTTTCTTTTGTATATCAGACACTGTAGTCATCTTTCTGCTTTTTGGATTTTCTTAGCAGTTTTGATAAGCAGAGGTCTGTCTCTTACTCTATGCACTTCCTTGTTCCTGTGCTGGACTTTCTTTGTGAAGCATTTTGTTGCATTTTTCTTTATAGTTTCTTTGCTGGTGTCAAAAATATGAAATATGTGCTTAGAAGAGCTTTGGTCTGCTGAAAAGATTTCACAGCAATGGAGATGATTTACTACAAAGGAAAATCTGATCCATCGAGACCATAACAAAAGTCCAAGTTCAGAGTGAGTGAGAGAGTGTCTCGGCTAATTAGGCTATTGCCGTCTCTAATGCTTACACAGAAAAATAAGTTCATCACTTAGTGAGAAATATGGGAAGTTTTTGTAAAAGAGAAACCTGCTTCACAAAGGTGTGTGTGTGTGTGTGTGTGTTTGTGTGTGTGTGAGATCAGACTCGGCAGTAAAGTCCGACACACTCTGATTTAATGCGCAGCAGAAATGATGAGAGAGGCTGCTGGACTGAAGTCATGGTCAGGATGTGCACTCCAGTAGCAACACTGAGAATAGTTGACGTGACACCAAATACACGTACAGTAATTATGTATAAACCCATGAGCCATGATGCATAAAAAAACACTCACATTTCCATCTATCATATTACACACTTTACTGACAGATGATAACTCGATATTTTGTTGCCTCCAGAGGAGCTCAGGAGCTAATTTAGCTTTTTTTAAATAATATATTGTGTGCACAAGATGGAACTAATATCTTGTGCACAAGATATTAGCTATTAGATTATATTTATATATATATATATATACCAGACTTATGAAAAGATTGTGGTGTTGGAGGTTGTGTGCTTTGTCCTCCATCAAATGAACAGGTCTTCCCAAAGTGAAAAGGAAACCGCTATCATGATTATATCCTTTATGTTTTTGTTTTGTTTCTTTTTTCCTGTGACATTTACGCCAATCATAATACCACTACAGTAAAATCAACTTATAAAACTTGTACAAACAATCTGGGGCTACAGCACAGCATCCAAGTTCCCCACCGCCTCAACTTCCCACAAACAAATTAACAACATCAGCAGCTGTCAGTCTTCCTCTTCCTGCTGACCTGAGCCATCAGTCTCCTCCCTGGTTTCCTGACATTAGCGATCCGAGTCGTGTACACTCTCTCCCCCTCCTCGCCTTTGATGCCTCTTTCTCTTCGTCTCCTGCCACCTGCGAGTAGCCCATTTAAATTTAAAAGGGCCCAAAGGACTCTCAGCCTGGCTGTGTAGGGCTCTTTGCTGCCCTGACCTGGATAATATGTGGCTCTTTTAATAATGGGTAATGAAACTTACCACCTCAGCACTTAGCACTGATCTTATACTCTCTGTCCTTCTCCGTTTTTCTTCCTCACTTCCCCTCATTTTTAATTCTTTCATCTATTTCAATTTATTCCAGTCTCTTTCTCTTAGTCTCCATCTCTCTTTCTCCCTGAGGAGTCTGAGTAGAAGCCATAGATGGTAATTATCTCTCTCTCAGGCCTGTCTGTCTGACTCACACGCACACACTTTACTCCGTCATTTTATTCAATCACTGAATGACAGAGGGTGAAGCAGTGCTACCCAGTGAGGACTTGATGTGACACGGTTAACACCTGGCTGTCAGAAACACATCACTCTCCCGTCACTTTTTCAAATCAGATGCAGCCCCACCCCCCTCGGCTTTCTCCGCCTGCTTTGTAGGTGGTGTCGACTCATATTGACGGACATATCGCGGCCCCTCAGTTCTGGTCCTGACTCTTTTACTTTACCTTCTGCTCTAACAGAAATTCAAACTGTCCTTGCATTCAGGTGGTAACTCTGACTTGTTCATGGTACCGAATGATAATCGTGACTGAGCAGCATGTTGTGTTTGCAGAATCGATTCTGCCTCGGGATGTTTACCTTCACTGGTTGAGTCAAAAACTTGGGTGAACTGGGATACGGTTTCTGCAGAAGCAGTTGTGGGTTGTTGTCATATTATCGAACGGCAATTCAACCTTTTTCTGCCTTTTTCAACGTTGGGAAGGGGCAGGATTAACTCTCAGGGGTCTCATGTCCACGCTACCCCGGCTAAATTTGTAAACACATTTTCTTTCATTTTTTTTTCCTTTTTGGCCCTCCGTCCAGACTAAAACAGTGTTTTTTTTTCTCCCCCAAAAACTGAGTTTTTCCAAAATGGCCTCCAGAGTGTGTGAGTATGTAAATGTGAAAACGCCAGCTTGGCATTGTAGTGTGTTCATGTAAAATGAAGCTGTGATCAAATAGTTGGTGGCAGCATTTCATTGTATTTCATTGGAAGAGGAAGAAGAAACGCAACAACAATAACAACTGCAGACGGCTTCGTGCGAGTGTTGTTCTCTTTGTCTGCTCTGATAGCTACGTTTAACTCTGAACAAGCTATCTGCCACCTTTCTCTCTCTGAAATTATTGTAATCTGCTCGCAATAAACAGAATGTCAAGGGAGCCGCCACGGAAACGGAAATAGTATACCATTTCTTCTTCGCTGCTTTTCTGTGGCTGATTTACTCATCTGTCCTCTGCACATGCCCACAAGTTTCAGTTACTGAGCTATCCTGCTGGTGGAGGTGGAATCCATCAATGAAGCACAGCTGTAAGTTCTCAACACTGACCATCTCATGCACACAAGAAAAAAGGAAAACGCACCACAATTCAAACATTTAAAAAAACAATAAATACACACATGCAAGAAAACTGTCCTTAAATAATCACACCTTGAATATAAACCATGAAACTGGACTAGAAAGTACATGCAAAATATAATCAACAAGTTAAAATGTGTTTTGTGGATCAGATAAGATCTAATGCTGAATGCTTGACAGTCTGGGAGACACGCATGCAGGAATCAGTCTCAGTCACTGCTGGATAACAATAAGGTCATATAGTCAAACTCACCGCTGCAATTCTGTATATTTGATTCAGACTAGCGACTGTGTCTATTCATTTTCATTTTTCTTCCTACTCCTGTGTGCACCTCATGATTCTGTGCAAGAAAAAAAAAACATGCAGTGTTTTAAAAATATAGACCTCGTCTTTATTCTAAAATCATAAGGAAATGGAATATATTTTATATAGCAGTAAAAGAAAGTCAACACTTTGGTCGTCCCATTCTCCCTCTAAATGTAGGTGCCTCGCTGAGCATTTGGTGTTGAAGGCTTTCTATAACAGCTTGGGAATAGCTCAAGAAAACCAATTCTTAGCAAAGGATGGTAATGCAAAATTTAAAGTGAAAGTGATCTGCTGTTGAAAAGAGAGGAAACAATGATGTTCTTTACAAAAATTTTCCATTTTGTTGTGAGCTTACATGTATCTTTCACAAATAGCCATTCCACTTCTCTACTCTAGCAATGGGGGTGGCTAATGGATCGACCCCCTATCATAAGTTAGAAGTTGTTACTCTGAAGTAAAAAGGGAAAACAAATCTTAAACCTCTCAAGAGTATGTAATAAAAAAGGAGGGAGGGAGGAATACAAAAGTGTCAGTGGTTTAAGGACAAGAAAACAGAAGATGTCTCTGGTAAAATTAGATCATCACTTGTGAGTCATTACAAGCTTTTTTTTCCTCCATTTTTCATTTCCAAGGCTACCAATAAATCCTGAAGGGTATACTCACTGCCTGTGCATCTCCACCACACAGTTTCTTTGTGTTTGTTTTCTTTCTCTGCCTCTTCCTACTTTTGGGGGGAGATCATGCATATTTCATGGTTATACGCCTCTTTTAGCAGCAAATTATATTTGGAAAATGAATAAACAAAAGGGATTTGATTATTCAAACTGAACTCCAAAGTAGAGCTCCAGAACTTTTTATTCAGAGACCACATGCCTGCAGGGATATATGTGTGTAGGGAGTGAACCACTGTCTCTGACACTGTGTCCTTTTCATTTAATAAAAAGGCATGCAGAGTCTGATCTGTATACAGAGAATATTGAAAAATTTGCACTTTTTTTTCTCCACCTTACCAACCCTGTCTCCTCAAAATCATGTTACCACACACTGTCAAGACACTGTTTAGACACTGTCACTGTCTAATGTGAGAAAATGTATGTTCTGGCTTGTGATTCATTTTGGTGCAATGCATTATATGCACCTATATTTGTTGCTAATATTATTTTTAATTGATGTGGTTTTACAGTTTAACCATTAAAATAAATCTTTCCAGTACAAATGAAGGATACTGGTCATAAGTATGTTCTCTAGTAAGTCTACCACTGTTTAAAACACTTGACGTGAGCTTATGTAGCTTTTCCTGTAAGGCCAGTAGAGAAGCATCCTTCAGACCAATGGTTCCCAACTAGTCTTTCCACAGGGTTCAGATTTTTTTTAGTCCGGTTAAATCAGACTTTGCTTTGTTTTCCCCCTTGCTGTGATTCGTTTGGACAGGTCTGAACACAGTAATCATACTTGGGTGTGGACCCAAACAACCATATCGAAATCCTTTAGTGGAGGCGGTCTCAGTCTAGTCCCAAACAAACCCCAGGAGCTGTTCATTTGTGGTGAGAATGTGATCTGAACTCGATCCAATCCAACTACTAGGCATACTCTGCGAATTTGAGCTAAACATCTCCTGTAGCCAGGTGTGCTTTGCATATTGAGATGCAGATGAGTAAACTTAACAGTTGCTAGCAGCTAGCTGGAGAATTAATTGAGGTCCAACCTGGACTAGTGCAAAAAAGTTGTTTTTGGCCAGAGGACCTTCTTCAGGACCTTCTTCCTGTGTTTATGATGTTGCTCCCACCCCAGACACAACTGACCAATAAGCAGAGTGAATGTTATCACATGGCTTGTAGTGATTCACTTTGGTTCGCTTGGATTTTTCTCAGTATGAAAAATAACTGAACCAAGGACAAAACACAAAGTTTATCAACTACACCAATGGATTCAAACCCTCGTCCTTCTTGCTCCCTAAAATAAAAACTAAAATAATACAAGTAAAACTGAGGCTTACAAAGCATTGCACCGAGGGAGTGAAATTAGGTCTCAAAACCAATATTTAAGAAACATTAGAAGCATTACAACAGCAATTAAAACTAATTAAGGTTTATTTAAACTACTTAAACTACAATTTTTGTGGCAGAATGTGAAAACAGGCCTAATACAAAGAACAGGTCAATACAACAGTTGCAGCTGAAAATGATAAGACATTCACTGCAAAAACTTTTTTTTTTCAATTTTGTTTATTTTTTATTATTTTGTGTTCAGTGTTAGTAAAACCAAGCTGAATATATTCTATGTCAGTTTTGTTCAACCTGTTGTGGAGCCAGCTTCTTCTTCTGTCTCTGGAGAGACCGCTACAGTCAACGGACATACAAGGCGACCGTAACCCAAAAAGCCAGCATTGATAGGTTATTGGTACTGTATAGCTGCATGTTGTAGCACCTCTTTAAATAGGCATTGGTAAATGGTACTTTGAAATAAAAGTGTGGAAATTTACTATATTTCAAAGTTGACCCAAATGCTTTCGACCAACTCAGAATGAGCAGAGTTACTTTGCTTTTTGGCTTTGTGAGCCATTGCTTTCCAAACATGAGAGTGAAGAGACCTCATCGCCTGGATTGCAAAGTTAATCAATTTCCACAACTCTGACCTTGTTTGTTGATGACCTTTCAGTGCACAACTAACAAGATGACAGCTGTTCATGACGCCACCTGAAAGTGACGTGCGATGTACGAAAAGTCTGAGCTTCAGATGTCCTAGAACTATACAATACTGTCTTAAAATCATATTGCAGACTATTAGCAGTCAGACCAGTAAATATGCAGGCAGTAAGTAATTGCACACAGCTATTTGGTTGACATTGGCTACATGAATCTATTCTACACTTTGTCTCTGTGCTGCAGATGGCTTTAAAGGTTCGGTGTGCTTGAGACAAATTAATTTGTTCAACCACGTCTAAAGGCAAAGAAGAAGGGCGAGACGTGATGACTCATACAAATACATATGTTCAGTCTCTCCTCAAAGGCGTTTGTGCTGTTGCATCGGGTTGTAAAAACGGACATGGTGAATGAACTAGTTGATTTAAGAATGAAAAGGAAGATGTAGGCAGAAATTTAAACCCTTTTGTGAAATGGGTGTGCTTGTCAGACTGGCTGTTTCAGAAAGTTACATAAATTGTTGAATGCAACCCCCCCAGTGCCAATACTGGAAAAGTGTGGCGAGTGTCTGTGGTCCTCGAACTCCGGAGCAGCCTGCCAGCATAACCTGAGGGTACCAGTCAGCTTCAGCCACAATCTTGGCATTTACATAATGACATTTAAATCAGACCAACTCTAAGTAGTCCTTAAGAGACGCGTTGCTCTGCAATGAAATCATAAATAGTTCCAATTTATATCCTTTTTATAATTAATCTACTGCATTTCTTGAATTACATTCCTCCATGTTTCTCATGTTCAATCAGTTATCTTTGTAATGTTTTAATTTGCTGCATATGTTGTATATGAGGTTTTATATAAATAAAGGCTCGGGTGATGTAAGCTGTATTTATGTACATGTGGAGTTTTCCTGCTGGTGCCAGCTGATAAGGCTGCTGAGCATTAAGAATAATGTGAATATAGTGGGTGCGTTTGGGGTACACAGGCCAGGAGATCTCACAGGAATGATATGCTCCCTCAACCACCTCTCCTTTTTTCATTAACATAATACCTTACTGTTGCATGCATAGAAATTGTTCATGCTTCAGCAATCGTCTTTTTCCTCTTCTCCTCCTCCTTGCACCTGTCCTCACTACTTTATTTTTACACACCCTCCTTTATCTGTTTCTCCAAGCTCCTCTTCCCCTTTTCTTTACCCCATTCCAGTTTTAAAAGCCACACATATAGCGCTGCTTTGCTATATCATGTTGCAGTGTGGCTGCAAAGCCCCGAGCAGATCTGTAATATCTCTTATTGCTGCCTCAGTAACTATTTACCCTGTGAGCTGTGTTCTCTGTTTTGTGTATTCAGTGCCAGCGCTGGCTTGGGTGAACTAAATCCCTGAGGGTGAAAGAGACAGAGATGGAGAGAGAATGGGAGGAAGGGGAAGTGAGGCCTTTTTAAAAACCTTCTCAGATCAGCCTGTATCATCCCTGTAGATGCTCCCTCAACTGCCCTTTTTTTTTAAAATGACATTTGAAAAGAAAAGCTGCTTCAAATCATTGCAGGGTGGCCCAGCAGGGGAATAAGAGGCTTTATAATGGAGCAGTGGAATATTTTGTTTGAGGAAAAAATTAGCAGCTTCACACATTTACTTTTTGTAAAATGAACCTGCCACATCTGAGTAATTGGGCACAAATTTAATTTTAAGAAGTGTTTAGTCACAGTAATGCAGCATATCAGACTCAATTATATGATATTTATGGATAGTAAACATTTCAAATGAATTTATCTGAATTTCAGGAGGATGTTTGCTGTTTAGAAATGTAAACAAGTAAGATATAAAACCAATTAAATTACATTGCAGGAAAGGTAACCTGCAATATTCCTTTTCATTACCTTTTTATTCTTTGAAGGTATAACAAGCCAGATAAAAGCTGTAAAGCATGAAAGTCCCCATTTACAAATATGACCCACAGCTGAAAGCTGCTAATTCAGACCTGGATGTTAACGGTCATTCTGGAAATTGCCATGACCCATTGCAACTTGAACTTTGCATAGTGAGATGGTCGCACCAAAACAGTCAATTACAAACAAAACACACACAAATTCACGTGTAAAATGAAATGTATCAAACATTACTGATGAAAAATAAATCAAATGTATCAGAGAATTTGTTTTAATTTGAACTTCAGAACAGACAATTGTATTAAAGCAGAATACTGTAACATATGTCATATGTACAAAAAATGCTTAAGATAAAGCTTGGGACAGGCAAAAGTAAATATACAAAATAACAATAAGAAACAATGAATTTAAGGTGAAACAAAAGACAAGAAAAACTACTACAGATAAGGCATTTGCTCTATATAAAGTAACCAGTGTAAAAATAAATGATGGTCAAAAAAAAAAAACATTAGATGCAATGAGTATGGAGTATATACAGATGAAAGCAGCCGGGAGGTGCACACTCATCTGCTCATGTACAGCCTGCCAGATGGTAGCATAGTGAACAGTTTTTGTTCAGGGTGGCTATGGTCCTCGGTAATCTTGCGTGCCAACAGAGATGACGTCAGCTGTCTTCACGACTCTTTGGAGAGCCTTGAGGTCATGGGTGGAGCATCTGCCACACCAAACTGGGATACAACCTGTCAAGAGGCTCTCAGTGGTGCATCTGTGAGGAAGAGATGTTGGCGTGCTGCTCCAACTATGGTGTCTGTGTGCAGCTGTAACCATGTCCCTGTCTCATTGATGTTGGTGATGAGGTCCTGAATGGTCTTGTCATTGGCACATTCTCTCTTAAAGTTAATGAATTAAACGTTGAATACATCACATCTCATCTCTACATACATAATGTCAAAGATTGAGAGAATATTACTCCACATTTGCCTGGCATGTTTTAATATTTTTATTTGATGTCAAAGATTAGCTATGAGGTTTAAATTATTTAAACTTTATTTGAATGCTAAAGACTATTTTGCAGATCCAATTTTGAAGCCAGACACTCCATTTGTGGGCCTTGAGGGGAAAGTCTGTCAGCTAAACATAACTAGAGTAACTGTCAAATATTGTCTGGGAGTTATGAGAAAAAAAGTATCAGCCTGGGTGGTTGTGCAGCAGGCAGACAACAGACTGAAGTAGAAGAAATGAGTTACAGAACGTTCAGAATCAATCCTCATTTCATGAATTAGTCTGCTCTTTGTTTCCCAATGAAATGACCTTCATCGGTGAAAATCCAATTTGAGAAGCAAAGATTTTCATTTTCATCCTGTCTGACTGACATTGCCACAGTGGAGAAAGAGATGTGGCACAGAATGAGACTCAGTGTAATGACAATCTAATTTTATTTATCCTGACATTGCTGTGGCTGTCTTATTGCTGAATAACCTCGAGCAGCAGCACTCTATGTGCATCTGTCTGTGTCTAAATATTCCTGGTCCATTAAATGTGATCCAGATTTCTGTAGCAGACTGACTCACATTAAATCAGAGGATGTCATCCTTAAGATTGTGGAGGTTGTTGATGGCATAGGGAAAGACGAGGGTGGTGTGGGTAGATGAAGAGAAGACTGATAGATGACTACTTGTGTGTTGTATACTTTCAAATCTGCAGCAAATACAGATTCAATTTTTAAAAGGGTGTTACTGTAAGCAAATTGACGGTGTTGGACCAATTGGAAAGTGTAATCAATTATTCATTACTTATTAAAGTAGAATTATTTCTGTCACTCAACTCTGTCAAAGTCTTCCAACAACTCCAAAGCCACCTCACCAGCATCTTACTGTGTAGAAAGAGAAAATGAGGCATTGTGGTTTAACAAGCAATCAGTCTATGATTTGGGAGGAGGTTGGGGTGGTCAGTTGGATAATCTTGGCTTGTGACTTTTACACTGGTGACCGCCATTTGCAACCTGTCTAACTTGTGTCTTTTAACCATGACCAATGATCTTTCCTGAAACTTCACCATGTTTCAGTTGCCTAAACTTGAACATGTTTTACCTGTAGAGGTTTCAGATGGGAAAATATTTCAAGTCAAATTAAACAACAAAATATGATGTTGGTTCATGTACACAGCTCATGTACTGATCTTACACCATGAGAAGTTACTGGCAGGACAGCATTGTTTGTCTTTACCTTCCAAAACTGTTTCATATCACTGTTGAAAAATTCATTTTATGACAATGCTATTAGGCACAAACATGGCTTGGTTAGGTTTAGGAAAAGTTCATGGTTTGGGTTAAAATGATCATTTTGTTAAGAATAGAGAAACATTGTGGTTTGGATTGACATTACTACTTAACATAAGTCAACCTTTGTCATCGTGGTTACAATAATAACAATGTGGTTAAAGTGGACCTATTATGCTTCTGGGACTCCACTAGAGTTCAAAAAGCTCCTTATTTATCTCATACTGGCCCCTTATGCAGCCCCTTAGTTCAGCCTCTGTCTCTAACAGGCAGTCTTAGCTCCTGTTTGTTTTGACTGGCCAGCTTTCTGGAGTCCTGCTGAGGGGCAGCTGTATCAGATTTGTGTTAAGTTACCACTGATGAAAACCCAACATTTCTTGTTTTACTGCTTCATTACAGCTATTTGAAGCTGTATAAGCAAGTTTTAAAGGGGACAGATTATGCTCATTTCCAGCTCTTTATTTTCATTCTGGGACTCCACTAGAGTAGCTTTGCATGAGTCACAGTTAAAAAAAAAAACTCCTGATTTATCTTATTCTGGCCCTTTATGCAGCCCCTCAGTTCAGCCTCAGTCTCAACCTCAACCTCAGGTTTTTGGTTTTTTTTTTTAATGTTGTAGATAATACAAAATGTCTGCGTGCTGGAGCAGTAAAATGAAGTATGACCTGTGTGGGCAGGAAGCTGAAAACAACATATTTGTGCTCATTTAGTTTTTACATATTGAATAAAAGGGAGGCCTGCTTTACCAAATTATGTTTTAAATCAAAAAGCCGATGGTGCTTTTTTTCCCTTTTTGTGAGTGGTTCTTAAAAAGTTTTTTTTTATATACAGTCATGTAGCCTTGTCTCCGTCCTTGTGTGGTCCTGAGCAGGTTTTGGCAGCAAACTAAGATAACTTGTGTCTAAATCAGTCATGGTAGACAAGTGCATTCTTTGTGCTTAATACTGTGAGATGGAAAGAGCTTCCTAAAACCACAATTCAATTATTCTGAGTGCTTTCCCAACTCCTTAGAGAAAGAAGAAGAGCTTGTGTCATAGATGGGATCTGTCCTCTATGTGCAGGTCCAGTCAGGATAATGAATAGCCCATTGAATAATTCATACTGAGGCACAAGTCAAAAACATAAGCTAATATGTTTTTCTGAGTATGACAGATGAGGACAGTCCTCGGCACAGCAGAGAATATTTAGTCTAAATGATTGAAACATGAGGTGAAATGTTAATGTCGCTGTAGCTGCAGGCAACAACCTTCCTCCTTCCTAAAGTCTGCTCTGCGGTTCTGGCTCCATGAATTTACTTTTGAGGACAGGGCTTCAATTGGATTCATCAAGACAAGTGTATTAGCCCACTTGTGTTCGGGCAGCTGAAGAGGAAGGACCGCAAAAGCCATGAATGAACTTTTACTGTTTTATGTCCCTTTTTTTTGGACTTCTTGTAGTTATGTGTGTAACCCAAAATAACCATATACAACTTCAATAAACTGTGTGGATTGTAAAGTCACATCTCTGATTAAGTTCTTACCGGACAGCCTGCAGCGGACCAGTCCTCAGTTAACCAGTTTTAAGTAGTTTTTACACTACACACTCAATATCTAAAATACAACAAACACTGTATTCATTTATATTTACTATAAAATCCAGCATACAGGTGTTTCTCCAATTTACACAGCCCGTATATGTTTAAGTAAAGTTATTTGATGTCATCTTGGATTTATACAACCGAAGATGATAAATTCAACGGTTAGTTAACGTGGTTGAGGTGAACAGAAATCAGTATATTCTGGGTTAATATCAGGGAAAGGAAAGCCAGACTTTCCACAATCCTTCAAACATTCATTTCAGCCGCACTGTGCTGCTCCACATCTGACCTGCACCTCTGCACTCTGGGTGTGACAACGCTGATGAAATGTTGAGCAGATTTTGATTTGAGATTTGAGTTGGCTTATCTTATCTTATATCTTTTCAAACTGAAAAGTGCTGGAATAGGTATGGCTCCCGACAATTGCACAGATAACACTGCTGGTTTGGATGTTTATGATAGTGGAATATATAATTAATGCGTGATGTGAAGTGGAATTAAATGTGTGAAAGGATCATTATACAATCTGGCTTCAATTCACCACCTCACCATCTGCGTTGCCAATTTCCCCTGTCTCCAAAATGTTCGTATGTATGGGTCAGAGTTTATGTACAGGTGTGCACATTCTCCTGTCAAGCTTGTTTTTATAGATCACAACCTTTGCTTGGGAAGTGTCTTTCACTCCCTGTTTTGTGCATACTCAACGGTTATAAATGAGACCCTGGTCACTACGTTTTTATAGAGTACCAACCTCACACCCTGCACTGGCTGGGGGCTACACACCCACTGCCCAAAGGCTGAAGCCCAGAAACATCCTAACACAGCAAAATAATAAGAAAATATAGACAGAGGCCAGCGATTCTGTAGATACATACACCGCTACACACTTCTAGTGGGTCATAAGTGATGATTAAGAGGGATTATTTTAGTCTATACATTGTTTTTTAGGAAAATCCTGCATAGTATACCTTTAACCTGGGGTTCAGGCCATGATTGGACTGTAAAGAACACTACTTTTTAAAGAATTTGTTGCATTGTGTGAGCATGTTGCTTTAGGTACCAGAGAAAAGATGAAGTAGAATTCAGGAAGTCCAGTTTGAGACTTTCCTCCCAAGTAAAATGACAGAATCAGTTGTTTGAGCAAGTACCCCAAAATGACACATGCATATCTTCAAATGCCAGAAGAAATCAGGTGATTTTATTATAGAGCAGAGATTTTCAAACTATGAGGCATGCCTGCCCAGGGGGGCATGGAGAGAGAGATGTGAGCCTCAATTTGCATCAAAACTCTTACTCCTTCTTTTAGTCCTAGCAAAATCCAAAAACACAGACATAATACATACATTTCTAGATTCAGTGTGACTTTCTGGTAGGTCTAACATAACCATGTCAAATGAATCTAATAAGTTACATTGCTCAAATGCATTTTGCTTTTATCTGTTTATACAGTATTGTGCTGATTTTACAGTTGTTTGCATCATGCAATTAACTGGGGGCCCCACAGTGTCAGACTTTGAAAACACCTGTCATAGAGCCAAAAAAAAGGAGGAGGTTGGGGTTTATGGATTCATGATCTTGCCTTAATGATGATTTCTTACGTCCATTTTAACCCAAACCTTTACCCATAAAGTACAACTTCCACATCAAATTACCTACAGTACAATATTTCAACTAACACAGAGCTCATCTGAGAATTCTGATCCTGTGTGAATGTTAAGTTCATTACTTTTTTATGAAGGGATTTGTCTGGTTTTTCTGCACTACTCTTCTTCCTCCTGCGCAGACATTATTGAGGCTGTATGTGGTGGAAATTATTAATGAAAAATTCAAGAGGCTCATTTAGCTACACAGCATGGAGATCCAGAGAAGGTGCAAGCGCAAATCCATCAAGAAAGTAAAAACACGACAGATAATTAGATGGAAGACATTTGTTTCTTGTCTAAACAGGTGATACACAAACTTCATTGTCACTATATTTCAAAGCTTTCTAAAATAATCCTTGGAATCTGCTCTGTAAATTTCAAGACATCTCTTTCTGTGGCATGTTGCATGAGAAACAGTCTGGTAAATTCTTAACCCGGTAGTTTCCCAAGAAATACTAATCCTGCAAAAAATAAGATTTAGGTCTGGATTTATTGCAATTGTATTCTCTAGGCTTGTTTCTTTCTTTGTTGCTGCATCTTGATGTACTCTGGATGACCTATTGAATCCAAGGATTGCACCGGGATGAGGAGTAGATGCAGCACCACAGAATCCAAACCAGAGTGAAGTGAAGCCTGAAGGTTGGAGGATCAAGACAATAAGTGTTACAACATGTAAATAACAGTGACAAGGTCAGTAATTTGAAAGTCAGTTGTTACCTGTCAAAATGGTCCCTTGGATTTACTGTCAAGAAGAAAATCAATTACTTGGGTGTTTAGTCAGTGCTCTTCTGGCTGGTTTAAAGTGGGCTGGGTCTTGTTGAGAAAGTAATGTCCCTTTTTTCCACATATCATTTTGTAACAGGAATTAGTCTCATGCCAGTTATTGAGTTGTTTTTTTTATGTTGCCACTGTCTGTAAAATATGATCCAGCATCACCCACATAGTCCAGAGGAAGCAGATTAGATTGTTTATTTTGACTGTTGCTTTGTCACTTTTAAAGAGAAAGCACATCAAATCAAATCACTTATATTTCAATAAAAGCAGAGTTTGATTGTACATAATAATTTTAGCCATGCTAGCAGGGTGACTCAGGAGATGACAACATCACTTGGTTGGTCCACCATTTTGGTTCAGAGTGAAACATTTCAAGTATTCAAGGCCTGACTCAAAATTTGGTATAGTTATTCATGATTCACAGACTATGCATCATAATGACTTTGGTACTAGCAGGTCTAGCACCAAGTTATAATGTCAGATGTTTATATTAAACATGGCCAAAGATTCAAAACTTGAAGTGAATGTATGTAAAAATGCTCAAAAGCCAGGGCTTTAACCTGCTCTGAACGCTCTGTTTGCAAAGTTACCTCTACTTCCCTCTTGTGATGACGTCAGATTGTCACATGCCCACAAGCGGCCGTCCGTTCCAGGAGCTGACCAATCAGAACAGAGTGGGCTCATCAGAAGGGGCCTTAAAGAGACGGAAGCTTAAAAAGCCTGTTTCAGACAAAGGCTGAACTGAGGGGCTGCATAAAGGATACATTTTTTTTGAACTGTGAATCATGCAAAGATATTCCAGTAGAGCCCCAGAATATAAATAGACCTGATATGAATATATCCCCCCTTTAACAACTATTGGTTTGACTGCCATTAAATTTGGGTTTACATGTAACAACTTTGGTGATTGTCTGACTTTTTGTCTTGCAACATCATCATGTAAAAATTACAATTAGTCCAATAATTTTAATATCAGCAAGTGTTAGCATGCAAAATTGGTGAACTAAGATCAACTTTATCCATCTCAACATTTTTTTTTCTTTACAATGAGCAATACAGTCTCACAGAAGTGTTAGAGTGGCTGTAGAGTCTTGTTTTAAGCTGTTTAGACTATAAACCCTCTGAATAGTACAGGAACAATTAACCCATCTGCACCACTGTGGCTCCGAACCACATAATGATCCTCAGTTTAGGGAGCAGTGGGAGCTGTACTTTGGGAGCTCCTGCCCGAACAGCTTCTCATCAGGACACGAGGTCATACTGCACCACTGCTGAGCGGCGGAGAGTGTGTGTGTGTGAGTGAACTTTTGTGAAGTAAAGCAAGTTGCAGAGGTTGTTAGCTGCTGAATGGCACCTGAGAGATTACATGGCAGTGTAGATTGGTGGCTGCTGCACGCCTGAGGCAGTAAACTCGGCACAGCAAGATGCATTGTTTGTGTCACTCACAAACATGCCACTCTGGAGGCAAACATAATAATCTCTTTGTTGGAGCTAAATCTCAGTGGACAAACTCAAATAAGTGTGTTTTCCTTGGAGCGCTAATTAACCAAAAGGCAAAGTTAAATTGTGCAAAAAGGAACTTTTATCATTCATAGCTTTTTAAACCAGTGACTTCTTTTTGGACTAATTCAGGACTGATGAGCTTGTTCATTGATTTGAAATGTTCTTTGTTAATTATAGTCCTCCATAACTTGACGGGATGGCAGTGCCACGGAAGTGTTTTTGTTGCAATTACGAAAACAAATGACTGCAGTTTTGCAGGGATGTAAGCTTCTGCATTATTTATTTGTATCCATGCAAGCGGCATGGCTCTAGGGATGGCAATGTCGGTCAGTCGGTCGGTCCACCACTGTGGTCTAGACTGAAATATGACAACATCTACTGGATGAATTGACCTGACATTCGTTACACACATTCATGGTCCCCTCAGGATGAATTGTGCTGTAATGGTTCTGACTTTTCATCTGGCACCACTATTAGGCCAAAATAGTTTGGGTTTTTTTGCCACTGAAATATTGATCTCAGCACTCTGTGCTCTCCACTTCTTTGCACTATTTGTATCCTGTTTTATAGTTCACAGAAACAGTTGTTGTATACCAATTGTGGATACCTTGTATATGATTCTGAAGATTGTCATGTCATGTGTGAATACATTGAGAACCACTAAACCAGAGTCAAAATCCTTGTATGCGTCAACATACTTGGCCAATAAAGATGATTCTGATTCTGAAACTTAAATTTGTAGTATTTGGTATAAACCAATGACATTCCCATCTGCATCAGCTGTACTTTGCACTTTGTACCAAATGTTAGCATGCTAATACGCTAAACTAAGATGGTGAACATAGTAAGCATTGTACCTGCTTAACATCAGTATAACATTGTCATAGTGAGTATGTTAGCATGCCAACATTAGCAATTAGCTCAAACTACCACTGTGCCCAAGTACAGGTGTAGGCTCTTCTTTATATATATATATATACATATATATATTTCCAACAAGTCAACTCAATTTTTATTTATATAGCCCAATATCGCAAATCACAGATTTACCTCATGGGGCTTTACAATTTATACAGCATGTTACATCCTATATCCTTAGATGCTTGATTCAAATAAAGAAAAACTCCCCCAAAAAACCCTTTTTAATGAGGAAAAAAATGATAAGCATAAAAGCAAATTGGTTTCTGGTAGAACTGGCAAACTATCAAATACCTGGTCTTACATTGAGACATGTTCCTTCAACATCTTTGCACAGTGATTTCAATTAAAGAAAACAGACCACAAATCAAAGCATCAATGGTCATCACTTAGTGTCATTTGAAATTCAGGAAAATGTGCTTTGTGTGCATCTTTGTGAAGGTCAGCCGGTTTGGGTTGTATTTCTGCTTTCACCTGGAAAAAAGTTTTTTCTTCCTCTGTATTGCAGCTATGCAACTGACCAATAACCATCCATCATGAAACAATTTTTTTAAATTGAGTGTATGTTGCAAAATGGCCAGTAAAAGCATTCAATCATTTGTGTATAAATAGAGCCCTCCATGTGCTTCCACTGGGCTGATTTAAAAAATTAAAAAATAAAAAAATTGAGCTATAAGGCCAAATATTCTCTAGTTCCATTTTCTCCAATGTGAGACTGCTGTGTTTGTCACTTAATGTGATTGTAAATGTAATCTCTTTTTTAACTGTTCATGTCTTAATGATTTTGTCTGAACTGTATTTATTTACACTGCTTGGGGCCATGTCGTATTACTTCTGTGGACTCTATTGCAAAGTTCATGATTTAGCTTTTTTTAGTTAGTGTATTATCCATGCAGTAGTAGTGAACTCTCTTTGACTCTTTCTACACTTTTATTAGCTGTAAACTGTGTGATCTGAGCTTCTTATCTGCATGGTACCAAGAAATCTCTGCTTCCATGGAGAGACTGTAAGTTCTGCTGCACTGATGATAACCTCAATGTGGGGTCATGCTTATGGAGTCAGATCAGTCTCATAATTAAGCTTGTTAGATAGCGACACACACACACACAAAGTTGTGATGTATATTTCATGCTCTGTTGGCCCTCTCTGTGCCCACCCTACCTCAGCCAAGCCTGAATGAAACATTCATACAGCAGATCCCATTTGCATACCAAGAAAACCTCCACAGCTAAATTCGGTTGGAGAAAATACATCTTCTGCTGCACTGCGTAGTCTCCCCCAATATCCATGTTCCTGTGTTCTTCCCCAGCTATCATTGCTTGCACAACAACAATGATTCTTCTTGGGTCACAATGTTTTATCAAACTGTCTCTGCATCTTAAAGTGCAAATAAAACAGACTTATTTGAATATACAAAAAAGGCAAAAATCTCAGAGTAGGTGACCTCACTCTGTGATTGAGCAATTTTGAAAGTCACTGGACATAAGTCCTGCAGACATGAGCCACTGATGGTGAGAGATTTTGTAAGTTTTGTGTTAAGTAGTAATGAGTGTGAAAACCACAGTAGGTAATGGATTTCTTCAGAAAGCCATTTACTGCACATTTCTACAAGCTTTTCTTTCCCCATCAATCAGGAGTGAAAATCTTACAAATTTAAAGATAGAAAGAACATTGAAGTTTGAGTTTGAGTGTGGGAAAGTAATTGTTCAAAAGATACCTATTAAAAACTTTCTTGTGTCTCTGATAATAATTTAGACAATACTGTCCTTCCAACTTTGTGGCAACAGTTTGGGGAAGGTCCTTTTCTGTTTGAACATGACAATGCCCCTGTGCACAAAGCCAGCTCCATAAAGACATGGTTTTATCAGTTTGGTGTGCAACGTCTTGCACAGAGCCCTAACCTCAACCTAGTCAAGCACCCTTGGATGAACTGGAACATAGTTTGTGAGCAAGGTCCAACATAAGTGATGTTGGGCCTCCACATACAGTCAGACAAAGATGGGCCTACATGAAAACCCTGAGGCCTGGCCACGAGGCCGCCTTTGTTCTCCTGAAACAAAGGATCAGCACCAAAGGCTGATCACTAACTCCATTCCCCAGCGTGCACCATTTCACACCTAGGTGCTAAGTAGGAAATGGTCCCAACACAGTCTCTCATTGGCAGAGACGCACCAACATTACGGGGAGTCATGGCAACGGAGCCGTGACGTCATTCCCCTTTAAAACACGGAGCGGGAGAGAATCTCGTCCTCTTTCTTTTGCTAGTATTAGTTGGTAGTATAGTATTTATTGATTGAAGCAATTGTTGACCTTGTTAATTCTTGTGGAAGTTAATAAATACTCTTTATAGCTTTAAAGAGAAGTTTCTTGTCATTATTGTGCATCTGTTATTGTGATAAGTGGCTGATTAAGGGAGCCAGTGCTCGGACTTTCACCTTCACCATTCACTTAGAGGTGCTGATACACCAGGTATTAGCTCCCCTTAAGTGAATACTTTGTTTATGAGACTACCCTTACAGTTGGTTATTAGTCCCGGTCTCCGGGTGGTGCCCCGCATTATTAACTAAGTTAATAATTTTTAATTTCATAATTCATAATTATCTCTGATAATTATAAATTATAGCTAATAACCAAACGCACTCCTTTCAAGCCCAACAGTGGATACCTCTTTCTAGTGGCTGAATGGAACAAATCCCTGCAGCCAGGTTTAAAAATCTGGTGGAGAGCCTTCTCAGAAGAGTGAAAGCTTTTATAGCAGCATATTAATGCTCATGGTTCAATCACAATCAAATATGAATCATGTTCAGCTATCCACATACTTAAGTCATCATAATATGGGTTGTGACACTACACCCACTCTACACTACAACTAACTCCACTCAATGTTGGTTTGAATTTCTAACCCAACCCTAAGGTTGTTAAGGTTGGGCCAATTTTATGGGTTGTTTTGTGTAAAAATTGGATAATTTATGGGCATCTTCCTGCCAGGTAAAGCAAGCCCCACACAAGCTACAAGCAGTAGTGGTAGTTAGAAGTCTTCCCTCGCAAATATGCAGCAGTTCCTTTTAAACTGCTGCATATTTTGTGCTAGAAAAACCATTCAAATATCAAACTCTGCAGCTCATTCAGCAGATGTGTGCTGTTATTTTTCTATTTTCTAGCATATTCCAGCTATTACATTAGCTATTTTTTAAAAAATAAATGTTTAAGTGCAGTTTGAGAGAATTTGATCGATTGACAATTTTAGACTCTTTTTTAGGGGTGCTCAAGCACAGCTACATTTCATCTCAGCACCAATCATTTTTAGCCTTCTAACATTAAATTTGTAAACTTGCTTTAGGGCTTAAATGCTTGTAAATTGAAAATCAGCACCATCCAACGCTTCCTACCCACCTCTAGTTTCTAACTGAGCTGGCAAGATGTAGCAAGGGAGTGAATTTAGGATTTCACAGCTGCCAGTAGTTTCAGACGTTAGCTAGCTGGCTAGCTTGTGAGCTTGCTAGTAAAGTTAACAGCTAATGTTAGATCATCTCTGAACTAGCCTGTTAGTAAATTTGCTAATTTCAGATTTTAAACATGGCAATGTGTGAATGTCATTTGTGTCGGTACTGTTAAAGTTAGCCTAGTTAACGTTGTTTGTGTCAATTTAAGACTTAGAAAGTCTCTGGTTGTAGTTCCATAGTGTGATTTAGTGGGGGGGTTTGCAAGGCGCTGTATGCATATCACATTCTCATTAGGGGTGCAGCCCCCCTCAAGCTCTGGTCCTAGCATCGCCCCTGATTTGATCCAACACAGTTGCATCCTTTGTCACTTTGAAACTCAACTGCTCAGACATTCATTCACATTCATTTTAGGCAAACTAATGCCTCCTCAACAAAATGGGAACTTGTTCTTCACATGTCAGGGCTAATCTGCTAGCTTATTGGTTTAAGCACTGGTCTCACAGTCAGCCTGGCTGAGATTACAAGGTTGTGGGTTCAATCCTAGCTCTAGGCAACACAGCTGTCTTTAAGGAAATAAAGAACCCATCTCTCTCCCTTTCAACTGTCGAAATTAAACCTTCAGTGGCTTCAGGTTTCATTCACAATTCAAAACACCTCAGTCAAACGCACGCAGAAACCCCCCTCGTTGCCTTGTCTCCTCCTCTCTTCAAATTAAGTTGTTTACAGTGTTAGCTTATTTGAATATACCTTCCAGCATGCATTGCAGTTGGGTGAAAATTGTCCAGAAAACCTTTTGTCTGGACAACATGTCTCAGAGGAGTCGGATGGATTTCTCTCTGATCAACATTAAAGCAATGCAAGCCATGATGAAAATAAATATGCACATTAAATAAGAGAGTTATCTTTTGACTTCAGACAATAGTAAATCCACATCCACTGGATAAAGATGTTCTCACTTTAGGACCCCTTTTAGATCCCAAGGTTGTGAGTTCGGTCCCTGCTGAGGGCAGCAGTCAGTAGAATTGAAGGTGACAAAAATATAAACGCATCCATAATTCAAAACTGCCTTTATCTCACAAACACAAACAATTGCCACCTTTTCTCCTTGTCTCCTCTTCTCTTCATATTAAGTTGTTTTGAACAGTTTTAGTTTATTTAAATATTTCCCAGCATGCATTGCAGTGGTGTGAAAATAGTCCGGAATTTTTTTTTCTGGACAGTTTACATAATTGAGGCCACTGTGTGTCTTTTTAAACATGCGTCAGAGGAGTCAGATGTTTTTTTTTCTCTGAACAACATCAAAAAAATTAAAAACCATGAAGATAGAGATGCACGTTACTCACTTGCTTGACATGTGAGTAACTGGCAATTTTAAAGAGCGCTACTCATGGACTATGTGACTTTTAATGGTGCAGTTAATTCTGTGCTGCATGTCAAACAATTGTATCAGATATATGACCCAGTTTCATGAGTTGAATACAAAATATTGTTATTGTGTGACTACTGCAAGCAACATGAATGTCTTGATTGAAATCAATGGATATCACGCCCATTTGGGCCTAGAAAACGTTTCTGCCATTTTGTATTTTTTGGTAAACACAGTTTGTGCTTCTTATTGTGCATATTTCATCATATTCTATATTCATCAAACTTGGACCCCGCAAAAACTATAACTATTTGTTTTTTTTGATATTTTCTACTGTTTATTTGCAATTGGTTACCAAATCTTTGTAGGCGTGGTCTAAACACAAACTGCTATATCTCCTAAATGCATCATCATTCAATTGCAACTAATGCGCAACCTAGCAGCAATCACACACATTTTCTTCAGGAAATGCACATTCTAGTTATTTTCTTCTTCCATATATTTTTTGGAACACATTTACTTACACATATTTGCAGATAGGCACATCTTTCCAGTTTTCACTTGTAAAGCATATGGGTCTCATGTAGGTGATTACTTTGCTTTTTGATATCTGTTACAGTTATTGCAATATGATTTGATTTTTTTTACTGTAATAATATTTGAATGGCTGTCTATGGTACTACACATATATATATTAATATCTCAAATACTATATGTAATGTATAATACATATTATAATACATTATGTTTATATATATATATATATATATATATATATATATATATATATATATATATATATATATATATATATATATATATATATATATATATATATATATATATATATATATAGGATCGATTTTTGGATCCTTTTAAAATAATGTACATTGCTTCCATGGAGTCATTTGGAAGCCACCGCTACTTTATGGTTGTGTTTGTGTTTATGTTTATGGTTGTGTGCTGATTTACCAGCATCCCCCCTCTGTGACTCTATCTCTCTATTACTTGAACACATACACACATTTGCACAGCAGCCACCATGGTGACAGATGGTATCGCTGAACTCTGCTTCACCTGGAGAGCCCAGAGCTTTGAGTTTGGCTGTAAGCAATAAGCTGCACAAAGGGGAGTATGTTTGTCTTTCTGTGGGTGTGTGAACATGCCAGTTTTTATTTGACAGTCAGACATGGAGAGGATCAGAAGACCTGAAAGCCAATGGGAATAGGAGCTGCGAAGAATCTGAAGTTTTTCTGAATTGAGTTTGTGTCAACCAAAACTCCACTGCAAAAAGGAGTTGTTTAACTCATACTGTAACCTTTTGAGAACATTATTATGCAGTGACATACAGTCCTTGATTAATTTTGTCCTTCAGGTCAATGTGTCTGACATAAACTGACATGTATTGTCACATTAGAAAACATCACTGTCCTACTTTCCAACAAAGTGGAAAAGCAGCATTTTCAGCAGGTTGTTTTTAAGCTGTTACAGCACACAATGAATGCCGCATTTTTTTCTGAAGAGGGTGGTTATTATTTGCATGACCACAAGAGCATGCATGACGCATTTCATGCTATGATATTGAACAAAGGACCAACGCTGTTTTTCCCTTATTCACACTTTGTTACAATGAACCTGTGTGTGGTACTGTCAAATGATGAAATAATGATTAAGACATCAAAAGAACCATTGTGTGTTTGTGTGACTTAGTGAGCAAGATATTTTATTAAAACGCTATATCTGTTACATTTGTACTGAACATTAAAATGTATTCCTCATTGGTTCTTTGTAGCATGCTAGCCCTTGGCAAGAGTGCCAGAATTTTAGTTATTTTTTGTGTGTATGTGTGTGCACGTGTGGCTAGAGGCTTTTTTCCTCTACATCTGTACCTCCAAAGGCCGGAGGATTTGTATTTATTATTTCCTGGGAGGCTCGCCGAACCTGTATTCTCATTCATTTCACCATCCATACCTCCAAGGCTTCTACCATCTGTATTCCCAGACATGCTTCTGTACCTCAGAGGCTGACAGGCTCTGTGTTTTTTTTTTTTTTTTTTTTTTTTTTTACTCCTTTACACCACAAAGGCTTCAGATGGATGGATTTCCCATTGCTCGGGTGTAAATCTTTCATGTGTGAAATTGTCTGTGCTTAAAGAAGCCAGTGGCTGTGCTGAAGAAGCTGTCTGCGCCGCAGTTTTTGTTGTTGGTGACAGTCTGTGGTGTCAAAGTGCTAGAGATCAGTCACATCAGATGTTTTCATTCAACAAACAAATAATGAAATATTTTACAACAATGCATCCACATATCCTCATAGCTGTACAGTATATTGACACTGTGTATCCTGGGTAAGTCAACAAGATGATTTGTCTTCCTAACTGGACTTACAAATCATTGAAAATATGTGTATCAGTATCAAGTTTTAATGCTTTGGATCATCTTTGCTTCTCTTAAGAGACATTAAAGTTGACTTTGAACCAGTTGGGAAAGCAGCTTTAATTTTTTTCTATGAAGCAGTGGAAGTAACAAATATAGGAGAATTGAGAGGCTGGCAGCAGCTATCTATGCCAAATCCAGAGACCGATCTAGTCCCTGCTGATCTAGCCAGCTGTGATAAATGAGTGGCGAGCAGCTGATAACACACTTGCACTCCTGAACAAGACTGTCCCCACCAGAAAAATGATAGCATTGGTGATTTATTCAAACACGTAAAATGACCTATTTTTATGCTTTTCTGACAAGTGGCCTCTCGCTGTCATACGAATAATGGCTGTTCTCTCTCTCAGAAGTGAAGGCAAAAGTTGTTATACTGCACATAAAGCTTGTGACTTTGACATTAGAGACCACAGTTCACCTCCTGCCTCACCAACAGATTGATTGAACTGATGTTTTAACCATGATGGCAAGCTTTCCCTAAAATGTCCCATTTGGCTTTACTTGCCTATATATAATTACACCTAAAACCTGGAATAACAATGTTTTCAAGCTTCAAATTCACACATCTACCACTTACAGAGCTACATTATAAATAATTGGAAATCATGTTTATGGTTACCTGGAGAAGACATTGTGACCAGAATGCGATTTCCTGCCAGCGAGAGCAAAAGCTACAAGCAGTAGTAGTAGCTAGAAGTCCTCCCTCACAAAATCTGATTTAGAAATGAATGATGTGTTCGTGGCAGCAGTTTCCTTGACCTGGGACACCACATGTTTGTTGACAAGTTTGCCAGCTCCGCCTAGCTAATTTGCATATTCAAATCCAATCACAATGCACCGCTGAAAAAACAAGAACCCATTTTCAAGTGTAAAAGTAAAGACCCATTGATTGGATGTCATTATCCAGATAATGTATCCGGATACAAATCACATGTTAATGCCAGGTGTAAATGGGGCAATATCTGATTCATGAGGACAACGTTGCAGTTAAGGCTCCATTATTCCAGTTTTGACCACTAGGAGGCAGAACAACTCCAAAAAAAAGTCAAACCACACAAAGCCCTGACTGATTAAATTCTTATAAAGTTGCTAAAGTTATGTTAGGAACTCAGAGCAATTTGGAGTCATGCTTCTTTCTACCTGATGGACGTAAATTCAAGATTCAATCTCCTTTTAGCTCATCAGCTAGTCGCTACCTTTGTCTGTTTGCTGTTTGGTGCTGGGCATGTAGTGTACAAGTGGGTTTTTAGGACTTTTATGCTGAAAACAGCTTCCTGCTGCGTCTGAAAACAGCACTATGAGAGCAGTCAGAGTGAATAAAAACAGTACAGAAAGTGAGCTGAAAGAAGCTAGGAAGCTCTGTAGAGTCATAATTACATAATTCTCTATGGGTTGATCTATTGCTATTATAAAAGTATTGATTATAGTTGCTTTAACCATACAGAGCTCCAATCAGAAAATTATTTTTGAGTCGTTTTGGGAGGCACTGAAAAACAGTCTACTCTGTACCCACTGGATTGGAGACTTGCCTGACACTTGAGTTCCAATGCTGGTTATTAGACTATTTAACCTTAATTGGCAAATAACACAGTATTTCAATGAGGAGACACACTGCAATTATTTTAAATTCAGGCGCTTCATATGAATAAATTCATGTAATTAAATCAATTAACAGTGTATAGGAAAAGCCTTAAAAGTAACAGAGCTGTATAAAACCATGACACTGGTCATGTCCAGGGGCAAAAAGGAAAAGACTGCAATTACAGTAGAGAGATGAAACTGGTAGTTTAAATATTCAGCTAGGATGATTATTGGTAATGAAAGTCTGTGGTCAAATCCCATTGAAATAATTGGATAATAACAGAGAGATAGAGCCTCAGTTTGATAACTACATTACAATCACAGTTGTCTAAAGCTAAAAGCTTCCTTTAAAAAATATATTTATAGATGTAATATACTGCTCAGAGCCAGGTGATAATAATTTTTATTGTCCCTTCCTTAATGTGTGAGTGTTGTGTATGTGATTTTCCCAGCAACAGCTCTGTTATGTCTTCTGGGTTTAAGCCTTTAGATGAGTTTTCATTTGTTCAAGTCTTTCTTAATAGAATGCTTACATACATATGAACATTAAAGGGGGTTATTTGCTGTAATCGTTCCCCCTTTGCATACAAAGAAATCCCTTGTTAAAATGTAATGGGGGATAAAATCCACTACTTAAAAGTGCATTGTGAAGTTCAGCTGAAGCTAATGTGAAGCTTTAGTTGTCTGAGTCAGACAAATCAAGTGGGTATCCTTCAAAGTTAGTCTTTTCACAGTTGTATCAAATTCCTTTTTTATGCTTCAGCAAACAGTGTTTGCATGTTGAGCCACAGCAGAGGGGCAAAAAAAAAGTAACAAAAAGAGGAATTTTTGTACTAAAAAGACTAACTGTGAAAGATACCCTCTTGATTTGTCTACAGAGACTGCTGGAGCCTTGTTTTAGCTTAAGCTAAACTTTGGTATGCATTTGTACTCAGAATGAAGACTAGATTTTGTTCCCCATCACCAACATTGTAGTTGCTTTAAGTGAAGATCTCTTTATGGCCAGTATGAACAGGAGAAACTATTATATGAGCATGACACTTGAAGAAATGTGAAGCTATCCTTAAAGTACACTCATGCTTCAAGCAGAATTTATTAGAAGAAATAAACTTAAATATGTTTCACAGCATTTATTGTGCTGTTGTTTTTTTTTTTTTTTTTCTGGTGAGGACAGTCTCTTTTGCCATTCAGGTTTTGCAGTAAAACTATAGCCTAAACTTGTCACAGGCTACACCGATTCACTGGTTATATACTGCAGGATCACCTCTGCAATCTAGTGCAATCCAATACAACAACCCTGCAATTAATCCCAACAATGTGAGGCTCATAATGTCCAGTTTTTGTGGATACTTTGTCAGGTGTTGTTGGTTCAACTCGATGGTCATTTTTGAGGGTTTTTTTTAAATATGTGATGTGTTTCTAATTTTGACCCCCTCCATTTGCACTGATAAGGGGGACAAAACTCAGACGATGAATTCATGATTTTTGATCATCAGTGTTTTCACAATCCAAGAAGGAAGAACCAGAGAAAATCATTTAGTGCTGCCTTTACAGATGTATAGATACGTTAAAAGTGGGAGGACAGTTTGCCCACCTGAGGGTAAAACTTACCAGAACGAAATAAATCCCAAATGCATACAAATCATCAAACGCTTTAACAACTTGAGTGATCTTTCCTGTTGATGACGCATGACATGTGGTGTCTGATTTTGGGGTTTTTTTTCTCTTTCCTCTCTTATCTTTCGATAACCTCCCTGTCTCCCTCCATCATGTAGAAAATTCCAAACATACACTATCACACACACATTATCTCACCAGTGTCAGCATGGTGGATGCTGCTCTTGAGTATTCGACCCACCAGCTGCAACCACAGCTGGCTGACTGACATTTTGCTTAATAATTTATAAGGGGTCCATAAGCAGATGTGTGCCAGCTGCTGCCTCAGGGCTGCTCCTTACCCTCCAGTATGATGTGACGGCATCCAGGGCTTTATTAGGGTATTGTGATATTTATACTCCAGACATTCAGCTGATGCTCTTAGAGACATGTTATGAGTGAATGCATTTCAGCTCTCTTCAGGATGACACACATGGTAGATCAGACGATCAGTGTATTGGCCTTAACTTAAGTGTGACATGTGACCTTTAGGTTACAGGATGGTCTCTTTAAACACTGCATCAACAGCAGTGTTTTGTCAGATGAAAGGGTCCAGAGATTTCTGATCCATCTTCATAATATTTAAAATTCTGACACTGCGTTGCTAATGTAGTTTATTTTTATTTAAAGAAGCCACCTTCAGCTGCACACACACTCCAACACACAAACACCCTTCACACTGTGTTTTAATGGAACTCTTTTGTTCCAGATGTCACCCTAAAGATGTTTAAAGTGAACTCATAATGCAGCATTGATGAATTGCATGTTTCCACAGTTGAAATATTGCCGCTCCAAGCTTTGACAGTTTAATTACTGTAATCTAAAGACGAATTGTAGCTTAATCTCTGTCATGGTTTGTGATCTGTATTTGCTGCCAGGGGGAAATGGCATTGCTGCAAATCACATAAGGTCCTCTGGCAGCTGTCCTTGTCAGGGCTTTTTGATTTGGTACGAGTGGACCAGAGGCACTCATTCAAAAACTCACTAATGGAGAAAAGTGAGAAGCGCCTGGGTGTTACTCATCATGATTTACAGAGACGTGCTTGTCTGTCCGCAAAGTCACACAGAGCACAATCTGTGAGGCTATTTTTCTTCAGAAAGAAACAGAATTGCTGTTATTTTATTGACCAAGAAGAGTAAATGCATGCTAATTTGTCTTTGTTACACTGTTGCAGAGAGAGTTTCACAATATAGAGTATAGCCAGAGCTTTTTGATTTGAAAAGAACAGCACACATGATTTCATTCAAAACCCCAAAGGGAGAAGAAAGGCTGAACAAAACAGAAGCTTTTGCATACTTTGTATCGTGGCAGCAGCAACAAAATCAGTCAAGCTGTGAAACTGGAGCTGAGAAATACAGGAGCTGGAGCTGAATAACCTGACAATAAAATGATCACATGAAAGAGATGGAAGTGCTATAGGGATGTAAAGAAAACCAGTAAAATAAATGACTAATAAAAAGGGCAAAGTGGCTTGCATTTGCTCCAGCCTGTCATGTGAGCCACTACTTTCTAACTATAATAAAGGTTTGGTTAACTGACATATTTTCTAGCACAAACCATCTATTTGCTAATCACTCTGACTGTGAAAGAGCAATTACACAAGAGTCTCTGCCAACCAATCAGATTATGTTATGATGATTGGACGTCTCTCTTTATAAGCAGCTGAATTAACATTAATCACTGGGACAGACAGATGTTTTATTGCCGATCCAGCGTCGTGGCTTTAGGGATGGTAATGTCTGTCGATCAGTTAGTCCACCACTTTGGCCCAAAATGAAATATCTTGTCAAATATTGGATGGATCGCAATATGTTGAATTCATGTCTCCTGACTTTGTTGATCCCTTGACTTTTACTTATCCAGTCAAATATCAAATCAAATCAAAATACCGTATTGATTTTTAATAGATATTTATGTTGGAGATCCTCTGACTTTTCCTCTAGCGCTATCATCAGGTCACGATTTCACTTTGTCTCACACTTTGGTTTATAACCAAATAGCTGCAAAACTAATGACATCCATCTCAGCCTCTTCTGTACTTTGTGTTTAGTGCTAATATGCATGTGAGCAAATGTTAGCATGCTAATTCACTAAAATAAGATGGAAAACATTACTTGTAAAATCAGTTGTATTGTGAGCATGTTAGCATTACAAATACTAAGTTTTTTTACAATGAAAATAAGCTTTGGGACCTCAACTTTTTTTACAATGAACATCACAGCTTTACAGAGTTGCTAGAGTGACTATTGGTCTTGTACAGGTGCATGAGTTTTCCACTAAAGTTAACAAGTGTGTATATATAGACAACAGAGAGAAGACAATAGAAGTATTTTGGGGGCTTCAGACGTACTCAGCTCAGAACTAGATGGTGAATCTATACGTTTCAACACATGTAATACGTAGCATATCAACATTTCAACAATACGTATCATCACCATTTCTAAAGTGAAGTAGTTCACATGACATCTGTATGAGCTGACTTTCTTATTAGGATGAGAAGGGGTCGGTGGCTGGCTAGATGCCCAATTCCTGTTTCAACCAACAAAACAGTTGTTTTTAGTGAGATGTCAGAACATTTGCAGCCGTTTTTATTTAAATTTTTTATTTATTTTTTTATTTTAACCCAAACCATGATCTTTCCCTAACCCTAACCAAATGTTTTTTTGTGCCTAAACCTAACCAGACCACAACATTATCACATCATAAAACATCATTATTCAACTGATAATGGCCAACATTGAAACATAGAATTTGAACGTATAAAACATAGACATTCAACGTATGTGTGGTTTGCAGAAACATATAATACCAACATTTTATTCTAGCACGTGGGTTGGCTATTTTGATGTAACAGCCAGGTATTAGGTTAAGTGATGTGTTTTTTTTCCCCCTTATTCAAAACATTACAAAAACAGCTGGATTATTATATTGTGAGCTATGAGGTCCAACATAAATGAAAAAGACTCAGAGTTGTTGAGTAATTCTTTTTGTGCCATTCATGTGAGCAATGAGTCAGCCGGCTCAGCCAGAGGAACACTATCGCTCATGCTCTGAATATGTTCTTGACATGTATACCTGCTGAGCAGTTTTATTGGAAAGAATGCGGTGCCATCCTGGAACATTATATCCGGTTTTCTGAATGCATCCATGGTCACAGTGCTGAATGGTCCTTGCACCTGTAAAACCACATGGCCTTAAAATGATTATGCTCTTTAATTTCACAAATTGAAATAACCAATCTGCTATATTACACATTTAAGTTCACACTTGTCCTTGTGGGGAAAAAATAAAGATGTTTTATTTTGTATTGTAACATATGCTCACATCACATACGATGATGCAGCACACTGAACTACACAACTACATAATATTTATTTCATACAGTGCTGCTTGAAAGTTTGTGAATAGAGAATTTTCTCTATTCCTGCATAAATATGACCTGAAATGTGAACAGATTTTTACACAAATCCTGAAACTAGAAAAAGGCAACCCAATTAAACAAATGAGACAAAAACATTAAACTTATTCATTTATTTAAAAGGACATTTCTCTCCACAGGCTATTTGGACTCTTAGGGAGAGATGAGCCACTAGGTCCCCTGGCACTCACCCTTCCCATTTAGTGATGTAGAGGGACAGCTGTAGGACCTGTAGTCCATTCTGCTTAGGGAATTTTACCCATCCTATTCAGTCAGTTGTTTACAGGATGTAATGAAGTTTAATTATATAAAATGGTGTAATTCTTGTAACTTTGTGCAACATTAATCACGTCATGTTTTTTGTAATATGTATATTTTCATTTTCGTGCCCTTTGTAAAATGTTCACTTTGAGAAAATGAAGACTGTGATAATTAGTCATGTGACTCAAATGTATTTATCACACCTGTGAGTACTCAGCAGTTGTACTGAGTGAACCTGAAGAAGCTACAGGTGAAACGTGTTGTTTGCTCTTAATAAAGTCACAGTAAAGTCATTACAGTGTGTGGTGGTATATTCTGATTTTCACCTTATTCATTCATTTATTGATGAAAATGATCAAATCTCATATTCGTGTGAGACAAAAGTATGTGAACCCTTGCTTTCAGTAAATGGTGTGACCCCCTTGTGCAGCAATAACTTCAACCAAACATATCCAGTAACTGTTAATCAGCTCTGCACATCAGCTTGGAGGAATTTCAGCCCATTCCTCCTTACAGAGCAGTCTCAACTGTTGGTGGGATGTTGGTGTGCTTCTTTGCATGATCTGCCCGCTTCAGGTCCTTCCACAGCATTTCTACAGGATTAAGATCAGGACTATGACTCGGCCATTCCAAGACATTAACTCCATCAATGATTGCAAGCTGTCCTGGTCCAGAGGCAGCAAAGCAGGCCCAAACCATGACACTACCAAAACCACGTTTCACAGATTGGGTAAGGTTCTCAGCCTGCAATGCAGTGTTTGCTCATCGCCAAACAAAATAACACTTCTTATTCAAGCTGAAAGGTTCGATTTTGGTCTGATCCATCCGCAGAGCATTTTTTCCAATCGCCCTCCAGCTTATCCACGTGGTCTTGAGCAAACTGTACACAGCAGCAATGTTCTTTTTGGAGAGAAGTTGCTTTTTTCCTTGCAACTCTGCCTTGCACACCATTAATGCTCACTGTTCTCCTGATGGTGGACTCACTAACATTGACTATAGCCACTGAATGAGAGGCCTTTAGTTTCCTAGGGGTCCTAATTATCCTGGGGTCCTTTGTGGCCTCCTGGTCTATTACACGCCTTGCTCTTGGTGTGATCTTTGTTGGTTGACTGTTCTTGGGAGGGTAACCGTGTTGTTGGATGTCTTCCATTTGTACATGATCTGACTGACAGTCAACTGGTGGACTTCAAACTCTTTAGAAATGGTTTTGTAAACCTTTCCAGCTTGGTGAGCATCAGCAACTCTTCTTTTAAAGGTGCTCAGAAATCTCCTTTGTTCAAGCCATGACACACTTCCACAAACCTGTGTTGTGAAGCACAGACTTTGACAGTGAAGACCCAGATTTCTCTTCTTTAAATAAGGCAGGGCCTTCCAGACTCACACCTGATTGTTATCCAGTTGATTGAAACACCGGACTCTAGTTTCCCCTTCAAATTAATTGATAATCCTAGAGGTTCACATAATTTTGCCACGCACAAATATGTAACATTGGATCATTTTCCTCAATAAATAAACAAACAAGTGTAATGTTTTTGACTCATTTGTTTAATTGATCTCTTTATCTAGTTCAAGGACTTGCATGGAAATCTGATCACGTTGTAGGTCACATTTATGCAGAAATAGAGCAAATTCTAAAGGGTTCACAAACTTTTAAGCAGCACTGTATATGACCTGAATAGTAAAATAACAAAAAACGTGAAGTTATAATAGGTATAGTAATTCCAGGTTTTCAAATAAAATATCTAAGGATTTCTTCTTGCTTGGTCATTCAAACATCATGTAGATTAATGTTTGATGTACACTTTGTGCATGTTACGTAACAGTAATAATAATAATAATAATAATGAGTGCAGGTCTATTAATACATTTTGAAACAGCTGCACCCTTCTAATGTCTAATTAGCCCTGGTAGTGAATAATGCATAATGAACAACGATAGTAATTATGTCTGGTTACATCAGGAAATGGACTGAAAGAGCTTTGGTTTGATGGACAAGTAAATGGATTTCCAATGCGATGGAGGAGCTACGGTGATGCAGTGTGGCCTGTATGTAAAATACAACAGAGCACCTAACAGGGACCTTAAATATCCAAATGTTTTGAACCTCAACTGACTTCTGTCTGCTCATATAGGTTCCCATTTTTGAAGGAGGTTTTTTCTTGCTTTCATTCCTCCTGTTCATACTGGCCATTAAGAGATCCCTCCATAACATGCTTACAGTGGAAGTGATGCAGGAAAAATCTACACTGAGTTTAAATGAAGTAAAGTGGTTGAAATTGTAATTTTCCAATATTTAAATACATTTTCAGTGGTTGTGAAATGCAGTAGCCTATTACTACAAGGTTGATTCATGAATCAGTTTTTATTAAATCAAATACACCACTCAAGTGGGATTATAGCAGAACTGTACGACTATTTCTTGTGCATTTTACATTTGATACTTAAATGATCTAATTGTTTGTCTGTTTTCTCTTTTCGCTTTGCTAAGAACTTGACCTGCCAGAAGATAAAGAGAACAACAAGTTCCAGAGAAGCACCCAAGTGCTGATTCAGTCATAACGAAAACAAGAAAGCTGGTACATGCTGTGAGGAAATCGTGTGGCACAACTCTGGTCCGGGATTGTAGCACACACTGGAACAGCACTTTTGATGCTGAGAAGACTGCTGGAGACCAGAGCTGAACTAAACCAACTACTTGATGATTTGGGCATGGACACACTTCTCATAAGCGATTGGGCTAAGTTGGAGAACCCTTGTCAAGCTGTTTGAGCCCTTTGCCATTCACACAGACCAGCTTCAGAGTGACAGCCAGTTACTCTCATAAATAGTGACATGCCTGCTCAACTTTGAGGTGCACCTGCTGAAGTCCTTGCGAGAATGTTTCACTGGCATCCTTAGCCCTGATTCTGCACAGTTTGATGCTACACCACCAAGAGCCTGCCTAATGGATCAGCTCAGTATAACCCAACTATTGCTTCTCATGATGATACTGCCACTGCAAGAGCCACTCAAACTCCAACAGGAGCCTCTCCTACTGTCCTTCATAAATACTGCTTCCTCGCATCCCATATAGATGACGTCAATGACATCAAACAGGGTGTGTTTAATGAGACACCATTGCAGTTCTGGAGATCAAGAAAGGTTGTGTATCCAAAATTTGCCCCTGTGGCATTGGATCTCGTTAGTGGCCCTGCCTCACAAGCCTTTGTGGAGTGCCTCTTCTGTGTGTGGACTGCTAACATCTGACCTGAGAAACAGAATAACCACATCTCTGGAGCAACATGTTTTCCTCAAGATCAACAAAAAAAATTGTTGTTTGACTAAAGTACACACACACATGTGTTCCATACACCCTTGAAATCTTGAAAAGCTGTATTTGAAACAGCTGATTCATTCATACTTCAAGGACTGAAAAGCAAATCACATCAGCTTGCAGGTGAGATGGAGTGGTATCTTGCCAGTTGTCTGGCTCTAATGATCTAAAGTGTCTGAAGCGCATGGCTCAAGTGCACTGAGGGTGTGTCCAAATCCACTTTTGCTATTTTAATGGCAGAAAAATGGTCACTGCGCCAGGCACATGGTTCAAAGGGTTTGTCCTTACTCCTAATTAATCATGAGTATGTTTTGGGCATAACATGCAATAAATCAATCAGTGTCATCTTCCATTCCCTTTAAAGGCGTGGTGCGCTTGCATCTTGGCGGATTGCTATTATGATGGCACATTTACCAAGTAGTAAGAAGGGACATTTCTCTGCAGAGGAAACAATCTGCTCAAAGTGAAAGCGCGCAATCCATAACAAGCACACTGGCCCCTGCTGCTCCTGGACCCTCTCATGGCGTCAGACTACCAGTTTAAGGTCCTGTTCATTAATTTGTTGCAAATGTATTTTCGTTTGATTTTTGAAAAGGTTTATTTTTTAATTACAGCTTTGGTTTCTTTAAAATGGTTTTGTTCAGTCATGAAGTAACAGATAAAATCAGAAGGGTTTTAATCGCTGAAAGTATAGAAACCTGATCACTGTACTGTCAAAAATGTTAAAAAATATTTGTTAAATATTGTACAAAAGTTAAATCATTAATTTTAATCATGTAAAGAGTCATTAACATAATTATCAGGACTTGATCAGCTCTCCAAGGTGCTGATCCTGCTGCTGGCAGCAACTAGAAGCTGTGCAGATTTATTTCCTTCTTTAGTTTAATCATTGTTTTCACCTCATTTATTTCCTCATTGTTCCTCAAGTCCTCATGTATTGATGCAGCAGGAAAGTCGATCTGTGTCTGATCTGTTGTTGTCTGTTTAAACACCTGCGTGTACTGCCACGCTTTGGTCAAATAATTAGACAATTTTATCCGTCATTACTGCGATTAGCTAATTCTGATAATTATTATGACAAAGCATTATGACATGTATTTTTTAAAATATGATGTACACAATAATAATCTTTCACATCATCTTTTGCATGTTTGTACGCTGCTGCACATCCGTTTGTGTGTAAAAAGCAGTTATGTGCGTTGTTCACCCACCTATGTAGGCACACATCACTGTCTTGATAATGCGCCCTTAAAATAACAGTGAAACACTGCGCCATTGACCTCAGACCAGGTTTTTGTTGGTCAATAGCGCAATCGCTCTCTGCTGCCTCAAGATAGAAATGCGCCAACAATTCGCCTGACCACACCTCATTTTAAGACCAAAACACCCATGGGCACTTTGATGGGTGCAAGTGCATTTGCTATTTAAACAACGTGGGTGCTGGAAAATGACAACTGCGTCGGTCTTAAACTAACAAAGACACTTGTGTCGCGCTTGGCGCCGCTTTGCGCCAGACGTAAGATCTAAGGTCTAAGTGTCTAAAACATTCACTGTATTAATGATGTCAAGTACAACATGTGAGGTATTGTTAATCAACTGCAATGATTTGCCACAGAGCTGCAGCATCTGCATCTAGTGCTGGGCAGCCCAAATCATTGATTAGTTCATTTTGAGTTGGTTCATCTAAATGAATCAAACCTTTTAGAGTTTATCGGGTTGTTTTTTTCCAGATTGAGCTCCCTGAGACTCCTGGCTCCCAGTTAATGTCATTGTGGCTCATGATTTGATTTTAATACACGCTGTTCATGTGTGTATTTAGTCAATTGGCTTTTTTTGATAATTTAGTGAAGTCTTGGCTTTAGTTTGTTTCAGTGTGAGTTAGTGGGCAGGACAAGAGGGAGTGAACGAGAATGGGCAGCCTAGCTTGTGTCAGGGAACTAAAACTATAGTATTCTGAGCTTTTTGATTGGAACTCATGAGTGGAAAAGGTTTGAATATATTTTCCCAGTATGTATCACATTTAAATTGATTAGTTCAAAATGATTTGTTCATTCAGCTCACCTTGAATTTTTCTGGTTAATGACACAAATGCACTGACTGAAACAAATCTTTTATACTTGCCTTTTGTGGGTGATTGTTCATGTGTCCAAAGTGAATCCATTTTTTAAAATGGTTTGATGTCTTGTTGACTTTTTATTACACAATACTTTTTCTGACCTTTTTGAATTTCACCCCTGACAAATAACCCATATTACAAAAAAAAGACTAAAACTAACACTGAAACTAATAAAAAAACTAAACTAAAACGAAGCATTTTCATAAAATAAAAACTAAACTAGCAAACCTGTTTTAAAAACTAATTAAAACTAAACTGAAATGAAAACAAAGTCAAAACGATATAAAAATAAAAACTAATGAAAAATGCAAAACTATAATAACCTTGATGTTGATGCATCATCTCAGTGACATCATTCATGCCTTTATGGAAGATGCCATGTTCTGCTCATAGTGATTGCTACTATATAATGTTAAAAATGCTGCAGCATCAATGCTGAGCAGCTGATATCACAAAGTCCTGTCTGCATCATACTCAGTAAAAGTAGTGATAGCCATTCTATTTATCTTGCCTTCATTATGTTAAAAGCCACTACTCTGCTGCTGTGCTGTTGCTAAGCACCTTAACTGACATCCCATTTCATTTTTAAACTGCCAAGCTCCTCGCCTACATGATATTATCAGCCCATAAAGGTGCAGCCAATTCTCTCGATAATATGAGATATGAAAATCAGAATGAAATGGACCGACAGGAGCCTGAAAAGTGAAATCAAATGAAAAGCAAACTGTGGGCCAACATGAATCAAACAGAAAGAAAAAGTTTTACATCTTCAAAGAACAGCTCCTATCCAACTGTCACTGGAAAATATATTCCTAAACTGGCAGTGAGCAGCTTATTAGCATGTGAGTGAACTAGTTTAATCAACACATCCTCATAATTATACAACCACATAGGTCGATTGTTCCTGCACTCCAGTCCAGGACGACCCATAGGAGCGTAATATGCCGCTTTCCAAAACCGTTACACCGTTACTGTTAAAAAATAATTCAGTTTTATGGTGTGGCAATGCTGTGGTTAAGGTCTGGTTAGGTTTAGGCACAAAAACCACTTGGTTAGGGTTAGAGAAAGATCATGGTTTGGATTAAAATGATCACTTGAAAGGTGGTTCCTACTTCCTTAAAGTTACACAACCTTCGTGATCATGGCAACATAAGCACCATGACAATCATTAAAATGTCACGACACAGTTGGAAGCATGACACACTCAGTTGGAAACGGGGCGAACAGCGGTCTCCTGCAGCTAATTACATCATTTGAATTGCGTCACTTCACAGGTCATAATTACTGCAACTGCTAGATGGCGTAACCATAACTACAGGTCATTTTTGCTGGCTGAATTTTAGGCCTATACTGTTGTTTTTCTTGTGAGGACAGGCTGAGTTTGATAGATATATTAGCCAAATATATGGGGTGAAAGATATGGTCTGACTGGTTATCTCTCAGGCACAGGCCTTTAAGTTGGAACTAAATTAAATGCCTATAGAGAGTATGTAATCCTCAAGAACTAATACTTCTCTTTCTCTCACTCTCTAGGGAGATGCTTGCTGCCAGTATGACTAATATCCACGGTCGCAAACACTCCTCCTGGCTCCTGATTCCTTCAGTCCAGGGAGCCAGGAGAGGTGTGACAGGCCTGCTCTGCTTATAACCTATCAACTGAATAATTACCGTTAACCTGCTTCTCCACAGGGCTTCGCTGCTATAAACATCCACACTGTCACACCCTAATGGAAAACCACGGCCGTGGCATTGTCACAGCAGCAGGCTCGGGTCACTGGGGACCTGGGTGGACGAATTCGGGTCAAATCCTTTAGTTCATGTGCAGCCATCCCTATAGAAAAGCTTCAATCTGCCCGTTTACACAGTGAGGCTGAGATGATGCTTTGGTATAGCTGATGCAGACAATTTAATGGTGCTGTAGCTCCAGATCAGTTGTTCCTGTCAGCTGAGCTTTCACATGGCAATCACCAACTGGTCGGTGCGTTTTAGCTGTTAAATTCACTGCTCGTTCTTGCCTGTTTCTCACTCAGCTACCACTGTCAGTGCTGTCTGCTAACCTCATCAAAAATCCAGCGTCCACCTACATACAGAAGATGGGCAACATTTCCTCATGGCTTTCCATGGTTTGTGTCTGCTAGGGTTAATAGGGTTAATGGAGATGAACCAAATCCTCATTGATTCCTCCTTTTTAAAGTGAGTTTTGTTTTCATCTGAGTACCTGATGCATAAAATTGCTTGGGGACAAGGTTATTTTGCATCTAATATGGACAAATCATTCATTTTCAAGCTGGATTCATGCTTCTGCATTTTGGCAGGGATTGATTTATAGTTTGTTGGTTTTCAAGCAGCATCATCACAACACTAGATAGATGTGTCAAACGTTATCTGCCTATGTCATGCTGCTCTAGTTGTATACTTCAAAGTAACTGTGTTTGCATTCGTTCATTCTCTTTGTTACAAAAAGTGATGGTCGCGGCAAACAGGATTTTGGCAGTGGAAATGGCTTTGCTAGATCAAAAACTCTGTCTGGAGGAAAAGTCAGGGGATCCCCTCTTCCATGTCAGTACAAAACTTTTTTTCTTGGCTCATAGTCCACCCATGCAAATCGTCCATGTATTCATGTGAATGCATTCTTTTCTACCTGGCTAAATTGTTTTTGTTGTAACTAAACAGCACAAAAGTGCACAAGTTCTTCTGGTGCTCTGTGGCAGTTACTAGATTAAGGTGCAATCCCCTCTGAGCTGAAACAGAGCCAACCTTGATTTGCATGTTGCCAGGGAAAACAAAGACAGATTGCAATCAGTGTACAAATGTATTAATTTGCATCTAGAATTTATCCAGAAATGAGACACTTTAAATGTAAAAATTGCAAATAAGGCCATGGATTTATTAAACAAAATATAGGCTACTATATTTAAGGTGTTGATGAGATGTAGCCTTTATTTAATCCGTTACAAATCACTGTTAATAAATAATGATGTTTTATGATTTCACAATGCTGCAGTTAAGGTCTGGTAAGGTTAGAAATGAAGAGAGCAAGCAGCGCTGGTGAGAACAAAGCCGTGAATCAGATAAATAAAATGTTTCTCTGAAGTTACTTTCTAATGCACACATTAACCCATCCAGACCTTTGCATACCCCTGTGAGAAGATGCCGCATTGCCGCAGGGCTTCATCCTGTCCGCTGTGACCTCTCTGCTCTGTGTGTGTGTAGCTCAGCCCCGCCCTCAGTCAAGCAGACACACAGACCTTCAGCTCTTTGTACATCCATGACACAGAGACAGAGAGGAGCAGAGAAGAGAGACAGAGACATCTATGTAACCTGGTCACTACACTATGGTCCTGTTTACACCTAGTGGACAGCTTTAAGTATGTCTGTTTACACCTGGCATTAACATACGTCTCCACATGCGTCCTTAGTGACCGCTTGTGATCAGACCTCACTTCCCTGCTCTATATGCAAATAAACACAGACATCATCAAACAAATATACAATGCATTGTGTCCCCTCATGAAAATCAAAAGCCTGTCCTATTGATTCGCTCTAGTGCCGCGTCGGAATATATATATATATATAATGAGAGAGACACTGTGCTCATTTACTTGAGATTATTTAAATCTCTGACAGGTTGACAGGATCGGTCAGGATCTAATGTTAATTAATGTTCCGTGTTCTTCTACACATCCAATGGGTCAGCTGTTACTTATACAGTCCAGGTTCATACTGTTTGGAGTGAAGCAGCCATCCTGATAAATCCTGAGCTCATTATGTCGAGCAGCGCAGCAAAACTAAAAACTGTAGTTATTAACTTGACAGGACAGAGGAAACTATCCAGCAACGTTTAGCCTCTGAAATATTTTTTTAGACAGACAAGTGAAAATTTAATGGTTTTATTTCTATTCGAATTGTCGATTTGAAGAGGGAAACTGGTTAGGAGAACGGGAAAAACAGGAGGTGGATTACATTTTTAATTCACATGAAAAACAAAATTATTTGTTTATCCTGTTATCAAACAAGTTGAACAGCTTTGGACGGAGGGTCCTGTGCCTAACCTGCCGGAAAATGGAGGACGTCAGTTGAGTAGGCGGTCCTTCAATGTCGCCCAGGACGGATTGCGTTTACACTACTAAAAGAACGTGGCCATATGTGGCCCAGACCACCTCTGAATGTGGTCTGAGTGATCGGATCTCAATCCGTCCTCAATGCGTCTTGAGTGCGTTTACACCTGTATTTAGAGCTGTCCACTTGTGAACGGATCACCCGAGACGGATGTTAATACCAGGTGTAAACAGGGCCTATGAGCCCAGACCTCACACCCTGTGTGCTGTTATTGGCTGGGGGGCTACACACCCACTGCCCAAAGTCTGACACCCAGAAACATCTTGATCACAGCAAAATAATAAGAAAATACAGTGTTACAACCCCTGCCTTTCTGCTCGCAGTGGTTTACCTGGCCACTTCCTGCAGGAGCTGGCAGTCAGGGAGGGTCGTTAGAGTAATGCTGGGACACCTGGATCGGCCTCCACCAAGGCTTTAAATACCACTCTGATCCATTGTCTCTGTCTCTCTCCTTGGATCCGCATCTCTCCTTTCGCATTCAACAGAAGCATATACACCTCTCACTCATCCACACATTACATTCACGACTGATGCAGTTACTCTCCACACCTCATGCCTTTTGTATATAGTTATGTTTGTTTTAGTTTCAAATAAAACAAATAATTGGCACCAGAACTCGACTTGCTTCCCTTCTTTGTCACATTCATTGAGCTGGTTTGTTGCAACAGGCAGATATCTGTATTATCTGTAGATAAATACACCGTCACACACTTCTAGTGGGTCATAAGTGATGATTGAGAGGAATTACTTTTCTATGAGTTTATACATTGTTTTTTTTTTGTTTTTTTAGGAAAATCCTGCATAGTATACCTTTTAAGGTTAGAAAAACATGGTGTGGGTTAAAGTTACTATTTCCTTAAAGTTACGCGACCTTCGTCGTCATGATTAAAATAATAACCTAACCATGGGATTAAGGTTAGGGGACGATCGCTACTGCTCCGGATCATAATTACTACAGCTGCTAGATGGAGTCTGTCGCTCAAACGCAACTATGTCATTTTTGGGTGACTGACATTGTGACATTATTGTGTCATTTCTCAAGTCTTCTGGTGTAATTGGGTACATCACATTGATGCAACAATCCTGTAAATAGATAATAAAAGGAATGGATCATTCTTAAACATACCTAGTGTAAAGTCAAAGAATACAGTAGTCCTAGTTTACAACCTATTTTACACCAATGTGAGTCAACAGAATAAATTCATAGGCCACCAAGAAACAGATGCAATATTTTATTTATACATTTTGTGTGGATGTGTGAGTTTTTACATGTTCAACTAATTTATTCCAAGTATTTTGAATATTCTCTACATCACAATGAGTGTGTGCAGAAGTGGACCACACTCCACCACGAGCCAGCGCTATTCTCCTCCATTCGAGAAGAGGTCTCATGGAAAGAGGTTGGAGATGAGAATGCGGATATGGCATGCACATTTAAAGCACCCTTTTCATCAAGAAAGCATCATTTACCCCTCTGCATCATGTCATTTGGTAGTGTCACTTCATCCGGTGCACTGCTTGGTATTATCAAGGGTGAGCTTCAGATATTTTTGTAAATTGCGGTAGAGATTTTCAATAATATGATCTTGACTGTCACACTGATTCAGACATGTGATGTGACATGAGTACAGCTGGGTGTGATGACAGTGGAATCAGTCACCATCTAAGAGGGAGATGAGAGAGCACTCCAGTTTTCCTCTACACTGTCAATTTTGTGGGTGGAAAATAGCATTTCAAAACAGATGAGACATACTGATACTACATGTGGGTATCTGGTCACATGCACACAAAAACAAAAACAACAAGAACTTTAATGCAATTTCTCCATTAAATGACACAAAATGCTTTAATAATTTGATGATTAAGATCCTAATTTATATCATCACACTCATGACACCTCAAACAGCCTGACTAGGTGGAGGATTTGTTTTTTGTTTGAAGGATTTTAATTTTCTACATCTATCCTTATCTAGCAATCTTATCTGGCGATCTTGTGACTTTTGATGTTTCCAATCCCATTTTGTCCTGTAATTTACTACCATGCCGGTTTTAATCTATACAATCAATACATTCTATGTTCATAGTCTGTATAAAAACATGGTGTAGCATCTGTGATGTCACCCATCAGTTTCTTAAGAGACATTTTGATGCCTGAGGTTTTGCCTCTTGCCATTATCTTGGAAGTTACTGGAGCAGCAGAAAAGCCAAATTTAGGTAATGAAGGTGGAGCTTGTCATAGTTTTATCTGTATAGCTTCAGAGGTTCATAGAGATAGTTTGATATCATCTGGTTTACTCCTTGCCCTCCAAGCCCGTCCCAGAATGTACTGAAGGCTCAGCCTATGTATCAAAAAAGTGGTAAGGTAGACAGCTAAGTTAGATGTTATGAACCTCACCAGCCAGCTGGAGAAGGGCAGTTTGTTCTCTCACTTTCTACTTAACTTACTAGCTAGCTTGTATTTTGTACACAAGCTTGCAAAATCAACAGAAAGTCAACAACTCAGCTCAGAGAAATAACTTAGCAAAATGAATGTTGTTTGTTTATTTAGATCATTCTGTGAACAGGGTCTCACTTGCATAAAAGGTACCTGAACTTAAGCTTTTGCAGCACCCTTTGCCATGCTAGCTGCATGGCTCCAGGGGCAGCAGTGGCAGTCTATTGGTCCATGACTTTGATCCGGACTGAAATTTCTCAACTATTGAATTAATTGCTATGAAATTTTGTAATGACATTTATGGTCCTTGGAGGATGACTCCCACTAACTTTGGTGATCCCCTGACTTTTTCTGTAGCACTACCAGCAGGTCAAAGTTTTCACTTATTCAGCAAAATATAGTGAAACACAATATAATATATAAAATATATACAATATAATATACATATTATTAAAATTTTCTGACTAAATGACATTCTCATCAGCCCCAGCTATACTTTGCCTTTAGTCATAATTAGCATAATGTTACAACCTGGCTCACTAGGGTAAAGGGAAGCAACATAAAAACAGATGTTTTCGGTTAAACAGTTATTTATTAACGGGAAGGCAGATACTTTAAAGAAAACACAAACACAAGAGGCAAACTACTGAGGAAGAAGGGCCTGTGGATGCTGTTCAAATCAGAAAAATAAATATAACCAAGAGAGGACTCCTACACCAGAGCTAAAACTAACACAAAAAAACCCAATATAAATAAAACCTCACTCTCTAGACCTGAGGGGTGTTTCATCAACGTAAGCTGCACTTACGTGATATAGCCTAGCTTGAATTAGAATCAACTTTCCGTAAGCCTCAACCCGTTCTACTAACACGATTCAGCTGTGTCTAGACAACGCTAATTCTAGCCACGCTTGAACAAGCGTCAGGTGTGTGTGTTCACGGGGTACATAAGCAGCCCGGAACAGTCAATTGTCGAAAAGAAGATACTATGTCTCAAAAGGAGGGGAAAAGGAGAGCCGTGTCATTTTCAGCAGTGGAGCAGACACTGATGGAACTTTATGAGGAATACAAAGAAACCATCACTAAAAAAGGCAACACTGTTGCAATTAATAAAGCAAGGGAGATGGTTTGGCAAAAGATTGCAGACAGATTAAATGCGTAAGTTATACATGTATAAATATTTTATTTCTATTTTTTAATACTTGAACATTCAGATCACTAGATACTGTAAGACTCTGGCTAGATTATCAGTAGGCTAGATTATATCAGATATATGTTTAGAATAATGGTATAGGCTATCTTAGGAGAACCGACATAACTACAATGCATTTATTTTCAATCAGCCCAATTCGGTGTAGTGTGTGTGTGTGAAGCCTCTCTGACCTAGTAACCCGTGGCCTATCAACTCTTCTACATCTCAACAGAAGCGATCTTAATAGTGGAAAAAGAACTGGCCATCAAGTGAAAATAAGATACAAAAATATTTTCCAGAGTGGTAAGTAGCCTATAGTGAAATGTATTTATTAAAATATTAGTTGAGCTGTAAATATGTACCATTGTAGCCACCAGAAAAAAAAAAAAAAAAAAAAACAGCTACTGGTGGGGGTCTTCCACCTGAGGACCTCACCCCTGTGGAGGAGCTGGCGCTCAGCTGCAACCAGGGGCGCCCACTGATAGAGAATAATTTTTTTTGTCAAAACACTGAATCTTATGTAAGTCTATCTCCTTTCACAATAACAACTGCGGTGTTCATCTATCTGCAGGGAGATAGTGCCAGTACATCTAGAGCCCTTGATGAGGACACAGTATCTGCAGATACGGAAATGCCAGAGGTAGGACCAAATGTGACATGTTTCGGATGCATCTGCATTCTACAAATTACATATAACCATATACCTTGCTGCAGGATGTCAGTGGAACAAGAAGTTCATCAACAAGGAATGAAGTGACTATTCGTATTACCTACCAACTACATAATGGGCTACTCTCTGACACTTTGTCTCTTTCACAGGACATCCGTTCAATTTACAAGTGACATCGCTCCTCACCATTGAAAATCAGAAACTTGAGACACAATACAAAAAAAACTCAAAATAAAGAAGTTGAAGCTGGAAATTAAATAACTGGAGAAGGAAGTAAGTATAAATTTAAACACAGCAGAAAGCCATAGTTTGGACTGTATATAATGGTTTTATCCTTTATTGTCTTCACAGCTTGAACAAAATGATAATAGATTTAATAAATGATTTCAATACAACTTAGGCACAGTCTTCTGAAATTATACATGCAACAATCCAAATAAAAAGGGATCATTCCAAAACAGGGATGCCCATGAATACAATGGGGATCAACTGAAATAGGTGTTGTTGTAAAGGCCCCTCACTGTTCTTCCATCCATGTGTTCCTGAATAGCTGGGACAATGTCCTCCCAATGCTCCTCCAGTAACATTGCGGGCAGTCTTTCGCGACGTATAGTGGCAATGTTGTGCAAGACTGCACAGGCAATAGTAATGTCATAGGCCCTGTCTGGAGTAACCCTGAGGCTCTTTAGGCACTGAAACCTAGATTTCAGCTGGCCAAACACCATTTCTATCAGTGCCCTTGTTCTTGTGTGGGCACGGTTGAAGCCTTCTCTGCATCTGTTGCTGGTTCATGAAAGATTGTCAGCAGGTACGGCATGCAAGCATATCCTCCGTCCCCAAGCAGGACTCCATTAAACTCCCCTGCAGAATACAAGTATTGGTTCAGTATACATGACATTCTTATGGTTAACATAGATTAATGATCCCCTCCACACGTGTATTTATGACTTATAATTGGAACAATGATGTGTGCCTGATATGGTTTTCCAGAAAAGAACTATAACTACCACTTTGAATTCCTTAAAATGGCATCTACACCTTCTCCCTCATTACAAATTCCCACATGTGTGCAATATATATTACTTCAGAAGTAAAAACTCTTTGGGTAGTAACATTTTCTTGCCTTGTGCAAACCTCTGGGACAGTGATGATGCACAGAAGATCCCGGAATCATGCACAGAGTCCGGCCATTTCGCCTCGATGTTTGATATCAGGCAACTTCCATTGAAGATCATCTGTCAGCATAGAGGGTGACCGTCAATGATGTGGCGCACTTTGTTTTGCAGAGCATTACTCAGATTACAAGATTACTCAGCAGGACTAAGAAAGGTTGATGCAGTGGTGTCATTCATAATGTAAAATCCAGTTCAGAATCATCTGTCATTTGTCTCACATGCCAGAATAATATTGTAGACACTGGGTCTTACATTGTGTATGGGTTCAAATCAGGTTTTGCATAAGCCTTCTGCAGCTACATGTCAGTGCTATGACATATTTGAAATGAAAATACCTGATTTGTTTTCTGTACTCGTGTAATTCATCGATGTGTGCTGATATGGTAAAGTGAAACACTATCTCTGTACAGTACAAGTGCTCCTTTGTGTAAGGCTGACATTGAAATGCACATATCTGTGAACAACTGCTAGAATAACAGGATTTACATCCAAAGAAGTGTCGACATCAAAGCTAATTTAATCTATTATCATAGATTTGCACATATCTTCCAGGTCATATGATTACTATTCTGCCAGACAGTATATGGAAAACTGCCCCTGGTGCATACCTGTACATTTAGACTATGGAAAGATTTCCTTTTTACATAATCCGCCTCCACAGGTCCAGATGGGGCTTGGATACATACATGGGTGCAGTCTATGGCACACTGGGGAAGCCTGAAAGACAGTATTATGTTAATACAGAGACACGTCAGACTATAGGCAACTTTACATGTTTTTTAACTGTCATACCTGCAATTGAATAAAACGCCTCCTTGATTTTCTGTGTCTCCAGATGGCCAGGGAAGGTGACAAAGATATTTGAGATAATGCTTGAGAGCAAGGTGCACCCATCATATTTCCCTGCAAACAGTTGCCTTTGCAAGACATTCTGCATCATCCACACTGTATAAGAATGTCCCAGGGGGCAAAGAAAAACAGTGCTATGCAGATAGACTGCACAGTGGTCAAGGCCTGGCTACGGTGGGTGCGCTTTCTAATGTGTGGCTCCAGCAGACTACATAAATACACTATGCTGGACCTAATGAATCTATATCTCTCCCACAGGTACTCATCAGAGAAGCCCAGCAGATTGCTCCTGTCTCTGAAGACTCTTGGAGCTGGTGGTGTGAATACTCTGTTCAGGATCCAACTCCTTCCTCGACAGGGTTATCAATAAATGGACATGCTATGGTTGGTTGGAAAGGTTTTGTCTTTAGATGCACTGCTTATATAGCCTACACCTACAGTGGTGTGAAAGTGTTTGCCCCCTTCCTGATTTCTTTTTTTTTTTACATGTTTGTCACACCTAAATGTTTCAGATCAAACAAATTTAAATATAAGACAAAGACAACACAAGTAAACACAAAATGCAGTTTTTAAATGAAGGTTTTTATTATTAAAGAGAAAACAAAATCCAAACCTACATGGCCCTGTGTGAAAAAGTGATTGCCCCCCAAAACTAATAACTGGTTGGGCCACCCTCAGCAGCAACAACTGCAATCAAGTGTTTGCGATAACTTGCAATGAGTCTTTTGTGGAGGAACGAGTCGTCGCTGCGCTCCTGGGGTAATTTTGGTCAGCCGGCCACTCCTGGGAAGGCTCACCACTGTTCCTTGTTTTCCCCATTTGTGGATGATGGCTCTCGCTGTGGTTTGCTGGAGTCCCAAAGCTTTAGAAATGGCTTTATAAACTTTTTCAGACTAATAGATCTCAATTACTTTCTTTCTCATTTGTTACTGAATTTCTTTAGATCTCAGCATGATGTCTAGCTTTTGAGGATCTTTTGGTCTACTTCACTTTGTCAGGCAGGTCCTATTTAAGTGATATCTTGATTGAGAACAGGTGTGGCAGTAATCAGGCCTGGGTGTGGCTAGAGAAATTGAACTCAGAGAAATTGAACTCAGATAAACCACAGTTAAGTTATGTTTTAACAGAGGGGTGGGGGCAAACACTTTTTCACACAGGCGCCTTAAAATAAGGCGTCTGTTTTATTTAACCTCATGTTCTATTTAACTCTTTTTATGTTCAACACTTGTTGTTGCATTTGATGTATGACTTGTGCTATATGAATGAAATTTGAGTAATTGATTGTCTATTCGGTTGATTTCGGAGACGGTGACAGTGGTAAGACATGATTTTCATTACATTTATTTTTATTAATATGGTCTTTAAAACGGAAGTAAGCATGTACATTCATGCTTGGTCACATTGTGGGAAATAAGTCTGAACTTATATTTCCAAACATGGACATGGTACTATACAAATAAATTTGAATTGAATTGAATTGAATATGTGATGCCAGGGCGACAATAAACATGACGGAACCGTCTTTTGAGAGTCTGTTTCCGTCCGTCGGACATTCTTTGACACGCAGCTGAGTTAAGCTTGACCGTTAGCCTGACACGGAGCAGGCTAGTTCTGCTGACTAAGTTACCATGGTTACTGAGTTGGGACTCATATAAGCCACAGTGATGGAGCCGGACTCTCACTTAAATTAGCGGGGCTTATCGAAATAAGCCAGGCTATCCCGTTAGCCAGCTTGATGGAACATCTTCACCAGTTTTGAAAACATAAACGCAATAAGAACAGCACCCCTGCTGCTCCTGATGAGGCTAACAAAGGAAGCACTAAGGAGTGTGTGTGTGTGTGTGTAATCAGTGGCAAATAGGACTACACCTGGCCCAGTCCCCAAGTAGCAAGCAGGTGCCTCATACTAGTTTCACAACAACAGAAACACAGTTAAGCAGCAGGTGCTTCTTACTCTCACAGCAACAGATATCTACACACAGCGACGAGAGGCACAGCTTGTGGATTGGAGGGCTGGACCAGGGGCCGCTCAAATCAGGACCACCAAAGAGACCAACCAGGAAGTTTGAGGAGCCTTGGAGACTGGAGACTGCTTGACATAAAAAAATGCTAATGAAAATGACTACACACGTACACACACAAGGCAGGGATTTATAGCGGCTGTAACACATAACATGCTACGCAAACATTGTAAAGGTTAAACCTGCTAAACATCAACATGTTAACATCATCCCTGTGTCCTAACCTTTATCTCAAACCACTGCTGTGTGTAAGTGCAGCCTCACAGAGCCGTTATTGTGTCTGTAGAGTTCCTCTGAAGAGCTATGTGGGGCTCTGACTACATAGAAAATGTCTGATAAAACGATAACCTGGCTCACAGTGTTTGTGCGGTCTCTGCTGTTTTAGGGGGTAAAAGTCGGCAAGGTGAGCAACGCGGACATAAAGCTTGTGTCAAAAGCTCAGTATAATCACAGCTTACACAGGAAATGGTTATTAATTCATGTTGAGGCTGTTTCTATGATTATATCAAATAGAGCTGTGAGCAAGAAAGAAAAGTGTTTTTAGTTGTTTTTTCATTAAATTTCTTTACTTTTTGCTATTCTTTTTCTAACATTACTGCACAAGAGTCACTCTTTTAAATAGAGATACTCTGGCATGTTGTGTTTTTTTGACCGCCACAGCAAAATCTAGTGAATCTGCATGGACAACCATGTCACTTGTATTAGTTCCGTATGAGGATGTGTCCATCACATCCTGGTGTTTTTAATAAGCCTGAACTGTTTCCATCCAACTTGTCAAATACATTTTCTCCTCTCGAAATTAGTTTCTCCTAATGAAAATTTAATGTGTTATTATGAGCACAGTTGGTGCCTGAAGCGCTGCCTGCGAACCTGAGATTTCAAAGCCTTGAATGCACTCAACTTGCAAACAAATGGATTCCAGGCTGGGAGAAATTGAATGTATCCATTAAAGTGATGCTACTCAGGCTGAAAATGGAATCTGACCATTTGTCTCTAGCCAATGACATCAGTTCAGTCCAACTAGTGGGACAAGATGCTTGATGGTGCATTCAGTAGGAGGACAGAGTAATTCTACTTGACAATAATCACAGGATCCTATCAAGTCAATGACTGCATTTACCACAAATGCCTCTGCAAAGATTGGGCAATTTTCTGTCTCGCAGATCCTCCGATAATGGGCCTGAAATGGATTTTCTACAGATGAGGTGAGAATTGGTGAAAGTTGAAACTTTCCCAGTGAGGCAAGTTTATATTGTGAGAGAAACTTGAGTAACATACAGTATCTACTTCACAGTCAGACCGAATATGCCGTTTTGTCAGCATGTGTTTGTGTTTGTATGTACAATGTGCATGTCTCCACCGCATAATGTGTTGATGTTGATACACATTTATGCTCTTAAAGGGGATATATCATGCACATTTTCCAGGGCTCTACTGGAATATCTTTGCATGATTTACAGTTCAAAAAGGACATTTTAGCTCCTGTCCTTTTAAGGACCCTTCCTGATGAGCCCACTCTGTTCTAATTGGCTAAAATTTTCTTTACAATCTCAAATATTAAACCTACATTTCTTAATTTTTAATTTAAAAATGAATTAATGTGTAATGTGAAAGGGGCCAGTCATAGTGACAAACCTTTATTACCAACTCTGCAGCCCTATGGAGCTTTTTAGCCTATTTTATCTCTTTGTTTTGGTTTTATGGCACATTTAGTGTATACATCTATTTAATATAAAATCCTCATTTGGGCACCACCTCCTATAAGAAAGTCTTAATGTCCGGGAGAAACATTAAAGCTTGAGTTTAATTCTCAATTTGATCAATTAATCAGTTCATAACCGTAAGTTCTTTTCAAAAAGGTAACCTCTGTCTGTTGCAGCCAAAAGAAACAACAACCACAACTTCTTAGGATAAATGAAGACATATATTAATAGCTAAACATCTTAAGAGTACATGATAAAGCATAGAATAATAAACAAAAAGAATAATAATGCCTTTAAATGATAATTGAAATAAAATAAAAAGATAATGGCTTGAAGTGTGTGACTCAAGGTTAATGTATTGCAACGGGAAATGCTAAGGGAAAGCTAACTCTTCTCTAAAGAAATGATCTTTGTGAATTTTAGCATTATTCGACATCGACCCTTGATCACAAATCCATGTTATGCTTTAGTGTTGACGAGTTTCGTTGTAGTTGGTGTTGTCTCAGCAGGTCTGCGTTTATGTTGATTGAGCTGTAGTTGGCTGTAGTGTGGAGCAACCAGCGGATTTTAGTTGGTGCACAGCATGGAACAGCCGTGCTGTGGATGGGTCTTTGTGGATGCAGTGGTGAGGAATTACCGGTGAAGCCGAGTCAAGCCATGTTTAGGCTGTGCCATGAAAGAGTCTTCCTGTCAGTTTAACTCCCAGTTTAGCTGTACTGCTGTCAGCAAGCAGGCCGAGATCCAGTCTAAGCGTTGCTGTCTTCTTCAAATTGATGTTTCAGTTTGAGTTGAGGGTTCAGGCTTTCGCTGGCTTCTTGTAATCTTAGTTGAGTCCCGAATAAACTTTCTTGACTTAATTCTTTATTCAGTAGTGGCGTAAACTTCTAAAATGAAATACTATATGAAATAATAATAAGATTCAAGATGCAAGATTTAGTTTATTGTCATTTTCTTGTGTAGTTGCACACACAAAAAACAAAATGCTGGCATGTCCGTGGGGGAGGGGGGAGCATGTTCATGGGGAGCACAGTATGTTAATGATCCTGACTGCTTGTGGGTAAAAGCTATTTAGCATTCTGCTGGATTTGGCCCAGATGCTCCTGTACCTCTTCCCAGATGGCAGGAGGGAAAACGGACTATGAGAAGGGCCGTGGGGATCCTTGATTATGTTGGAGGCTCTGTGAACACAATGTTGATGGTAAGGCCGTATTCAGACCAAATCAGGTGGTGCAGCAAAGACGCCAGTCCTACCATTCATTTGAATGGGGGTAGTGCATTTCGGCTGTGACTGTTTTGGCCGCTGCAGCGCCGCACCAGACTGCAGCCGGAGAGTTGAGCCAGAGTCAACTTTTGGAGAAACGCAGCCCGACGTCACTGTGGCTGAAGGCTGTGGTGACCAATCACAGCCAGAGATCAGACAGATCAGAGTTGTTAACTCTGCTGTGAGGGAAGACAAAGACGTTACTAGGATGAGGGGAGGACAAGTAAAGTTAGACTTTGCTGTCGGCTTCCCGACTCATTTCAAAAAAGACGAGAGAAAAAGAAAGAGAGAGCTGAGAGCACCAGCGAGAAAGAGAGCAGCTGTGGTCGAGCGAGCTATAGAGTGAATGAAGAGAGGGAGCGCTGGTAGCGAGAAAGCCGGTGAATCAGATTAATAAAATGTTATTTTCTGATTGTTTCACAGCGGTTAAGTTCTAATGCACAAATAAACACACCCACACCCCCACACACCTCCACTCGACCCTGCAGCTGAACGCCGCACCACCTGATTTGGTCTGAATACGGCCTAAATCTCCAGCAGGAAGGGGAGTGGGGCACCAATGATCTTGCTAGCTGCCTTCACTATCCTGTTCAGATGCTTCACAATTACCAAACCAGGAAGTGAGGCCATAGGTTAGAATGCTTTCAATGGTGCCACTGTAGAAAGTGATGAGGGCTGGAATGGGGAGACTTGCCTTTTTAAGTCTCTGGAGGGGATGGAGCCACTGTTGTGATTGAGGTCAGGTCATCCACCAGGTGCACTCCTAGGAACATGATGTTACCGACCTTCTCCACAGCGTCACCATCAATGGTCAGCAGCATATGATGTTGCCTGGTGTCCCTCCCGAAGTCATCACCATCTCCTGTTGACATTGAGGGAGATAATAATAAAAACAAACCGAACTTGTTTCAATAAAAGATTAATAAAAAATAAACATACTACTAATGCATACTTGAAAAACAAAAAGAAAAGAGATGTCTTAATAGAAGAATTGTGTCCTGGCTTATGAGTTTTTGGAGGCCAGATCAAAGGACATCCCTCTAAGGTTTGATTTGAAGTTTGGACATGACAGGCAGAGTTTTAGGTGTGTTTAAAACATTTTTGCACCAAAGTGTTGATGAATATTAATTTTATTTGTTTGAGACTTTTAAAGTGTGGCTGACTTTGACTTGAGATGTTAATTATGTTCCTACACTGGGGAATTTTTGAGTTTTAAACACAAATTAACACCTCAGAGTCACTGTCTGAATACCTCATGTCACATTGTAAACAATATATTGGAAAACCAATTCAGAAAAAACAGTCCATCATTATACATTGCATTTCATAAAAAGTCAATCCTTCCTATCAACATACCAAACATAAACATTCATATCAACACTTCCAAATGGATTCCAGGCTGGATTCCAATCAACTGATGTTTAGACATTCAACCTTTATTGATTCAACCTTCTCAAACCATCTACACGTCTAGTGTTGAAATAAAAGTTTAAAGTAACAATTATTTGATTAGATTAAACTCTCAGAAATATAATTTCAAAGATAAATTCAACATGAGATTTGCAGAGAGACTCAATGAATGTCCTCCAGGCATGTGAGAGTTTTATGACTCTGGTCTGGGGAGATAAGAAAAGGAGTTTTCTGTTCATGTGCGTTGAGTTGTAGGTCCTTTCTCCTGGTTCAAATGACCCCAAAAGTCATTTATGCTTTTACTTCAGGCCATAATTTAGTTATTGGTGAGAAATGATCTCTCAGGAGGTCTGTTCAATCTCCATTTTGTCACAGTGTTCAACTTTGGTCAGTGTCATGTTGTCAGACCTCCACTTGGCAAAGAGGTCAGTGCACTTCCTTGGGTGTCTGTTCCCACCTCCTCAATTAGAAATTAAAGAAAGGTTGTTTTATCCCATGAAATTAAAGAAAAGGCTGTGGTGTCCTACAGCTGTACTGTTAAATCTCAGCTCTCTTACTAACCTTGTTTCCAGCATACACATTCTGATAAACCCACCACACACCACCTGCCCAGCACCAAACAGCAGACAGAAAAGGTTAGCGACTAGCTGCTGAAGTAAATGGAACAACTAGCAGCTAAAGAGATGATAGTTTTCCCAGGAGTTGGTGGAGACCAGACCAGAGCTAAAAGGAGAGTGAATCTCTGAAGTTCATGACGTAGACAGAAACATCACTCCAAATGAATGCTAATGTTACTCTGAGTTGCTAACATAGCTTTAGCAACTTTGTAAGGCCTTAAAATGTCAGAGCTGTGTGTTGTTCAGCTTGTTTTGGAATTGTTGTTCCTCCTAGTTGATTAAGGGATCTTTTACTCCAACTTGTCCTCATGAATCATGAGACCCGTCACATGTCTCACATCAGAAGGATGCCTCCATTCCCCACTGATCAAAGAGCCACATGTCTGTGTTATTGTTTGGCTCTGTCTTGTGTGTCAGCCTCTTTTTGATGTGTGCATGTACTTTATCCCTCTTTGAGATCAGTGCCAGACATCCAGATCCCCAGTAATGGGAGGGTGATGAACAGAATGTTTTCTTTCTCCAGAATGGGACACATTTAGATATTCTTTTGATGTTACAAATTGCATTTTTGACAGTTAGGCCCATCCAAATGATAAGCTTTTGCTCTGATACCTCTCTGGTAGGTTTGCTGCAAGATGGTTGGTCTCCAGCCAAGGTAGAGAATAGGACTGATACCATTTAACATTCAAGCATTAAAAAAAATATGTGTGATTCGGGCTGACACAGAAGAGATGTCTATATGAAGCCACTGAATTTATATTACTCTAAAACAAGCTGTCTGTCTCATTGTACTGGAGATTTCTTCATTGTACTGGAGATTTCTTGGAGGTCTATGAATTTTGATGACTAAGAGGATAATTCTAGGGTGTTTTTTTTTTTTTTGTCTCAAATTTCTTCCATGTATAGATGTTGTCTACATCTATTTATACAGACACTCACTTGCATGATTATATGTGTAAACACTTACTCAAAAACAACACATACACACACACTCTTATCTTACATAAATAAAACAGACCTGTAACTACAAACAATCTATCAATTAAACTAACATTAAAAGAAGCTGAGCGCAGGGAGGGGATGAATAATTTACTCCAAGAAATGACCTTCGGTCTTTGTTCAGTCCTCAAAGTATGCATTTCCACTGTGTGATATGATAAAGCAAAGGAATTATAGCTGAATGAAAAGTGTAGTGGGTACTTTCTGTTCTTTTCATGACACAGTTTTGGTGCACTTCTAATTATTGTCATCAGTTTTAATCCTAATATATCCAGATTCTTGGACACAGATTTTCTCTTGATGAACCACAAAAGTTGCTGTATTATCTGTTGCAAGAGGACACTGATCACTGAAGTAGACACTCATGCTAATTGGCGTCAGCTGTCTCAGATTCATCAGCTTAATTGATGCCACCATCTCTTCAGCCACTAGCTTACTAGTAACATCCAATCACATTTATACAGGTGTACAAGGTGACTGCTAATTTTTTGGCTGGACTACAACAGTCAACATCGATTGCTGCTGCAACTTTCTCCACCACCCCAACCGCTTCTAATGTAAACGAAGCTTTAATATTGTTGTTCCTCTGTGTTCATGTATCTTCATCTACATCAGTGTTTGATGCTGCTGTACCTTTGTTTTAGGGGGATCAGCTCCACCAGCACAATCCAGATTCTGCTGCTCAGATTCTTCACACAAAGAGTCTTTCACTGTATTTCCCTGTAATTTCTTGACAGAAGGCATTTCTAATTTAACTTTCAGTTATAGAAAAGCAAAGAGAAAAAATGGCAAGAAAGCAAATAAAGATACTCCACCAATTTAACATTGCAGTTCTTTAAAATTGTTAGACTCATGATGGTTAGTTTTTTAAAAAATTGTCAAAATTGTTGCAGCAGAACCAAAGATATCGTCTGTTTTATTCCACACATTACACCTTACACCTTATTTACCCACAATGCAACTCAGAGATGTGGATGTGTTAAGGCTTAAGACTTTTTTGTTTGCCAATGCCTTTTATTAAATCAAATTTGGGCCTTTTTATTTATATCTCACACTGCACTGTGGAAGCACTGTCATTTTTATTCTCCTAAAATCTATTTAAATGTGTCTTTTTATAATTGTGTTTCTTTTACATTTTGTCTTGATGCCTTCTTTGTTTTATGTTAAGCAGTTTGAATTGCCTTGTTGTTTAAAAGGTGCTATACAAATAAACTCACCTTGCCTCAAGCCACTAGCCTCAAGCAGAAATGAGGAGCAGGCTACAGAGGTCTGGTAACCTCACTTCTTTCTGTCCACCACTTTGGCCCAGACTGACATATCTTGACAAATATTGGATGGATTGTCATGAAATCTTTTACAGACATTCATGTTCCCCAGAGGATAAATCATAATGATATTAGTGATCCTCTGACTTTCATCTATTGCCACCAACAGGTTAACATTTTTTGGTTCAAAGTGAATTTTCTCAACAACTGTTGGAGATTATATAAAATCTCACAAGTGGGTTTAGCAAATTGATATTTCTGCTGTGGTTATGACTTGATAAACCTTTTTGATAAAGGTTAACAAAAGTCCATGACCATGACTGCTCGAAATAAAAAATAAAAATCTTTGGATGGTAACCTTTATCCACTTTTTTTCTCTAAAATGAGCACTACAGCCTCACAGAGCAAGTGTGGATGTAGGCTCTAATGTAGAGTCTTTTATTTACAAGTCAGATTTCTTCTTCCTTTTTCAATATTGAAAATAAATACCAGTACTTATATGTTAGTATATAGTATTTTTGATTTCTTTGTTGAAGAATATCATCAGTATCTCCAACATAAAAACATGTCAAAGAGAACAAAGAGGTGTTTTTGTTATCTGATATTCTTTCTGACAAGTTGAAATACTGGCATGGATTTGATTTTATAGAAATAATACTAACATACTATATTCTCAGCTAAAAATCATGATCTAGAGTTGAACAGACAAAAACGTTGCTTCTTGTTGTTGATGTTGAGATGACCCTGGAGACTGTGCTCTAACTGCCAGAGCGAATTAAGGGGACGGTGTTGTGCAGAACGAAATGCAGAGTCAGTGCACGCAGGTGGACTCCTGTCTCAGCACTGACCATGAATCTCCACAACCAGACAGAGCTTTCCAGGTGAGCAGCTGCAGACAGAGCAATGGACTCCAGATGGAGGACGCTGTATGTGTCCTTCCTCAGGGTCATTCCACACGACCTCTGCTCTGTCACTGTTTTTATGCCTCATTAGAAACCTTTCTCTCGCTCTTCCTCCATCATCTCACCTCACAGGCTGTTCAACAGATGGCAGCCTCGGCAGCTCTGACATAGACACTGCATTTACATTTGTGGAGAGAGCCACTGTTGATGGTTGTTGACTGTATGTTTCTGTATTCATCTTTATTATTTCTGTAGATGATTAGCCGTATCAAGATGAAACGACACCACTGACATCGATGGGCTTTTTCATCACTTAGTCTGAATCACTAATGTGCGTAATTTTACTTGACAAATGGTGTATGATCATGCTTTCCTCAGAGTTTGTGACTGGATAGTGTCCACAATCAACATTGCGAGGGTGTTAGGAAAACATTTAGCAAAATGTGTATCTGCTTTTAAGATTGTTGGACCTAAAACAAAAGTACAGATATGACAATTACATTGCAGTTATCTTGGGTAAAATCAACATCAACAACATTATCTAAACCTACAATTGTGAACATTGTCAATTATTCGTCATCATTTGTAATGATACTTATACAGACTAAAACCAGACCTACTTAATAAGTATTGACTGGGTTATATGTGCTTAAACACAATATTAGCTAGAATTCACGGTTCAGTATGTACCTCGGTTTTGGGGTCACGGCAGTGTTGGGCAGTAATGCATTACTTTGTAAGGTTTTGCAGTAATATTATTACTTTTTTCAGTAACAAGTAAGGGATTACAATTTGAAATTCAGTAATTATATTACAGTTACTAATCCCAGTAATGCATTACTTTTACTCTTAGGGGTCGGCATGCATGCTGTCTTACCAGGATTAATGGGGGTTTGTATCAGTGTGGTCTCTGCAGTCAGCTGACAGACTGCTCTGAAGGAGGAGAAATTTGACTTGTGGAAATCCCAAAGTTGTGTTGTATCTTAGCTGGCTTCATAATATTAAAGCATTCAATGTGACTATTGTTTACTAATAAAAGAAAACTTTAAACTGAAATCCTTCAAACATTATACCTTTACATCACTTCAGAAAATTCACTCTTTCAATACAACTACTTATCTAATTTAATTACTAAAATATGATTGTCTATGAGCTTAATATATCAAAAGTTAAACACTCAGGTGATTTTAAAATACAAATACATAGTTAGCAAACATTTATCAACTCTTAACATCAGGGAATTTAACTCTTGCCACTAGGGGCAGTATTGTTACATGTAGTAAAAAGGTAATACAATCAAAGTCTAATATCTCCTTAGTAGATAGTCACACAACTATGAAAGTTAAACCATTCTTCTTGTATTTACATGACAATTAACATTACATAACTTCATAATGATTAGACATTTAATTTATATGAAATTCAGGTTTGGCTCAGATTTGCAGGTGTGAGTTAGAGTTTAAGGCTTTGGTCTGTTGGGATAAGAGAGTCTGTGTCCAATTTAAGGTGGGGGTTGTTTGGTCATTCTCCTGTCTAAGTGGCCCTAGGGTCAGCTTGTGCTTTTTGTGCAGGCCATGATTCAAATTACTGATCAGAAATGGTTTCTCAGGAGGTCTGTTCAAACTCCATTTCGTCACAGTGTTTAAGTTTTGGGTAATGTCCTGCTAACTGACACCCACTTAGCAAAGAGGTCAGTTCAGGGTCCAGGGGTGAGGTATTCTCCATGTCTCTCAGTTTGAAAATAAAGAAAGGCTGTTTTACCCATGAATATATCTATGAATCATCCAAGTTGTCTGACATCATTCATGACTGGACTGAACAGAGGGGGTTAGTATGTTTGCATTTAGAGTATAAATCAAAATGTGTTCATCATATGCATTTATATACGTGATACATGGTTGGTCAGCTTATAATACCTCCAGTGCTTGGTGGATTTTTTCAAGGAAAGACAGTGAGGTTATATGCTTCCACTCTTTCTTTGGCTTTCCTATTGCCTGTTCACTCTTTGTTTCTTTGTTCTCCTTTCTCCTTTTAATGCAGGTGTCTCGGAGGTTTTTCCACCTTTCCTGGACCTCTTCCACTAAACAGTAAAGCAGACAACGACACGCACGTTACATTGAAACTATCTTGCTGTGTGTATATACACAACAGAAATAATTGATGTATAGCTTATCCTATACAGTCAGGTTTTATAGTATACTTTTCACAATGACTACATGTAATATCTGACACGTATAATGTCCATAGCATAACATTAGCTAATGAATTGTTTTCTGTACACATTCCCTTGACAGTGGAGTATGTTACCCCTCTTTCATGGGCTACTTATCATCACAATCAAATTCAGCTGCAATCCTCTATATTTGTTGTCTTTATATTCTTTGTATTATCTATCAAAGAGGGCACTATGCTGCCAAATGGATCAAGTGATCAATATCCATTTTTATTGTTCAGTGACAGTATGAGAATTATGATGTAGGTTGCTTTGACAGTGTTCGAGAAAATCTATTGATCACGTGAGCAAAAGTCATTATTTTATTGGTTGGCTTGTTTTTATCAGCATCCGAAATCTGCAGAAATCAAACCAGCTGTGGAAAAAAAGAAATATGCACCAAACATTTTTTTGGTGTGGATAGGCTCATAGAGATAGATGAGTTCGAATTTTTCAGTTGACATGTAATTAATTAGCACGAATTATTCACTTTGGTTTGAAAAGACCTTAAGATGTAAAAGTAAGAATTTTGAAAAAAGAAGTAAGAAATTAATTATTTTTAAGTAAGAAATTAATACATCTATGCCTTGCTTAACCTTGCTGCCATTCATTGTTACAGGCCTTCACTCCACTAGTAAGACAACAAAAGAATGAAAAAGCATTCACATTTTATATAGCCACATTTTAGAGATTTTTTCAAAAACACTAATGGAATAGCCTCAAACTAATTTTAGCTTAAGGATAGCTTCCTTCAGGGTTAGATATGGTAAGTGGACTATTTAATTTAATATTTTCAAGGTTTGCAGTTACTCTATCTATACAATATCAATAAATACAAAGAGCTTTCATCAAAACTCTGCACTGAAAGGTATTGGATGCTGCTCAACAGAAAATGTTTTGTGCAGACAATGGCAGAAATTAGGCTTTTGTATTTCAGGTCACATAGCCAAGTAAGTTACATCTTATCACTAATTAGTTGCCTCCTTTTCAAATGCAGATTTGTCAGTTTATCAATAGCTGCCTTCATGTGTTGGTGAAACTAAACTGGCTGGTCTTTGTGATAAATTCTGCCTAATCCGGCCTTCATTTAGCATCTTTATGCAACATTGAAGACTCTCACAGAACCACCAACCTGCGATTTATCACTGTTGTACTGCTGTCATCTGATCCTATTTTTTGCTCACTAGTTGTTATTATTTTATTGACAATATGTCTTGAATCAGAAATGAGATAAGGTCTCATATTCTGTTATTATCCATTTCATTCCTTTATTTTGTCTGTTTAATGGTTAGTGAATTATCCACCTTTTCTCTCAGTGTTCATTTGCTGTGATATATTGAAGAGAAAGTAGAAATAATTTACAATCGTTGTTCCACAGTGCAGGTGGACCTCAGATTAGTTAATTGGAAAATGAACAGGGGGAAATGAAACAGAGGGGAAATCAAAGGATCTGTCTGTACCTGTCAGCACCCAGACTGAATTATTACCCTAAGGCTACAGATTCAAACCTGCACTCCACTGCTGAGGCCTAAAAATTAAACCGACCCATCCATCTGCGTGAATACAATTGGCATTTCATAAATACAACTGATGGTGTGATTCATGAAGTCCAAGATTATTAAAAAACATTGTGATGCATCAATGGATTTATTGCCAAAGGACTTGAGTGTTCCTGTTAGAAGCTGCCATGTTTTACAAAAGCAGAAGAATCAGTGTTCCTACAATTGACCAAAACAGAGTTTCCTTTCTTTTTTTGGATTGTAAGTGAATATAATTCCCCGTTGCTCTAATCATTGATCAGATCAGTGAGAGAAATGCATACAGTTTGTTTGAAATTATTTGATATAGCTGACAATACAGTACACGTTATGGTATGATACTAAACACTCAATTTTTGCAATACCTTAGTTTAAAGAAACAATGACCTCCTTTTTTCATTTAACATAAGAAGCCCAGTCAAATGATTTGAGTCAAATGCTGACATTTAAAGCCAATGCAGGAGTAGTTTGCCCTTTATGTAGCATGGCAGAAAAGGTGTGGAGTGACATGTGATGCATCAGACTTCCATGCAGGGGACCAAAGTTTGTGTCTGTGAATAAACAATGATATTAGATCATAAAAATAAAAAAAAACTCCAATCCTTATCTAAACATATGAAGCGAGCCACATGACATACTGTTGAGAAAGCCTCTGTTCCAAAGCTGGATTTATAGTTATTAGAATAGTTAGAAATGTCAATAGGATTTTATATTAAGACTTCTTAAACAGTTCTCTAGCTTTCTGCTACCAGCACTTGGTTTCAGTTGGGTGTCCTGTTGCTAGTAGCAACCACTTCTGGCTCAGATCCATAGCAGTTGCTGCGTGCTTAACTGACTTTGTTACATCCAGCCTTTTGTCAGATCTGTGAATATTTGGAAGGACTTACTTCTCAAATTCCCCTGATGGAGCATTAATCTGTTCTGCACTGTTTTGTGATTCTTTTGTAATTTGCTAATTTAGTTTTTCTGCATCAGATTCCTGTTAATCAAGCTAGCCATACCTTTCTAAGGCTACATAGAAACTGCCCATTTAAATGGTAAATGGACTGCACTTATATGGCGACCCATTCACACACACATCCATATACTGATAGCAGGGACAAGTAAGGTGCCAACCTGCTCATCAGATTGAGAACCTAATGCATTCACACACACACCGATGGCACAGCCTTCAGGAGCAATTTGGGGTTTAGTATCTTGCCCAAGGACAGTTTGACATGCGGACTGGAGGAGCCGGGGATCGAACCGCCAAGCTTCCTATTAATGGACAACTCGCTCTACCTATTGAGCCACAACAGCCCCTTTTCATTCCAATTTACTGTTGGGCTAACTGTTATATATTTTAATCTTTTTACTTTTACTCTTGTGGACTCTATATATATGTTTACAAGAGTATTACCTTGTTTTAATTCCTGTGGAGACTTAATGTTAATCTTTCACTAATTTGTTTCTTCCTGGCAGGAAGCACAATGTAACTAATTTGACAGCTATTTTATCATTTTGTGAATGTAGTTTTGTTGTTACTGCCCTAATCCATATTTACAATACCTTTTGGTCTAACTGTTGTGTATGGAATCTCATCATTTTCTGATTGTAATCCCTACCATTGTATTTGTTATTCAATGCCATTATCATAATTGTCTTCAGACTTTATTAGAAGTGTGTTAAACTCCCTGCATAGCTGTACACCTACAGAGCCACCTGGAGCTGGAGCTGCCACTTGTGGTATCATCCCTGATTGACCTAAAATCCTTTGAATTAAACTCTCACATAGATCTTGATTCAACTACATGGCTTGTACATTTTTGTTTTGATAAAGCTGCACACTGTGCTAATTCTAAATGTTATACTTTTCAGGAACTGTGGAAAACTGTATTTTTTGACCGCCATGTTTACCCAATGGGTTGTAAAATGTTTTCATAAGATCAGTGATTGCAAGAAATGTTACAACTAACAGAAAAAACACACAAATAAGTCCTCCATCTCTGGGGAAAACATAACAATCAACAAGACATGTTTCTATTAGTCACCCACACTGAAGAAAAAAAAAAACATGCTTACATGTGAAACACAGCTAACATCTGAAATAAACAAGTGCCTACATACATGTAATGAATTCTTAATCTACCTGTGTGTGCGTTTTCTTGTTATTTATAAGCCCTCTAAAATGGTTCTGCCCCAGTTTAATCCAGTTACTTCCTGCCTGTTATTCTTCACCATGCATCTCAGGCATCAGTAGTTTAAAGACAAACCATGGACTGCTGCTTTACATCAAGTAAGTTGAATGATTTCTCTTATTAGTGTGTTGCTTTCAGCAAGTCACAGTTCTGCTCTCACATCTATAATAATAATAATAATAAGTTTATTTACTACAGCACCTTTCACAGAAATTAAATTCACAAAGTGCTTCATAGGAACAAGAGTTGGAAATAAGACCATAAAAACATACATAGTGTAAAAACATGTGCCAAAAGTTAGAATAAAATAAAATAATAAAAATAAATAAATAAAAATAAAAAACACAATCAAACAAACAACTCAAGAAGACACAAAAGCCAATTTAAAAAGATGGGTCTTCAATAGTTTTTTAAAAGCTTCTACAGAGACTGCTGACCGTATTTGTAGAGGGAGCGATCTCCATAGGGTTGGAGCCACAAAAGCAAAGGCATGATCACCTTTGGTTTTCATCCGTGAGCAAGGGACAGCCAGTAGATCCTGGTTGGAAGACCTGAGTGACCTACTGGTGACGTAGGGATGGATAAGTTCCATGATGTACTCTGGAGCCTGTCCATGCAGGGCTCTATATGTAATAGTAAGAACCTTAAAATGAATCCCAAAATGAATGGGCAACCAGTGCAAAAGTCTTAAAATAGGAGTGATGTGAGTCATCCTGCTGGATCTAGTTAGCAGTCTTGCAGCCGCATTTTGGACCGTTTGTAGCCGGTTCACAGATGCTTTGCTGAGACAAGTGAAAATGGAATTACAATAGTCCAAACGGCATGATATGAACGCATGGATGATTATTTCTAGTTCCGGTTGTGAGACGATGGACTTGAGTTTAGCGATATTTCATAGATGGAAAAAATATGTACGGCACGGAATGGTTTGAGGAATATGACAAAGAGTTCAAGGTGGTCCGTTGGCCTCCAAATTCCTATTCAGGCACCATTCAATCACCTCAGCTGCACCGTAGCTGGAGGACACCCTGTTCTGTCTTCTTCTATCGAGTTATCGATGCCCTACTCTTCCCAAGCAGCACGCTTATTAACCCCATGGAATGTCTTGCACCGAAACTGAAAAATGTTGGCTTCCTCAAAGAACTTGTTTTTGCCTTCCTCTCGATGTCATTGAAGACCAGAGGAATGGAAAATAAGCAAGGGAAAGAAGATAGGCAAATAGACGCAGTGAAGCATTCAAGCTGTCTAAAAATTTGATTCCTGGGGAATATGTCAAATTATCCCAGAGTGTGATGCACAAACATGAAATATTTAAAGTTACTCATGTCTGACAAATTATCTACAGTTAAAATGAGTGTACAGCAAGCCCTATCAATATGTAATGTGGGAAGAATAAGAAAATGAGGAGACATCAAATTCTGCCTTCCTCCTCAAACATGGCCTCCGTCTCATGCCCATTCAGACTGCCAGAGAGGTTTTCAGTGTGACCACCGAAGCTAAAATTAAGTGCACTGATGGTATTGTAGGGAGCTTTGGATAAATGCCTTCAACCCACATTGCTTACATTCATTTTCATGTTCTGTCACTGTAGAGCATTGAAACAGAGCAGATGGTTCAGGCAGACTGTCCTTCACAAAACAAATATCAAACCAATATGAATTTAACATTCCTGATATAAAGTTTACCAGAGTTTAAGATCATGATGGATCAGATCATGTACCAATGCTGGCTTGATCAGTCTGTGAGCTCCAGTCTGAGGCCATGGTAAGTAGCTGGAAAACAGTGAGTTGCTATCTGTGTTTTGGGATCAGGCTGCTGTTCCAAGTGAAGGTGTTTATGGGTGTTTTCAAATGTGTGCTGTTTAGTTGAATCAGACTCTGGTTCGTTTTCTGCCTCAGTGCAATTCTTGCCTCCACCCCAGACACATCTGACCAAAGAGCATAGTCAGTGTTCTCACCTGGCTTGTGGTGATGCATTTTGGTTTGTTTGGATTTTTGTGTATGAAAAGAAACTGAACAAAGGGGAAAATGGACCAGGCTTACCTTCTCATCCACTGATTTGGACCAGAGCAAACAAACTAAAGGTGTGAAAACTCCCTAAGTATCTCAGCGGGGTAAGATGGAGCATGAGATCAACAGATTGGTGCAGTTTTGGTGGAAAATGCAAGTATTGGGCCAGACTGCTGTGGTGAGGAAGGAGCTCAACATTAAGACAAAGCTTGCAATTGAGCAGTTGATTTATGTTCAAATACTCACCTCCTATGGGCAGATTGCCGATAGACGCAACCAAAATCGGTTTCCCTCGCAGGGTGTCTCATACTTCGGTACAGGATGAGAAGCTTGGATATCTGGAAGTAACCCAGAGTAGAACAGGTGAAAAGAGCTAATTGAAGTGGTTCGGCATCTAAGTACAATGCCTTTTAGATGTCTCTCTTTTCTCTCTTACTCTGGACACATCCAACCAGGAAGTAACCCTGGGGTCTTGTCTTGCTAAGAAGAAGGGCATTGCTTGCTACCACCATGACCCAGATAAGTGGCAGAAAATGGATGGATGAATGGATAGATGGAGCAGATCATGTCATTGATTCCCAATCCAGCAGTTGGACCAGCTCATCTTGGGCAATAAGGGCTGGCTTGCAATTCATCCCAAAGGTGTTGGATGGGGATTATGCCAGGGCTCTGTGCAGTCCAGTCAACCTCCTCCACAACAACCTTGGAAAACTATTCCTTTATGGACTTGGCTTTGTGCATGAGTAGCAATGTCATGTAGAAACAGGAACGAAGCTTTCCCAAACTGTTACCACAAGTGTTTTAGGGACAAATATGACACACTAACATTTTTTCCAGCTTGTTGTTATCTCATAGTTCAATAATTGATGCTTGGTATCTCAGAACTACACTCCACTGACACACAACCTCAGCATTTCAAAATGTGAAATCAAACCTGGCCTGAGAAAATGCCCCTTCTGAGTCCATTTGTTTGTACAACATAGAGGCTTTACATCAGACACTTCAGACTAAAAGCCTTGTTACGCCTCTGTGTCAGCACTGATTCATGGCTACAGACTTAATGCATTCCCCATTGATGAGAGCATACTCCAAAGGGGATCTTTAAAGGGCAGCATGTGTCATAAGAGCGTCCTCTTATAATTCACCTGCACAAACTTAATCTTTTTCCTCTTGAGTGCTCTGCGTTTCCAAAGATTTACTTGATAGTGTATCCTGGGAAAATGTGTACCTCCAGACCAATGCAAACTGTGCTTACCAATCTTTTCTCAAATCTTTTAATTCTGTCTCAACAAATGTTTCCCATTAGTCACAATAGAAAGTTCCAAAGACATGACACTAGTAAAAGCCTGGTTCACCCCTGGTTTACAGAAGTCCTCAATAGTGAAAAATAAACTTTATAAAAGATTCCTATTAACCCCAAATAAAACTTTATTCGTTTTTTGGCATCACTCACTGTTTGTCTGTAACTGTTTACCAAACTTTTGAAGGCATGGCCTGATGCACTTAACAGGCCATAACTCTCAATTCTACCCACAGGGGGTGCTACTGTAATATTATAACATAATATTTCTACAATTCTGTTGTGTTTAATAAAATGAAACTTGGTACACAAGCTCTCCACAAGAATGTGCACAGTATATTGAAATATGGCACCAATAGCCCCACTTTGTGGCCATTAGTGAAACACCACCATACTACTTATTAACTGCCATATCTCTTAAATGTAATATTCCATGGTGACCAAATTCAGCAAAGTTGTACAGATGGGGATGGTGAACAAGAATTGTACAGCATTGACATGTAATTTCTGCAGGAAATGCATTTTCTAGTTTACAGCTGTTATCATCATTCCTTAGTTGTAGCACCATATGGAGAAACATCTAGGCTGCACCGATTTTGACCAGGTTTGTTTCATTTTTCTACAAACAAAAACTTACAACATCAAAATAATTTGAAAGATGCAATAATCACATAAGCATTCAATACTTATGAACTGTAAGTAAGAGCAGGGATGTGTGGTCCATTAAGGGCGATAGGGTGTTGCCCCTCCAGCAATTCCAATTGTGAAATATATATTTTAATGTTATTGTTGTGTTGTGTGCGTGTCTATAATGTTCAGTGGTTACTCTCACATAAATCATACATTACAGAAACGTGCAATGACTAATGAAAAAGCGTTGCCTACAATCTTTGTCTGTGTGCTGAAGGGACCTACTTTTCTTCGACCGATGGCAGTTTGTGTGTAATATTCTCAGCTTTTCCTGGTGGCCCATGATTGGTTGACACTGCATGCTGAAAATAACTGGATCTGAGGCAGAAAATTTATGTCAGTATTTAAATGTTAGTTACATATATAATTTTTCTGAAAGCTCCCATTTATCCAACTCACATAAAATAATAGCAAACTCGGATGCTTCATGTTAGCTAAAGTTCATCATTCAAAGTAAATAAACCATCATTTAATGCTTTAGTGTATTTACTCCAATGTGGTTCATTCAAGTTAACACATAACCAGAGCATAAAGGTAGATACATTCAGTGTGTAACATTGCAACAAACAGATACAGACAGCCACATACACACACATAGGAAACCATCGCATTTTCTCTCTGACACACACAAACACTCTCTCAGATGGTATGTTTTGATGTGCTCTCTATAATCCTCTCCAGTAATAGGAAGGAGCTGTTTTTACCCGTTGGGGAAAGCTATCATGTAGAACAGCTGCTTCAGGCTGATCAAATTATTACCTGCCTGAACTGCCTGCTGCTTTGTAGTTTACCAGCTACCCGAGGTAAACAAATCCCTGGAAAACAACCTCTACCCCCTGAGCACTCTGACAAGAGTTTTTGATTATTGAGAATTATTTTGTCATGAAGCTGCTTATGAAGAAAAACTATGAAACTAGGATAGTAAATGTTGGTAGATTTTATTTACATACATTTGGGCAGGTAACAAGTCATCATTTGGGGGTCCTTCTTCTTTGCCTGATAATCAGACTGAACTGAATTTTTTTCTCAGTTCATTCATTCAGCCTGATATTGTGTTCATGTTAGCCCATTTCTTGTTTGTTTTAGCTAACCATCTGTAGCGAATAATATATGTCTCAACAAACACATTTCCAGTTGACACAGAAGCTGTAGTTGCTCAGAGTAGTACTGATAAGGGGTTAATTTTATGTTTTTCACATTAATCAAAGAGTTTTTTTTTTATTTAAGAGTTTCTTTAAGTGTGTCAAGCTCATCCAAGCTTGTTACCATTTTTCTATTGCTTTTTTTTCATGAATGTAGCTTGGTAGCTAGCTATTTCAGGTGACTTTCCCATTCTCAATCCTGCCTACTAAGCTCTGATTGGTTAAATATTTCTCCAGACAGCAACAACCGCTATCAATGAGTACAACACCAGACTTGAATTGCTGAACAAATCTGAGATGGGGGCGGTGATGCAGGGGTCTGGAACCAGGCAACGTTTTATACTTTGCTATATTAGTTTGGCTGATAAGTGACTACAAATCCATAAATTTATCAGCCAGACATTAACTTGATGCCGAGTCTGCTTGTGATGCCTTATAAGATGGCAAAGGGCCTGTTTGTTGGTTATATACACAGCTATTTCATGTTGCTAGAGCAATTTACTTCACCCTTCCACACAATGTGCAAAATAAGGATGAGTAACAAATTAAAAATTTCTTTTGTGGGTGTTCAGTTGAGCTGAGATCTGTTGACTGAGGTTTAATTTAATTCGATTTTAATTTAGGACTCAATTTAAGTTTGGTTTTACATGACATTTCTTGTCATCAGAGAAGGCTAAGTGGTAAACATGGGCTGGTAAACAGGGCTGGCTCAAGGCATAGGCCATATAGGTGGTCGCCTAGGGTGCCACCTTGTCTGATGGGTGTTGGTCGCCCTCAAAGGAAAAAATAAATTAAATAAATACAAAATAGACAAATAAAAATTCGCCAGTGGGCGCCCCTCCCTATTTTCTGCCTTGGGATAAAATATGAACAAATAGACAAAGAAAGATAGAAAAACATTTTGCACCACTGTTCCTCACAATTCATTTTAGCACTACGTCTACCAGAGAGGAAAAGGCAGTTTATAGCATATGCTGAAACCTTATACATTGTAAATGCTAAGATGGAATACATGAATGCAAGGGCACAACTATATAGCAAACTCCACCATATAACAGGCTAGCATGACACTTTTCACAACTTATACCGCGACTGCAGTAAACATAGGCGGGGAAATTACACACACAGACATGCTATCATTCCCCATTCAGGTGCTTTTTACAATTAGCATTTCAGCTAAATGCAGTGCACTGCATACCTTTCAATTAAACAGCTGTTCTGTTTATAATTTCAACCTACATGTTCTCTGTGACTAGCAGCATGTCCAGGTATATGTGTCAATTTTACAGAGGTTTTTGAGCTGCAGGCGCCATGCAGCACAGTTCGGGTCTGTCTCTTCCACCACATGGCACACAGCCCTGTATACACTTTTGTCTTCTTAAAGGCTCAGTTTTTCAGTTTGGCAGCTTATACTCTTCTTTACCCTGTTGGTAGTGCATCCCACCTCACAGCAGCTTTTAGGCATTTTTCTGTTGTTTGCTAGTAGACAGAAGTGACAAGGAAGCACCTTCACACAATACAAAGTCAATGGAGATCAATGAATTGTTATCCCCTGTTGGGTGGGCAGGACTTAATTGCGCTCCGTCTCTATACTGAAACTGAATAATGCTGCACTGACAACCAACTTCTGTCCTTGAGATACCATTTCCACAAACTTCAAGGAATTTGTGCATTAAAAATAAATGTCATTTGTGGTCTATAGTGTCCTAGTAACAGAGAACAAACAAAACTGAGTAGGAGAGAATTGTAAAAATTGTACATAGAACAATTTTCTCCCACCCAACCACAGTGCAGTGATGTGGATGTTTTTTATAGCTGCTGATCAAACTCATTTCCTTTCATGGTTCTGTTTGCTCGCTTGATTTTAGGTATCTCATCCAGCTCGGCTATGCGTTCATGATGAAAAGCAGTGTGATTGAAGTGAGATCTTTTGTGGGCACAGCAGGTAGTCAGATTCATCTGTCTGTAATTGACAACACCTGTTTTCACTGGTCAAGGCATCATAGCCCAGGCAGGAAAATGTGTAGTAAGTAACAGTCAGTCTCAAAAGACAATCACACATAATGTCATCACAGACTGTCAACGTCTTTGTTGATTCAGTGCACTGGGGTACCTGACAAAAATATACAGCCTGTGGTTCATTCCTGTCCTGCAGCCTGAAATACATTTGTATCAGCCCTCATACATCTTTGCAGCTATTTCACAGGAACGTCTTCCCAGCACAGTGGTGGCATTTTTGCTATGCCAAAAGAGCCTGTATACAGTGCTGCCAATCAGGGGATGAATTCAGTTCTATTCTTCCATGAATAGTGTGTCTAATTTCAGATATTGAATGGAAAGTAAATCATATGGCTGGCAGCTGTTGGATCACACGCTATTTATAAAAAGTTCTGCTCACTAGACTCTGTACTGAAAAGTAGTCTATAAGGTTTTCACTTTAACAGAGCTCTCTTAAGCTTCTATAACTCTAAAAATAGAAAGCCATAGTCCTATTCACCTCCAGGCAAGCTTCTGTTTCACTAAACCACATGCTGTTTCACAGTATTGTTTTGCATAAAGGTTGATTTTTTTTAATCTGGGTTTTCTGTAGATATTCTCATCTAAATAAAAACAAGTACTAGTACTTTGTTATGTCAGTAAAACACCTGTACAAGACTAGAACTTGCTGCTATTTGCACACCTATTAATTTTAACAAGACATGATGTCACAATGATCATTTTAACTCTCCCTTGAGTTGATGACACACTGCAGGCATGATCTTACCATATGACACCTGTAACCAACGTTTTTCTGCATCCAGGTGATGGCAAAGCAACTCTGGCACAAAATGAAAATGAAACATATTTAGTAAAGGGTTGTTATATCGAGCACGTTTGGAGTCTCCTCAAGTTGATTTCAATAATATGCTTTTGTGAACTTAAACCAATGGATGTATTAAACAGATTACTGATTTAGTATTGCACATTTATATCTTTGTCAGACTCACAATAGACAAGAGGATCAAAATCAATATCCTCTTTTTTTAGTCCATGCAAATGTCTTCCTTGTCAAAACCTTACCCACACTTTAAATCAACAGTTGACAATTTGGGTGTGCCTGGAGCTGCTAGCATAAAGCAGAAATGAGATGAGGAGCAGGCTATAGATGTCTAGGGGGCCAACTTTTTTAAAACTCCACATCCCCAATTTTTTTTAAAAACTTGTAGTCTCCAGCCCCAACCCATGCTGACTCAAGTCATTTCACTTGAGGCAGTTTATTAGACTTCGATGTGTAAAATTGGTGCACTGCCCCTTTAAGAGAGCTGAATATAGCACAGCAACGCAGTCTTGCTGGCAGTTGTCCTGATGGTCAACCCCAGTATTGAAACAAAACAAACTGCAGCTGTCCAAAAAGTATTTACCACCTAAATCATTATAGAAGAATCTGTGAAAAATGTTGACAGGACACAGGACGCTTAAAACAGCAAACAAGGTTAGTTATTGCTGTTTATCTTATGAATTCAATTATAAGTATCAGTTAAGAGAAAGCCTTACAATAAAATGTATTTTTTTAGGCTTTTGAGAGCAAATATTGTTCACTGGGAGTTCTTTTTCCACATTTTGAAATAATTTGAATGTACCTGCATGTGTGTGTTGTGTGCACCTGCAGGACTGGACATGAAGAGGAACTTTACAGGTGCTGCACAATTTAAAGGGTAATTACAAATATAATAATAATGTATATAATATAATTTATAATAATTACAGCAGATGTCCATACATAATTTCACAGTGACAGTTTGCCATTAAATCACCCAGCACACACTACAAGCCACATCCACTGCTTCTGTCTTACATCATAAATGTTTTATTGCCAGTATTGTGCAATCAGTATCAAGTACTGAGCTCCCAGATAATTATTATTTTGTCCATGAGTGGATACCTTCCTCCTTCTTGTTTTTTTGTTCTCCTTTCATCTCTTAAAAATGTCAGACTCAGTTGCATCATCTACTAACTCTGTAAAATTTAAGGTGAACAGTCTTTGTCTCTTTCATCCTCTTTCTTCTTGTTATTTAAAACATGGCTAATATAACATTTCTTTCATCTATCGTGTAAGCATTGCAAATCTTTGTTTTCCCTGAATGTTTTCTTATGAGGCAGAGTGGAAAATCCTCTGAAATCTCTCAAATAGTATTATGGGATACTGAAAATGTGTACCTTTACTTTAATTTACCGTGTACAACTTTAACTGCCAAAACTAGTAAATCCACATCCTAAATTACTTCAACAAATGAGGATGAACCCAATTTTCAGGCTGCCTGGACTCAGCTATGTTTACCACTCTGCTGGATTTGGCTTCTTTATCTGGAGCAGGTTAGCTCAGCATAATCCGATATTTCTCTCTCACTGTAAACTGCATGAATTCTACTAATTCTAAACCACATGTTTCTCCAGGTATGCAGATATAAATGAAATAAGTCATACCTATATTCACAAAGTATTGGCAATTAAGGTTACTTTATCTCTTAGCCCTTAAAACTGTTATTTTTTGAAGTTATGTTACAGCTTGTGCTACAGTGACTTCCTGTTCACATAAAGTACAGTGGTTTTTACTGGGCAGCACTACAAACGTTTCCTAGCAACCGATTTACACATTACTAAAGTGTTTACCAGCTGAGACATTTCTCAGATTTTAATGGTAAATCAGAGTAAATCATTAGATTAAAACTTGCTAGTAGTTAATAAGAACTTAGGAAGGACTTCAAACACAAATTTTGTGATGGATTTATGAATAGCTGGTGCAACACAGTCCTGATCACCAGTAACTGAAGATGAGAGCAGTAATTTATTCTCGCCATTACCTATTTCACACTTTCACTTAAGTGCACACATCACCAGTACATTATGTATCATCATATTTTTTTATTTTAACTGACTAACTATTGAATGATCACTAACCTAGATAATGTGTTTACATGCAGCATCCTGGTTTCAATCCGAGTACTCAAGCAGAACATGTCCTCTAAAAAATGGTATAAAGGCTAATCCAAGTTTATGAAACCAAGATATATTTAAATTACACAGCTTGAATCCTCCAAAACCCCAATCTGGGATACTAGCACATGTATAAATTGTAAAAACCAAAAAAACCCAAAAAGTGCACTGTTATTGTTAACAAACAGTCTCACCATTAATTGCTTTGTTGGCTGCCTGTGTCTGCAGTCCATGACACCAACTGGGAGACATCAAAGCTCATTTCCTTGAAAATCCTTTGTCCCTTGGAATCACCAATATATGGCGTGACAGGAATGTTTTTCCCAGTTAGCAGCTCAGACTTACAAGCTGACGTGATGTGAATGCAGCACAGGAGCCCAACTGATGGACAACTTGACTATACCTCTTGAGAATAAAGGGACGATATTTATTCATTTGCTTAAATCCACCTGGGAGAGTCTGCTGATTGGAAATTATTATCTGTGGATCCCAGGTTTTCTACCGGGTCTGTCATAAACATGTCAGTGAATCTCTGTAGCTGTTTATCTCTGACATCCTTGGGTAATTTAATACTGCTCAGATTGACATCTGGTGTTTTGAGCAATTACATGTACTGAAATTTGCACCTCTATCACACAGGCCATGTAAACAGTTTTGAACACCAGCGACATATCAGTCAGAGTCTTCAGGATGACACTGAGTACCTAAAGCTAATTTTTGTCTATCTTTGCTTTTGATGTCATTTTACAGCATTTCTGTGCCATGAGACATCACTAATATGCAGAAATTAAGTTTAAGATGAATAATTATGTTTATTATGTTTTTCAGATATAGAGACATTTTTGGCAATTAGGACAGTGTCTATCTTGAGGTGAAGACATTGGTGATAGTGAAAAGTAAACAGGTGGATTGAGGGAAAATACAATTTGTGGCAAGAGCTTAGCTTAACTGCTATTTTACCTGCAATCCTTAAAGTTGACATGAACTGCATAGCTGCTTTCCAGATGCCAAACTCCTCCGCAAACTCCTCTGCAGTGGAAATTTCTTCAGCCATATACCAGTATGCATCTAGGTCAAGTTTCTAATCAGTAAGGAGTTTTAAGGGGTTTGAGTTTTGCCTTTTTGAATTAAGGGACAAATTAAAAGATTAAGAGACTAGGATTAAGGGGTTTGTTCTGGTTTCAAGGGTAATATTAAGGAGTAATTAATGCTATTTTGTGGGATTTTTTGTTTCATACTGAATGCTGTATTCATGCAAGTAAATAGAACGGGAAAACTAGCATGGATGTATTAAGACAGTTGGATATGACACCGCCACTCAGCCTGCTGGCTAGTTTGTCCCAGTGGCCATTCATGGTAGTGCAACAAAATAATACCCTAAAGGTTAGTCATTTGTAAAACTCTCCCAGAGCCTAAAAAAGTGTGTTGAATTTTAAAATGTGTGATGTCATCTCAAAGTAAAGTCTAAGGGCCACACGGGAACCCACAAGCATGACCAGCAGGAGAAACACTGCACATGTGCAGTGGGCTGCACGATGTGGAAGCCAGGAGGCTAGAAAACTTTTTTTGGCACCATCTTGGACTCTTGTATCCAGTGTATCCAAAGTTGAGTTCAACTTTGATGAACTTAGATCCAGAAATTTGTGCTGTTGACCACCATTAAGCCATATTGACAGTGCTGAGCTCTGAGGGAACGGAGAGCCCAAAATGGAGGAAGTGAGGATCATAACTTATAAATTGTGTTGCAACATGCAGCTCCACAGAGGAGGAATGGTTTGCAGACACTGATGAGACAGGAGTCGACGGTACAAATACATATTTTGAATACATGTTTTAAACTTGTACTGTAAGCAATTTAGCTGTCAAGGTTGCTAACTGCTAGTTAGCAAGGAGCAGCTCGCGGAGCTATTGTGACTGATCAAATATCTTTGCGAGTAGTTACAACATCACCAAGCTTGTGGAACCAAATGTTTCACAAAAACACAGGCCTGCATAGGCAGCGTCTTTAGAAATCTCATAGCTCCTCCCCTTGAGGCTTTATTTGTAAACAGGTGTCATTCTCTGACCCAACACCTTGCTCACATCGGGTCTCACCTTTCCTAATCACCACTGCACTGGAATATGTTTGAAATATTGTGTTAATCTTCCATTTACACAAAACAGGAGAATGATGGAAAGATGTAAATCAAATATGAAATGTATTGTAGGTTATTATGAAATTATTGAGTAAGAATAAAATGTATTAATGAGGATACAAAATCTAGCTAACTTTTTATTTTGATGGCAACAACACTTGCTTCTATATAGACTTAATATGTTCATTTTCAACTTTCTATTATTTTTTGTGTCAGAGTCATTACCAATCACTCCGCATTTGTGAAAGATTGGGCTTTGAGCTTTGACAGCGTGGGAAAGCAGACATGAGAGAAGCGTCGGAAATTACAACGGGGGATAGTGGGAAGGGATTTGTAGAAACTCACAATAGATGAATACAAAGAGGAAAAACTTGTGAGAAATGATCTCTCTAATTGAACTTTTTGCTTTATTAAATTATTTAACCACTTTGATGACTGATTGCAATTACTGATGCGTATGATGTGAAATCAAATTACAGACCTCCCTTTGACGCAAATGCCATCTGGAAAGGGCTTTAGTCTGGGGAATCCAACTGGTGAGCTTCTGGTTAAAAACCTTGTGAGCCTCTACCTCCTCTGCTCTGAAGTATCAGCTGTGGATCTGTCGAGAGAAATCTGATAAGCTAAAACAGCTGTACCTTTTTTCAGAATTCACAACGCTAAATCCACTGTGGACCTGCATCACGGCACAAAATTTACATCTTAAATGTTGAGAACGGGAATAGAGAAGGAAGTGTGCAAAAACTAGTCACATTTTAATCCCCTTCGCAGCATTTACATTACATTTACATTTTGTCATTTGGTGGATGCTTTTATCAAAAGCGACTTACAAGTGAGGCAAGACAATCAAGTGTCAGAGGACAGGGACACAGAAAGAGCTGTGGTACAAACTCTCAAGTAGCTGACCAGGTAAAAGTGCAAAGAGAAAGAGCGTAACAGAAGTTGTTTTTTTTGTTTGTTTTGTTTTTTTAAAATATATATAAGGTAAGAAACAACAGGAAGTAGACACATGCATAAGAAATACCATTAGCAACAAGAAACAAGTGCAACAGTCAACAAAATGCTAAAAAGGTTAAGGGACTCAAGTGTTGAGGTGTTCACAGAAGAGCTGAGTTTTCAGGTGTATCTTGAATGCACCAAGGGAGTCAGTGGACTGTGTGGAGCTCACTGTGTAGCTCACTCCACCATTGCATTACCACAAATGAAAAGAGTGTTGATGGTGATTTTGTATCAGGCAGTGATGGCATTACCAGATTTTGTTCATTTGCAGACTGGAGCAGACAGGAGGTGACATTCGGCCTTGTGAGTGACTCAGTGTAGGAGGGTGTCAATCCATTTGTTGCCTTGAAGGCAAGTGTCAAAGCTTTGAACTTGACGTGAGCTGCCACCCAGAGCCAGTGCAGGGAGACTAACAGAGATGTGACATGAGCTTGTTTAGGATGGTTGAACACCAGACGTGCTGCTGCATTCTGAATCCTCTGCAGAGGTTTAACAGTGCATACTTGTAGTCCAACCAGGAGCAAGTATTAGTGGTCCAGTCATGAGATGACCAGTGCTTGGACTGGGTGTGCTGCATGCTAAGACAGGTAAGGCTGAATCTTGCTGATGTGATACAAAGTGAATCTGTATGAGCAGTAGACTGCCACAATGAATGAATCAGTGAAGGTCAGCTAGTCATCTATTATAAATCCAAGGTTTTTTGCAGACCGAGATAGTAATAACAGGGATTAACCGAGCTGTACAGTCAGGTTGTGATGAACAGCTGGACTCTCAGTTTTGGACAGGTTCGGCTGGAGGTGCCGATCTGCCAACCAAGCAGAGATGTTGGCTAGACTGGCAGAGATGCATGCTGAGACTGTGGTATCCTCTAGGGGGAAGGACAGGAACAGCTGGGTGTCGTCAGCATAGCACTGGTATGAGAAGCCATACGACTTGATGATGGAGCCCAGCGAGGTGGTGCACAGTGCGAAGAGAGGAGGGCATTATCTGTTGTAGAGTTAACTTGTGAGATGGGTTTAATTTCTAACCACACATTTGATGGAGAAACTAGTTTTGGAGAAGTCGTAAAGAAAAGGGGATGAGACAATAGAATTGATGATGCTTTTAGCATTTTTGAGTGTCATTCTTTCCATTTGTCTCTGCCATTTTGAGCTGGTAATTGAATAGTTGTCTTATTGCTTAAAAGGCCTCCTGCTGTCTTATATTAGGGGTTGATGAAAATGTTTTTCTGTCAAAAATACAGCTGGTATTTTTGCAGATTTGAGAGAAAACTGTTTTAATAGTTATTTAAAATCCCACCTTTCATGATCAAGAATCAAATTGTGTTCCGGGACCAATACTTTCAGGAGATGGATGAATGTATTAGCCTGAAGGAAAACTGTTAAGGGTAGACAAAGGTTATCCAGCTCCTAAGAGACAGAGCAGAATAGGAAAAATACATTATGGCTGCTATTACAACAGCACCTGGCCCTTCCAGTAATCATAGCAAGGAAAATGCTGGAGGAGAGAGAGACGGGTGGAAGGTTTATCAAAAGTTAACTGTAATTTACTGTACAGCCATCATATTCAAATACTCAGACTGGATATCAGACTAGTGTGTTTGCATGTGTTTCTGCATTGTTTATGAGTCTACGTTTGTTCAACACCCATGACGTCATGCAGACAAGATTATAATATTTACTCATGTTGGGCAACACTCAGGTTTACTGTCACTTTACTCTCTGGTCGATGCTGAAACATTTTCTGTTGCTTTGAAATAACAGATTAGTTAACATATGCAAAGATGTCCCAGATCAGATTTTACTGAATGAGTACTGAACCACATCCATACTTGTGCGTCACCTCCACAAAGACTTATTTGGGAAAATTATATGTTGCCTCTCTGTTATAAATGGGAAGGACTGGCATTATGGCATTTAGCTTATAAATTGGTGAAGAAAGACTGGACTTTTGTGTTGCACATCATAATTTTATGGATACAAATGTCAACTACAGCAAGCAGAGCCAGCTGGATGAATAAATCAAAATTTGATTGAGCCAAGCAGACACACCGACACCCTGTCTACACAGAAAGCATTTTAACCACATGTTTTAGTCTCCCGTCTCACGCATGTCTGCCAGAACAGATACACTCATATTTTAATCAATACAGCCATCTACACAGGCTTTATGTATGTAACCATGACCCAAAGGGTATTTTTATGCTTCAAGTCTATTTTATTCCATTTTACACGTAACTACATGTGACTGTGTCTTGAGCTTTAAATAAAGAAGTGACTGAAATACAGTAATTATTGAGAAAAAAAGAGTGTTGATAACTCTCAAAATTCCTGTGTTGACTCACGGATTCAAACCTACTGTACAACTTCTAAGTCAAAAGCTACATCTGTGATCCTTGAGCCACCACTGCAACTCTTTTAATCACGCGAAACCTCAGGAGACCCATGAAAAAGCGTCCGTTTCATGGCACTGTTGCTTTAAAGGCCATGAAAATTGATGAGTGTTGCACAGGGTCCTGAGGACGAGCTGTACTTTATGATAACACAAACCACTGATATGCACGCTGATATGAGATCAGTGTTAAGGAAAAAAAAGGATCCATCTTTACCAAGTCATGTGGCTAAAGAGATTATTCTGGGTCACAGGTTCAAACAACTACTGTAATTCTTTGCTGTTCTGCTGAGTTTTGCCTGGAGCTGCTGGTCTGCTTGCTCTCCATCACTACTTCTCTCTCCATCTTTATTTTCTCCACTTTTCTTTTTTCATTCATCTCAGCCTTTATTTACCTCTTCTGTCTATCCTTCTGCCTCAAAGGAATGTGGCCAGGGAGGTTTAATGGATATAAACAGGATAGTACTCAACACTCTGAAGTTACTCCTCTCCAAAAAGAGAAGGTGTGCTCAGTGGATAAATAAAAGGCACCTGGAATGCAGACACAGCTCTTCAGACTCATAAAAAAAAGTGCATCTCACTACCAAAAGTACATCCTGTATAACCACTGCCTAGCTTAGCAACAAACCAACAAACCGCGTAAACTCTGCAACACCCTGCAAGATCTGCATAAACACTATACATCATCATATCAAGTGGGTAAACAGTGTCTAACAGGCATTTATCCTCTTTTACACTCGTGGGCCTGTGTATAATACATATATACATGATTTTAAAGCACATAACTGAATTCAGAAGCAAATGCAAAACTATGAGACTGTCCTCATCAGAAAAATGATTAATACATGTTTTGTTGACATGGAACCTCTTGTAGCATGTGAATTATAATTGTTGTCTCTGACAAACAAACGTGGATGTAGAGTGATGTTATGAAACCTCCTAGCAGAGAGGTGGATGATTATTGGTATCTTTTAACCATGACCACAATCTTTTCCCCTAGCCTTCAATCAAGTATCTTTAATTGCCTATTTTGTTTTTGCAGTTTCTTTCTCCTTGTCTCTCTTCCCTCCATTTTTTTCATTATTCATGTCCTCTGTACTTCGAGGAGGAAGGCTTTTGTGACATTAAAAGACCTCAGCAGTCAGCCAGCTTCAGCCTCCATCTGTGATGTCAAGAGAGAGAGCAGAGCAGCAGTTTCAGATGAAGAAAATGAACTTTTTCAGAAGTAGTAATAGATCTGAGATCCCATCTGCTGTGTGGAGTGTATTTTGGATTTGATAGGTATGAAATGAAAGTCTATCTGTGTGTGTGTGTGTGTGTGTGTGTGCATGTGCGCATCCATGTTGATATTATGGTGTTCATTGTAAGTGTACTGTAAGATGCGAGAGGTTGGTGAGTCTGAAGTCTGTGTTGCATTGGATAGCAATGAAATGTGTGTGTCTAGTATTTGTCTGGTGCAGTTTGTGTGTTGCATCATGCAGGAACTGTAGATCAGTCTCACATCATCCATTTCATGTTACGTGTGAAATAAACCAGAACATTAATTATTGATTTGGTGTAAAGAGAGGATTTTACTATTAAAGGGGGACATATGATTTCTGTGATTCTCTGTTATTTTTTAGTCTGTTATGATGTTAGATGTCTGTTAAAGATGATCAAAGTTATAAAACTTAAGGTGAATGTTTGTAAAAATGCTTCAGCCTGCTCTGAACGCTCTGTTTGCAAGGTTACCTCTACTTCCTCCTCGTGATGACGTCAGATTGTTTGCATTTTTTGCCTACAAATCACTGTCCACTCCGTAGCCTTTGTTTTTCCATGGGTTGTTCGCGTTGTCTACTCTCATATTTCAGATCAGATTTCGACATGCATTGAGATGTATTCGAGAAATTTATATTTTGAGTAAAGAACAAGAAAAAGAAGCGAAATCCTCCTACTAGTGTTTGTTTACGTAGCCTCTGGAGCCGGCAGAACCAATCAGAACAGAGAGGGCTCATCAGGAGGGGGGACAGGAGCTAAAACGGCCTGTTTCGGACTGAGGCTGAACTGAGGGGCTGTATAAAGGGCCAGTATAAGATAAATAAGGAGTTTTTGAACTGTAAATAATGCACAGATATACCAGTAGTATATCCCAGAATAAATATATAGACCTGGAAATGTGCATGTTATGTCCTCTTTAATGGTCTGAGTAATGTTATGGACTTCTGCATAGTAGGACAAAAATATTCTGGAACAATGGATACATTTAAATTGATGAATGTGGTTATTATATGTACCTATTTGCCTACCTATACATAGTTTATATGTAGTAAGAAAACCTTTTTTTTAAGTCACTTTTAGTTAATTTTCTGTAGGTTTGGTCTTTTTTGTATTTTAATTGTATTATGATACATCTAGCTACAACAACTTAAATTTATTGTACTTTTAATTACAGTATTTTTTAAAATCTTCATTACAATTTGAGTTGGGACTACTTTGTTTCATGGTAAATTCTTTAAATTAAATTTACCCCCAGACAGCATAACAGCAAAAATTCCAAACAGGACTCTGAACGACTTGTGTAAACAAGACAGTGATGTTTGTGGCTTTGTGAGGCTGTATTCAGTAGCCGTTGAGATATTTCAGTGAATAAGTGAAAACTCTGACCTGCTGGTGGTGCTTGGGAAAACGTTTGGGGAAAAGCCTTGATTGTAACAGTCTTTTTTAAATTAGATTCACTACTCTCGCAACCATATCAAAAACCTCTCCTAGGTCACACTGCAATGCTTTGCTGGCCAAAGCTTCCCTGTGGATGATACAATGTGTCAGCAAAACCAGACCTGCGCCCAGTCATACTCCTGGCACCATCGGTGCAAATTCCAGTACAGTTAATCCTTATCCTCACACGTTGCTGTTGGAACTCCTCCTTGATATCCTTACCACTGTTGTATCTGGCAAAGACCATTAACTTGGGAATCCCAGCAACATCAACAGACTCATCCAGCTGCAATGAAAATATTTTGAGTTCCAATATTTTCTCTGTAACTGACTTTTTAATGTCTGTTGCCATGTCCTTGATTCTGGTTGCAACAGACTCAATTTTGTTTGCTGCTTCCTCACCCAAGAGAGAGAGAGAGACACATATCTTTTAAACAGCTGCTTCCCAGTGGAATGGGACTTCTTTGCCTTGGCAATATGGATGCTGACTTAGTACGATGCCTTCAGTGCTGCTCTGTTCCCTTTGAATGTCTGGTAGATGAGAGAGAGGATATTATCTTTAAAAACCGCCATTCTCACTTGTCACCATCACATTAGTCTCACACACACACATACACACGGAATTTCTGGCATACAACACACACATTACTGACTCTTCCACCGTCAAAACAGTGTTAAATAAATGTACTTTGCTGCCTAATCCACATTAGGCACAAGCATGCGAGTCGGGGATGGGATGTCATGCATGATTGTCGTGTCACGTGGCATTGGCTGCCTCCGCGACACAGAGCCAGTTTGGTAAATTAGCATATACAGGAGAACCTTATGAAAAGTGACATTACAAAATAAACAACTTTATGGCTAGATAGCTAACTTTATTTTGTCTCCGATTCGTGGGATAAATGTCAATCGCAGCTAGCAAGATAACATCAGTGCTGTCAAAACACTGTCTCTTGAAAGTCTTGTCTTTGCACGGGAAAAATTTGCCCTGATGCTGAGAATGCTTCATTTGGAGATGTCTGTCCAATTTGTTCATTTTTAAGCTCTCATTGAGCACCTCCCCACATAAAATGCATCAAGACCTCTCCTCTGCATTTCAAATGGCTTTGGTGAGGCCAACATTTATGAACTCTTCCTTGTGTTTTAGTTTCAACATCATGCACAAGATTGAGCATGAGGTTGTCACACTCAACATTACCTCAGCCCAGCCTACGCCAGAGGGCTGGGCAGAGGGGAGGGGGTAAAAAGCCTCACACAGCATCTGAGTTCAACAGACCATCATAGCAAAAAGAAAAACACTCTTCCTCTATTTCAATTAGGAAAATGAATGAATATATCATAGAATTATGCATTTTACTCTGCCAATTGGCGACCCAATAAAAACGGGTCCGTGACCAATTATGGGTCGTGGGGAACACTGCTTTAAAGGACTTAAATGATTAGAATGTAAGGCAGTGTTACATTATCCAGATAATCTCCTCAAAAACAGCCCTAATTGTTCTGAACTGTAATTTTAATCCTCTACCGTTGTTGTAACCTGAACTTTTACTGCTCTTCTGTCGCTGTGTGCTCCTTATTCTCATATTCTTCCACTGTTAGAACTCTTCCTCCGTCTGTCTCCCTCAAAAAAAACAAGCATCATTATTAGCCCCGCTGCTCCCACATGCCATGAATCTGCTATAATTGAGACCTTGATCATCCCACACAAGACGAAGCATGGATGGGAGACGGAGAGAGAGAGAGACACGGTCCAATTAGCATCTCCACAGCAGTCTGACTCCAGAGAGTTCCAGGTGGTCCCGAGGATCTAATTTGAAGAACACTTTGAGAACTCAAAAGTTATCTCAGTCGGTTTATTGCAGAAGAACAGTCTTGCAGAATAATGGTTTCCACGTATTATTCATGCACTGAATACCTGCAGCTGCCAATCATCATGTTTATTAGAATTCCAGTGCAGTCCCGAGTTACTGCTAGGAGAATGCCAGAATTTATTATTGATTTTCTCATCTTTTTTTTTTTAAACTACTGCATGCATTTCTCTGTTTCTCCGTGGTGATGAAAAGACATCATTTTCCAAACAACTTTTCTACATATAAAGTGTATTTCAGTTCATTAAGCAGATGACAGAACAGTATTTAATTAAAATAATGTAAAACTAGGGGGCACAATCATGAAATTGAAGAGTTTAAAATATAAATTTCTTCCTTTTGGTGTCTGATTTTTTTTGTTTTTCAAAGGAAAAGACAGGGCAAGTGATCTACAGAGCAGATATATAGTGTATGTATTCAATTTGAGCTGGACTTTAACATTATAGGGTGTAATGCACCCTATACTCTAGTCGCACTCGAGGCTCTTCATAATATAAAAACAATGAAGCAGTTAAAGAAATCCCCATCCCAAATGAGATTTTTTGGAGGATTTAGAGTTCCCCTTCAGCTACACTAATACAAGCTTTAGATGTGGTAGAGAAAAGTTTCTTGTATTACAAAGGGTTTACTGCAGCTTGCCATTTTCCTTTTGAAATGTGTATAAGTCAGTCTGCTGTTTTTTGTGGAAATACAGCAGAGATTGAAAGATCATCTCACTTCATACCTTTGATGTTCAAGTTCATCAAGTAGTATCTTACTTAAGATCAAAGCCTGAGGTCATGCCTCACCTTAAAGTTGTGCCCGAGCCTCCTCCTCACATCTTTTCCGGCTCTTATTATTATTTGACAGAATGCATTCTCCGTCACAACAACTCACATTATCCTCACAAACTTCAAGATGTGTGAAGTATGTTTTTTTATTTTTCACCTCCATTTTTGTGTCCTCAGGTCTTTTTTCACCTTGACATAAAAGCTCCAAAGAGAAGGAAATACATCTGCTGAGTGGTCTCTTTCTACCTTTTGTCTAAATGTTCTCAATCAGATTCTTCTTGCAGTGAATATACTTCCTTCATTTTTATTCACTGTGTTCACCTTTGAGCACCCCTCTCTCGTTCTCCAAACAAAACACAAATCTTCACTGTTGAACGCTCTGCTGCTATATTTCATTGAAAGCATTTATCTCTTCCGTTTGTCCTCACCTGCCCTTTGATTGGATGAGGATAAAAGGGGAAATTAAAGTAGAGAAAAATGGGAGAAACATTTCTCTAACAATCTCCCAAAACCCTGACCTACTAAAATGGCCCCATCTGAACCAAGCCTATAATATATACTTAAGAAAAGAAATAGGATTATGTGATTGCAGGACTGTAACCTAAGCTAAATCTCTCTCTTCTTTCAGTCCTTTTTCCTCTGTAGTGCTTGTGGGTCCCCAGCGAATGACATGGCTCTCCATCAGTCAGACACACAGCAAACAGAGCAGCTCAGCGCCGCACAAGAGGGCCGCAGTCTTCATCATTCCCCTCCTCCTCATCTTCTGCTGCCGGGCATGGTTGACAGGATCAGGGGGGAAGCGTCTCTCTAGGTCTCTTCACAGAGAACATGAACTGTGCTGCTGTTCAGTGTTAGTTCCTTGATATTACAGGAGAGCTATTAAGGGTCTTGTTAAAGATCTTGAGGAACAACTTCACACTACTGCTGAGTACCAGTTCTAGACGGCATACTAACAGCATACAGTATGTACTTTATAATAATTGTCATAGTATACGGCAGAGGCCAGCAATTAGGTTAAACCATTTTTGATAATTGGAGGACCGTTAACAGCACAGTGCAAACACAAGCCTTTATGTTTTGTTCATTTCCTTTAATTCATTTAAAAATAAAATTGATGATACTTTATATTTCCCAGATTATTAATTGTGATCTTTCTTTGTGCCCCAGGTTATGTTTACTTGGTATATTTCCTACAACATGTAACTTAAGTTGCATACAAAGAGGCAAAAGATTGTATATTTTTATTAATAATTCATATTTTTATCTGCATGCCAAATATACAATGCTGTGTGCTGGAAAAATCCACTAAAGCCATCTCTTAGCCAATGGCTAAAAGGACTGTCTTGCTTGCTAGCTATGGAAAAGTTAACATTTTCATTAAAGGGAAAATCCAAGGATTTTGAAAAGATGTGGGCATCATTTATGGACTTCCTGAAAAAAGTATAAAGCCGCAAATTAAGTAAGTTTAGGCAAAAAGTACATCATTAATAGTTTACTTTCTTTCCTTTTAATTTCTTTTTTTTCTAGATAGCTTATTTGTTGTTGTTTGTTTTAATTTTTATTTTTTACATATATACTGTATACATATATGTACTGTGCAAAAAAAAAAACAAAACCCAAAGTATAGTGAGAATACTTTCAAAACTAATGCTGTGGATAGTTTTTATTTATTGGTTAACTTATACAAAGTTCAGTGAACAGAAGAAGTCTAAATGAAATCAATATTTGATGTGAGCAGCTTTGCCTTTAAAACAGCAGCAGCTTTCCTCGGTACACCTGCACACAGTTTTTCAGGTACTTGGCAGGTCGGTTGTTGATGCATCTTGGAGAAGTTGCCACAGTTCTTCTGTGGATTTAGGAGTCTTAGCTGCTTCTGTCTCTTCATGTAAACCCAGACTGACTCCATGACGTTGAAATCCGGGCTCTGTGTGGGGGCCAGACCATCTGTTGCGGGACTCCTTGTTCTTCTTGTTGCTGAAGATAGTTTCTATGACTATGGCTGTATGTTTGGGGTCGTTGTCGTGCTGTGGACTAAATTTGGGATGCTTCCCTTGCATTATGGATAAGAATCTAAATATCTAAAGTGCCTGAAACCTTTGCACAGTACTGTATACATACAGTGGAGAGTCTCCTTTTTTAAAGAAATACTCCAACAAAAACATGTTTTCAGTATTAAATAACCCCTGTAGTCTTGAAAAGTGTCCCATTCATCAAAGACAGCAGCAAATGTTACAATGGATTTCAATGGTGACCCAAACTCACAGCTACGAATAAGCATCATCATGTCTATACAAACTTCTTAAACCACCTCTAGAACATAATTAATTTATCTGCTCTCCATATGTATGCTCAGTATGGTCCGAATACTTGTATTCTCAGTAAAATGTACCAAAATATAGCTAACTACACAGCTACCATTTGTTAGCACGATAAGCCGTTTGCATTTGTCATTTCTGACCAATATTAGCAAGCATGCCGTGAGGATTATGCTGACATCCACTTCCAGAGTTTCAAATACAGTACTTTTCTCTAGATGTCAGGTGATAAAACCATACTGGGCTCTAGGAAACAAGCCATGAATTCACTCAGCTAAATCTCAGTAGCTGACTAAATTAATGGACCCTTCAGGTAGTCATTCACTTTGTCCTTCTTTTTCAATAGTTGAGATCCTGGACGACAAGCCGTTGGAAAACTTGCTGATTCATATAGTACTTCAACTCTCAAAGGATAAGTGCACTCCTGAGTCAGAGGAGGCAGTCACAGTGTATCCCTGCCGACTTGTCTTTCCTGCTGGCGCTACCGGCCTCCAGAACTTAACAAGCAGACTAAGCTTTGGATGTGGTGAAGGAGCATTAACTCTCCTGGTACTTTACACAAGTAGGTCACTGAGCTAAAGACTGCTAGAGCTACTGTCCTTTAGTGACTGCACTCGCTACCGTGTAGAGGTACTCTACAGGGCCATAGCTCTGACTGAATTCATCCAAATGCAAAAAAGAAAAACAGACCATATAGAACAAAAACGTCAGAGTAAGTCATGTTCAAATCTTGATTAATGTCTGAAGATGTGGCTACAGTACAAAAAAAAGTTATTGGGCATCATAGAAGAACATTTTTGTATTCTTATCCTAAAACCTGAAAAAAGGTTTGCTCATGTTCCAAGTTGGACTCAACAGATTCTCTTAACTGCCTGAACTTGGGGTAATTTCCTCATTTTAGCCTGATGAGCGTCACCTGTTCAAGAATAGATTTGCATTTTTGAGATTTGATTATCAACGCCCCTAAAATTGCCATATAAGGCTACATGTTTGCTCCACTTGTTGGAAAGTTTCATTCACAAAAATGTTACCAAAGAATAAAAACACCTTACACCATCTTACACCGTAGAGCTTCAAGTCTTGCTGTCAGAAACCAGGAAACACAAAATTCATTCAGATTAAGACATTGTAATTCTAAGTCAAACAAGTGTTTCTTGTTCTAAGTGTTAGAAAATTGATGAATGCCACAAGTTTACCTAAATCACTCTTATGTGCCTCTAAAGAACAAATCTGTTCGTACGAGTGGTTCTTGCATGAGGCCCAATGTTTAATTTGTTATTTTTGCTTCTTATTTTGAGAGTCATTGCACCACTAAGAAACTATTAAGAATTAAAAACAAAGATGTCACCTCAGCTCCACCCAAACGTCCTCCTATTTGACCAAATTAGCATTTTTTGAAAATAAATCACAGCTTCAAAATATCCCTTCAGACACTCTGTCCTTGCTTTTCTTTAGATAGTTGTGTCTGTGAAGGACATCCAGTTATTACAAGCTGTGTTGTCAGAAAATCCAATGCAAATATCATAACATCATAAAAAGGAGAATTTGCTAAGTTCTTCCAATGGAAACTGTCAACACAATACACAACAGGAAATATTTTATTATATAACAGTGCAGCACAAACAGAGCATTCAAATCCTTTAACTAGCTAAAGATGCAAGATAAAATGATGGACTCCCGTTTCTGTAGCAAAGAGCTCAGCAGCACTGGTGGGAAGTGGTGAAAAGACACATTTTATGTACTGAATATGTAAATAGTGTAAAAATGTTACCCTTTGCTTATGCCTTTATGAAAAAACAGTGTGTTTCCAAGTCTACAGATATAACACCATAGTAAACAGACAGTGTTCATACTCATTAAAAAAACACAATATTTGTGCCACACATTCAGATTTTCCAACTATTACTACACTTCAGCAGACAGAATTCACTTGTGGAAAAACTCCATTTTGGGTCTGTTCCCAAAATGATGATGGTGTGGAAAAAATAGGCTGAATTTGACCAAATTTTTCTATTTTTCTCACACCCCATCTAATTAAATTCATGGAAAAAGTATTTAGGGTTATATGCATTGAGGCTATGTCAACAAAAGTAGAACTTTTGAAACTGTGAAAAGCAATTAGTGTCAGCAGAAACAAAATTAAATCTAGTGTTTTGCATTTTTTTCTCATTTCAAATTCATCTTATTGCAGACTGAGCTCTCTAAGACACAAAATGAGGATACTGACAAAGCAAAGTTAAGTTTTGTCCTTGTCCCATTTCTAGTCAACAGCCAAAAAGCATGCAAAAAAGCCAATTACTATTCACCACAGTGGCTAATTAAAACTAATAAAAGCCAGTATGATGTTGCACTTAATCTAACAACACTTTGAATTCAAAATAATTTTCTCTAATTTTACAGTTTAGTATTATTTCTTTCCAAACTGGATAGACAATTAAGCAATATATAATATAATTATATTGTGATTATACAACATTTGCCAACAAAATAAAAAATATAAACAAAAGTTATTCATATTGTGAGGCAGTTCGCTCTAAAGATAAAAAATTTTTTGCTTGTGTTATCTCCATTTCCATGGAAATACATACTTGGAAAACAATCACTCACACCTGTAGAACCCTATGTAATGAAACCTAGTTTACTACTCCAGCAAGTACGTCGACCCTTAGTAACGACCTAGCAACAGAGACGATTTCTAGTCCCTGCTGACTCAGTCAGCCAACTTCAGCTAATGCTTTCTGGAGATCGCAGCATTTCCCAAACTGAATAAATACCTCACATATAAACAAAAAAAACTTCTTTGCCAGCTCAATCTCGTTGTAACTAAGATATCAGCTCACTCCCCCCGCCCCCATGACCAATCAGATTGCTGAACTTGAACTACATGTTGTATCATTTCTAACAAAGCATGCATTAGCTTCAACAATGCTCGTCTGACAACATACTTATACTTTGAAGCACTCAGTTTCCATTAGTTCCATTTAGAAGAAAGCGGAGTGTTGAAGGGTCATCAAGAAAAATAGTAAACACTTATCCATCTCAGGCTTTTCTTAATGAAAAGTGGTGAGCTTAATACATTTAAAATGAAGAACAGACAACTGAGAGGGCCAACAGAATACAGACCTGAAGTGCACTTAACGGTATGACACACACATTGAGCAGCAGGTAAACATGCGTACACTATCAAGCACTGACATGAATATTAATATTTATGAGCTCTGCACTAGTAAGTGCTTAAAACACTGAAGGTGGCACATGAAGGTTTTCTAAATATTTAAAGATTGTAATCTCAGAACATTTTGTTTCATGTTGGAATGACTATGATTATAATGTGCCGTACAGTGATTGTAGTGCATATGAGCAATGTTCCAAGTTCGCAGTTTCATGTTAATTAAGGTTACTTTAAAACTGTAACTAATTTTAACTACTGATTGCCACCGTATAATTTAACTCTGTAGTATAACATCAGAGTTAAAAGCCTGTGATGGATAATTTTAGGTTCTTTTAGAATATTTTCTACTGCATACTCCACAGAAATTGTAGGTAACAAGATAAAAATGGCAAGAAATTCTGACTTCCTCATGGACAAAATGGGCAAACTTTAATTGTCCTCCTCATGTAAGGACCAAAATCAATGTCTCTGTTGTCTGTTACACTTAATCTCAAGACATAATCTTTAAAAATGGGTCACAAATCTATAGTTTTATTATGAAAAAGGGCTCAGTATATTCCTTGTGCTGTAGGTTTTAACAAATGTTACTCATAGTGCATTTGTCAAGGATTATTTTCAGCAGTGGATTAATACATACTTCCTCCAGTCCTCCAGTGAGTATTTCTGGCAGCATTGTGTATGTGGGATTGACACAGCCAGCAGCACAGGGGAAAAGTGGGGGGCAGTTGGGATTTTGTGCCGCCCCAAAATTCAGACCGTCAGCTTGCCCACCCTATCAGATTCATGGAAACTTCTCTTGCTGTACGTGCTGAAGTTAGGTTTCATCATGCACGTGTTGTCACATGGTTTTGTGTAGCTAGAACCACTTTGAACCAAAAACATGTCCAGAGGATGAAACGTCATTGAACCAGGCTGTGCCTTAAAATGAAGTGGCAGCAGGACGGTCGTGAGACATTTGTTGACTCTAAAGGACCCATTCAGTCACCAAGTACAGTGTAACAACAGATCCAGATGCACCTAAGATCATCCATGTTGACTGGACACCTGAACAACTTGACATTTTTGTCTTTTGAAAGAAGAACTAATTGACACTTTGGATTACAATAACATAATCAACCTTTCCAACTCAAAGCCCAGAAGACTCTGCCTTGTGTAGGAATAGTAGCCGCGAGTAAGCCTGTGTTATTTATTCTGGCCCGCCGTGGCATGTTAGGATTGCGGTTTCTGTGAGGAAGTTCTGAACTGCAACATATTCATTATTCAATTTGTGTTTTGTAGCTGCTCTCATAACAGGGGTTACGAGTGTTGGATTTGTTCTTACAGTGGAAACCGCCTATAGTGATCACAGTTACAGTGATCAACTGCTTATATGGATCAAAAAGATCAGATCAGAATCATTTCTATACAAATGCTGTTTAAATAATTCGCTTATAGTAATCAAGTAGTCTGCTTACAGTGTTTATTTTGGGTCTTTTCATACATGACAACATTTTAAAACTACAGTAATTAATTTTTTTTTTTCAACTTTACTCCCATGATACATGTTTGATATGTACCTAGTGGCTGCAGCAGCATTATTGTTTTGCGGTAACCCATCTGCTTCCAGCTGGTGACCTGAGGCTGTTAACCTGTGCACATTGAAATCATGACGGGAAATGGAAAGTAATTTTCTCTCAATGAAAAACGTTGTCTCCTCGAAGCACATGACAAACTGCCAAAAATGAGCCAACGAGATGCAGCAGCGAAACAACAACCAGCGTTTGAACAGCTGTACTGTATTTTGAAACTGTCAGTAAAGCTGCCCATTACATTACTTTATATTCATGTATGAAATATACAAATGTCAATTAGATGGTATTCTGCATGAGAAATAAAGAAAAAAGAAAAAAATCAGTTATAATGATCATCCAACGTGATCACTGTAAGTGGTTTCCACTTTATTGTGTCATTTCTTCTTTTATGTATAGATAACCATTCATCTGGCTCATTTAAGTTTAATTCCTTTTGTAAATGTTGGACTTAATGTCACAACGTCTATTGAAAGACATGATGTACAAACATGGAAGTGTGCCCTGAAGCAGATGGGGAAAAAGGAAGAATGACAATGAACTACTACACTTCCTGACCCCAACATTGATATTAAAAACAAACCAGGTAAAAAATAAACTAAAAATAAAATGGTTTAACTTATGAGGATCAGCTTTTTGTCTCTAAATACAGGAATAATGTGACTGTTTTCTCATAATGTGATTAATAAAAGTAAAACACCCAGTTTTGGTTCTTTACTATTTGTATTGAGGGAGCAACACACCATCAAAAAGCAAGACACCATCAAAACGTCATTTCATGTTGCTTCCAGCTGAATTATTTTAGTCTGCATGCAGTAACTTACACTTATAGTGTTGCTCTTGTCTCTCTATCGCTGCTATTTTACAGCTTCTAGTTTTACGGTGACATTACAGTAGCAGTTACAGAACTTATTAGCTGTAATTCAGCACACCATAACAGTGTTTATCTCACCAATAAGTGAGAGATTGTTTTTGCTGTATTGAGGTTTGAAAGTGCTGATCAAAGCAGCCAGACTTTTCACTAAATTAAACAGGAAAAAAAAAAAAAAACAAGTTGTCAGCGCCCACAGCAGGAGCTCTTTATTGATTTTCATGGCTCATGTTTCAGCTTCATTACTCATAGAGCTACAGTAAAACCAGAGCAGAGAACTTCAGAGGAAATGCTGCTACCCACGTGAAATTGCCAAAATCACCAGAGGAAAACACCAAATCCCAAACCTAATAGAGAGCCAATCAGTTTCAATTACTAAGGTTTTCCCCTCAGCGTGGTGTAGCTGCTATGAATGCCTCTAATGGCAGGAATGCTGCCCACTCACGCCCACTCACAATATGTTATTGTGCCATTTTTACACAGAACAGTGGGATGAGAGGCAAGACAGGGAGATAAGATGCCAACAGAAACTGTCGAGTACCACTGCAAAGTTGATGTTCAACCCACCGTCACACAAATATAATCTGTCTCTTTCTCCGGCAGGTTCCCATCTTCACAGTTTTGGCTCATTTCAGTTTGTTTGGCTTGTAAAATTGAAATGGTTCATGGTTTCTAGGGCAAAGTGGTGAATGGAGATGAGAAGCAACACTTGAATTTTTGAAGAATTTGGCTGATGGCTGGTGTACAAACCCTCATTTTCTATATAGTGCCAACACTTGTAAAAATTGTGAATAGTAAATCACTGCCTACATCTCTATTATTTCTTCAATTCAAAAAGATCTGGTGTTATGCTCAATGATGTCAGTTTCCTCATTTGAAAAGAAAGAAAAACCCCAAAAAACAAACATCAGAACTGGAGAGGTGAGGTTAAGAATAGAGGCATTGACAGAAAGATGGTCAGAAAAATGGCGACATGCATTGAAGAACAACAAAGATGAATTGATTGTTATTGTATTGAAGTTGATTTCCAGAAATAACTTTCTTCGATCGATGTTAAAAACGTTAACTGCTTATAGGAATCACGGGCCACTAATTGATTCTATGTCAGCTGAAAATGGCGTCAGCAGGACGGGACATCAGTTGATTAACATGAATAAAATATCAAGACTGAATAATGAAGAGAAACTGAATTGGCAATTCAGTCATATTATGAGGTTAACGTTGATGTGTCAGTGGGAATTTAGTAATATTTTTCACATATATTGGCATTTTGAAAAATGTCAGAGCTCATAAAACTTATTTACGTACAGTTTTTGTCTTTTTGTTCTAAAGCTGAAATGCAAAGAACACAAAACAATAAATAACTCTTGTAAAGGGAACAAGACAATGTCCATTTGTGTTGTTAGCTGGTTAGCAATAATGCTCTCAATATGTCTTAACTACTCATTTAAAAAGAAAAAAACAATTATCTACCTAATTATTTGGTAAAATCTCTTAAAAAAGTAAATAAGTTTTACTTTATATAAAGTATATTTATATAAAGTAAAACTTATATACTTATACTTATTTTTAAATAAGTTTTTGTTTATTTATGCTGATCTGCAAGCATGAACCCCGGCTGAAGTAGAGTATTTATAAGATATAAATTCCTGTCCACTCCTAAGTCTAAGTCTTATTTTTCCCATCATGATTCCAACAACTGAATATAACAGCATGTCTGTCCAACAGAATCCATTTGACTCCAGATCGTCCTTTAGGGCAGTGGTTCCCAAACCTACTGTAATCAAACACCAAGCACCTCTTCATTTAATTTATTCTGATGAGGAACCCCTCCTGACTACTGAGCACCTGGAAAAACTTGCAAGCTGCAACCTGAGTTGTCATTAACACATTTTTAATACAGTGATTTTGAAACTCCTTCTGTTTTAATATATTTGAAAATGCAATATGAAACATAATTAAAGCAAATGTCACCTCAGTTTAGCATGGTGAAATGATATTAAAAAATCACAATAAATGTAGAAAGAAAATGAAAAATTTTGCGGCACCTATGGTCTGTCCTCAGCATACCCACTTTTGGAACCACTGCTCAAGGGAACATGTCCCCCCCCCACCCATAAACACTTCCTCAATTTGTAAAACATGAACCAAGCTGTCATGACATCTGCACAAATGTCAGACCTCAGTCCTCTCCCTGTTAAGACAGTTCATACATCTCTCAATGAAGACTTATTTAGCAGGTAGTCATAAGAAACTCTATGCTCTTCAAAAGCTGAAGCTGCTGTCAGAGACACTTCAGGTTAAATGTCCTTCTCACTTGAACCTTCCCTGAACTGCAGACAGATCTTCATCAGGAGTCAAATGCAGTCAAAATCACTCGCAGGCAGTGAGTTTGGAATGCCAGAGATAAAGTGCATAAACATGTCTGTATCTTTTAGTTTACAGTCTCTTTCTGTGGGAGTGATGCAGCTCAGTTCTCAGGACAGTTTAGTTGCTGATTCAGTAATGAGTTTGACTGTGAAATTAATTATTTATGGATGAAAGAATAATGTTGACATGCAAAGTTAATATTAGAGTGTTCAAATTGTACCAGAGCAAAAATACAGACATCTACAGAAGAGTGACAAATTAAAGGAAGGTGTGAACAACTTCAGTGCTGCTTGTCATAGATTCTCCAAGTCTGTGGGACTCTATCAGAGAGATGAACACCGTTCTACCAAAAGATATTCCCTCATTTATTGTTTTGATGATGGTGGAGGTGGTGGAGAGTAGGGATGTGCAGAGAGTCCAGTATTTGTATTTGTATCTGTATTTGAATGAAAGTGGAGAGAGGCTTACAAATCCTGTTTTTGCTTTTATTACGCTTTTAATTTTAGAAAATTAAAGCATTACAATAAGTGTTTATGAATAAACTACCTTACTGGGTTCAAACTGGGTCTCGAACTGGAGTCTCCCAGATCATCGATGACTGTGCTGACTACTGAGCTAAAACTCTACTCTTCACCTCTTTCCAGACAGACCTCTAACTAACAAATATTTTTTAAAATATTTGTATGAAACAAATATTCGTAAAAAAAAAAAACCCACTATTTGTGCTTTGTCGAATAATGTATTTGTATTCGGGCACACCCGTAGTGAAGAGTTCTGTCTAACATGTTGCTCCAACATCTCCCACTCATGTTCTACTGGATAAAGATCTGGTGACTGTGAGGGCAGTAGTATAAGATTCATATCACTTCCAAACCCATCAAATATCCCATCCAATAACCCTGTATAGAAGTATCTGCAATGGAGCTGCAACGATTAGTCAATTAATCAGTTAATCTAATTTAGGTTGCATCTTTGGCTTTAGAAAACAATTATCTACATTTTTCATCATTTTCTAACATTTTAAAGACCAAATGACTAATTGATTAATTGTGATAATAATCAACAGATTAAATGATAATGAAAGTAATTGTAAGTTGCAGCCACTATCTGCAATTGTAAATGTATTCAGTTTTTTCCCTCCTTTGTGTTCATGCATACAAGACACATTCAAATTTTGATGGATGAAACTACCAGAGATGGTTACTGATGTGTAAATCCAACAATATGTCAAGTTCATATTGTTACATGCCAGTCAAGGGGAGCTGTACTTTTTGTATTGTGTTTTTTCTTCAGACTCTATTTCCTGCCACTATTGCCAACAAATACCTCATCGGTTGTTTTGAATCTTAGGGAACCAATTACCAACCAGAATCACCTCCATTTTCTTTTCTTTTTTTTCTCACAACCTCCTTGATTTGTTCACCCTATATTTAGAGAACTTTTTGTCTACCTTCATGTTACTGTTTCTACTTCATTTTTGCATTTTAAAAATTTTCAACTGTATTATTTTGAATGATGTTGTTTGTTGATACGGTGTTCTGTATTGTCAGTTGTCCTGTTTTGTGTTGGGGTTTTTTTTTTGCTGCATGGTGAAAACCAAAGATAATTTTTCATAGTGTATTCCTTCCTTTCTTCCTTCCTTCCCCAACAAAAAAATATGCAGAAATAACCATTGCCAAGTAGATCTGATGCAGAGGCACATGCCAAACATAATGAACACATTTGATAACCCAAATATCAGAAGGTAATAAAAAATAGTAATAAAATAAAAAACAAGAAATTACTTTCTATTGCTAATATTTACATCATAGAATTTCTCAACGCTTTACCAAGCGAAAGTGTAAAGATACCATATAATGTCAGGACAGGCTGAACTGTTGAAAATTGTGCATAAAATGATGCTCGAGTCATAAAATATTTCCATTTGATGAAATAGTGCAGCCATAAAAACAGTCTTGGGAGTCTTGGGTTTGAATATTTCACTCAGTGGAAACATCATGTAGGTTCAATGAAAAGCTTGAACAAGGTGATACAGAATATATATGATGCTGTCAGACAGTCTCAAAGTTACACTGAGAAATCTAAAATGGCCTTCCAATGACATACAAATGGACAAATGGACTCACAGCTGTCATATGCTATATGGAAATTATACATGAATTACCCATTCATGCCCCACACTACACCAGTCATGTTTACAGAAAAAAATTAAATGACACAACTCAAACTCAAGACAGATTTTTAAAAATTCAATATACTGACATTGGTTACATTCTAACTTGTTGACATTTTTTGCATGATAAGTAAAATGACACGCAGCACCTAAATTAATATCAGATTTGGGTCACTAACACACTGATAGAAAATCTGTCAAGCACAGAAGCACTTATTACAAAAGATAAAGACCAAATATCATTGTGTGAAGTGATTTAACATTAATTCATTTTAATACTTTGGTGGTTTTAATCTCTTTCTTTACAGTAAGACAAATATTTGAGAGAAAAATTAAACCTGGAGTGTGGAACTTTTACATATAAATGAATGTCGATTACATTCAAGCCCTTTCCAAACGAGTTCACACAACACTGATGAAACCTATCACCGCCAGATAAATCTCTGTATTTCACAGTATACAGAGTTTTTTAATCTCATGTCGGGGGCGGCATTCCCACATTGGCTGTTTGGCTGTTAATCATGTGTCTCCTCTAGACTATGTTATTGGACCGAATGGATCAAATTCTAATAATGAAATGAATCATTTCACAGGGGTTGTGTGACGCTCAAAACAATTTATCCACTGTTTTACAGCCAAAACAGTAGGTTACAGCCAGTGGTGTACTGGCCATCGGGCATACTGGGACAAATCCTGGTGGGCTGGTATACCCGTCAAAAAATACATTTTTGGGCCGGTGGATCGTCAAAATATATCTGTTTTTACTGGCCCTCTCTGTGTGTCTGGTGTGCTTGACAGCGTGCTGCATGCTTGTGTCAGTCAATCACAGCCGAAAGTCCTGCACTCCAGTTTTAAGACCTCAAGAACTTCAGCTTTTCCTCAAACACTCTGGAGTTACTCAAGACGAGAGAGCACTGAAACTTTAAGGAAAAGTTTCACATGCAACACTACATTGTGTAGTGTTCAGGGATTGTTGTCATCAGATTGTCAATAAGAGCAGTGTTTTTCAAAATAGGGTCTGGGGGTCCAGAGGTCCTTGATGGAGTTCCAGGGGGTCTCCAGCAAAAAGGGGAATAATTTATTTTCACTATAATTCCATCCATAAGTAACACAATAACAGAATTCGTGACTATTTTGGTTTCTTATACAGCGCTGATTGAAAGTTTGTGAACCCTTTCTGTAATTTTCTGTATTTCTGCATAAATATGACCTAAAATGTGATCAGATATTTAGTCCTAAAACTAGATAAAGGGAACCCAATTAAACAAATGAGACAAAAGAAAAATCTTTTTTTTTTTTCATTTTTTTCATTTAATTATTGAGGAAAATTATCCAATCTTACATATTTGTGAGAGGCAAAAGTATGTGAAGCCTTGCTTTCAGTAACTGGTGTGACCCCCTTTTGCAGCAATAACTTCAACCAAACTTCAACCAGACTGTAGCCACTGCAAGAGAGGCCTTTTATACTGTCCTTGCAATGAGTAGTCTTTATCCAAAGCTAGACAGTTAGCCAACAATCTGCAGTCCTCCAATAAACACAAGGCGTAACTTTTCTTGCATGTTTAATGAAGATCCACATTTACTGTAAAACTGCGACAAACCACAAATGCAAACAGAAATCAGAATCTGAACAATATTCATTACACTGACATAACTATGTAAAAAATAAAAATGCTGTGTCACTGAGCAAAACAGGTCAGCTAACAGGTTGCGGCTATGCTAGTCATCAATTTAGTCACCTCAAAACAAATACACAGCAAATATACGATGTATATAGTGTGAAGAAATTGCTAACACATAATACTCACGGACAAATAGTGTCCAAGGCAACAATGTTGAAAATAAATAGCTGCAGCAGATGCCGATGAGCTCTCTACTCTGTCTGGTTAGCTCTGGAGGAAACTTCCTGTTTTGTAACTACTTCTGTTGAATGATCAGGAGGGGGCACTGCAGAACACAAAAAAACTACTTGCACTCAAACAAAGGACAGAATACCTTTAGTTTCCTAGACGTTACCCTGGGGTCCGTTATGGCCTCCCAGACTATTGCACGCCCACTCTTGGTGTGATCTTTGTTGTTTGACCACTCCTGGGTAGGGTAACAATGGTGTTGAATGTCCTTTATTTGTACACGATCTGCCTGACAGTCGACTGGTGGAATCCAAACTCTTTAGAAATGGTTTTGTAACCCTGGTGAGTATCAGCAACTCCTCTTCAAAGATCCTCAGAAATATCCTTTGTTTGAGCCATGATACACTTCCACAAACCTGTGTAGTGAAGCTCAGAGTTTGACAGTGAAGACCCAGATTTCTCTTCTTTAAATAAGGCAGGGCCTCCGGGACTCACACGTGATTGTCATCCTATTGATTGAAACAACTGACTGTAATTTCCCCTTCAAATGAATTGATAATCCAAGGGGTTCACATACTACACATACATATGCACAAATATGTAACACTGAATCATTTTCCTCAATAAATAAATGAACATGTGTAATGTTTTTGTCTCATTTGTTTAACTGATGTCATTTGTTTATCTAGTTTTAGGACTTCAGTGGAAATCTGATCATGTTATAGGTCATATTTATGCAGAAATAGAGCAAATTCTAAAGGGTTCGCAAACTTTCAAGCTGCACTGTATGTTCTGTAATAAAACATCTAAAAGCATAAATCTTATCAGATGGGGATCTGTGGTCTAATTTATGTCAGTTTAGGGGTCCTTGACTTGAAAAGAGAACAACTGCTTTAGAGAAACAAAGTGACTGAATAAGTGGTTGAAACAACAAAGGGAAAGAGACACTCAGAGACACATTTGGAAAAGTTGTGTGTATTGGTGAAGCTGCAGCTCTTAACTCACAATCAGAAAGCTCTACAAAGTGAGGACAGAGCAACAGAATGTAATCTGGGAGAAGATGAGACTACTTTTAAAACTCAACACAGTCTCATTGATGCAGCAACACACTCACAGTGAAGCACAACACAACGCAAGGTGGCAGCTACAGATCCTCAGGGACTTATGGACAGGAAGTAAACAGTAATGAGTTGTAGCTGTCGGGGAAGTAAAGGTCAGCAGAACTTTGCTTTTATGTGTCCATCAGCCAGAAAATTGCTTCTGCAATCCTCTGATCTGCTAACCCAAAGTAGGTACATGCTCACTCCATTATGTCTGCGACATCCACATATGTTTCCATGTTGTTCCTCACATAGCTGCTGAAAAAGAAAACGCTCAGCTTAATGAAATATGAAGAGTTAGCTATTGATTAGCACTGAGATGAGTTTAAGAATATCTGGTTATATCATTGTTGTTCATCACGCAGGAATTGAGTGGAATCAACTCATCTTTATCAACATATTGTATGTTTTATTAATTTCAAATTGATTCAAATTAAAATATCAAGTTTTTATTTTCAGACCATTTCTGAAAATGAAAACTTTCCAACCATGGTTGTTTCTTTTCACAGTAATGAAAACAATGCAAACCATAATGGAGGCTAGTATTGAATTCAGCCCCTACCCCTACACTTACTATTTCAGTCTCACCTCCAGTCAAAAATGTGTTTTTCTTCCTCTTAGTTGGGTGTTTGAGCTTCACTGTGCAGAATAATGTATGTGCAGAGTTTGACACTAGAAGGCTGTTTTCACAGTCATCTACTGAAGAAGGAAAGTTTATCTACGCTCACCTTAAATCTGAGTTTAAGGCATGTACCTATGAGTATAATTTGTCACATCACAACTAATGACTAGAGTGTCCGTATTCAACTAACATAAATGTGATGTGGAAACTTGAAACCTCCAGTGTACAAACACTGAGAATGTACATGCTAGAAGACATCTCGTGTCCAGCAGTTAAACTTTAGAAATGACACATATTTACGTATTCATAGATTCTGGATTTTTAATGAGATAAAGGGAGAAGATGCCATTTTAAGGATTTTTAACAAGGTGACTGAACATTTTTTATGGAAACACAATTTATTATTCCAAGCAGATCATTTTTATTTGTCCTAAAACATGTCTGTAGGGGATCTTTACTAAATGTAATGAGAGTAGCCTTGCATGTTGTTATGTCTATTAACTTAGTTTGTTCGACATTTTCACAACTCAGAAGATGACTTTGAACTCATTTTTCAACTTAAGTTCAGTTAACTCACATTTTTAAATCTTCAGGGGAACTTACATTTTGAGGTTGGACCGACATAAAATGTATTACAGTGTAACTATTATATTTAAGGTAAGGGTATGGTTAAAAAAATAATAGTTTTCTATATATGGCCATTCACTTCATTGAACATAATCCAGCACTTCAGAGGGGATCTTCTGAATAATTTTGATGTCCGTTCTCCATGTGACCCCCCCACCAATCCATACTTGGCAGGTTGTCATGTTGGAGCAATTAAAGAAATCAAAAAATGCCCACTGATCTTATCTAACAGGGGCTAGAACCACTTCCAAGAATAAGTACTGAAAAAGATTCTATCTGCCAGTAGAAGTGAAGAAGTTAAGTATCTTCAGCTTCACAATAAATTGGAGCAACTGTGAAATTTCCAAAATACTCACCAACCTTGTCCAAAAGGGGATGGAAGAAAAACCTGATGAAGAATTTTTCCCTGCCAGGAGAACTAAAGAAGTCATTTGAATGGATGGACAAAGTGTTTTCAACTTCAATAAAACACAATAACAAACACAATAAAAGCCTAGTGGACAGTTGTTGTTGTATTTTCATCTGATTTTATGATTATCAGTAGGATGTAAAGCACATAATTATGTATGTGTGAAATGTGTTGAGTCAGACTTTATTTACACATAAATGAATCACAGTATTCATGCCTCCAAATGCTTTGAATTTCATCTGTTGTGAATAAATCTGCAAAAGTCACTGGCTGCTAACATTTGAGTAAAATGTCTTACATCTCATGAAAAAACTAAAAAGAAAAAAACTCTGAGTGTGCAAACAAGGCAGTACCTAATTCCTCCTCTGTCTCTCATATGTATATTATTTGTCATCATGATAATGTTGTGAAGCATGTTGCAAAGTCTGACATCTGAGCAGTTAAAATGTGTGTGTCAGTTTATGAAAACACAGTCAAATCACACTTCCCAGAGTTCAGTACAGGTGTGAAAGCACCTTCATTCATTCGTGAAAGGGATTAGAACAGTCAGTCACACAAAGGAAACATGTCTGCTTACCAAAAATGCCTGTGGATTGCTGGGATTTTATCTGTTCTTCTTCCAATCTCATTCTCCCTATTTGATTCAGACAATGGAGGTGGCAGTATTTGTGGCAGTAAGTATTTTGTTATCAAAAATAGTTTTCATTGTGGTGCAGGGAGAATATCCGTCCTTTGATTTTTGTTTTGAAAATAGGACAATCCTCCCCACAAAAACACTTGGGCAGTGGGATAGCTACAAAAAAATAATTGAATTGAATTTTAGTGAATCTGTGACTAGACAGTGTTATATCAGCTGGGGATTGGAAAGGGTCTTGAACAAAAAAGAAACCAGAAAACCACCTTTTCTACCCAGTGTGCTGCTGTCAGTCAGGATTCAGGTGCCCCATGGAGAAGCTTTGTTGTTGTTTAGAGCTCTTGAATTTGCTGGTGGAGCTCCTGCAGAAGCAGACAGAAAGTAATAAAAGGCTAATATATTTTCTGCTGTGGAGTCTGACACCGTTAAACCCTGGAGCCCTGTGTTACCTCCCTGTCCTGTTCTTCGTCTCCTCCAGACTCTGCTCCTCTTTTTACCTTTTATTCTGTATCTATCCTTCTTCTTTATATTCCTCTCCCTCTTTCCTGCCTCATCATCCTTTCTCCCATCCGCCTCTCCCTCTGTCTGTCTGTCTCTGCAGTTACAGTGGGTTTCTCAGAGCCCCTCTGGCTTCCAGTTATCAGGCATTTATTCTCTAATCTCTCCTTCCAGGAGCAGCCTTGGTCTGGCTCCATATGGCAGACAGCTGATGTGGCATCTGGCCCTTTATCACAGCACAGAGCCCAGCCAGGTTACACACCAACACACATCTCAAAATGCAAAACCCACAAATGCATACACACACAAACAAACACACACATAATTATTAACACAAGTATGGGCACAGCTCACCTGCTCTTCACCAAGGTCACAAATACACAAACAAAAACACAACTCTGAAGGTTGAGATTTCTGTCCAAAAATTGCTTTCTGCCAAGAGCGGCTAAAGTACATCAGCCTTTCCATGGACAGGAAAGTTGCAATGCTTCACTGCAAAAGCTGTGTTGTTGGTCAAAATATCAAGTCAAGTCAAGTCAATTTTATTCATATTATCCCAAATCACAACATATGTTATCTCAGGGCACTTTTTCCACATAGAGCAGGTCTAGACTGTAATCTTTCATTTACAGAGACCTAACATTTCCCCATGAGCAAGCACTTGGCGACAGCATAAAAGAAAAACTCCCCTTTAACGGGATGAAACCTTGAGCAGAACCGGGCTCTAGGAGGGCGGCCATATTTTCTTAACCGGGTTGAGCACCTCAAGCCCAGTTGCACTGAGTCCAATTATAAAGTCTAAATAAAGCATAAAACTTGAATTACAATGTCTCCAAAAATATAAAAAAAATGATCAAAAAGACGAAGACATATAAAAGTGAGCTGACCAGTTTAATGTTCAAATAAAATTTTACTTAAAATATGAGATGAAATATGATTAAATTTCCTCACAAACCTTTTCCTCCATCATGCTTTATCACAAATATTGTGAAGACTATTGTCTTACCACTGCCAGTAGTCAGAGCACACCATCCTTCAATGGGCTGTGATTATTTAAACACATTTAAAAGAGTCGAGTTTAAAATAGTTTTACTAATTGTTAGTTAGCTGGGTTTTTTTTTCACTGGACAAAGCATGCCACTCTCCAGGGGCAGGTTCAGCACCACAGACAGCGACAACAACCAATAGCACTGCCTATGACAAAATTCAGGACCATGGACAGCAACCATCTCCCAAAGTTCAGCAGCAGAAGGTGAAACTCTAACTGGACATAATTATAGCTGCAGGGCGCTTATCTAATAACACTATATTACAAGAATACTCAGATTTGGGGTTGAATCAGTTCATCAGCTGACTGAAATGCATCAGCACATGAACGCACCACAGCATAAAACAAGTATCAGCGACACAGTCACATTTCAGCCTACAGCAGACTGTTCTATTAATTTGCAGTCAGTGGGATGAAGCATGAAAAATACTGGTATGATGATTGAACAGCCTTATGAAGGACATTTCTTATGTTCTTTTATGTTCTTACCGACAAGCAAGTTGGTAGTTATACATGTGTGTACTTCTGTAGGTAAACTTGATATGTCCAATACATTGTAAACCCAAGCACAGTATCCCTAAGAATAAGAATCTTCAGTGTAAATGCGGGAAGTAGCATGTCCTTTATGTAGTGAGCCAAAAATTAAGGGATTGGAGTTGTTGTTGGTGGATGGCCATCTAGCATGTTTGATTTTCACACAGAAGACCAGAGTTTGCATCCTGTCACAGACCAGACCTTCCATAACCAAATCAGAGTGTTTTAATTGCCTAACCCTAAAAATACCTTAATCATAGTTTATTTGCCATAAGCAAGATGTTTCCCTCATCTTACCCATACCATAGTTGTCTTGTGCAGATATGGCAGAAAGGAAGAATTTGAAAAACACTAGCATTTTATAGAAAAAAAAACCTTGTCATTGTTGTTAAAAAAATAGTCTAATACTGATGTTTTTGTATGGCAATAGGGTAGAATAAACCAATTGCAAGTCTCACTTATATAAAGAAAGTAACTATATACAATTACACATAGCTGCAGACATTGTCACTCATTAATGACTTTAGACACTGAGCTCTCTGGGATTTACCTTGCAAGGCAGCTGGATTTGCGAGATCACAACATCATGAGATCATGTGAGAATCCATCTTTCCAGGCTTTAAATTATGCACTTGTCTCTAAACCACCGGTGGTTTGGACCAATCAGCCTCCTATGAGGATTCTCGTGTGATCTTGTGAATCCAGCTGCCTCGCAAGGTAAGATGGTTCATCCAATCACCTGCCAAGTAGTTTTGAAAGTATCTGCCCTTTTCCAAACAGTTTCCATGGACAACTTCTCAGATGGTTCTGTGTTACAAACCATCTGGCGCGTCAGGTTACTCTGGGATGTCAAAGAAGAAAAACTCCCCACCTTTAGTTGACACTTTATCAACATTTTGGTCACACGGGTGAAAGGGAAACAAAAACATAGCATATGTTTGCCTCAGCCTCAGCAGAGATTTTAAGAAGACACAAACAAACAAAAGACAAAAACAACCATATGGTTAGAACAGTTCTTACAATTACTCTCATTCTCATGTATCAGTACAAACCTAACCTAGAGATTACTTTTATATGTTCATATGCAACATTGATAAATGACTCATTTCTTCCACTTAAAATGGAATTTTGCATTCAAAGGTTTTGCGTCCTAAGCTGCAACCATCTGGTTGACCTTTTTGCATGACATTTAGAATCAAAGAGCTTTTTCCTTTAGTGAAAGTCACATCTTCCACACACATCACAACACACAGATGCTATTAATAATGCCAGTACACCTCTTACTTTGCTCTGTGGAGAACTGTGCACACACAGTAGAGCAATGCAGCTTACTCGTGTCCTTTATTACACATCTGAAGGTGCCTCTCATTATTCTCCCTCCAGGCAAAGAATAAAAATAAATACACAGAATGAAATAACAATATATTCTCGCACAAAGAACGGAATTTGGGGTAAATCAGATGTGCATGGAAGAGAACAATTACTTGAATCACTGAGTCTTGTCTGCACACAGGCCACACTCTGTCCTCTTGCTCTGTACAATATGTGTTTTCACTTGTATAAAAAGTTCTGCTGAAGTCTATTTATATGAACTCTCCTCTACAACAATCAGTAAACTGTTTTCTGTTTTTTTCTTGTGCCAAGTTTCTCATCTGATCACAGATGTGTTGGTGTAATGGAGGACGATAGGTCAAACTGTAACTGTAGCTAGTTATGGGGTAGGTGACCACTGTGGTGCATCAGCAAGAATGCAGGGATGCTGGGATGCTCTCTTCAATGGTTTATTAATACCGACAGGTGGGTATATACAGGTGTGTGTGGTTGTACAAACAAGAATAAACAAACAGCATTAGCTCACAGGCAGCAACACTGCTGACAGGAATCATTAAGCAGTGCTAATGCTAATAAATCCTAACAGCACCTCTCATAACTCTACTTAACCTAAACCTAAACCTCGGTAAACTGCTGATTAGCAAGTCACTTGCATTACAAAGCCACGTACACTTTAGCATGAGACCACCACCGTCATAAGGCACTTCAATAATAATCATGACATCACTGTTAATCCTAACATGCACAGTGGTACTGCCAAAATACGAATATCAGAATATGTGAGCAATTACATTTCCACCATGGCAGTAACAGCCACTGATTACAATTACTATAATGAGTGTTAGCATGTGGCTAGTGGACTTTATGCTAATAGCTTTGATCTGAACCGAACATATTTACATCGCTAACATAAACTCAAAGGCACAGAAAGTTACGTTACACAATCCACTTACATGTTTCTGAATGCACACATATGAGGATAGCTCGCGAGTGGCCACTATGTACAATATACATTCGACTGCAGTCTCACTCTTGTCCGCTCTCCATGGTAACTATGACCAAAACAAAACATAGCAACCGGCAGTGTTTGCATTGCTAATAACAAGGGCACTGATTGGTCGATCCCTGCTACCTACTACAACAAGGGAGCTGATAGGCTGATCTTACTACCCAACTGATTGACTAAACTACTATTATACACAAACAAACGAGTCCCTCATCACAGCCACCCCCAAATTTGCACAGTCAAATTTGCTGTTCCAGAGAAGGACTGGTAGTCTCTGGTGCCATCTCAGGTATGGCGGGAAGTGGTTCAAGGCGGGAAACTGGCCGAGTGTAGTTCCTGGAGTTCACCTGAATCTCTCTGTTATCTTCTTTACGTACCCAGCTTGTACCAGTTTTGAGACCTCTGCCCCATAGGCTGATGCTCAGGTTGGGTCTTTCATCAGGCGCCTTTCAGTGCCCCGCAGGCTTGGCAATACAGCATCTTTGGGGGCATGGAGACAGGGCATGTTCTTTACACGCAGCAGGGGTGTGGCGTAGCGACATACTCCATCAACATCCACCCTCACTGTTTTGGTTTCTAGCAGGCGCACTGCTTTGTGGTCTTGCCTTGATCGCGTTGCAATCCTTTCTCTCCTGTAAGGCAATACGTCCATCTGCCATAGCTTCTCCACGTGATGAAGGAGCTCCTTAGAGGGCGACTGTGTGCCTATATGCAGGCACTGCTGGGGCTGGAGAACCTGGCAAACAACTCTGGTAGGCCCCTGGATAGTCCACCCCAGCCTGGTCTTCACGGCAGCTGGTACTCCAGGGGGTCCCAGACGGACTGGTTCTACTGGGGTAATCAGATGGGGGTAGCATGGCAACCGGCAGTGTTTGCATTGCTAATAACAAGGGCGCTGATTGGCCGATCCCTGCTACCTACTCAACAAGGGCGCTGATTGGCCGATCCCTGCTACCTACTACAACTAGGGCGCTGATTGGCCGATCCCTGCTACCTACTACAACAAGGGAGCTTATTGGCTGATCCTACTACCCAACTGATTGACGAAACTACTACTATACACAAACAAACGAGTCCTTCATCACAGTTGGTATTTAGAAATTGGCAAAATCCAGACAAATAAATTTGCCCAAAAGTTAGCAAATGGAACAGATGTTAATTGGTGCAGAGTGACTGAATGGAATTACTGCATTTGGCCCAAAATCATGTTTGGTTAAATCACCAGTGATGTGACAACAGTGTGTGATCTGTGGGGAGAAGTGTATTTTTACACCTCTCTACTGCTACTGTTGATTTTGAATGTTTATAAATTCAGTTTTTGTGCAAAATGTATTTTTTGAATCTTTTTGAAATTGAGGTTATTATAGTGTTCCCTAACTTAAAGTTGTAACCCTTAAGACTTCATTGCTGGTTGATTTGGTGACACCTGGTTGTAACTGTAACCCCATTTTAATGATAAAGATCCCAGAATGACCTTCAACATGTCACATATATCGACTAATGTGGGCAGCAAACTTGCTGTCAGTGTCTCCTCTGTCAGAAATGCAACAGAAGAAGAGCAATGTTTGTGTCTGCACACAGTTACACAGTTCAGCCAAACACATGGTGTTCCATATACGTCAGCCTGTAAAAAGGTGTGTCGGTTTTCACAAACCACAGTTAGAGCCTGAGGTGTTCAGCTCTTCATTTAACAGCTCACTATGGGTGTTTCTTTCTGTCCTTGCAATATCTAAAAATGATCCACTGACAAAAAAACACCAAAAACCTCCATGTCTTGCTGTGTGGACCCATTTTTAGTGAACAAGAGAAGTCATGGGATAAGGGTGGAACACTTTTAATGTGAATCATCGCCAGGAAACATTCAATAAGCACTAACAATAGAAACCTTGAGCAGAACCAGAGTGTAGGTGGGCAGCTATCTGCCTTGAACGGTTAGGTTGAGAGAGAAAGAGGAGGAGGGGGAGAGAAACACAGAGAAGCACAACAACAACAATAATAACAATAACAACAACAATAATAGAAATATGATAAATAATAATAGTGGTAGCAGTGGGCAAATATGACTAATAATAATGGTAGTAGCAGTGGGTGTCAAAGCGGGCCAAGGGGACAGCAGGCGGTCCACAGCCACAGGCAGCAGGCACTCTGCAACCGAAGGTTACCTGTGAGACCAGAAAGCACACGACTCCAGGGAAGATGCCAAGTTAGTAACATGCATCAGTGGTGCATGACTGCGTACAGATAGAGAGGGAAAGGAGGAGACAGGAGCTCAGTGCACCATGGGAAGTCCCCCGGCAGTCTAGGCCTATAGCAGCATAACTAGGGGCTGGTCCAAGGCAAGCCAGGGCCGGCCCTAACTGTACGCTTTATTAAAACGGAAAATTTTTAGCCTACTTTCGAACGTAGAGAAGGTGTCTGTCACCTGGACCCAAACTGGAAGATGGTTCCACAGGAGAGGAGCCTGATAGGAGGAGGAGCCAGTTGAATGGTGACATGTGGCTATACATGTCATCACTGGTCAGATGTGGTAGAGGCTCAGAGAAAACTACAGAGTCCGACATTGTCTTTGCATATGTACGCTGACTCAACATTTATTTAGTGACCTCCGATTGGCGTGATTGGGAGTCGTTACCATCAACATAAATAATGATTTTACCATATTTACACGTATCCTTAGTCAACAGTTTTAAATGGATTCTATGTTGCCCACTCTGGCCCCAGGAATACATTTGACTGTGGTCACCAGTGTCGCTAACTTCACGTTTCTCACAATGGAGCTGCCAGTAATCAGAGGTTTCTCAGCAGGTGTGTTGCTGAGTGGGGAGAACCTGTTAGAAACATGGTTGGTGGTAAACTGTAGGCTTCTGCTTAAGGCTATGCTTTCTTTGGACAGTCATCCAGCCACCCTGGCTTCCTTGCTGCTCAGGAGCTACACTGGGTCAGCCCACACTGGCTACAGGGGGCTGGCTAACTACAGCAGCTAACAATTGATTTTCCATGGTGCGGAGCAACGCTTCCAATTCACTGAGCCTTGCCTGCAACACGGCAAATAAACTACAAAGAGTATATTAAAGAGGAGGCTGGTCCATGGAGGCAGAGGAGGTTGCTCCTCTGTTTTTTGACAGAAAAGAGGGAGATCAAAATATAAATAGAATATTTGGTTGAAATAAACCATTACCAAATCTCAGTATCATTTATAAAAAAAAATTCTCTCTTCTCTAGAAAAAATCCATTATTGAAATTCTGATTAAAATGCTTCAACAGCAATACCTGCAGGGCAAGCAGGAGCAGTAAATTAGCTAGCTACTTGCATTAGCCAACGCAACAGTTAGCTTTAAGCCAACAGATTTGGACTGGGGGGCTGCCACCGGGGAGCGGATGAAGAGCTCCTCTTCGCAGGCGCAGCCTCGGGCCTCGCTGCCTCAGCTGTCTAGGCTGCTGCACTCCGCTCTCAGCTGAGATTTACAATGGTATACAGCATGAAATATTATTTTCTAGTTTAATTTTGTGATTATTAGGTTATATTACTTTTACTAAATAAAAGTAATATAACCTAAGGTAAGACTACATACTGCTTCTAAGTCACGTGTTTTCAAGCTGGGTCCAGGGACTAAAGCTAACATTACCAGGGTCCGTTGGGTAAAACAGGGAATATGCCACTGGAATCATATTAATTCACAGTTCATTGAATATTATCTGAATAACAGACAAGAAATTTATGAATTGCACATTTGCCAACATTTAGGTTTAAAAAATCGGGAGGTTTTTTCGGGGGGGGGGGGGTAGTAGCCTAAAGCTCGTTAAGCTACTGTAAGTACAACAAAACCTTCACGAGTAGAAAGCCAATGAGTACTTTATCAAACCACATGGTCAACAAGCATAAACATGTAGAAAAGCAATATTTTCAACTACTGCCTGCAGTGTCCCATCCACTGCTGGTATGTTTTACACAGCGCACCACGAAAGCGCAGGCAGTCTTTCATCCAGTCCTCTGTACTCCACTGCTGATGTGATTCAATGCCTGCAGGTATCGCTGGTAGAGAGAGGAGGTACTGGTTTGTCTAAGCCAGCACAACTGCTATACAATGCCATTAACAGGTTGTGATAATGAAAAGGAAAAACTATAAAATCGGGAGATTAACGGGAGTAATTAACAATCAGGAGCACAGCAAGAGAAAGGGTTCAAAATAGGGAGACTCCTGCGGAAATCGTGAGTGTTGGCATGTATGGAATTGCAATCATGAATTTAACTCTTCATATTTGCAACAAACACAATTTTGTAATCAGCCAAAACAAACATTTAATCCAGGTGTGCCAAAATATAACAACTCATTGGCAACTTTCTCTTAGTTTGGAGGGCAGTTAGAAAATGCTGCAAATAAACCAGACTAAAATAAATCCTAAATAAAATGTCATGTCATTGGAGTAGGCCATTAGATCTTTAAATCATAGAATCATAACATTAAATCCTGTACTTTTTATAGCCAAATTCAAGGCAACATCTCCACTCTGCTCTTTTCTCATGGTCCTGATGACAACAGCCACTCTGCCTTGTGACCTTACAAGATCCATAGAAAAGGTGAGTATTCATAGCTCAATTTAGTTTTTTCCCCCAGCGCTTTTTCAATCACTATTAAACTGCCAAAGCTTGTTGATATTTTACTAGCTAGACTTCCTCTGACCTTACAAGATCCAAAGAAGACAGCCAGCCATTACTCGTCTTTTGCTCTTGTGTGATCTTCTCACAGCCAGAGGAACTCACAACACACTTCATTTTTGCTTTATTTTTAATAATTCCAGAATGTCATGGTTTTTGTTTTTCCTTTTTAAATCAGACATTGTTGCATAAAATTCCTACTGTAATGTACTGGATGTCTTCATAGGTGATGAACACTGACCCACTACACCCTTAATAAATACTCTATCTTCTGCATTAGGCCTATATGGTTAATCTGGAAACAATAGGATTGAATAAAATTATTGTTTTTAAAAAATCTTGTTAGTCATTGTTTTACTGATTAATTTTTCATTGAGCATAAGAAAGTAGAGATAAGTAGCCAACTAGTGTAAAATACCATGACACCGTGGGTTGCTTTTCCTCCTGTCCTCCCCAATTTTTTGAGTCACCAGCCACCACTGGTATATTACATGTACCATTATCACTAAAGGAGGCAGAGGACTAGCTAAACATATGACACACCAAGCAAGAGAGAGCAGGAGAGTGAGAGGGAGAGAGGGAAGCCATCGCTAACTGCTTAGCGAAACTGCTAAGCTAAAGTAGCTAGCAGATCTGAATAGAGTGTAACCAACTATGGGATTAATGAGAAAGTCGCTAAAAGAAGGAGAGACCAAAGATTGCTTGAGCAGAACTTGTGTAATTTTAAATGTACAGCAGGTAATTATCCGCAGTTATGAAGAATATAGCAAAATTAGCAAGTTGAGAGCAGCAAAAATGCTATCAGTAACACAGGTGGCAACCAGAAATGAGACAATACACTTACCACAACAAGTTAGGCATCTAATACAATGTTTCATTATCTGACATTGTATTACATGAACAGACTTCGATATGATCCACTTTTAGGGCCATTTTATCAAATCTTGATTGCTTCATCATCAGTTGCTGATGGAGTAATTTGTTCTGCTACAGCTGTTTAACTCTATATTCTCTGAAAAAAGATGATTAGATAGATATTTTAGGAAAAAGAAAGCAAGGGGACATCAGTGATAATAACCACTGCTGGTGTACAATAACAGGAGTTGAATGAGGGATAATGCAGAGTCTGGCTCATTCAGCCTGCTGTGTTCACGCCTGACCAGCAGCTGTGAGGGACAAAGACCACAAACCACAATGGAAAACACAGAATCCTTAATAACTGTAATGACTGTCCCTGTTCTGTACGGCAGCTTATGCATCAATTTGGGAAGCGGTTGGCAGACTGACCCAAGCCACACAAACAGCTTTGACTCTGTGAGGTTTAAATGATGGTGACACCACAGCTGCCAGGATTAGCTGTTCCATCACCTCTGAGGCCAAGCAGGCTAAAAATAGACTCTTTTTTGTATGAGACTGCAGAAACACACATACTTTCACCAATGAATCCAAGGGAATTGGACTGTTCTCGCGTTTAGAGCTGATATTTATTTGTAGAAAACCGTGAGTGCCCCATTATTTCATATACTTGTACACCTGTTTTCAATAATGACCTGTTTATTGCACTGCCATTTAACCAAAAACTTTTGCTAACATTAACTAAAATGTTGTTGCCTAAACTTAAACACACATGAGACTCAGGAGGAAAACACCGGTCTCTGGAGTCAAAAAGGGGACATACAGTATTATGCATTTTTTAATTATTTATTTTATTATTATTATTATTATTTTCTATTATTTATTTCCAGGTCTGTATTTTTTCTGGGGCTCTACTGGAATATCTTTGCATGATTTATAGTTTTAAAAAAACAACCTTATTTATCTCATACTTGTCCTTTATGCAGCCCCTCAGTTCAGCCTCTGTCTGAAACAGGCTGTTTTTGCTCCTGTCACTTTAAGACCTGCCTCCCATTGAGCCCATGCTGCTGTGATTGGCCAGTTCTTGGAAGCTGCCCATTGACAGACTTCAGAGGCTACGTCAACAAACCATACAATAAACTACAGTAGGATTTCACTACTTTTTTTTTCTCTTTTTTTACTTTCTTTACTTAGCAACAAAGGCTAAGGATCGGATGGTCGTTTGTAGGCATGTGCGAACAATGTGACTCCAGCTTGTTAGCAAGGTAGAAAAAAATGTTGCAAACTAAGCTTTCAGAGCAGGCTGAAGTTTCAGGCTTTTGACCTGCAGGGAGCATTTCTGCATACTGTATGTTCACCTCAAGGTTTGGAACCATGTTTAGCATCTGACATCATAACAGTATATAATGTGTCCCCTTTAACTACTGTAGTTGACATTAGCAGATTTTGTAGAAATATAATAAATATGATAATTTCCTCATGTCCTCAGTATTGAATGTTCAAAAACTAAGTGTACTCCAAGATTACATTTTGTACAATGTCAGCATCACTTTCTGTGGACAGGGTTGGCATTACTAGTGATGTATCACCTGGTTATTTTTTTCTGACTGAGTCATTTTTCAAGAAGAAAACATCACCCCATGTAGCGCATTAATTTTCCTAATTTTACTCCTTCTTATAGCACCCAACCACCCCAAATTTCAAATTTCTTAACGGGCCGGCAGTGATGGTGTGATGTTTTGAAACATCTGTTTCTCTTTTTTCTTTTTAATCTACTTCCTCTCTCTGTTTATGAAGCAGTGACATTTGGAGGCGAAACCTATTATGATATAATTTTGAGACATCTGTTGGTATTCGTCTTTGATTATCTCTCTCTCCCTCTCTCCCTCACACACACACACACACACACACACACACACACACACACACACACACACACACATGCATGCAGTAGCTGCCATTGTGAATCCAGAGCACAGCATGGCAATCCGTTAATTACATAGCTCCCAAAGTTCAATATTTCTGAGGCCATAACTACAAAGGAAAGAATGAAATGTATAAATAATGAATTCGGCATTCTATGTGATTAAAGCTGAATTTCAAACCAATCAGACGGTTGTTGCGGCAGCTGTCTGATTATCATTCTCAGGCTTTTTTCTCTGGCTGGAACATTGCTCGCTTTCCTCAGCTTTCATGCTTAAAACTCCAGGGAAAACAAAAGTGAAGAAATAAAGAATAAGCATGAAATATTTGTTATTCATGAGTTCATTTTATTCAGATTTCCTTCTGTGTGATAGTTCTTGGTCTAATATTGTTTCATGCAGCCGATCATCTCGAGTGCAGCTCTGCAGTTGGTTTTTTTTGTTTTGTTTTTTTTTTTCCTGTGAGAGAGGAAAACAGACGACTTTGAACTGCTTGCACAGAAAGTGCAAAACTCTTTCACACTCACTCTGACTCACAAGGTCGCACACACAACGAGGAGTGTCAGTCACAGGCCTGCATCACTTGACTTAGATGAATAATAGATAGCAGCTCAGTTTAAAACACTTTCTGCTTGCACTTCGCCTCTGTCCTCCCACGGCACATGACTGTCTTTGTTTGGAGCAAAAAATATATATTTCAAGTCAATCAATACAACTTCAGGCGTTTGCTTTTCTACATGCCTTTCCTCTCGCTCTCACCGCCTCCCTCTATCCTCCTCTTTCATTTTTTTCTTCCTCTCTGTCTCTCCCACTTCATCCACAGCAAATCTGTCCCTGTATCATTCCCTCCTCCTCTGTTTTCTTCAATCTCTCTCTCTCTCTATCTATCTATCTATCTATCTATCTATATATCTATATATCTATATATATGTATGTATATATATATGTGTATATATGTATATATATATATATACAGAATGGTTGAGAATGACCAAGCCAAGATCCTGTGGGACTTCCAGATCCAGACTGACAAGCTGGTGATGGCTAACCAACCGGACATCGTGTTGATTGACAAACAACAGAAGAAGGCAGTGGTGATAGACGTAGCAATCCCAAGCGACAGCAACATCAAGAAGAAGGAACGTGAGAAGATCGAAAAATACCAAGGGCTGAAAGAGGAGCTAGAAAAGATGTGGGGAGTAAAGGCCACAGTGGTGCCAGTGGTAATTGGAGCACTGGGGGCTGTGACCCATAAACTGGGAGAGTGGCTCCAGCAGATTCCAGGTACAACATCTGAGGTTTCTGTCCAGAAGAGCGCAGTCCTTGGAACAGCTAAGATACTGCGCAGAACCCTCAAACTCCCAGAACTCTGGTAGAGGACCCGAGCTTGAGGAAGACACACCATATATATATGTAATATATATATATATATATATATATATATATATATATATATATATATATATATATATATATTACATATTAAGAGGAACAAATGCAAGTCTCAAGTCAATGTACGAGACAGGTTGTAAAGGAAGTCTGAAGGACCATATCGGAGGCTTTTCAAAATTAAATCACATATGCTTTACATTACGTAAACCATTTCCCAAAGTTTACCACAAATTTGGAAATAATATAACATAAATATAAATTAATAGCACACATTTTCCATTGACAAATTGCTGCCTAGTTTGTAAAATTAAAATTAGTTAAAAAGTAAAATCAGACTCTGGTTTTATATATGGATTATCAATGCAGTTTAGAGACTGATTTTATGGAATTATTGTTCTGGGGGGGATTAGTATGATAATCATAACTTAAGCCATTTTCCATACTGTTCAGGGCAATTTTGACCCATTTTTACATTTGAGAGTAGTATAAACACACTAAATACAATTTGTTTAGCCTGAAACTTTATAACTTTTCCAAAATGAAAATATGTCAACCTTTTTTGTGCTGTTGTTACACATTTTGTACATAGAGGGTGCTCTGGGTTAAATTTGATCTGTATTTATTCAAAAATCACCAACAATGTTGTTACATTTGTGGTGGAAAACTGTCCTTCCATGAATAGGCCAGTAATTGTGCGAGGAAAACATTTACATCTATAAGAGATGGTTCCCAAGGGAATACATAAGGGGAGAATCAGCAATGTCATTTTTTAATCTTCTGTGTGTGATGAGCGAAGGCCACTAGGCCATGTGTATTGGGAGAAATGTGGAATAGGCCAAGTACAGCTGACACCTGTTAGAGAAGTCTGAGACACCTTTGTTTTCTGTAGCTGAGTCATGTTTGGATTATTACCAAAGTGTTAAGATCAAGCAAGTTGGGCTTTAGCAAATAAGCAGCACTTTAGGAGGGGTTATGAGAGGTATATAATTTAATGTTTAATGATTTTTCATTAGGTTCTTTATCCCAGGATCGAGGCCTCGGTTTGCTTTGTATTGCTCTTAATGCAGAGTAAACCTATTCACATTGAACTCTATCAGCTTCCAGTGTATTTCTTTGAGTCTTTCTCTTATAAGTTTTGAGTTTAATACTAAGTTGTGGGTGACCTGAAGATTTATTGGCCCATCTAAAGATTTTCCACAACACATTCTTCACACTTGATACCATTTGTTGAAATCATGATGGCTGTTTTCCTGTGTTAGGTAACAACCTCCGTGTGTGTGTGATTTTTTTCTCTCTTTAAACAAATAGCTTAAAACCTAAAGAATACAGTGTCTCTGCTCAGCCTGGTCGCCAGAATAAAATGTTGGCATTGTACGTTTCTGCAAACCACAGAAACATTGAATATCTTCCTTTCAACATGTGTAATACGTATTATATCAACATTTCTACAAAACGTATCATCTCAACATTTATAAAGTGACGTAGTTCACATGCGATCTATATGAGCTGACTTTCCTTTTAGGAGGAGGAGGGGTCGGTGGATGGTTGGGAAGTTTCTTGGCAGTAAGTTGGAAATCAGCAGAACACGGTTCGGGACCACCTCGAAACCAATGCCCGCTTCCTGTTTCAACCGACAAAAGCAGGTGGGTGTTTTTAGTGAAACATCAGGACTTTTGCAGCCGTTTTTATTTTATTTTTTAATTTATTTTAACCCAAACCATGATCTTTCCTTTACCCTAACCAAGTGGTCTTTGTGCCTAAACCTAACCAGACCTTAACCACAGCGTTGTCACACTATAAAACATCATTATTCAACGGATAGAAATGTTAATATGCTACGTTTTGTAGAAATGTTGATATGATACGTATTACATGTGTTGAAACGTATATATTCAACATTTCTGTGGTTTGCAGAAACGTTCAATGCCAACGTTTTGTTCTGGCGATTGGGTTGCTCTGCTCTCTGAAGGTTTAACTGTGGACTAATCACCCACTTATTAATGACTAACATGGTATTTTTAAAATATTTTAGACTGATTTAAAAACGTGCGTTCATTAAGGTACACATAAGTTATGCCCTGGTTCAGGGGCTGGTTCCTCCTGTAGGGACACGGCCCATGATATGCCGTTTTTCAATATGGATGTTCATGCCAAGCTGAGCCATGAGCAACAGTGACCATTCAACCCACACTGGCACAGTGCAAATGTTATATCCACTGCACAACACGGCAAGGGCAAAGAGTTGTGCAGCACGTGCAGCTAACAAAGCTTTGCTAAGTCTGTGATAGAGACATTACATTTCCTATAACACTTTCACAACTAAAGTAAAGCCAAACTTTTAATGTGAGGCGGCAGCAGGAAACAGGAAATGTTTGGTTTGTATCAGCAAAATAACTTAAAGGAATTGTGATGAAACTTTCCATTATGACTGTTGTCTAACAAAATTATTAGAAATGCTATGTTATTAGTTATTGTGCTTTAATTTTGAAAATTGAGGGTCATATGTCCCTCAGTGTCCTCGATGGAAAATATGTCATTGTGCTCCTCCAGAAATAAGATGGTCTAGTCTCACAGAGTGCTGTCTTAAAATCCTCTTTGTTATCTTGTTGCTTTAATAACTTGCTCTTAAATGGTGAGTTCTATGATAAACAACTTTAAATTTCTACTTCTCTGGAAAAAAGTGGTTATAAAACTTCTCACAGTGAGGTCTGTGGATATTATAGAGTTCATTGCTTTTGTAAATAAAACCACGTTGTTGCTGTTGCATTATTATCAGAAACACTGCAGCTTTCTATCAGCTCAGTAAACAACAGGTCAGTGGAGCCTTCTATCTCAGAAACCAAATAATGCTGTTATTTGTTTAGAGGCTGATGAAGGTATTAAGGCAGCAGTGGGATATAAATAAGTTCATAAATGAGAGGAAGGCCGGCTGTGATCTGTTCAGTGTGAAGCAAACAACGCAGAGAGAGGATGTGATAGATTGAATTTGCTGCAAATAGAGTGCAGGGGTCTTTACTGTCAACATCCCAGATCCAAGACATTTTCTTATTTACCTCATACCGGCACTCAGACAATCATGTTCAATGTGGAATCACAAACATCCTGACTGCATTTCCCCCTCACATAGATAACAACATCATGGCCTTTGTGTGTCTGAAGCCATCAGCTGAACTGGTGACACTGATTTTAATTCTCACTACACATGTCACATTAAATATTCCACCTCATGGCTCCAGTTACATCTTATTATCTCACCTATAAAGAAGTTTGAAATAATTAGCTATTTAATGTAATGTAAGACAATGATGATATAAGAAGGGATGGAAATATGACTTAACTTCTTGTTTTCATTTCATCTCTAAGATTTGAAAAGACATCAACGGATATATAAGGGGGTACTAACAACAGTAATTTAACTACAGCTGCTGTGTCACAATGACAATGGTATTAGTTTAACTTAACAGAAAAGGGTCTGTACATGGGGGTTTGAGTACAGTCTCTTCCTCATTACTCAATGAAGTCATTGATCTGCCAATCAGAAAGTCACACTGTGGCAATAGTGACAGACTCACTGAACAAAACTCAAAAACACAACACACACACACACTAAACACTAACTGCTCATTACTGCTCCAAAGCTTTAATGAGACAGTTTTACTTGTTACTCACTGGTGAAAGTTTTCACATTACTTTGGTGCTGAAGTGACAACTATTTGGATAATCAATTAATCGGGAAAGTCAAGCAGATAACAAGAAATTGTCTGAAACCAAAGGTACCAAAACCAAAGCAAATGGAAGGACGCAAACTTTATAAAATGGAGATGATAAATCACAGGATTAAGAATTTAGCTAAACTGTTTAATGTGAGAAGGAAGAGGATACCAAAAACAAATATTACACAATAATATAACCTGTATACCTTAAAGTATTCCCTGAGCCAAACCCTTTCATTATTTAATAACGTATTTCATTTTTTCTCATTCAAATGTATTATTGTTGTTGTTTCCTGCTACTTTTTTTCTTTTCTTGTGGGTCTTTTTTTTTGTTTGTTTTTTTATTTTCTTTGCTTTTACTCTGGGGTGTAGGGATCATGGGGAAGGCAGAAGTATAGTTATTGTAAAACTGTTTGATCTTTTTTTAAAGTATTATAAAGGGATCATGACTAACAAATAAAGACTTTTTTTAAAAAAAAAAAAAAAAAAAAGGGTACGTCATATATCAAGCAACAAGGCTAACAGTCTTCAGCCACTCTACACTATACTTTGAGCTAAAATGCAAATGTCAACATGCTAATATGCTGCTGTTTGGCAGGTATAATGTTTACAATGTTCTCCAGCTCAGTTTAAGATGCTAACATTAGCTAATTAGTTCTAAAGTAAAGCTAAAGACAATGGGGCTGTCATTATTTTACAGGTATTCAGTCATAAACCAAAGTATTGGACAAATTAAAAATCTCATGATGGCACTAGATGAAAAGTTATCAGGATCATCAAAGTGACTACAGTTCATCCCAAAGGGAACAGGAATGTCTGTGCAAAATTTCATGGCACTTCTCCGTCCCTAAATAACAATTCTTTCCCTCCGATTTATGTTGGAATATGCACCATGTCATTACATTATACATTTTACTAATGAATATATTAAAACTAGATTTTGACACTGTAATTTAATGGAGCATATGCCGAGACAAATTTGTAATTAGTCAAATTACCACAAACCACACACAGTGATCCTCGCCTCTCAAATGTTTAAAACTTGAACTTTGAAAAAAAGTAGTTTAAAACTTTTAAAATTATAAAATCCTGACAATTTTCCTGTATACATTCTACTGGTTTGACTATTCCTTTAACAGGATGCAATATTTTGTATTTTAGATTGTCGGCAATGTTGCAAATCACTGAGCTATCTATCAGTTGTGTTATCTGTTAGCTCTGCTGTGTGTTTCATTGTTTTTTGTAAAGTGTTTTGTGTGATAATGCACGTTAAATCAATTTTGGTCATGTTAACAATCCTGGTTGTTTTATGATGATTTATGTCAAAAGACACCAACAAGACAAGACAGGATAAACCTGGAATGAAAAGTCCATTTCTCCCAGAACACAGCTGCTTGTCGCTGTTCACATCATTTTGATGTGGCTTCCTGTTAGCAGAGAACGTTCCTTCCAGTGCAGAGCCAGCGCAAGGATTTCTTTTTTCATTCTTTTCCCCAATTAGTGGTGAAGGGGAGCTATGATGGATGTATTTTCACTTGAAGGTCCAAACAGCAGAGCTTTCAGCCTGACAGTCCAATAAACAAGAGGTTGAGAGGCTGAAAGCCACCTGACAGTTTGTTCATCATCGCCATCAGAGAGTGAGCAACCCCACGCTGTGCCTGTAATCATGTGACAGGATCCCTTCACAGCGGCAATCAGACACAGAGCGATTTCAGCCACAAGACTCACTGTTCTCCTTCAGACTCCTCACATCTCTTCACTTCCATCTGTGATCACGCAAGAACCGAGCAGAAACTGCTTGTTGAAGTCAATACATCAGTGTCTTAAGCTGCAGTTTCTCTGATGGCCACCAAATGGTTGCTACAAGAAAATTCTGACTCTGTTGAAGGGAGGAAAAACAGCTGGATCAACTCCCAAATTTTTACGGTCTATTTTGATATATTTAGATAAGTTTGGTCATCCAGTGAGCTTGCCTATGGAGACATAATGACATTTGAACCCAACTGTTTTCTCAGAAGAAACACAAACTGCTGGCACTATACAGCATATGCACATTGTTTCCTATGTAAGACCACATCACCATGTACAGTAAGGGTGGGCAATCACAATATTACAATGTGCACTCCAGAATAGTATCGTTTTCCATGTCATAATTTCTACGGTCGCTAGATGCCATCTGTTGCTCAAACGTGTGGGTTGTTTTTGAGCGACAGACAAACGAGCTATTGTGTCGATTTTTTTGGAAAGAAAGTTTTGGATAAAGCTATTCACTGATCACGAGAGGAATTTTTATTTAAGGTCCAATTGAAATCACAAAATCCTCAATTTATGCTGTTAAAAATCTGTATCCAAGTGATTTTATTGAATTTTTTTTATTGTGATTCGTACAAAAATAACTATTATTATTGAAAGGACAAAGAGTGTCACGATCTGCTCCTCAGCCATTCTCTTCCAGTCCACCAAAGACCCTCAGCCTTTTCCCCCTGAACTGTGTTGGAGAAGGCTGATTTGAGTCTGTATCTGGCATGATGTTATTTGATTTGCTGTATTTTATTTATCTGTACTCACACTGCTTATACTTTTTCTTATTTATTACAGATAAGAGAGGTTGTAGTGTTGTTAACGTATTTGAGTTGTATTCATGTGTATTCTGTGGTGGTTCTCTGCGTGTCGGTTTATTATGAGGAGGATTATGTTTTTCTGGGTTTTGGGTTTTCTGCTGTGTATTTTCCCTCCTTTGTCCATCTACACACCTGCCCTGTATCAGCCTCGTTAGCCCTGCTCCCTGTGTTCCCCCCTAGCCAATCGGCTCCCTGTCTGTTCTCCTGTTTTGTCACCTCATTCCCGTCTCCTGAGCTTCTCCGCCCATATCCCCACCTGCATCTCATCTCCTCGTTAGTTCAGTTTGTATTTTAGCTCTGGTTTTCAGTTCAGCCTTTGTTCAGTCTGTTCTGCTCGTCCTGTGTTCTGTTTTCATCTGCCAGCTTTTGTTTTTGCCTGCATTATTCCAGAATAAAAGAAGTTTCATCAGATTTGCTTTGCCTGCTGTTCTGCATTTAGGTCCATTCTCTGCTACTCTTTGTGATAAAGGGTCTTTGGAGATGTATAAGAAATGCTCCTTTAGCCCCCAACCCTGCTGTTGTATGTGTTTAATTGACAGTTAAACACAAGAGAGCACACATCTGCTGGTAATTGTAGCTTACAAGCCAATGATAGACAGTGTTTTGCAATGATACTCAAGATATGACCAAACTATTTAGCATCTAAAATGACATTTTCACTTGGGTTTTTAAGCTGTTCAGTGTACTAGCTGACTAACTTACATAATTAAGTTATAAAATATTATACTATTCTATCCCGGTGGATGTTTGATTGTAGCAAAAATGCACCATGTGTCTGTGCTTGTAGGTACAATAAGAATAAATTAGCTTGAAAGTTCATGTTGATTGGGATTCAAAGTCCCATCCAACCAAAGTCATGTTTTGTCGCAGCTGTTAGCCAATGATAGAAAGGTGATGTTACTGCTTTTTGCAAATACTGTATAAAATTGTCTTTATCTGAAGAATATAAAATACAAAATGTACAAATAAAATACAAATGTATTCTACTTTTTCTCAGTAGACTGCACAGGACAAAAAAGCCACTTAATTTGGACTTGAATAATTAACTTAGATGTTGTTTTGAGACACATTTAATCTAAAAATACATGTCATCTATAGCTACGTGTACTGAGAAACAATATATACAACACCTGTAACCTGTACAAGGCTTTAATTTAGTCTTTTTTCATTCCTTCTTCTTATTTATATCTGCATGTTATGTGACTGTTTTTTTTTCTTCCATAGCATTTATTATTGAAAAGGAAAAGAAAGGCTTCTAAAAATGTTAAAAAGACAAGTGAAATATTTGAATGCATGAAGAGCAACATGCATCAAAGGAGGGAGAGCAGAATGTTAGTAAATGAGGATCTGCATTTTTTGTACTGGGATTAAGTGCAACTTTCACTCAAAGTTTCATAAACTCTGCAATCTGAATCAACCCGTTCTTATTCCTAGGTCGACAAATACCGACTCTTTGTCACTCCCCCGTGCGTCTCATGATAGGTACCCTTTGGCATCTGTATGAGACGCACTGGTCTTTCAACTAAATCCAATGTAAACCCCTCCACGACAACATTAGAAACCCAGAGCAACTGCTCTGGCCGTCCATTGAATCCAATGTTAACCTATAACACTCTTTGAGCAACAGTCCCATTGGAGAACCAAGGGTGGGCAGACCCGTTTTCCAGACATATTTTCCTCACTGTCAATTCTCATGTTAAAGGGATAGTTCATATTTTTTGAAGTGGGGTTGTATGAAGTACTCATCCATAATCACTGTATTACCTGCAGTAGATTTGGGTCGACACACCCCCAGTTTGGAGAAGCAGAATGGAGTATCGGCACAGAAGCTAAGCACTGTACTGCTGTGGACGTGGGCAGCAGCAAAATGTATTTTAGCCACCTAAATAAAGGATCAGTTTAAGTGTATGCTATATTAAGAATATTTTCACTGCTGTACCTTGCTGTCAGACAGCCCTTTCCTTTAGCACTACATGTTCTCAACCGTAGAACTTCCATATTCCTACGCATGCCGTGACCTGTATTACGCTACAGCAGCACTCTGTGACCCAAACAGCTGATCTGCGGCAAGAAAAAAGAAAGAAAGAGATGTAGTAAAATATACAGCAAGAATGTAAAAAGAAGAGGCAGGAGAGATGTGAAGGGAAACAGACAGATAAAAGGAAAAAGTGACAAGTAGAGAGACCAAAAAAGAGAAATAACAAGAGAGAAAATTGGTGGCAACAGGTGAAGATCAGACAGAGAAACAGAGACACAGGAGCATTGCAGGTGGATAAAGTATTAAATAGATAAAGGCAACCAGACAGATAAAGAGACTTACAGCTTAATTTCCACTGCAGGCCTTCATGCTCAGTTCAGAGTCACCGCTCATATCTAATTTCCGTGGATGATTCTTCACAACTACCTCAGAACGCAGCCAGTTTCTAACTCCAATATAAACTGACAGCGACACGTGTGGGCAGAGCAACAGTAACAGAAGATGTCACATCCATTTTTGTACCGTCGCTTCCCTTCAACTTGTGCTCAAATGCATTTCAGTTCTTCTAGTTGGTGACTGAATCGGGGGCGTCTCCTTGAATACCAATCAAGTCGGCTCCCTGTTTCTTTTTCAGTGTCGTGTGTGTGTCTCTCTCTCATGCTCGTGCTGCCTCAGCCAAGCTGCTAAACTTCACTAAAAGGTGAATGATGCAAGGGTTAGTCATGTCAGTGCTTCAAAAAATCTACATGTAGGCATTCAATAATAAGTTCCATGTAGGTTGCATGCCTTGGGATCCAATTTGTACCATTAATCCATTTGGTCAGAGTGGGATTTTGAAAACAAATCCATTATCAGATCTGAGGGACAACACAACTGTGATCTTAGACATAGACAAAGAGGTAATTGAGAAGGGTGTTTCTCTAACCTTAACAAATTGATAATTTTAACCCAAATCATAACCTTTCACTAAATCTAACCAAGTGGTTTTTGTGCCAAACTCTAACCAGACCTTAACCACAGCGTTGTCACATCATAAAACATCATTATTTTAACAATAATTTGTAACGGTTTTGGAAATCACAGACAAACGATGCTGTCCTGTTGGTTACTGCTGATAGTGGTGCCTGATTAGAAAATTCTCTTATGTGTCATTCTGGAGTCACATGGTCAAATAACATATGTGGTCATTTAATTTGGAGGACTTATCAAGTTGACAAGATCAGCAATAAACTGCAATGATTTACTCTGCTATTCTTCTGTATGCTAGCAAAACCAAAATAAATGCACCAATGTTTCTTTGTGTTAACTGCACACAGGTCTGTTGACATTAATTTCTTTTTAAAGGGATAGTTAGACATTTTGGGAAATGTGCTAATTCACTTTCTTGATGCAAGTCAGATAAGAAGATTGATGTCTATACGATAAATATGTAGCTGGAGCCAGCAGACGGTTAGCCTAGCTTAGCATCAAGACTGGAACTGGAAGAAACGGCTACGCTGCACACTGTAGCAACACTCGCAAACCAGCGTTCCTCCTGCAAGTAGCCCTATATCTGCCAAACCTCACTAATCGGTGCACCTCCCCTTTTTTTTACTAGGTACCACCTGACACACAAAGACAACAAAAGCCATCTACCAGTAGCTCTAAAGCTAACTAATTGTTATGTTATCATTTGTTTAATCTGTTCAAAAAATGAATAAAAGTGGTATATTGGTATACTGAAGTGGTATCAATCTTCTCATCTAACTCTAGGTAAGAGAGTTGAGACGTTAAACTATTCCTAAATTCTGCTGCACAGCTTTAATTTGAGTTCTGAGCTCAAACTTGACTACAGTCTGAACCTGTCAATCCTAACACTTGGACAGCAGCATGGATAGATTGTGAGGACTGTCATAGTACATCACTGCACTTTTTCATCTCCCTCTCTCTCTCTCTCTCACTCTGCCCACATCTAATTTTCTCTGCCATCCATTACCATCCCTCCTCTCAACAACTCTGCTCAGCAATATGTCCGTCTGCTCATCCCTCACTCTGTTCCTCTGGATTTTTTGCCACTTCAATCTCTCATTGTGGTAATAAACCAGTGATAGTAATCTGCAAGCTTATTATCACTGATTTTAAAGGGAAACTCATGGAGTTCAAGCTGATGATAAAATAAGACTTGAACACTGAGGATACTGGCTGTTCCCTAAAGCAACATTTTATCTTTTTTTTAAAATCTTGCCTGGATGATGTTGCATGTTGGTATTCACGTATCAACACATGACATTATCCAGTATTATATTATCATATAGATAGACCCTATGAGCAGCTGATTTTCAGAATAATGAAAAGCTGAATAGAAAATATATTGCACTACTTTTCTAAGTATTCTGTACAATTTTAAAATGAGTCAGTCTTAAGTTTTTTTTTTTTATTTTTATCCTAATTCATTTATCATCTGCAGTACAGTAAACTGCAGCAAAGTTGAAATGTTATTATCTGAATTAAATATTTTGTCTTTGTCATTCAGAAGGAAATTATACTGACTTACATTAATATAAACTTAATATAACCACTCCATGCTTAAACTCAACCCTTACTTTAACCTTAATGTAACCCTATCCTTTAAAAGATGTTTTAAAATTAAAGGATTTTCCTTGTGGGGACCAAAATTTTGTCCACAAATTGGAGGTGTGTAACCATAAGAGTGTGTGAACAGGTTTCTGTCCCCACAACTTGATTAATACATAACACCCACATATAAACACACACACAGGTTCAAGCTCACCAATATATAAACACACCATTAAGGGTAATTGTATGAAAAGATATTGTAAATTTTAGTTTTAGTCAACTAAGGCAACTTTTACTAAAAGATTAAAGATGGTAACTAACATTATGGACAAAGTTCTTCAACCCTTAGAGACTGATAATATACTGACACATCTGTGATGTGTTTTTATAATCTTAGCACAAAAAGTAAGGAAATTTGTGTTTGGTAGATTATTTCTTTGTTGTAACAATGCTTCTTGGCAATAAATCGTTGCCAAATCTTCTCTGCCAATGCCAAACAGCTTATTTTGCCATTGGCTCTTGTTTGGTGTTTGGTGGATTGGATGATTGAAGTTTGAAGAAACAAGACATATTGACAATTTAAAAATGTATTCATTTAACAAACAGGAGCCTCAGTAGCGTGTGGAAGAACCATACACAGCCACAACATCCTGGCACCTCCCCCTCATGCTGGTTACCAGCCTGGTCACAACCTGCTGTGGGATCGCATCCCATTCTACCAAACACAAATTTCTTTACTTTTTGTGCTAAGTTTATATATATATATATATATATATGCGCAGTATATATATTGATAAAATACAAATTTGACATTTTTGGTAAGTACTGACATTTTCCATTTACAAAAACCAACACAAGAGGAGCACTTGTTGCACCACATACATATACTGCACGCTTGAAAATAGCAAGATACAGGGAAATACACATAGTGGAGGTGGAGGAAGTGATAGTTGGTTAGTTGACATACCCTATATTGGCCTGAATATAAGACAATACTGTATTCTGGAAATTTCATTTGAAAAAAATGGGTTCATGTTATAGTCAAGGATTAGACTATTATATGTTCACAAGCTGAGATATTCTTTTTGACTGGAGAGTGTACCGCTGCAACAGCAGCTCCTAGAGAGTGTTGCATTATGAGTTGTTTGTAGCCTTATTGTTGCTACACACAGCGAGCAACTTCAAGTCCATTTATAGGGTCTGTTTTAGAGTCAGCCAGCTGTTAAAGTGTTTCTTTTGCTCAGTTTAACTTGAAGGAGTTTTTCACAGCTCATCTAACCACAAATTTATGATGAGTAAAAACAGGTCCAAAGTGTCCCCGGACGACTTTACTGCAGAGACAGGCCACTGACTGAATCATCTGTTGAAGTGCCAAGAATTACTGAGGAATTCAAAAAGACTAAAGGACAGTCTGAAAAATGTTAACTGCTGGAGAAAATAACTTTGAGCCTGACAGGAGAGAGTGTGAGTGTGTGACTGATAGAGAAGACACACAAATGGAACATACATTCTGCTTTAATGGAAGTATTTCACTTTTACAAGAGAAAAGGCTTCAAGGATGAGGACTCTCTTTTAATAACAGGATTAATAGTATCTCAGGGAAACTTTCCCAACGGAACTAGTGTGAAAGTGTGTATCTTTAAATATTCTTTTTCCAAATCAGTAGTTGGAAATGGAGTGATCGTCTTAAAATCGGGGATGTTTTTATATTCAGGGTAATACGGTAAATCTGTTGAAATTAGAAAAAAATAAAATAAAGGAGTTTCAGCCAATGAATTATGTTTAGTAACTTAACACCAGGCTGAAAGGCAGTGTTTAACTGCCCTCTTTAGCTGTGACCACACCCGGCATCACTGTGTGTGGATGGGTGTGGTTAGAAAGTGTGCATTGTTGCACCTGTAACCACACCCAACAGTGATGTCACAGTGTACTGATACACGCTGGTGTACACTTCTACATCACTGCAGTAAGGTGTTAATTTACTCTTTGAAAATCTGAGATTTTAACTGTTATTTCTACAATTTTCAAGAAGTATGCGAAACTGAAAGCCTGAGAACGATTCACCAAGAAAAATGGATAAATGGGCCACAGAAGGTTGAGAAACTTTTTAATTTAGTTTAGAAATTTTACTTGAAGTTGAGGACTCAGTTGAGCTCATTGTATAAAAGCTCAGTGATTATGTGACTGATCTTGAGTTGCAGGAGTTGGAGCTGCTCTATGAGTAAATCTCCATCTACTTACTTTCCAGGCACTATTTAAATGTCAAACTACTTCCTGTTCTGGTTGTGTCTCCTCTTAATCCTTTCATGCTAAGGAAAAGGATTACTCACTTCTCCAGTAATTAGCATATGTAGACATCATGCTCGCTTCACAATATTTCACAAGACTCTGCCCCGTGTATACAACCAGATTCAGACACAATAATGCTCTTGTGCTGCCACCTAAAACTTTATCCCGGCTCTGCTGTTTTTTAAACAGCCAGGACCATGATGAATGTTGTTGTCATTTCTCTACATAGCTGCAGTTCTAGCAAGAGAAGAATCAATGCGTAATCACTGGAGACTCATCCTCCTCTTTGTATCCCTGCCCCAGCACAGACACAATGACCAAAGCATAAGAATCATAGTGGGGCCCATTCATCAATCAAGCACCAGCTGAGGAAAAAAAAAAAATCCATTCAGCATCAGTATTTCAGATCGTGTGATGGTTCTAAAAATAATGTTCTGACCTTTTGTTTAATCAATGCAGGGAGATAAAACTCACTTTTCATTCTCACCTGCCGAGCTACACAGTTCTTAACGCCTACACTGCAGTGTCAGAGGTAATTTGAGGAAACTCTGAGGAAACTTCAGACGTTTAGAGATGAATGTTTGCATCAGGGATGTAGCTGTTCATTCAGTTCATACTCTCAAGTGTTTGTTTGCTTTGCTTTGAAGGTTCCTTTCAAGCTCTGCTTACCCCAAATAAGACACCTTTTTAAAATGTTATTCTGTACTCCTTTAGGTGTATTTTAAGAAGTTAGGTTGCCGGTGAGGTCTTGTCCACAGACAAGTTTGAGAGCATATTGTTTGTCTTTTCCTCTCATCTTTCTTCTCTCAGTTTGGCCTTCATGGTAAGCAAGCTTGTTCGACCACAAAACTGCTTTTTGAAATCGCTTTTCAAAGAAGGAGGGTTTTATAAAGTCAGTTTTGTAAACAGGAAAGATGAAAGATTTCAAAAATGCTGCATGAATGCAAAGCTGGAAAAACAACCAGGCAAAGCTCCAGCTTGACTGTTTTTACTAATATGTTTGATTGAACTCACTTTGGGAATATGCATCACTAAGGCACAAGATCAATGGACATACAGGCCAAGGTGCATCCAGCTTTCTTAAAGCCACTATGTGTAGAGGTTTGGTGTGAGTTTAGAATCTTTTAAACAATCCTGATATCATTAGCTTTAGCTTTAGTTGCTGTGTTGTCTATCACATTTCCCTTTTTTGTATCAAAGTGAAGACAACCGCACACTAAGCACCATGATTTTAATATATGACCAACATTTTGATCACCCTTGGTCTTTTGATATAAGCACCTAGATCTTGTTGTGCATTCTCCAGACTCTACATTGTCTTTGTTGACCACTAGTCAGAATTTTTCTACACATAATGTAGGGGCTTTAAACCCATATTAATAGATTTTTTTTTAAATCCACTTGGAGGCAATGCAACAAGCCACTGGCAAAAAAAAACAAAAAACGTGAGCAAACGGTTGTGTATTTACACAGCCAGCAGACATGGAACAACATCAGCATTCATTTGGGGTTGTAATTGTGGATACCTGGTAAATAGAAGTCCAATGTTTGATCTCCTTTTAGCTCTGTTTTGTTCTCCACCAGTTTTTTCAGTTCCACAGCTGCCCGCTGCACCTTTTTGTCCACTAAGAAAAAAAAAAAAGATCTAGAAGCTAGTATTATGAGGCGATTGCCATTCTACAGATGGAAAATATTCAACATTTTTACATTTTTAAAAGGCATCTATCAGCATCAGTGCAAATAAGTATTGATGGGACTCTGAAATGGCACCAAAACACAGTGTTAGACACAGATGGCAGCAGTTTAGAGGAAAGCAAAGCAAAATGCAATGTACCACATGCAATCTGCAGCATGGACTTCCATTTCTCCATTTGTTTTTGATTGGTGTATGAACTACAGATAAGAAACACAATCCTTGGCTGAAGTTAAAAGTTTTTCTTCTTTCTTCTGAACACTGATGTTGTGCTGCTGTTGTTTTCTCTCCACGGCTGCTCTCGCTAACAATGAATTGATGAGGACACTTCAGCTCGAGCTGAGTGTCATTTTGAATTTCATGGACCAGCATCTGTCTGTCTATCTGTGGAGCTTGTTAGTTTGTTTTGAAGCCAGGTTTGGTCAGTGATATATTATCTCTCAGACTGAGGCTGTATTATCCTTCACTGACCCAAGACCAAGATAACAAGTCTGTGGAGCAGAGGCCTGCTAGCTGAGAGAGAAGAAAAGGAAGAAGACAGGCCAAACACAATATAATTTAGTCCATAGCTTTTCTTTGTTGCCTCTTTTATTATTTAACCTGACACTGAGGCTGTCGGCTTTTTTCTTCTGGTTTTGTTGCAGTGAATACGAAGGGCTGTTATGCTATGATAGTCAGACATGATTATAGAGTTTCCTTTTGGCCAATTGTCTACTAAAATGTCAACTTTGCTTCGAACACATTTATTTTTATGTTTTTAATGCTGTCTTTGTCAAGAAGTTTGGAAAAAATCACTGAGTTCAGAGGCGCCTGTTTGTGGAAACTGCCTACTTTATTGTATTTTTCTGTAGCTTCATTTTCAGCAAGTTCTCCAAATTAAAAGATAAAATACATCACTGGTCAATGCTCTCCAGAATGACACACAAGTGTTTTCTGATTTGACACCTCCATCGACATCATTGCTCTGTCCCTTCCAAAACTGTTACATAACACTGTTGAAAAATACAATCTATAGATATATGATATAAAGATACCTTTTTTGATGTGACAGCACTAAGATTAATGACTTGTGTTGACTTAAATTGGTGAACAAAAAGCAATCTCCTGTGTAAAAGTCCATCCATCACCACAACCTCGTCCTTACACAGACTTTGTTGCTCCACACCTGATTTACTCCTTTGCACCCGTCATAATTCCTAAAGATACTAGAGGGTTTCCGTCACTTGAACATAAATATACAGTATATTTTGGGGCACAAAATGAGTCTGAATTATTTTTTCAGGACTACAACATAAAAATGGACACATATGGACACTTGGCAGTCTGATTTAAAGATCCTGCAACACATGTGAAGTTAAAAACACAAATGGTCTCTGAAAGGCTGGTTGAAAAGTAAAAATGGAAGGGAACTACTTCTTTTTTTAATGATTTCAAGTAGAGCAGCTTATTAACTGAGCTGAGGAACATCCATGTTCCTGATGGCTTAGTCACTGAAGACCCTGGTCAATGATTGACTTGACCACTGATGTTGTTTATTTCGAGTCTTCATCCGGTCCAGGGTCCTTGCAAGGTTCAATGATGTACTTTTTCTCTCAGCTGTTACATGTGATGTGATGTGATGATGGTGTGATACACCACTCAAGTTTTCTGTCTTTAAGGTGTAGCAGCAGAGATCTTAAAGAAGTGCTGTCTTAAACCATAAAGGAGCAGGAATAGATTCACGGTTCATCCCAGTTATCAAAACAAATTAATTGGAAGTACCCAAAGAAAATGCATCTGAAAAGTCTGTTGTATACAGTAAACATCCACTGCATTAAAAAACATATAATGTTCTAACCTATAATGTTCTACTGCAGTAAATAAGCCAAAGTTGAACCAGGAAATGGATGTTTACAGCAGACAGTTTAAACAGTTCCTTCTTTGTCAGTTGGTTAATTGGGTTAAACTCATGATTTGATCTCAAAAAAGGAAATTGATTAATAATGTTTTCCTTTTAACTGCAGAAAAGGCCAAAATAATCTTGAAAAAAGCAAAGTAAGTTCCCCTCACACAGCCCTGCAGCTGAATCTGTCAAAACTGCCCTATCTTCGGAAAGTGTGTGCAACCAGAACTGTGACACGCTGTCATTGAAACATGTTTCCATTTTGCTGCATAATTGGAGGGAGCTGTTAGCCGAGAGAGAAAGAGAGAGAGTGTGTGTGTGTGTGTGGGGGGGGGGGGATTAGTGAATTATGGGGAACAATTGGATTGCCTTTTTCTTTTTAGAATGGTGCTGAGCGCAATGAAGAAACTTAATGGATATCTTCAGTGGAACACTGTGCTAATGTAATTGTGTGATCTCTGTCCCTGTTACAGCTCATGAGTCTGAGGGAATGCTGATTATTTGCTAATTAACTGGAAATAAATATGAATGGGAAAACCATTATGCAGAAAAAATAACCTCTGCTGATAGTATCAATTTAGTTTGCATACACTGAGAAATGTAAAACCAGGGTTTCAATAATAATATATTAAATAAAAAAGCTAAAAAACACAATTTAATTAGTATTTACTGCTAAACTGTTCTCAATTTACTGTGATTGTGTACTTATGAAAAGCTCCAATAACATTTAGGATATGAAGTGTTCTGTACCAAACTCAAATGTTCTTCCTCTTTCAGAGCTGCTGTGACAAGTTGAGCATTATGTGACATCCCCGGAGACTCTGAGAAATGGGCCAGCTTGCAAAAGCAATATCACTCCAGCCACAAATAAATCACTGAAACCTGAAAGCTATCAGAGTTAGTGGGCTGCCGAGGGAAATGATTATGGGATTAACATTTGGGGAAAGTGTGTTTTTGCGCCATCAGTCACAGAAGCGATTAAAGTCATACAAAACCTACAACAAGAAGTGACAAGGGGAGGAAATTAGAAAGCTCTGGGCAGCAGACGTCTATGCCGAAGTTATTTAGAGGAGACGATCGCGGCTGGAATGAGCTGCCTCTCCATCCACCTGGTGCTCTGTCATCTCCACGGTGGATGGGTCGCTGCCTCACACAGATTACAAACCTCTGAAAACAATCTGTGGAGAAAATATGAGAAAGCCAACATGCATTTTTGTCAAATTAATGAGATTTGTGATGTTTGGTGACATTTTACAGGATATTGGGTTTTTTTGTTGTTTTTTTCCCCATTGCATTGTATTGGCCAACCTGCCCTCACAAGAAAAATGACAGTATAGGTTGAAAATTCAGCCAGCAAAAACAACCTGTAGTTACGTTTGAGTGACAGATGTCATCTGGCGGCCGTACTAATTATGACCTGGGGAAGTGATGCAGTTCAGATTACGGCAATGTAAGGTGACAAATTTCCATAAGCAGAGGTGGATTGATAGATGGTAAAAAGTGGACTTAGCTTCAGGAGACTGCTGTTTGCTTCCTGTTTCCAACTGCGACAACTCGGGACAATTCTTTAAAAACCCTAACTATGATTGTTGTGGTGTTTACTGTTGCCATGACGACGAAGGGTAGCCTAATTTAAGGAAGCAGTAACTGTAACCCACACCACGTTTCAAGTGATCATTTTAACCCAAACCATGATCTTTCCCTAACCCTAACGTGAAGTGTTTTTTGTGCCTAAACCTGACCAGACCTTAACCACAGTGTTGTCCCACCATAGAACATAATTATTTTTTAACAGTGATTTGTAATGGGATTGGAGACCACCGATGGAGGCGGCATATTCGAAAATATGAGAATGCACAACATAACAATGCTAACATGCTGATGTTTAGGAGGTATAATGTTCATCATGTTCACCATCTTACTTTAATGTTATACTCCATCAGAAGTGTTTGTCGATGGTCGGATAGCTTCAGAGACCTCCACACCTGTTCCAACATTGGATTAGGGGGGCTGCGTATGGCCATTTCTTAAGAAACTGACAATCTGACATTAACACCCACTTCCTCCTTGAGAAGGAGGCGGGGTTTTGAACTTTTCTCTCTAGCTCTCATTTTTTCATTCTTGACACAACTATTTCTTTCACATTTCATGTGAACAGTCGAGTCTGACACCATGAATGCCTTCCAGGAAAGACTGTCTGAAAATATGCACTGTTATCCCCTTATTTAAATGATATCACATCTTCCCCTTCTCTATGACGACCAACTTTTCACTCCACCTTTAAGAGTAGCTGTCAGGAATAATTGTTAACACTTTTTTGATTTCCAACATGTCATACTAACTAGTTTCGATTGACCATAAACTGCCCCAACACTTGCTAATAAGCACTAAACACAAAGTACAGCTGAAGCTGATGGCAATGTTGTTAGTTTTGCAGGTATTTTGACTTGATGATGCCGCTAGATGGAGAATTAAGGAATCAACCATTCATCCTGAGTGGGACATGAATGTGTGTGACAAATTTTAATGGCAATCTATCTATAGTTGTTGAGAAATTTCACACAAAATCACAAATGTCAACCTCATGGTGGCACTAAAGGAAACATCACTGCATCACCAAAGTTGGTAAGTTTATCCTCTGAGTACTATGTGTAGCTGTACCAAACTTCATGACAGTTCATTTAGTAGTTGTTGAGATAGTTTGTTCTGGACCAAAGTGGTGGACCAACTGACATAATGACATTGCTATCCTTTGAGCCTGGCTGCTAGTGTGGCCGGAAAGAAAGAAAGGAAAAAAAAAAAATTAAAGAAGAGAGATTTGGAGGAGAATGTTTGTGTTTCAGCTGTATTTAGCTTTTTCCCCCTGTTCTCTTCTGCTCTTTTTAGTGAGCTGCAGAAATATTACATGTCTGACCTTCTACAGACTATTTTATTACATTAGCTCATTACTCACCATTCATGCCAGAGAGAATTTCAGCTGTTTGTTTTGATGTGTTGTCTTGAAAATGTACTGTGAGTGGACCATCTTGATGACAAACATTGCGGCCTAATTAACAATGTCAGCTTTCAGTGTTGGTCTGGTGATGGTAACGTTCACTACGGTGGCCCTGAGGTGCAAAACATGATGACAAAACACGACATTTTGGAAGACACATTTCACAAAACACAATGGAATTTTTGTTGTTTCCTGAAATTTTGTTGTGTTTCCTGAAATGTTGTTGTGTTTTGTACCTCAGGGCCACCACAGTTCACTCATCTTTTTTGTTCCTGATAAATGTGTCTGAGATTTTCTGCACCTTGAGTTCACTCTGACACAAATGAAAATGAAGAGATTTAAGATTTGGTCTCTCCAACACTGCGGTAGTAGCGACTCGTAGGCTGCAGCGAGATGTCATCCTATTCTTCCAACACGACCTTGACACCACTGAATATGGAGCCACTCAGTCCCAGTAATTCTTTCTTTCATCTGAGCCAAAGGCATTGCATGCAAATTAAGACATCGTAGTGCACCTGCCTCTCCGCTCGAGAAAAAAATGTATCGTTGGCAGCCATTTATCCATCCTGCTACGGGAGGGGATGGGAGGTTTTCCACCATAACTTCCAATTCTAATATTTTGCCCTTTGAACATAAAGGAGAGACAAATGGGCTCATTGTGGGGACTTGTTCTGGGTTTGGATTTGACACCACCATCATGTGGAAGTCACAAAAAAGCTGCTGCTGATTTCACTGAACTCTAGTTCAAAACCTAAATCAATGGTTGCAACAGCCCTGTCACACCTACATTTATTACAGCAAAATCTGCAACACATCCAATTTTTTGGGTGTGAATTTTTTCACATTTTTCTTGAAATTTCTTGACATTGGCACAGTTGACCAATAACACACTGCACTACCCATCCCAGTACCAAAAAGCTATTGAGGTTCAATATCCAGCCCTGATTGAGACAAAGTATCAAAAACATGATCTAAAATGTCTGGTTGGATTTGTTGGATCATACTTTTGTCAGTTTGTTCTCCACCAATTTCTTGACTGGCTGCTTGTGTTCAGAGAAAATTTGACATTTGAGAAACTTGGCTTGTTTTGTTAAATAATAAAAAAAAGGAGTGGAGAAAAACACTCAAAGCAAGGTATCAAAAAAGTTTAGGTTTAGTGTTGGTGCAGACAGTTAGTTATCAAACTGGCACTAGCATCCAGAAATGTCAAAATATGAAGCCTTGACCTGAAATATCAATATCAAAATAACAGAAATTTTCCATCTTGTGTTTCTTTCACTTCTTCTCTGGCAAAATAAAAATTACAATACCGAGGTTGCAGGGGATGGTTTGCTAGGATACAGTATTGAGTAGATGGTATAACTATATTCTGATATGTGGTTTAAGTTGGTTTAGCTATAGTTTGTAATGTCTGCCTATTATTGCAACCTGCCGCTGTAACTAATCCCTCAGTCCAGTATTAAAGGACACTTTCACATGTACTTGGTCACTTATTGGCCTGCAATAATTATTTCCATTATTTATTAGATTTACTTAAAGTGCCCGCCAATTTTATGTCACTCACGAATCAATTATTCATGAAGAGTATTACTCAGCCTGTAAAAACAGTTGTACTGTTTAATGTCTTCTGTTGCTTTGAAGGAGAATTATTCACTTTGATGTTATAAAAGGTAAACAGAGAGCCTGTGTTGAAGCTGATGACTAAAAAGTCAGGATTTCTCTGCCTCCCATAACTTTTTGTTATTGTGTCTCTCATGTGTCTGACATCCCTGTCAAAGTGCAATATAAAATCACTGTATGCCTGTATGACAAATCCCATCCAAAGTCCATTTTAAAGAGCAGCAGCAACTGGAAAGTTTTATAGGAAGACAGGGAGACATGTTACCCCCAATAATGTAATCAAAATCACTTATCCTTTGGCAGCCTGGTAGCCTACTGGCCACACCAATAAACACATTTGCAGTTCGATTCTGACCTTTGTTGCATGTCATAGCCCTCTTCTCTACTCTGCTTCATGTCTCTCTGCACTTTCTATCCATCAAATAAAGGCAGAAATGCAGAAAAAATCCTCTTCAGTTAAATCTATCAAGTGTCAGTGTCTGTGTCTTTTCCACACATCCTCTTTAAAACAAATTTTGGAGTATTTTTTCAATTTTACAGTTGTAAAAGAAATACAGAGCCAATAACTTCCCTCTGTGTTTACACAGTGATCCTGTGCTGAGACAGAAATGGCTGGGTTGCAGTAATATCAGGGTGTTTGGTGGAATAAAGAGAATCTGGGTTTATGTTGCCTATGTTAGCAATATTAACGTACAGAACCTCATGCAAACACAAATGCAAACATGGTTTTGGTGACCGACAGGCTCTGGTTTTATATAACTGAGGCTCCAGCATTCATGGTTGTATTGAATAGATGTGAAAGTGATGTTTAAAAACACATCAACAATTTTCTGTTTTCAGAAGTATGTCTTCACACTGATTGGTCAGTCTGCAATTTCAGCGCCAAAATGTTTTGGTTGCTGTCATCAAGTGAAATTGGCAGCAATGAAAAAGGAAAATGGGAAAAGAGTTTTCTCCCTCTTGGTGAACACTGATAATGTGACACTTTTTTTTTTGAGTAAATATGTGAAGCCACAGGTTTTTCCAGACATTTTTTCTTCCACCTGGACAGTTTAGACTTTTCAACCACAGCCAAGACTGATAATGAAAGAGAAATCAACTGTCGGGCTGCATTTAGTCAACAGTGACGAGGGCTTATAATGGACATGATTCACAAACAAACTGCGACTGCAATGTTATTGCTAATTTTAGATGAAAAATAAGAAAGAATCTCTTGGTTGGGCTTCATATTTCTTTGTAAAAGAAACACATTAGAGAGGTTTTCATCCAAATATAGAAACCTTTTTTATTTTACAATTCCAGCAAAAATATCATACAATTCCAGTTTAATTGTACAGTTTGTTAAATATCTAAATACACTTTTACAGTTGCAATGTCAGTAGAAAAAAATATTGGATTTTTTTTTTTTAATGAGATACAAAATGTACACTTCCCTACACATCAAAATTGCACACACATGTACACAACATTGTGTGACGGGCCAACGTTGGCTGTGGACATTAAAAACCTTTGCTCTTGTAAAATAAGATTTGTTTACATTGCTTGCCAAATTTCAGTCTGACCACATCATGATGGGGGGAAACAACTGCCATGTAAAAAATGATAATAATAATAAAAAAAGGGTAGCACAGTTACAATCACCTTATCCCATTAACTGTGGAAATGTATTGTGAATACTAAAAGTAATGTGTGTATTTTACACATTTATATAGGTATCAATGATATTTTCTTGTAGATAATACACAGTGATATAACAGGTTTTTAATGCTTCACCACAGTGGATAAAGTTTATGGAATAAAGCAAATGTGAATTGCCTGCATAAAGACTTTTAGCTTGACCATGTAAAAATTTGATGTAATAAAAACATACTTCACATACATGTGCAATGGAAAGGTACAATGTACTCTGAGAAGCAAAAAAAACTTCACAAGCTTATTCAATTTAACAAACTTTACTTCCAGAGATACACTTAGCAACACCTTGGAGAGAAATCATTTAAGTGCAGTGAAAAAATGATTTTCTTCTCTTTTCTAAAGCTCAAATGAATGGTCTTCTGAATAGTTGCTTAGAAAATGGGTTTTCTGTAGAGCACAGCAATAGTACAGAGTTTCATGAACACTTTTTAACTTTATATTTTACTCCAAATCCACTAGACCAGTCCCACAGAACAGTTCATTATCAATACCATCTGCTTTTGTCAGTTCAAACAGAATGGTGTCGCTGTTGTTTCTTGATGAGACTCAAAAGTGAGAGAGCAGCACAGACTGAACACTAGCTGGAATAAATGAACTCTCAAGGTGGCTGTATTGTCAACCAGAGCTTTTAGCCACTTGGGAGCAGAGGAACTCCAAGATGAAATACACCCCCCATTTTATCACCTTATTAAGTTATTGTGGCAAACGTTAGCAAACAACATTACTGTCTATTAGCACATCCAGCAGACATGAAGCAACATTGTTATTCATTTGGAGTTGTGTTTCTGGCCAACTGGTGAATATAAGTCCAATATTTACTCTCCTTTTATCTCTGTTTTTCTCTCCACCAACTCCTCAGAAAAATATCACAATATCTGCTAAATACTCCGCTATGTTCACAAGCTAGTTGCTAACTTTGTATGTCTGCTGTTTGGTGCTGGGTAGGTAGGGTACAGTTGGTTTATCTTATTTGTTTAAGACAGATGCCTGCTGCTGTGGGAAAATCTGTTGATGAGAGCTATAAGACTCAACCACATGTTAAATGTACCATAAAAACAAAACTGTAAGCCACACCTTTTCACATTACTTGTAGTAATTTTATATATTGTTAATATAAAAGAAATAAATTACTGGAGTTTAAAGTTATATTATTGCATGTTAGCTCCTAAAATTGTTTTATTGTAATGGAAAAATCACCTGGCAAGGCTACAAATCCTGATATGACCAAACACTGCTCAAGCTTCCTGTATCAGGGAAAAGCACTAGCAAACCAGCTATACAACAGAGGTTAACAAGCTGAAATATTTTAGTTTCATTACTTAAATTATCATCATAATCAAACAAGCTGCTCAGCGTGGTATGTGTAAGAATCAATCTCCTTTTTTATCAAAGGATTTGCTGACAGGAATCAAATTACAGTCAAGAAGTTGGTATTTGTGGCTGTGGCAATGCTGCACTGTGAGATGTACAGACTCAGGGAAAACCAGATGTTATCGAACTGTTCTGCAGGATGGATGTGAGAAAGGAAAAACAAGAAAGGAAACTTCTACGATGGCTACATCTCTCGACAGGTAAATAACTCTTAATATTTGAACCAGTGTCTCTTTTCAGCTGGAAATGTTGCCTCGTGTATCCACTGCTCTACACAACTTTGTCCACAAGTACAGTGTTCGTATTTAACAGTCCTTCACAATAAATCACATGATTTGAAGGCCCAGATTGCACCACTAATCCGAACAGGACTCTGTTCACTTTAAAACACTGTTACCACAGTGACGTGTCAGAGAAAAAGAAGTTAACTGGAATCAGGGTGTAAAAAGATCAGAGGCGTGCTCTGTTTGGTCCTGTAGAGAAAACCTGGCTACAGCAGTGACTCAGTGCTCTGAAGCAGCGATGCCTGGTCACCTCTTAACAATCTGACAATGCACAAGCTGTCCAGGCGTGTAGCTTGAAGGTCTTGTGGGAAAAAGACACAAAAACACTAAACTAAATTTAAAACTCTAAGCTCTTTCATTGGGAGTGCAAAGTCAGCATTTTTGTTACAGACTTAGACAGTTGACTGTACTGAATAAAACAGTAACAAATGAGGTGTGAGACTGCCATTTGTAGCCCAAATCATATATTATCAACACACATGATACAGTCATCATGAAGACTTAAAACATGGAGGAAAAAGTTATGCATACACTGTTAATTACCATTTTCGTAAATGCTTTTCAATTTAAACCTCTGTCACCTCTGAATCAGATGAAAAACTTAATGGCAAAGTAAAGTGGACACTTGATTGAAGGGACATCGTGATGTTCAATTAGCAAGTGTAATAATGGTTGAGCCAGCAGACTTCAGCTTTCAGTCTGAAGGATCCATCTTACTGACAGGAGTTCAGATCAATCTTTTTTATTTGAACTGTAGCTGGCCAACTCATTCAGTGTCATGGTGGGTTTAAGTACCAACTATAAACCCAAAACTAACGTGTCCTCAATCTTGCTTTAGAAGAGGAGAGTTCCTCCTCTGGGTGACCCAACACTGTAATTTATCTGAGTGTAATAATACATTTTTATTTTCAGTATATAACATTTTAATAGATGAATGTTTGGACATGTTTGATAAGCTAATATCACTTTGCATTGACAGTTTCAGTGCTCAATAATCTCTTGGCTGCTCTACTGAATTTTGAGTCTCACATTTAAATTACTAACTATGTAGATAAGTCCCTCTACTCATTGTTAAAAAAAACATCTAAAATATAAACATCACCACATCTACTGCTGTGTTTGACAACTCTGCATTCTGTGTAAGAACTAATGATTGGCATTTTTGTGAAGGATTCATGTTTACGATCACTAACAGGTCTTGGCAGCAAAACTGTCCATATGAGATTGATGTTTGAGTTGACAATGATAAAATCTGCAAGTCTAGCCCACACAATGGTACTCGATCACAATGGTACTCAATGTAAAATTTGCAATATGCGTGTAAACTAGCCTAATTTGTAAGTAAGAAATATCTCAACCAATGTATTATCTATGTATTTTAGAGAATACGACTTTTCTTTTTGGTCTAACAACTGAAATCTACTGAAGCACAGTATCTGGAACTGCTGATTAAAATGTCACACACTGTACATTGTTCTTCTTCACAAAATCGGATTAGAGAATCGGTGCAAGCGACAGACCAGAACATCCCAAAACATCACATCAAACAGAAGTCCAACACAATTTATCATAAGCTGAACCACAGGATCAAAACAAAGATGGAAAAACATTTCATTAAAAAAGAAACTAAAAGTTGGATGGAAAAAACAGAAAAAAGCAATGACAATCCCCTTTCCCCATAAAAGTACTTTGGATTGAACAGGTGGGGGGGGGAAACACAACAGCAACATGTCATGAAGTTCTTCTTAGGGTTCACTTTTCAAGGCAGGAGAAAATATGGTGGAAAAAATGTCTCTTTAGCTCTATTCACAGCCAGCATGTTACATGTGTGTCCATTTAGAAAGCCGTACACGAGTCACAAAGCCAGCGGTGCCTTCAGTGTCCTGCATCAGAGTCTGGGTCAATCCATGTTCAATTCCAAATGAGACTTTGGAGAAGGTTCCCAGTTTTTCTGGAAAAGTCACCTCCTGAATGGAGTGAATTGTTCCCTACATTGCTCTTGACACTTTGGACCACACACACACTTCCTGCAAATAGACACACCTACATCTAGTACTCTTCCAGCAAGGCACTGAGATTTCATTCAAGTTTATCATCACACAAGTGCTTTATGCATTTTAAACTTCCACATTTGTCTCCCAGAGCTACCTCGGCGAATCTATTTTCCCCCAATTCGTCTTTCCTCCTGCTCACACTGTACGCTAAAGGCGACCCTGCTGCATGTCCGCCGGCCTGCCAGTCACAAAGCTAGTCAACCCGCTGCTACGTGTTATGACGTGACCCTGTGCTCGGCCGTCTGTGACGAGGCCGTTCTGGCGACTGAGTGGCAGAGCCGGGTGGGGAGCAGCAAAGGGCAGACAGAAACAAGAGGTGTGACAGCAGCTCCCACCTCCATCATCACTCCGCCATAACAAACAAGAAGCCCTTAGCCAGTTTTAGTTAGCCCCCAAACCCTGGCGTTAAGATACTACTCGCACAGTGACAAACCTGCAAATGACTCACTGATAAGTACACCGAGGAAAAGTAGAGAATGCAGAAATGCGAAAGAAATATCCATTAAGCTTTCTTTGTCAGCTTCCACTTGCTACATTTGAAGCAGCTCTGCCCACATCTGCCACAGAGAGGAGAAGAGCAGATGAGGAGAGACTACCAAGCCGAGAGGGGAGGGAGGTGGTAAAGGGAACAGAGGGTGAATGAGGGTTGTAAAGGAAAATCAATTCACTGGGTGATTTTCAGAGTGGTTCTGCCTGGCTTCACCCAGGTGTCAGGATGACTTTGGCTCAGCAGGAGACCCCCCCCACCCCCCGCGCACCGACCCACCCGCCCACCCCAGGGAGGTTGTCAGCGCTGGAGAGACATAAGGGGATTTGAGAGGGTGAATGGAGAAGGTGGGCAAAGGTGCAGTCATGCGGGCAGATAAAGACGGACGTGCAGGCAGAGGTGGACTGGGAGAGACAGGAGGAGGAAAAAGATGGAGACAGAGGATAAAGGTAGACTGACAGAGAAGAGAAATAAAATAAAAATAAAAAACAAACATAGAGGGAAAGAATGGCAATAAATAAAGGCAGAGAAAATTTGAAATAAACAAAAGGACTGAGAAACGAGAGGAGAGGAAAGTCAGATAACAATCAAGCAAAATCAAGGAGTGAGGCAGACCCACAGCCACAGCGATGCCGTGACAGAACGAAAACATCTCACACACAAAGTCACTTTTAAACTCAAACCCATCAATCAACCTAGTCTTTCCTCTAACTGATGTGTTTAACCAACTTCCCCTGCGGTAATCCCATCCTGCCTCACTCTGAGCGCCCCAAAGAGAAACAGCTGTCACCTCAGCGTCAGGTAAACAGGGAACCAGAGTAAGTGTAATACCCCATCTCACAGCAGCAGCAGCAGCAGCAGCAGATCCAAGTCTGCGTACGTCATGAGTCTTTTTCTCTTAGACGCCGCGTGGCCTCAGTTGGCGCCCCGGTTGAAGCGCTCCAGCACGGTGGCGTTGGTTCTCTCGAACAGCCACTGCTGGCTGGGGGAGGAGGGGTCACACGTGTTCATGAAGACTCGCCGCTCGTTCAGGCTGCTGTCGATACAGCTGTTACTGACGGGGTGATAAAGACTCTTATCCTGGAGGATGGACGGAAGGAGAAAAAGGAACAATGGGTAAAAGAAGGAAATGTTTTTTTTTAAATTTCCTATCTGGGCCCAAAATAACTCTACCAGTGGTTCTGCAGGTTTTATCCCATTTTCTAGCAATTCTACCTTAATCATGACCATTTTCCAACAAATTTCAACAAATAATCAGATGTATTGCCTATAAAATGTCAGAAAATAGTGAAAAAAATTCTCACAGCCCAAATTGCTGTCTTCAAATGTCTTGTTTTGTCCAACCAGCAGTCCAAAACCACAGTGTGCCATCACAGAAGACAAAGAAAAGCATAAAATCCTCACATTTGAGAAGTTGGCACCAGCCAGTTTTGGGCATATTTGCTTTAAAAGAGACTAAAACTTACTACTTGATTATCAAAATAGTTGATTCATTTTCTGTCGATCAACTAATTGGTGCAGCTCTAATAATCACTTCTTCAAATAATTAATGCATTTTGACAAAAAAAGGGAAAAAAGTAGCATTAATCATGCACAAGATGAGTGTTCACTGTTTTTAAACTTGTAAGTAATCGCTGACATGCACTATGACTCCGACTGGGACATCAAATTTGTTGAACTGCAGCAAGAAAAGACTTCCTCCCTTGCATCAAAATCATTATTTTAGGAAAATGATTACATTTTGTTGTATGTTTTGTTGTGCCTTGTCATTTTGCTTATGAAGGTTAACTGCTGCTAACAACCTTGTTTGTGACACTGCATTAAATCCCACAATTTTTACATAAATTCAAATGAGGCTACCATTAAGGCATGTTTCTTTAATAACTGAGCTTAAATGCAAAACACCAGCATCATAAGTTCCTATAAATATCAACCAGTGCAGTTTCAGCTTTAGGGAAGATTCTGTTCAAACGTGCAAAACTTTGAATGATTAAGCAGCCTTGGAGTCATTTATTTTAAAGCAATTATGTTTGCAGCTTTGCTGTTTTGTACTGTAAGAAGAAGGGAAGGAGAGGACAAAATGTTCAGAAAAGGGACTCAGACACACGGATAATATGTTGGTGTCCACTTTCCTGTGGCGTACCTTTCTGTAGCGCCACAGCTGGTTGCCCTTCATGCCGTGACAGTCATACAGGGTGACGGGGCTGTTGTGTGAGATGGCATCGAAACAAACTTTTTTAGTGTGCATGGGGTCGCCCACTCGGATGTCCTCTCTCCAACCGAATGTGAACACCTGCAGGGAGCACAACCAAGCTGTAATGTCACATTCTTCCTCGTTTCATGTTAAAAAATTTAAATTCTTAAGCTAAGGAAATAGGATTACTCTTCAAGTTTCATCAAAATAGACCAGTGGGAAGTACGAAAATGTAACCCCATTAGACCCACTAGTGTCATCTTAAAAAAAAAAAAAAAGGGTAAATGCAGAGCAAAAGTTTTGTCTTTGAACCTTCCACTACCTTGTAGCCTTGTTGTAGCCTTTGCACTCATCACTGGATGGGTATTATTTTTGTGATACTGGCTATTCAAATCATTCCATTAAGCGTAATTGTTAATGCTTGTGAGTTCAGCTAAACCATTGTAGCCTCTTGATATAGAATCCATTTTATAAAACTGAGTGAATAAACATGTTCATTAAGGTTGCTGATTATTTCTAAGCAAATTACCCATCTTACAAAGCATAGTATTTTCTGGGCTGTTATAATAGTTATTATAGCTGCAAACATCTCATCAGGCACATATATATTCCTACTATTCCTATTCCTCCTCCTTAATATGAAACATTAAAGCTAGGGACAAACCTGAAGACAAGCTAAAACCTACAAAGACCGGACAGACCACACATAAAGACTGTTTCCACCAACTGGCATTGACTTTTTAGTCTTTAACGATCAGAAAGGAGCATAAATCTTATGACTGAGTGATCACACAGACGTGCTATTTTACCTTTTACCCTTCTTTTATTTATTTACCGGTACATCTCCCGCGGGTGACACACACGTTATGTCAATGGCTGCCAGCGTCAGTCACAAATATCAAATATGTTTAAAAAAAAATCTTTATGGGAACAACTGACAAAGACTGGATCTGAAGACGTCCGATTAGAATCTTTACATATCACACGCTAAGCAATTTTAACTGCCAACAGTCAACACTGACTGACGCGGACTGGAAAAGACCCGCTCCAACTCAGTCTGATCAGTCGCCACCCCAAAATCATATTCATAATCATCTCAACAGTAGTCTTGTGTGTCCCCACCTTAAGATGACACTTTTGACCATGTAAATTGCAGGTATATTTTGGCATACAGCATAAATGAAGAGTCTAATAAAAATAACCTGATTATAATTAAAAATAAGGATGCTTGTTTTTACTGCTGTGTGATTAACAGCATGAGAGAACATTCATAACGTCGGTGATGAAGACTATGTGATACAGTTACAAGCTCCAGAAAAAAAAAAAAAAATGTGTTGAGTTGATTTTGTTTTGCAAAAATACTTTTTCTAAAGTCAAGAATTTCATTCAATTTCATTCATTCAATTTCATTCATTCAATTTCATGTTAACTGATCCAACTACAAATTAATTCATTGATGAAGACTATGTGGCATGGTTGAAAACTCTAGAAAAAGCTAGTAAAGTAGTATTAGAAAATTACAGTTCCCTTGTCCATGGCATAAATTTTGTCATTTGACTACGTCCATGAGGGTGTGCAAGCAGGCCAAAATTTAAGACCATGCGGACTCTACCTGTGGATAGTACGCGCCAACAAATGTGTTCAAACTGAAACGTTTTTTGTCAGATCGCTTTGGGAATGACTGAAGTTTCAAGTTCTGATGTTGATTTGCTAGACTTAAAAGATTGTTCCTTTTAATAATTGTGGTGTCAGAATACACATTTTTTTTTAACTTATTTTTTATTCTTTTACACATTTATGCATTTTTCATGTGGTCATATGTCTCATCACAGACCCAGAAAAACACAAAGAAGTCAATTATGATTAATATTTTGGCTCTGGTACTAAATTTATGTGCATGTTACAAAACATAAAAACACTACAATACAAGTACAAAGCATAAACTATACTGTATATAGTATATTATATGTCCTCCTTGTACCGTGTGTGTGTGTGTGTGTGTGTGTGTGTGTGTGTGTGTGCGGATTCATTGCTCTTCAGCTCAACTAAGTTCTCATCTTATTTGCATCTATTTATCTAAAAACTGCTGAAACAGTGATGACTCATTGCACTCAGGAGAGTCTTTCATGACACTTTGATTGATGGTGCCCTTAATGATGGTCCCTTTTTATCTAATTGTCACTGTGCATATTTGATCTCAAGTCAGAGCTGATAAATGTGTTTTGAAAAACATATCTACAATAACAATAACAACAATATTTTAAAAGATGTAAATTTAAAATTACATGATGGGAGTAGGAACACAGTTTTAAGTAACTAGTAAAATCCAGTTTTTGTATTTAATTTCATGGAGCAAAAACAGGCTCAGATCACACGTTCTACTTGTAAAATTAGAAAATTAAAAAAATAAAGTCGTCTTTAAAGTCTTGCCCATCAGTGTTGTCCAAGTGGCTGTCGCTCTTCCAGCTCACAAAGACTTTCTGAATGAGTTCTGCTGCTCATCTTGTACCGAATCAAAAAGCCCTGACAAGGACAGCTGCCAGAGGGCCTCCTGTGATTTGCAGCAAATCCATTTCTCGCTGGCACTGAATACAGATGGCAACTGTGACACAGATTAAACTACAATGCATCTTCAGATTAAAGCAATTAAACTGTCAGAGCTCTGAGGCGCAGTATTTCAGCTGTGGAAACAAAAGGGGACATTCATTCCATTAAAGTTGTATTATGAGCTCATCTTAAAGATCCTCACTGTGACGTGTGAGAGCAAACAGACTCCTTTAAAACAATGCAAAGATAATGACGCTGCTGGTGTGTATGCGTGTCTACGTAAGTTCATTTGACATTTATGTGTGTTTAGCAGAGGAAACACAATTACTAAGGAAACGATCTATCAACAATGGTGAATCTCTAGAGTGGCCTAGTGGTCTGAAAATCTCTGCCTTAACCAAAAGAAATAACTTGGTGGTTCAACTCCCAAACAACAGTGTTCCTCCATGAACAGACATGTTTCTGGATAAAGTGTCCTTGCTGCTGAACTCCTATCCGCTTACTGAAACCCCTTGAACCATAAGAGTAGACCTTTTATTGTAACACTTGAGGCATTCAAAGTGACCTTTCAAAAACACAAGATGTGCCAGGTTGATAAAACAAGAGGCACCAAAAGCTAAAATTTGGGACCCAATCTGAAACTGACCTGTCGAAAAGATACCTGAACCATAAATTAATTGTCAAAACAAAGAGACTCGATTTTAAAGGGACCCAAGGACAATCAAACATAATAAAAAAAACTACTTAAGATCTGGTCGAACATCAACACTGGCAGCAGCATGATGTGCCACCAATCAATCAATGAGCAGCGGTGATAGAAAAGAGAAGCAACAAGTGTCAATTTTCCTGCAGTTCACAGTTCAAACCGTCATTCTGCATCAAAAAACTTGTTTCCCTGATGATAAAACAACTCATCACATCACATGTTTAGAGCTGATAGCGAGTCTGCTCTGATCCACTCAGGTATTGGACATATTAACGCAGACTTGAGGGAAGCAGCAGATGAACAGGACCCAACCTGAACCATATTAGACTGAATAAGTTATATAAATTACTAGGAAACGAATGGACCTCTAGTCAGAGCACCTAAACAGTGCACAAAACTCTAATATCCCCAATATGACCCTGAAATCCCCCTTTTATATTTATAAAAGAAAACATTGCAGGACAATTTTGTGGTAACAGCACACTGTATTTTTGTGGAATTTGTCTGAAAACAATACACAAAACACTGCTGGCTTGAAGATTAAAAATTATTACCGTACAATAAGGAGACAGAACACACAAGGATTTGCATCAGTTCGTGTCAACGAACAAAGAGCAACCCTATTCTATTACAGTTGCAGAAGGAACAGAGAAATGATCTGCGACTGGTCAGTGTATCAGCTTATATGATTACAGCCAATGGCAAACAGCCATGAGGTATAGATTTACATGCACATGTATGCTAGATAAGAGCCACATCTCCCAAGGACACAGGAAGGCAAGAGCCTCAAGCTGTATGTGGCCTTTGACCCCTTAACCTGTCCTGTTTAGTCCAAGACCCAGGATGTTACCTTATCTGGGCCTAAGCCAGAATGTAAAGAGAGGAGTTGGCCTCCTAAAGCACATTCCTTCTCTCAAAGACATGCACACATTAACAAAGCAAACGATCATCATTGCACAACTTTGCACATTAAAATGATAAGCCAGTCCTCTGGTCTTTCATTACTTTGTTTTGTTTGTCTTGGATTTATGTTGTTAACTTATGTCTTCCGCATTAGTTTAGACTCAATTTCTTCAGTTCTTTGATAAATAATTCAAAATTAAGCCTGAAAAGGCTAATTATCTTTTTTTTTTTTTTTCAGTTTTTTGCTGCTCACCTGTCCATGGCTCCAGCTCACCTCGCCCCTTCCCTTCATACAGCCCTCCAGGCGCATGGGGCTCCCCGATACAAAGTGTTTACTCTCCATACACATGTTGTTGCCCACGTTACGAATCTACAACACAAACACACAACACCACAGCAAGTCATAAACAACAACATAAGGGATGTACAGCTGTTAGTCAGCATGATGGTCTGTAACAATGACTGGAGGTTTTCTTATAAAACCACAATCACAAAGGACATCAAACACAAAACCTGTTGAGGCAGATTCAAGTTTTTGAATCTTTTTGAATCTCCTTAGCTTGCTTTATTTAAAAAAGCAAAGACATGCCAATCACACTCTGAATCACATTAAATTACTACTCTCTCCTCTCAGGGTGCAATCAGACCATGATTCCAGACAAGAGCCTGGTATGCCATACATATAATTATTAGAACCAACTGGCCTTTCTTTTCTTGACAGTTTCCTGAGCTATTGTGAAAGAAATTGTTTCTAATGAACCTGATTTTGGTTTGATGGTTATATAGAAATCGTTTTCAAATGAAAAGCAATTAGTATCATTTTTTGAAAATTATGTAAATTCTATTTTTTAAGTGATTTTAGCTCATAATTAAAGGAAATATCAAAATGATTTTTATATAACTGACGACAAATAGTTTTTTTAAAACTGTAAAATCTGATAAAACCTAAAAAAAAAATACAATTTCAATTTTTTTTTTTTTTTTTTTAGCACTTTCTAGTCTATTTACTAAACTTGTTGCAAATTATCATCAAGGGCACAAACGTTTGTGTCATAGCAGTATGTTATAGTACAGATATGAATAAACCGCTACACTTCATCTAATTTGCATAAAGTGCCGTTTAATAAGAGCTGATGCTGAGCTGTTTTGACGTGCATCAAGCATGGAAAGAAATGGAGCGCAAACCAAAGTGTTTTCCTGCTGCGCAACTTGGAATATTGGTTAAAGAAAAGACACTTTTGGATCTGCACGCGTGTACTGTATTCATCCAGCATGAGGAACAATGTTTATTAGGAAATATTGATTAAATATTGTCAGATAATATTACAGTTAATAGCTATGACTGGCTGCCTCCTTAACATCACGCTGGACTGGAGCCACTGTGAAACATTAAAAATGAGAGAGACAGAAAGTCATGTGAAAAATAAAACTGTTGAATTCCTGCTCTTTTGTCTTGTGTTGTGTTGTAAAAAGCTCTGCTAAAGTCACTTTGTAATGTGTCTTTTAAACCGTGTGTCTCTCTCTGTCCCTCTGTGTGTCTGATAAAACATTGCTGGAAGATTTTAAACCTGCTTTTCCCAGATGTTAAATTTCAGAGACAGTGTCCTCTGTTGCATTGATATATCAGGTACAGCCACTATTTCTATCCCATATTTTGCGTCTCTAAACTTAAAATACATGTCACATGAACTCAAATATTATTTTCAGTAGTGCCACTTCTCCTCAACCTCTGGGCTGCCCTTTATTAAATAAGTAGAAACACGATTTGGAAATCCTTAGTAAATATCTCATAGTGTCACACCAAACTGAAGAAAAGGCTGCTGAAGATGTAGACTGAACACAGAAATATAACCCAAGATAATAAAATTATATTTCAAAGGAACAAAATAAAGCCTTGGAGGCAGTTTCTCCCAAGTATGAATTTTTAACTACCAGCTGTTAGAGAAAATACGACAGACCAGGTGAGTTCCAGCTGCTCAGATGTCTAAAGAGTATTATCATGTAGTCATGATGTTAAAGGTCATGGGCTCTGACAAGCTCATCGGTTAGAAAGAATATTTTCTCTAACTGGCTGTACTTTTCATTCTACAACTCTTTATAAAGGCCACATAAAACAAAACAAAACAAAAATTGTTTTAGTCATTTCAGCTTGATAAAGCTGTCTATGATTCTATTAAGATTTCTGTCTTAAGGGTATAAGAGCTGACTGTACCTCTCCCCACGCAGCAGCAGGAGGCTCCACTGGCGGGTAGTGTTTAGGCAGATCCCAGGCCACCTCACTCATGAACCACTTGAAGCTCTTGCAGTTGAGGCGGTTCCTCAGTTCCTTCTGTACTGTCATGTCTCCTGCCGACAGGTGGCGGTACTCCGGCCGACGCTGGTAGATGTATTCGGCGTACTCGTCCATCCACACCTCCGCCACGCGTTTCAGGTTCTGAAATCAGAGTGAAACCTACTGTTTTCATTTTACATTTTAGGCATTTAACTGAAATCCAAGAGCATACAGAGAACAATAACGTAAGCTTATTTTAACAGAAGTATAACCAATGAATACTAAGGAGTTGCAAATACCAGAGACAGTGACAATATTCTTACACATATATTTGCATATATTGTGTAATGCTAGGAAATAAGTAAAGTCAGAAAAAACAATGTTAAGCGTGTTCACTGTGGTCTGGTGAGGCTCAACAGGAATTTATGTTACCAGTAGAGGAAGACTAAAATAACTGTGTAGCAGTCATGCTTATTCACTCTTTAAATAGGAAGCAGATGATTGTAGTTTTTTCCATTTCTTCTATCATGAAACATCAACATGAAGACTTTCTGCAACTGATTGGACAACCAAGTTTGCTAGGCTGAAATTGGGGATGATCTAGGAAATTTTGTAGAATTTCACCTAAATGAGCTGCTATATTTAGTTTAGAATAACTTTAAACCTGCCTTTATTGATTCTTTTTTCCCACTTGGGCGCAGCACAACAAGCTGTAAAAAAAACAAACTCTGACATATTATCACATTATAAAGTTTTTACGGCTAAAGTGGTGGCATATTCACTCTCCTTTTAGTTCCGGTTTGGTCTTCATCAACTCCTAAAAGAAATATCTGACTTTTTAGCATTTAGCTGCTCCAATATGTTCACCAGCTAGTTGCTAACTGTGCTAGTCGGGTAGTTTACAACTGACTGCTGCTGCTGCTACACGCTGATGAGAGAAGTAAGAGTGAACTGACATAAATTGAACAAAATATGGCTATAAGGTTACAACTGAAAAAGTGTTGAGCGAGTGATTCATTTTCTTTTCTGCAAAAAGTACAGTCAATATCGACATCAGCAAAACGTGACACAAAAACACTTGTAGAGTTTAAGAATTTATGTGATAATGACAAAGTTTTATTCCAGTCAATATTCTCAATTATTCAGTTATTATTCTCTCATTGCTCTTTGTTTTTAAAAGTCTTCGCCGACGTACACACACAAGTTAAATGGTGGTTACTGCTATGTTGTGCTTATTGTAGCTGAGCTGTGATGATGAACTTGACTGAGTGCCACCTCCTGAGGGGCGCCATCATTTAGTTCCAGGAATTAGTCTCAAAATCAGGCAGAAGACCATGGAAACAAAAGCAGAACCCGGGACAATGGGTACCAGTTCAGGTATCGGTAGGTAAGCTCTGCAGTGGAAAAGGCCTATATGGTAAAATTGTGGACTGTAAAACCAAACAGTGAGCAGAAAGAAAATGAAAAGTTTAAAGCACAGAACTCAGGGAAACTGCAGGGTTAGGTTATAATCAGTGTATGAAATACCCTGGGACAATCAGCCACTAGATACAAGTAGCTATACAAGAACAAGCATGGTTGCATTTTTTTTATTGATGTATTTGATTTTCTGTGATATAAGGACTGTTTACGGATGTACAACATTTTCCTTGAGATAAATAAAGGACTTTTATTCTGTACATAGTATGTATTAGTTCACATTCACATTTTTTATTGGACGTTTTAAATATACAGGTGGAGCTAATTGCACTCATATGCCATAAATGCTTTGACTGCAATATATATTTTTTTGTGTTATTTTAAAAACAATCAAAGGATGTGATAGTTACATAAAAATATACCTTACTGTGTAGATAAATATTAGGCCCATTTTTGAGACCCCCCTTAAAATTCATTTTGAGGGAGTCTGACCTGTCAGTTAACTGGTACCAGCCCCCCCGTGACCCCCTGTATTCCACACACCGGTGATCTCTCTCTGTTTGTCACTATGAACCAGCCCTTCCACATTGCACGTAGTCAATAAATCATTAAATCCATTGACAAATGTTGACTAGTGCAGCTTTAAATAGTTTTTCACAGAGCTTAGTTTTACTTCAACATGTCTAATCCACTCACTGAACCACGTGATGATTGTTCTGTCTTCCCACAGTTGCCTAAGTCAACTTATTCTCAACAACGTTTTTTCAGAATAATATCTCATCGGCAAACAGACACCTGGTGATTTATGTTAGCTTTGAGATGCTGAGGCATATCTTTATGATGCAAGGATTCACCCTAGAGCGGTAGATGGAAAATGAATCGTTTGGTGAGGAGAGCACTGACAGGGTCCAGAAACAACAAAGAGTTAGAACATTAACATACAGGATGACGGAAAATGAAAATCCTATGTCAAACAGTAAAAGCCACTTGAACTTGAAAGTCTTACAATCAACTGGTTTGTTGGTAGATCTTAGTGCTTCTGGACATCCTGTCTTTAACACAGACTGAGCCATCATCTTTACATCCTGGCTTATTTGATGTTTTGATTGATCTGACATTACGAAATGATCAAAGCAGCTCAGTAGAAAGGCAGCCAGTCATCACACAGGACCTGTCATTATGTCCTGGGAGGCAAGCAATGGAAAAAACAGAAGCAACTTGTGTCTCGTCATGAAAGCAGATAAAACACTGAACTTAATTATGTGGTAATTTACAGGCTGGATTCATAAAAGACAAATTATTTTTCTGTTTCCCTCTCCAGTTTCTGTTTCTCTCTGACAAGTCTATCATGACAAATGCAGCCTATTATCTCATGAAACACTGAGCTGACTGAGAAATTGGTTTCATTTGGAATTGGTTCAAATGACTGAATATCTCACACATAAAGCTCAAAGCTGTATTTTAAAAATTCTAGTAGTTCCCCAAAATGTCCACAAACAACATTAATGTCTTCATAAATTACTGGGAAATGTATAAAACTTAATCTCCAAAACATTTCCATTGATGATTGAAATGAAATGATGCTGATGCTGTCCTTGGTTTAAATATTTCACTCAGTGTAAATATCATATAGCTTCAATGAAGTCTTGAGAGAAGCAGACAGAAAATTAGAGTTGTGATTAGTCGATTATTCAGTCGAAAGAAAATTAATCAGCGATTATTTTGATAATCAAATGTTCATTTTAGTAATTTTTTACAGCAAAAATACACACATTTTAATTGTTTTCTTTGTCCTCTGTGATGTTAAACTGAATTTCTTTCGGTTTTGGACTGTTGGTCGGACGAAACAAGACATTTGAATTGTTTCAGTTGTGTTCTACAAACTTAAAGGATAAGGCTGGTGATTTTCTATATTTTTTTATTATCAACAAATCTCATGTGCAGAGTTGAATCAACAACAATTGTGCGTGTGTCTGTGTGTATCCAAAGCCTGATATATCTTATTCCTCTTTGCCATCGACCTGCATTGTTGTCCAAAAACTATTAAAAACACGTTCGTGAGCCACACCGTTGCACTGGGTGACATTATGAAGAGTTTGGTCACTTTCTTTTGTTTAGAAACGACTCCAAAGACTAATAACAGTGATCACGTGTCTGAAGAGTAGTTCCTGTGTGAGACAGACGCCACTGAGCATGTGCTGGGACATAGTTCTGTCTACAGAGCTTCACTAGCTTGTGCTACATATCATTACCTCTTGACTTTGTACTGAAGCTCTTTGAGAAATTCACATAGTAGTACATAAATGCATAAATCTACATACATAGTATAACAATGGTGGTCTACTGCACAGATATATCAGACTTTGGATACACAAACAACATCTGTAAATATATGACTTCATTGTTGGTTTGGCTATGCAAATTTGTTGACAATAATAAAAATATAGAACATTGCCAGACATATGCTTTAAGGATAAAATAAAAGGTTTAGGAGGTTAAAACAAAAAACAAAACACATCTATTGAATCAACACAGAAACAGAACCATTATCATGTCCCGGCAGTTTTGATGGTAATGATCATAGAAGTCTGGAGCACACAGGGGATCATATTGAAGCAGCTTGTCTCTTTGTTTGACTCCATTTTAACACTGAGCCACCTGCAGGTCTGGTGTAAAGCCTTTTACAAGACATCTTCCTGGGGAAAATTATCTGCCAAGAAACTGTGTGAATTGTGTGAAATTTGTGAGAGAAAGATTTTGAATTTCAGATATCGATGCAAAGCTGAGAAGAAAAGTGTCTCCTTAGAAATATTCTAGAAATATCCTGAAACCAGCTTCCTTTATACTGTATAAACTGTCAGTTAGTGTGGCCATTGTAAATGTTATGAGCAAATTGAGAGCGCTTGTCTGACATTAGTCATCCTAAAATGTTGGCTGGGATGGGAGCTGATATTATGTGTTTGCATTTTTGCTGTTTTTAGGAGAGAGGTCCCTTTAGGTTTTGTATCTCTATTGCATTTTTTTTTGGGTCTTCCTTAATATTTAAATGTCTTTTATCACAGTGTTTATATTGTATCACAAATGTTTCCCCTCGACTACAACAAAACAAATTTCTGCTGTGCATCTGTAATTCAATGCAAGATGCTTTTGCAGAAGACTTAATGAGGGCAGATTGAAATAAAAAAATAAATTAATACATAAAATATGGCCAAAATACATAATTTAGTGTACATTTAGGCCACAAAATTAGCATTCATTGGCTTTAATGCATCTGTCATTGATCTCTATCAATCATTGTGAAAGCATCCAATATCCTAACTTCAGAACGAGACTATGTGAGTGGAATAAAAAAGATAAGCAAGTGACGAAGTCGATACAAGCTGTGAGCGACAACAACTGCAGCGCAGACAGCTTCTTCTACAGGTTCTTTAAGCTCAGACAATTGCAAACATGAAAGATTTACACCTGAGCGATGGGAAATCCAACCATCTGAAGCCTTTGAGGTGTAAAGAAGTAAAAAAAAAAATCGTGGAGCCTGTCAGCCTCTGAAGTAAGGACGCATGTCTGGGAATACAGATGGTAGCAGCCTTGGAGGTATGGATGGTGAAATGAATGAGAATACTCTGTGCTCTCCAGGTGAAGTGAAGTTCAGTGGTTCTATATTCCTCCATGTTTACTGGACTCGGGGGGGATCCAGTAATGCACACACTGTGGATGTGTCTCGAGGGCCTTTCTTGTACCTGCTGAAGGGACTCACCTGCTTCTTTATAAAACAAGTACGGCATCTTTAAGTGCATATAATGTTCTCTGCACATTAATGAGAGAATCATGAATGCTAACTTACAGGGATGAGATATGTCAAACCCTCCCCCCAAAAAACCCTGCATATTGAAACAGCACAGAGGAAAAGGAAGTATTGGGTTTAATTCTTACTTAAGGCGAAGAATTTTTAGACCATGACTGAAGCTTTTCATGGTGAACCATGAACAAAACCTTAAAGCAACCAAACTCTTTGTTGCCTTCCCTTTAAAAAAAAAAAAAAAGTACTTGAGTAAATTAGTGCTTCAGGTCTGTAAAGTTGGAGGGCTGGCAAAAGATGAATTTTAAAAAAGGACATCCCAACATTTAGTTTCTTGTAGGAGTATTGCCCCCCAAAACACTGGACCCTACACTTCCCATAATGCTACCTGCTTGTCTTTTAAACTCCACACCTTAATGTTTGTAATATAGGCTTTCAGTCAAAAAATCTTTAATTTGAATGTGCTGTATTATGACAACAATTATTATTTAAAATGAACATAATATTCTCTTCTGTGATATTAAACCATTACCAGATACAGTTCTATCTAACAACTGAGATCAAAATACTCTTATGCAGATTCTACACTTTCATGGTTCAATTTAGCCATGTTGGAATGTAAATATTATCTCAACAACTACTGAAATAACACAATAATCTGTATAAAAGTATACAACATCTGTCAGTGATTAAAATACCATAGATTTTGAAGATATTATTGAAGTTCAATGATCAAGCTGAGCCCTTTCATTCTTCTGTTATTTCCCTGTCCATCTTAGTCAGTCTTCTAAATCTCAAAATCTATATTTGCAAGGTTTTCTCATCACACTAAAAGGCCAAAAAGAGAAGGAAAATGGATGAATGTGTTCCTCCTCCTCCTCCTCCTTTGGTTCACAAACAACCAAATCTTTATGCAGAGCTCTCTGTCCACAGACTCTAAATCTGTTCAAAACTAAAGCTATTTTCTGACAGAGTTGTGACATTTTCTTTTCCATCTTGAGTGTCAGTTCTGTTGTTAGGCTGCCTTTATCTGCCATTCTTTTAAAAGAAGCATTTTCAAAACATTAAAATAGTTTCTGTGAAAGTAGATTTAACTGAGGTATCTCCACACCTCAGACAATCCCCCGTTTGACATCAGAAAACAGCTCTGCTGTCTCGTTTTTGCAGAAAAAACTCGGCTTTCTTCACCACGAGCGTGATAGCATGTATATTTAACAGCATATCAGTGAATTCAGTCCACCTTGTGAAGTGAAGGAAGAGGTCTTTGTTCATTGTCTGTTTATGACCTTAAAAAGCTCAAATTTCTATATATCACAACAATGTTTTTAATTCTCAACTACAGTCCCATCCAGTCCTGACAGATACAGTAACAAACAGCTTCACCATTCATCCAGTCAACTAAAGCAGATCCGTTAAAAGGGAAAGGCCTGGTTATGTAGTTTTGAAACTACCATGCAGAGAAGGACACAAGGGGCTAAACAGAGTTAATCACAGCTTTGAGGTATGGTAAGTATTCTGGTATTGTTGTACCTGATGTCTGTGTGATATCAGCATTCAATACAGCCTCAATGAAGGGCTAATGGTCAGACAGACAAGGCAAAAACAGAGGCCAAGAGGTTTAATTACATATTCAGCTGAGGCAAACACAGCCAGGTGTCAGGCTGCAGCTGAGTCATGCATAATGAATAGCGTTCAGCTAGAGGCCAGATCAACATTTTTTAAAAAATTTCTTATACTTCACCCAAGTGTTAAAGCTCACGTGGAGTAAAGAAACTTCAACTCATTACTAGAGAACTGTACGTTGTAGATTATAGATAATGGAGTCTGATATGTGTTAAGAAGGTACTAAAGCTGCTTCTAAAGTGCCATTGTCAGTACGGTGTCCAAAACTGAATTTTAATGACGGTTTAAAGGGTAAATTCTTCACTTAGGGCTGGGCGATATGGCTATAAAATCTTGAGTTTTTTCAAGCTTGCGGTTAATTCATGATTTGAATCAATTTCGGTTTGCCAGCAAAATGCAGGCTTGAAACATCACATTTTTGTACATTTGTACAAGAATAATGAAAGACCTGCAGCACCTGCAAGGCTGTCATCATAATACAGAGAAAACAGGTCATCTCACACAGCTATTGACTGTCGGTACCGGATGCTTCAACTAAGTATATGAGGGGCATCCCATAGAGCAGAAAGGTCCGCTCACTTATTGATCTGCTGCTGATCTGCTAGCTAGCGTTAGCTACCCGACAGGTAGGGACAAACTGAACAAGGCTAAATTTGGAAACCCTTCAGTCGACGCCAGGATGATACCTCATCAACAAACATAAACCGAGAGCACAGATCAGTTTGCAGAGTCATTTTCAGTCTGTTATTCTTGTAGATGTGACTTTTAATTCATTATGAGATAATCAGAGACAACTAGCCACCTGGAGTCACTACAGTCCTGTAAAGTGCAGCAGGTGCACATGTGGTGTAACTAATCACACCAACTTACTGTTGACTTTGAGATTGTTGTGATTCAAAACAACCAATGTATCATCTACCATCTTCGTTCCTTTTGACTAAAAATAAACTTTACACTTTTCACAATTTACATGTTTTACACATCATGCAAAAACAAAAAATGAAATTAATAAAATGAAATAAATTTATCACCCAACTCTAGTATCAGTTCTATTTTAGGCTGAGTTTCTTTTGTAATCATCACGTGAATCATCGTGGTATTAGTTTCAATACCGCTAAGAAAAAAACAAAGAAACAAAACAAGCAAATAAACAAAAGACAAAAAAAACCCATCTCAACTTAATATGAGAAACATTAGTATGTTTTTGTATAAAACCCTTTTTTTCATTTGACAAAAACCATTTAAGTTAAGTGTCACATGTTGTCTAATTACAAACTGAAGAATAAGAAGTACAAGAACTTTGCCGGATCTATAGTTTTCAATATTCTGTGCTCCAAATACGTTTTGGGTAATGCCAAAAAAGAATCAAAGATTGACAATCTGAATCTGAATCACCTCTGGGTGACCCACAGACCTCTCTATTTATATAATGAATCTATCAGCCTGATACCACTAAGAGAGAAGACATCTTAAAGAAGTGTTGTGTTCACATTAACATGCATTAAAACAATCTGAGACTCACCCTGGCCAGGCTGACCCCTCCAGGAACTTTGTAGGGGACATACTTCCTGTAGATGTGTCCTACCCTGGAGCAAGGGATGTCCTCCATTCGACCACCACACATCCACACCTACAAAGAGACAGAGAGAGAGAGATTCAGCAGTGATAAAAACACATATATAAGAGATTTTTGCTCATAGCAGCAAGATAGTGTGTGTGAAACTGAACAGTGTGAATATTAGATGAGCTGACAAGGCCAACAAACGTGTTTGAATGGATAGCAAACAAGGTTAAGATGTAAGAAAATGGAAAATATGGAAGGAGTGGGAGGATGACAGTGTAGCAGAAGGACATGAGATAATGTACAGTATATACAGAAGTTTGTGGGGTATGTTGACTGGGTCATGAATCCAGGAGGGAGTGATAAAAGGACGGAGAAGGTAAAGAGAAGGTAAAACCAAGAAAAAGCAGAAAGTGACAATAATTCATAGACAGTCTGTACAGACAGACTCATGTTTACAACTGGAGATATTAATATATTTGGTTAGCAAATTAATGTCTTTAAAAAAACTGAAGGTATTAATCTTAGTATGTTTGGCATTTTAAATTAACGAAGGACTTACAGTACATCATGAAAAGATCGATCAAAATTGATGTAAATGAATTTTCTCTTGATTGACTAATCATTTCAGCTATGGCTAATTAGCTTACAGAAGTAGATGGAAACCAATGAACAATCGGTCCAAAAACTGTAGAGCATGCAGTTGAAAATTATTGGCAAAAATGTAAAATATACCTAATTTGTAGTTAATAAAAACTTCACTTCTTCAAATCACCGATTTCATCTTGTTTTAAGTTGATTGTGCAGCTTGTGATTGTATTCTTCATCATTAAAATCTATTATATTCAATACAAACATGTTATACTTTTCAAAAAACATGACCTGTGATGTAGGAGGCTTCTTGTGAATATGATTCCTTCCATGCTGAATTATTCATACTTTCCTTGACCTGCCACCTCACAGCACACCATCCTGCACATCCTCCCACACCCCCTTTTCCACCGAGGCAGTTCGAGGCCCAGTTTGGAGCTAGTGCCTAATCTCGAACCAGTCACATGACTGCTGGTAATGGCATACTTGATAGGTTGGGTCGGTTTCCGGTTCTGCTGGTCCGGTCTGGTGTGCAAGTTTAAACTAGTTTGATTTTATGCAAACTGAACTGGCTTTTATGTGACTGAACCGCATGGGCTCTCATTATATTCAACTCAGGAGTGACTGAGTCACGTGCAACAC